>NC_046170.1:23226222-23927635 GCF_011064425.1 Rattus rattus
TTCCCGGTTTCCTGGCCAACATCCCCCTATCCCCTCCCCCTCCCCTTCCTTATGGGTGTTCCCCTCCCCATCATCCCCCCATTGCCGCCCTCCCCCCAAAAATCACGTTCACTGAGGGTTCAGTCTTAGCAGGACCCAGGGCTTCCCCTTACACTGGTGATCTTACTAGGATATTCATTGCTACCTATGAGGTCAGAGTCCAAGGTCAGTCCAATTCTGGACTTCAATTCTGTTCCATTGGTCTATCTGTCTGTCTCTGTACCAATACCATGCAGTTTTTATCACTATTGCTCTGTAATTCTGCTTGAGTTCAGGGATAGTGATTCCCCCTGAAGTCCTTTTATTGTTGAGGATAGCTTTAGCTATCCTGGGTTTTTTGTTATTCCAGATGAATTTGCAAATTGTTCTGTCTAACTCTTTGAAGAAATGGATTGGTATTTTGATGGGGATTGCATTGAATCTGTAGATCGCTTTTGGTAAAATGGCCATTTTTACTATATTAATCCTGCCAATCCATGAGCATGGGAGATCTTTCCATCTTCTGAGGTCTTTTTCTATTTCTTTCTTCAGAGTCTTGAAGTTCTTATTGTACAGATCTTTTACTTGCTTGGTTAAAGTCACACCAAGTTACTTTATATTATTTGGGTCTATTATGAAGGGGGTCGTTTCCCTAATTTCTTTCTTGGCTTGTTTCTCTTTTGTGTAGAGAAAGGCTACTGATTTATTTGAGTTAATTTTATACCCAGCCACTTTGCTGAAGTTGTTTATCAGCTTTAGTAGTTCTCTGGTGGAACTTTTGGGATCACTTAAATATACTATCATATCATCTGCAAATAGTGATATTTTGACTTCTTCTTTTCCAATCTTTATCCCCTTGATCTCCTTTTGTTGTCTGATTGCTCTGGCTAGAACTTCAAGAACTATATTGAATAAGTAGGGAGAGAGTGGGCAGCCTTGTTTAGTCCCTGATTTTAGTGGTATTGCTTCAGGTTTCTCTCCATTTAGTTTAATGTTAGCAACTGGTTTGCTGTATATTGCTTTTACTATGTTTAGGTATGGGCCTTGAATTCCTATTCTTTCCAGGACTTTTATCATGAAGGGTGTTGAATTTTGTCAAATGCTTTCAGCATCTAATGAAATGATCATGTGGTTTTGTTCTTTCAGTTTGTTTATATAATGGATCACTTTGATGGTTTTCCGTATATTAAACCATCCCTGCATGCCTGGGATGAAGCCTACTTGATCATGGTGGATGATTGTTTTGATGTGCTCTTGGATTCGGTTTGCCAGAATGTTATGGAGTATTTTTGCGTCGATATTCATACGGGAAATTGGTCTGAAGTTCTCTTTCTTTGTTGGGTCTTTGTGTGGTTTAGGTATAAGAGTAATTGTGGCTTCATAGAAGGAATTCGGTAGTGCTCCATCTGTTTCAATTTTGTGGAATAGTTTGGATAATATTGGTATGAGGTCTTCTATGGAGGTCTGATAGAATTCTGCACTAAACCTGTCTGGACCTGGGCTCTCTTTGGTTGGGAGACCTTTAATGACTGCTTCTATTTCCTTAGGAGTTATGGGTTGTTTAACTGGTTTATCTGTTCCTAATTTAACTTCGGTACCTGGTATCTGTCTAGGAAGTTTTCCATTTCCTGCAGATTTTCCAGTTTTGTTGAATATAGGCTTTTATAGTAAGATCTGATGATTTTTTGAATTTCCTCTGAATCTGTAGTTATGTCTCCCTTTTCATTTCTGATTTTGTTAATTTGGAAACACTCTCTGTGTCCTCTCATTAGTCTGGCTAAGGGTTTATCTATCTTGTTGATTTTCTCAAAGAACCAACTTTTGGTTCTGTCGATTCTTTCTATGGTCCTTTTTGTTTCTACTTGGTTGATTTCAGCTTTGAGTTTGATTATTTCCTGCCTTCTACTCCTCCTGGATGTATTTGCTTCTTTTTGTTCTAGAGCTTTTAGGTGTGCTGTCAAGCTGCTGACATATGCTCTTTTCTGTTTCTTTCTGCAGGCACTCAGAGCTATGAGTTTTCCTCTTAGCACAGCTTTCATTGTGTCCCATAAGTTTGGGTATGTTGTACCTTCATTTTCATTAAATTCTAAGAAGTCTTTAATTTCTTTCTTTATTTCTTCCTTGACCAGGTTATCGTTGAGTAGAGCATTGTTCAAATTCCATGTATATGCGGGCGTTCATCCCTTATTGTTACTGAAGACCAGCTTTAGGCTGTGGTGGTCTGATAGCATGCATGGGATTATTTCTATCTTTCTGTACCTGTTGAGGCCTGTTTTTTGACCAATTATATGGTCAATTTTGGAGAAAGTACCATGAGGAACTGAGAAGAATATATATCCTTTTGCTTTAGCATAGAATGTTCTATAAATATCTGTTAAGTCCATTTGGTTTATGACTTCTCTTAGTCTGTCTACGTCTCTGTTTAATTTCTGTTTCCATGATCTGTCCATTGATGAGAGTAGGGTGTTGAAATCTCCTACTATTATTGTGTGAGGTGCAATGTGTGTTTTGAGCTTTAGTAAGGTTTCTTTTAAGTATGTAGGTGCCCTTGTATTCGGGGCATAGATATTTAGGATTGAGAGTTCATCTTGGTGGATTTTTCCTTTGATGAATATGAAGTGTCCTTCCTTATCTTTTTTGATGACTTTTAGTTGAAAATTGATTTTATTTGATATTAGAATGGCTACTCCAGCTTGCTTCTTTAGACCATTTGCTTGGAAAGTTGATTTCCAGCCTTTCACTCTGAGGTAGTGTCTGTCTTTGCCTCTGAGGTGTGTTTCCTGTAGGCAGCAGAATGCAGGGTCCTCATTGTGTCCTCTATCCAGTTTGTTAATCTATGTCTTTTTATTGGGGAGTTGAGGCCATTGATGTTGAGAGATATTAAGGAATAGTGATTATTGATTCCTGTTATATTCATATTTGGATGTGAGGTTATGTTTGTGTTCTTTTCTTCTCTTTGTTTTGTTGCCAAGATGATTAGTTTTTTGCTTCTTCTAGGGCGTAGCTTGCCTCCTTATGTTGGGCTTTACCATTTATTATCCTTTGTAGCACTGGATTTGTAGAAAGATATTGTGTAAATTTGGTTTTGTCATGGAATATCTTGGTTTCTCCATCTATGTTAATTGAGAGTTTTGCACGATACAGTAACCTGGGCTGGCATTTGTGTTCTCTTAGGGTCTGTATGACATCTGTCCAGGATCTTCTGGCTTTCATAGTCTCTGGCCAAAAGTCTGATGTGATTCTGATAGGTCTGCCTTTATATGTTACTTGACCTTTTTCCCTTGCTGCTTTTAATATTCTTTCTTTATTTTGTGCATTTCGTGTTTTGACTCTTATGTGATGGGAGGAATTTCTTTTCTGGTCCAATCTATTTGGAGTTCTGTATGCTTCTTGTATGCTTATGGGTATCTCTTTCTTTAGGTTACGGAAGTTTTCTTCTATGATTTTGGTGAAGATATTTACTGGTCTTTGAGCTGGGAGTCTTCACTCTCTTCTATACCTATTATCCTTAGGTTCGATCTTCTCATTGAATCCTGGATTTCCTGTATGTTTTGGACCAGTAGCTTTTTTCTCTTTACATTATCTTTGACAGTTGAGTCTATGATTTCTATGGAATCTTCTGCTCCTGAGATTCTCTCTTCTATCTCTTGTATTCTGTTGGTGAAGCTTGTATCTACGGCTCCTTGTCTCTTCTTTTGGTTTTCTATATCCAGGGTTGTTTCCATGTGTTCTTTCTTGATTGCTTCTATTTCCATTTTTAATTCCTTCAACTGTTTGATTGTGTTTTCCTGGAATTCTTTCAGGGATTTTTGTGATTCCTCTCTGTAGGCCTCTACTTGTTTATTTATGTTTTCCTGCGTTTCTCTAAGGGAGTTCTTCATGTCTTTCTTGATGTCCTCCAACATCATGATCAAATATGATTTTGAAACTAGATCTTGCTTTTCTGGTGTGTTTGGATATTCAGTGTTTGCTTTGGTGGGAGAATTAGGCTCTGATGATGCCATGTAGTCTTTGTTTCTGTTGCTTGGGTTCCTGCACTTGCCTCTCACCATCAGATTATCTCTAGTGTTACTTTGTTCTGCTATTTCTGACAGTGGCTAGACTTTCCTATAAGCCTGTGTGTCAGGAGTGCTGTAGACCTGTTTTCCTCTTTTCTTTCAGCCAGTTATGGGAACAGAGTGTTCTGCTTTCAGGCATGTAGTTTTTCCTATCTACAGGTCTTCAGCTCTTCCTGTGGGCCTGTGTCTTGAGGTCACCAGGCAGGTCACTTGGAGCAGGAAGGTTTGTCTTACCTGTGGTCCCGAGGCTCAAGTTTGCTTGTGGGGTGTTGCTTATGAGCTCTTCACGGGGGCAGCAACCAAGAAGATCTGCGCTGCCCTTTCAGGGAGCTTCTGTGCACCAGGGTTCCAGATGGCGTTTGGTGTTTTCCTATGGAATCAGTAATGTGGGCAGAGTGCAGTCTCTTCTGGTTTCCCAGGCGTGTCTACCTCTCTGAAGGTTTAGCTCTCCCTCCCATGGGATTTGGGTGCAGAACTAGGGTACACTCTTGTTTGTTGTTGTTTTGTTTTGTTTTCTCTTGTTTACATTCTGTTGGTAGATGAAAAAGAGAAATAGAGAATCATTTGTCTATGCGTATGAATACACATAGGATGGTATTTTAGGTTTTAAATCTGATTTGTTAGAAGAGCATAGTTCTGAACTTTATATTTTGAAAAAAAGAAGTGTAACTGTCGCAGCTAACAAGATGAAATAACATTCTAAATCTCAGTGTCCTAGTGCACACTGGTGACCCAATACTGTAGAAGTGGAGACAATCAGATCCCTGGGGCAACTGGGCATTCGACTACTTGAAGATCTTCAGGCCAGTAAGAGACACTGTCACCCAAAACTGGTGGACAGCCCACAACTGCCAAGGTTGACTTCTAGCCTACACACACACACATACACACACACACAGACACACACACACAGACACACGCACATTTGATTATTCACATGCATACTTATGCACACAAAAATTATGCATATACACACAAAAAGCAAAAAACAATTATAAAATGTCTGTTTTCATTATTATCAGAAAAGCGCTAAATGAAATCTATGAATGTATACATCTAATACTTAATAGATAGATATGATGCTATAAATATTGCATGTTTAATCCAGTATCTTTAGGAGGATTATGCCATCACTTGGGGATAAACTGTTTAATAATGTAAAGACTATTTGAGTTAAGGTTTAGTCAGAAGACAAAAATTGCCCAGGAATTTGTGTAAGAAAAAAAATCAAACACAAGGAATTATTAACCCTTGAGAGGAAGGGGATTAACAACATAGTATGTAGAACTGAGTAGAGGAGATATAGGGAGTAAGGCAAGATGCCAAGCAGCAACAGACAATAGAGAAGATTGCTCACCCTAGACTGACATGTCCTTAGAGATTATTCAGTTCCAGCTCAGGGAATGGTGGACAGTACTGAGGTGCCAGGCCTGTGGATTTATGTAAAGTCACTTTCTAGGATTCTAGAAGAGCCTGTGTGCAGATGTTTTAGAGGAGGATGCTAAGGAAACTGTCCTGCTTGCCTGATGTCTATGTACTCAGGCACCTGTTGAGAGACATCCCAGAACTAGAGCTCTGTAATGCTGAGGTTCCTCCATTGACCTCTGAGATGAATGCTAAAAGTCAGACCCTAGCCTGACAGTGAAGACAATGAGGGCTGGTGCTGGAGCTCTGAGGTGGTAGACTAACACCTGGCTCTGCCTAGACAAATCTCTATTCTATATTATGTAGAACTGCCTTGGTTTATTTGCCAACTCCCCACAAAGAGATTTTTAACAAAATAAAGAAAAATAAGAGGAAAGGAAAGAATCAAACATAAGAAGGCATTCCATGGAGGTTTTCTTCAATATTTCTTTAAAAAAAAACCTAATTAATGCTGTGCCAGAATGGTCACTATTTTCATCATTAAAAACATTCTATTTATATCATTTTCCCCAACTCTTTCCTAACCCTCCCATGTTTGATTTACCCTGCCCTACCTTCAAAGTCTCATTTTATTTTCTTTTAACTGTATTTTTATTTACATTATAAATGTTATCCCATTTCCCGCTTTCCCATTCAGAGACCCACTATCCCACCCCCACTCCTGCTTCTATGAGGTTGCTCCCTCACCCTTCCACCAACCCCTCCCACCTACACTCCCTGACATTCCTTTACATTAGGGCATCAAGCCTTAATGAGACCAAGGGCTTCTCCTCCCATTGAGGCCCCACAAGGTCACCCTCTGCTACATATGTAGATGGAGCCATAGATCTATCCCTGTGTTCTCTTGGGAGGGTAGTTTACTCCCTGGGAACTCTGGGGTGTCTGGTAGGTTGATAATTGTGTTGTTCTAATGGGGTTTCAAAACCCTTCAGCTACTTCAGTCCTTTCTCTAATTCCTCCATTGGTCCCTACCCTCAGTTCAATGTTGGCTAGCAGCATTTCCTCTCTATTTGTGAGACTCTTGCAGAGCCTCTCAGCAGACAGCTATATCAGGCTCCTGTCAGCACATAGTTATTGGCATCAGCAATATTGTTGGGGTTTGGTGGCTGTATATGGGATTCATTCCTGGGTGAGGCAGTCGCTGAATAGCCTTTCAGTCTCTACTCCACACTTTGTCTCTATATTTCCTCCTGTGAGCATTTTTGTGCCCCCTTCTAAGAAGGTCTGAAGCATCCACACTTTGGTCTTCCTTCTTCTTGAGCTTGATCTGGTTTATGAATTGTATCTTGGGTATTCTGAGTCGTAGGCTCCTTGTATGCTTATGGGCATCTCTTTCTTTAAGTTAGGGAAGCTTTCTTCTATAATATTATTGAAGATATTTACTGGCACTTTAAGTTGGAAATCTTCTTTCTCTTCTATAGCTATTTTTCTTAGATTTGATCTTCTTATTTTGCCTTGGATTTCCTGGATGTTTTGGGTTAAGATCTTCTTTGATTGTTGTGTCAATGTTTCCTATGGTATCTTCTGCCCCTGAGATTTTCTCTTCTATCTCTTATATTCTGTTGGTGATGCTTGCATTAATGACACTTAATCTCTTTTCTAGGTTTTCTATCTCCAAGGTTGCCTTCCTTTGTGCTTTCTTTATTGTTTCTATTTCCATTTTTAAATCTTGAATTGTTTTGTTCAATTCCTCCACCTGTTTTGTTGTGTTTTCCTGTAATTCTTATATTTTTGGTTGTGAGCCTACCCTTTAACAGCTGAGCCATCTCTCCAGCCCTTTCCTGTAATTCTTTAAGGGATTTTTGTCTTTCCTCTTTAAGTGCTTCTACCTGTTTACCTGTGTTGTCCTGTATTTCTTTAAGGGAGTTATTTATGTCCTTCTGAAGTCATCTAACATCATCATGATATGTGATTTTAAATCAGAACCTTGCTTTTCTGGTGTGTTGGGGGTATTTTTGACTTGCTGTAGTGGAAAACTGGATTCTGAAGATGCCAAGTGGCCTTGGTTTCTGTTGCTTACATTCTTGTACTTGCCTCTAATCATCTGGTTATCTCTGGTGTTAGTTGGTCTTGAGGTCTTTGACAGTGGCTTGACCCTCCTATAACTGTGTGTCTGCATTGCTGGGAGACCAGCTCTCTCCTGGTGCCATCCAGGTACAGAGGGATGTAGCACAGCTTCAGGTATACAAAGAATCCAGTAGGATCCTATCCGAGACTATTCCTCAGCCCCTGAGTCCTGAAGGCTCCAGGCAGGTCCCTAGGAGCAGAAGAAGTGGTGGTCTCATCAGTCTTCCAATGTGTGTCAGCAGTCCTGGGAGATCAGCTCTCTCCAGGAAGTATCTGGGCACTGAGGGCTGTGACTCAGGGTCAGCTCTGGGTACAGACCACCTGCTCCTCTTTAACCATTGTCTCATATACACATGAGTGAATCAACACATGAGTACAACTTGCTGAGTTTCATCAATGTCGTTAGCATTTCTTCTATGCTTTGGGGCTGTTTGACCCCACCATGCTCTCTTACTCTCTCTGTCCCTTCTTTTCTCTCTTTTTGACTCCTTTCCTCCCCCAACCTCTTTCTTCCTCTCTCTCCCTTCCCTGTTTCCATGTTCCTGGCCAGCCTCTCTCCTTGCCCTCTCTCTCTCTTTCTTTTTAATCTTTCTCTCTTTCCTCTCTCTCTCTCTCTCTCTCTCTCTCTGTGTGTGTGTGTGTGTGTGTGTGTGTGTTTCTCTGTCTCTACTCCCTTCTCACCTCCCTTTCCCATGCCCTAAATAAACTCTATTCTATACTATACCCATCGTTGGCTGGTACCTCAGGGGGAAGGGATGTCTAAACATGGGCCCACTAATGCATTCCTCTTAGCCTCACCATACCAAACTCTACAAAGTATATCCTGGCTCCTTTTTATAAAACACAACAAGGCTGACCACACAATATTGTATAACTGTTCAGGGGGCTCATCACTCCCACAGTGCCAAACACTAATTCTTCTTCTCTTTCCTATAGCTCTTCATTTAGGAGTGGAGACTTGTGAAATTTTTCCCATCTACATTGGGATACCAACTGTTACATGACTTGTTCAGGTATTCTTCAGAAAGCCAACTTGATAAGATTTTATGGGTGCACCTGTCTAGGGAGAAGGCATAACCTCACAGCATATCTTCTTGTCCTCTGGTTCTTATAGGCTTTCTGCCTTCTTTTCTGCTGTGTTCCCTGATCCTTGGGTGCAGGAGTTGTGTTGTAGATTTATTTTTCTGAGCCAGGCACTTCACAGTCAGTTGTTATCTGCTTTTCATTAGCTGCAGCTTTCTGTGATGATCACCCGATGCTTTAACTGTGGGTATACAGATAAGTATTTAACATGTAGACAGAAATTATATTGGTTTAGAAAAATTGCCATAGTAAGTCATCCTCTCAGATCCATGGCCTCACTAGCTATGCACAGTTGTCTAGGGTTGCAGTACCCAGCACAGTTCCCTCCTGTGAGATAGGTCTTGAGCCCATTAGAGAGAGCTGTTGATGATTACCAACATATAAGTACCTCTATTGAACCTTTAGGTTTATCTGATGACTGCTGTGTTTCCTAAACATCAGAGATGAGTAGAACTATTGATTCCTCCCCAAGCAGCTTAAATGACACCTTTTGGTACTATGAAAGCTAGTTCTTAGGGAAAAGAGTTTGAGGTCAGTTACAGCTCAAACTCTCTGAATCCTATATGCAAACTGCATGGTGTCTTCAGTAGTAGGAACTTTCATTCAAGTTCTGGGAGGCAACTGACAGCAATGGCAATTAGACGATATTGTTTTGGGAGGTTCTTGGAATTTTCTGACCAACAGCTTGGAGTGAAGTTTTTAGCATGGTACTGGGCTTTTTGTTATATAATTTATGGCTTTTAGAGGCAATTTCGTTTATAGCTATATATTCATATTTTATATACCATTTTTAGACAAATACGAAACAAAAACTTCCTAAATTTTTCAATCATCATTTTTAAAAGTTCCTCTTCCTCTCTTTTCTCTTCTGTGTTATCTTTCATCACCCTTCCCCAATTAAAACCCCACTCTCCTTTAGTTACTCAGAAGCCATTGAGTTTTTAGGATATCAACTTATTAATCAAAACCTTAAATTACAATTGGGAAGAAAACCCAAGGCCATAAACAGAGACTGTTTTGCTGTACAATGCACATATTTTTTTATTTCTATTTCCTGATGTACTTCTGAATGCAGGTCATATTTACTTGACAAAGCCTCCTTCACTATATATTTATGATATTTCTATGGGTTGAGATATGTACACATTCAGTAATTTCTAGAACCTGTTTCTTCATGTATATGGAAATAGAACCTCCCTTAGAGATGAGCTATAAAAATCTTATGTGATACTACCTTAAAGATCTTGGATAATTCTTTGTTTACTGCAAATGTTTGAAGAAAAAGAGTCTTGGTATATCTGTTTTCTGGTTTTTATTTTTTCTGTTAAAATGTTAGACTAGGGATGCTAATTCTTTATTACCAGTTTGTAAAACTTTATATTGGTTCAACATTTTGCCAGAATAATCTGAATTTACCACCTAATGGTAATTGAAAATGCTCAGTTGTGTTATAGAATTTATAATGCTATGCTGTTCATTGTGTATTTTAACTTTTGGGTAGCTTTGGCAATCACTGCTGTAACATGATAGGATCTGAGCCCAATATTGACAAATCTCTATAAATTTTTGTCAGGACTATATAAAGAATATGATTTTAGTTAAAGTATTTCTGACACAGGTCAATCCATGTTTTGATTATATCTTAACACTAAAATTGCTAAGTAGTGTTTAGTTTTTATCTTTTAGAATAAATATGTAAGACATAAAAAATGTATAAAATTAAAAAATTCTCTCTCTCTCTCTCTCCCTCCTCTCTCCTCTCTCTCTCTCTCTCTCTCTCTCTCCTCTCTCACCAGATAGTCAAGGAAAATGTTCTGAAGTAATAAAAAAGTCCAATGCTGTTGAACTATTATTTACTATTATCTATCCTCCTCAACACGCCAGAGTGAACGTTAGCACAAGTCTGTGGTCCACGTGGTTGAGACCCTTGGTGGATGGGGAAGAAAGTTATAAGTATAGAGGTAAGATGTTTGTTTTATTTCTGATGAAAAAAAGGAAATGCTATCTCCTGCTCTAGGGCTCTCACCACCAGCTAGATGATGGAGACTTACACATGCACACTACAACACCCTCTTTACTTTCTAGGCAATGTGTCTACAGTCTTAAAAGGGGGTATTTTGTGCCTTTTGTGCCCTCACTAGTGTAGTGGAACCACACTGTGCTGAACTATCTCTGAATGGTGGCAAATTGGGATGTTTTGACTTTGAAGGAATCATGTGTATCCACATGCAGGATTATACATAGTCACAGACATACCTTTCTCTTGGTCATAGAGCTTCAGTGAGGATCTTGCTATTGCATGGCTCTCATCAGTAGGAGATAAAAATTGTTCTTTTCTACAGCTTTTACCAGTTACTGAGATCAGTGTTTGTATGTTTAGCAAGTCCAACAAACATTTATTTACTATATTCTTTTATACTTCTAATTCACATTTTCAAAGGTAACTAATCATATGGAGTTTTTGTATTTGCAATTTTAATCTTTCTTTGGTGATGTTTGTTCAGTACCTTGGCCATTTTTTTTATTCTTTGGAATATTGTCAAGCTGTGAGCTCTGTAGATATTTTTAGATAGAAATGCTGCATTGCATACATGTTTTAAATTCATGTTTCATCTGTTGAATAGCATCTTTTGAAGAGATTTTATTTTGTGAGGTCCAAGGGACCATTGCATTTCTTTATAACCTACACTTTTTCTGTCATTTTTAGGAAATACTGTCTGGACTTGTGGTCATAAAGGTATTCTTTATAAAAATTTCTGCTTAAGTGTTTATATATTAGTATAATTGCTTTTGAGTGAACTTTGTATGTAGCTCAAAGAATAAATTAAACTTTTAAATTGCATTTTATCTCTAAATTTTCCATCAGCATTTACTGAAAAATTGTTTCATGAATTAAGTTTACATTTTGGTCCAAGCCAAATCAATAAAGTATATAGTTGGCAAATATGTGAATGAAATCTATTTGGTGCCATTAGTTACAAAGGATATCAATATTAGAGTGGTAGTGAACCAAAGCTACTTAACTACTAAGAACAATAATACAATTTTGATATTAAGTCTACCAAAGTGATGTGTGGCAAAGGTATGGAGAGTACACTGATGATCAAGAGAGTTGAATTACCTTAGAAATACTTGCAAACTTTCTTATACTGTTGCTATGTTCAGTCACTAAATTCAGGCAACTTCTCTAGGTGATTGCTGAAGATAATAAATTAGGAAATAAAATAGGAAATACATTTTTACATGTAACTTAAAAAATGAAATTAAGAAGTGGTATCTTTGTGTTTTGATATTATAATTACATCACTTTATCTTCCTCCCTCCAAATCCTCCCATGCAATTTCCTTGCTCTGTTTCAAATTAATGGCTTTTTTCTTTAATTGTTTTTACATAGATATGTAAAATGATATGATTTTTATATAAAACCTTATATGTATGGATGTATAAACCAGCATGTTGCTATTCATAATTTGTCCTGATAAACAAAATCTTCAGGAAACATATAAATGGGAAAAGGAGAAGCCTTTAATTGGAATGGGCTGAACAGCATTATATGGGACAGTATATAATAATACTCCAGAAATCAAATCCCCCAAGGAATAAACTGTTGCTGTGGACACATTTTAAAAATGAGGAATAATGATGGAAGAATTTACAGCAGTCTGCAGTGTGTTATGCCTTCCTAATAAATTAAGAAATTGAATTGCACATGAAATCAGCAAAATTCTTCATGCAAAATAAACTTGCCATTCTCAAAAAAATGTTAAAAAACTTGCCACCTCTAAAAATGTTAACCCCACCCTGCCCTCTTCAGCACAAACAGACACTGCTATTTACTTATTGAACAGGAGGAACTCAAATGACCAACTATAGGTGGATAGAAGAAGTATTTTGTGATATGTAGATGTAGAATACTTAGAAATATAAAAGAAAACAAAACCCTTAAATCTAGTGCTATACATGAGAATACGGATAAATGACATGATTCTGCTGAGTGAAGAAAGCCAGATGAAAGGGGTCTCATCGGTCTGATGGTTCTCAATTTGAGTAAATATAGAGTAGGCCACGGAAGGAGACTGAGACCTCTTAGGAAAGCAGATAAGATTTTGGAACTAAAGATGAAGTGGGCAAGGGGGATGGGAGTGGCTGGTATCAGATTGTATAATTTTTCACGGGTAAAAATGTCAAAAATCCGTCCCATTGAAGATTCTGAATACATGCAATTATTGTTTAATGTTTATACCTAAGTAAAATTATAAAAGGAAATGTGGATATATATTTAAAGAATAAAAATATTAAACTTTTACTTTGGAAATATTTTTAAGAGATTGCTATGCTTGCAAGTATTAAGGCTAGCTGGCATATAAATGTTGAATACTAAGTTGGGTGTTGGTCTGAAGGTGGTGGCTCAGTTGTAGAGCACTCACTGTGTGTGAGCCATTATTTCAGTCTCCAGAATGGATAAACCAGTAAATCACATCTCATTAGAATTTATTTCATCAGACTGATATATAGGAACAATATTAATGTGCTCAATTTAGTAATATTTTAGAGGCAAAAGAGGGAAGGAAATATTTTTTAAAAGATGAAAAGCATTCAGTTTGAAGGAATATGTATGTACAAATTAATCAATACTATGGTTCCTATTTATTTTGTCTTTGTGTTCTTCCACCTAAGGTTACTCGAACTTGATCTGTTTTAGGCTAAAGATTGGTTTTTACTGTGTAGAGCCAGCTTGATTGATATTTTGTCACAGTAAACAAAAAGGAAACCTGACGATGGATTTTGCCCTATGTTGAGGACTCTTTTATTAGGTTTTTAGGCTGATTTTTTCCCCTCCACCATTTTGGGGAAATGACCAGAGCCTTGTATCATCTTGAATTATAGTTATTATTAAATTAACCAACAAGAGGATTGAATGATTTCTCTTAAAAGAGAACAGTTTATTTCAGAAATGCTTCCTGAATCTGAGTGGTTCTTTAACTATAAATATTTGAGAGGAGATAGAATTTGGAATTTATGTTGTGCTCCCATATTAATCCTCTATAGTGTAAGCACTTGTGTTTATTGATTTCACTCTGTAGATTGACTGATGTGCCATTAACAGGACCAAGGAGATCTGAGAGCTGTGTAAAAGCCTCAGGTGGCTAACAGATTAGTTAGGCCTATGCCTTCCCTGAAAAGACACCTTTCCATCTGTATTTTAATACCATAATTCATAATTTAAGAGTGGTTAAATGTAATGACCACTGAATATATTTGTCATTATTATAATTTGCTTAATTTCCACAAATAATTTCTTCTAATGGTAATTTATAATCTTAGACTATGTAGAAAAAGAGTTCAATTTTTAAAGGATATATATCTTACTAAACATATTTAGAAGTGCTATTTAGAGAAGATAGTTTTTAAATATCATCTGGTTATTTTTCTTCATAAGCCTTCCATTCTTCAGCTACCTGACCCTCTGGCTGAGCTTGCCCTTACCCTTGCTCCAGCTCCTGCTTTCTCACACGCACCCTCCCAGGCAGGCAAAACTTCTTGTCCTAAATTACATTTGTTGTGTGTGTGTCCTTGGTTAGCTTTCAATCTGGAAGGTATAACTATATTAAAGAATATCATAGCCCTATAATTCATGAAGTTTTAATGGGAGTTGCCTTAAAGTGTCTCAAAGCAATGACTATTAAAATAAAATCACATTATTGTATGATCTCATTAGAGTTTCATCAGACTGGTGTATAGAAACACGTATTAGTGTGTTCCGTTTAGTGATATTCTAGAGGAAAAAGAAGAAAAGAAATATTTTTAAAACGATGAAAAGCATTTAGTTTGAAGGGATATGTCTCTATAAATTAATCAATACTATGGTTCCTATTTATTTTGTCTTTGTGTTCTTCCACCTAAGGTTACTAGAACTTGATCGGTTTTAGGCTAAAGATTGGTTTTTACTCTGTAGAGCCAGCTTGACTGATATCCTGTCACAGTAAACACAAAGGAAACCTGACAGCAGCTTTTGCCCTATGCCGAGGGCTCTTTTATTAGGATTCTAGGCTGATTTTTTTTCCCTCCGCCATTTTGAGGAAATGACCAGAGCCTTGCATCATCTTGAATTACAGTTGTTCTTAAATTAACCAACAAGAGGATTTGAATCATTTCCCTTAAAAGAGATCAGTTTATTTCAGAAATGCTTCCTGAATCTGAGGAGCTCTTTAACTATAAATATTTGAGAGGAGATAGAATTGGGAATTTATGTTGTGCTCCCATATTAATACTCTACAGTGTAAGCACTTGTGTTTATTGATTTCACTCTGTAGATTCACTGATGTGCCATTAACACGACTGAGGAACAGTTAACAGAGATCTGAGAGCTGTATAAAAGCCTCGGGTGGCAAACAGATTAGTCAGGCCTATGCCTTCCCCGAAGAGACACCTTTCCACCTGTATTTCTAACACCATAATTCATAGTTTAAGAGTGGTTAAATGTAACGACTGCTGAATATATTTGTCATAATCATGATTTGCTTAATTTGCACAAATAATTCCTTCTAATGGTAATTTATAATCTTTTTCTACTATGTAGAAAAAGAGTTCAGTTTTTAAAGGATACATATCTTACTAGACATATTTAGAAGCACTCTTTGGAGAAGCTAGTTTTTAAATATCATCTGTTTTTTTTTTCTTTATAAACCTTCCATTCTTCAGTTACCTGACCCTCTGGCTGAGCTCGCCCTTACCCTTGCTTCAGCTCCTGCTCTCTCTCACCCAGGCAGGCAAAACTTCTTGTCCTAAATTACATTTGTGTGTGTCCTCGATTAGCTTTTAATCTGGGTGGTATAACCATATTAAAGAACATCGCAGCCCTATAATTCATAAAGTTTTCATGGGAGTTGCCTTAAAGTGTCTCAGAGCAATGGCCATGAAAATAAAATCACATTATTGTGTGATTATAAGGTTTCTTTCTAATTAGTTCAGGCCATGGGAAATGAGCATAGATCGTAAGGACTACTTCTTGCACATAATCACTTACAGTATTTCACATAATGAATTCTACATACTGTTATAACATACAGGTTATTTAGATTATATGATCAGCACTGAAACCCTCTTTCTTGAGCTAACCACTCTTTTGTGACCCATTAAAGTATGTGTTGGGGAAAAGTGAAGGGGTAGGAAGGGGAAATGCAGTGTGGTTATGGGTCAAAATACATTGTATACGTGAATTAAAGTTCTCAAAGTGATAATAAAATATACCCCCAAAACAAAATTTTAAAAGTATCTTTTTATAATATTCACCTTTTTTCGGTGTCTTTAGGCAAAAATTGACATTTATTTTAAAATTTTTTATTAGATATATTTCCTTACATACATTTCAAATGTTATTCCACTTTCCGGTTTCCTGTCCATAAGTCCCCATTCCCTCCCCTTCTCCTTCCCCATACGGGTATTCCCCCAAACATCCCCCATACTAGCCCGCATATTCCCCTGCACTAGGGGTCCAACCTTGGCAGGACCAAGGGTTTCCCCTTCCCCTGGTCCCCCAACAAGACTATTCTCTGCTACATATGCTGTTGGAGCCCTGGGTCAGTCCATGTATAGTCTTTCCGTAGTGGTTTAGTCCCTGGAAGCTCTGGTTGGTTGGTATTGTTGTTCTTATGGGGTTTCAAGCTCCTTCAACTCTTTCAATCTTTCCTCTAATTCCCCCCAAGGGGGTCCTGTTCTCATTTCAGGGTTTTGCTGCTAGCATTGAGCTCTGTATTGGACATGCTCTGGATGTGTCTCTCAGGAGAGATTTATATCCGGTCCCTTTCAGCATGCATTTTTTAGCTTCATCAATCTTATCTAGTTTTGGTGGCTGTATATATATGGGCCACATGTGGGGCAGGCTCTGAATGGCCGTTCCTTGAGTTGCTGCTCTGAACTTTGCTTCCATATCCCCTCCTCTGGATATTTTTTCCCCTTTTAAGGAGTGGCAGCATCCTCATTTTGGTCATCCTTCTTCTTGAGCTTCCTGTGGTCTGTGATTGCATCTTGGGTAAAAATTTGATATTTATTAAACAGATAGGAATTTATTCCATTTTTAAAGACAGTCATCTCTTGACAGTTAAGTTTGGTGTTTAGTGATCTTTTCTCAGAGTTTTCTATTTAACTCCATAAGTACCAATCTCTCTTTTTTTTAATACTCTTTAAGTATCCATAAATTAGAGCTTTGTATAGGCCATTAAAACTCTTGTAAAATATGTCATTTCACGTAACCCTCAGAAACCCTCACTTCCACTCCTCGGTGTTTTCAGTTTTTCACTCTGAATGCTTTGCATATTTTTCATGTTTTACATATGATTGAGTTTGGAATAAGATTAATACAGTTCTGATTTATTTTAAAGTAATTTTAGGTTCTACCAATTTCCTTTGTAATTTTGGACCACGTAGATGATTCTAAACGCACATCTCAACACTTATTTGGATTTCTATCCTTGATTTTATAATTCTGTAAAGTTTCTATGTGACAATATAATTTCTATGCATTTTCTTTTATCTTTTAATTTTGGTCTCCTGACTCTTGTCCTAGTTTCAGTCTCCCAAAATATATACATTTATAATTCTTGCCAAAACTAAGATGAATTTTGAGAACATTCTTTGAAGTCATCTAAAGTATTATCGTAAAATTTAAAAATATTTGATTTTAAAGGACAAATACATATAAATATAAGTCATTTATTTCTGATTAAGTATAAAATGACCTATTAAAATTTAGAAGCATTTAAATATATGGTTAGTTGAAGGTCATCCTATATAATACCTACATGACTGGAGGTGAATAATATAATCACTAAAAAATACATTTTAGACTCAGTTGGCCTTAACATGCTGTTTGTGTATCCACTCATTTATCTTCTCTATCAAGCATATGCTCCCATAGGCTCCGCTGTTAATCTTTTTTTACTTTCTGATTTACTCTTAATAGTGAGATATGGATATCTTTTCACCTTAGGTACAATTGTTGATTTGAAAAGTGTGTGTTTGCATTCAGTTGTTAAACCCCTTAGTCCTTGGTGTCCTCCCAGATAGCACAGCCTCGAGCCCTTTGGAAGCAAACTCTGCTGCCCCCAGCTAAACTGTCCATGTGTGCTCAAGCTTTTAAAAATTCTTCGAGTAATTATTTTCCTCAGTTAGGTAAATAAATATATTCTGTGTTAATCCCCTCTGCCTTTTTTTTTTTTTTTTTTTTTTTTTGGAGCTGGGGACTGAACCTTTCGATAATTCCCAACCCCTTTTTTGCTTTTTTTTTAAACCTTGGATATTAATGATAATATCCTACCCTCATCAAATCAAACTAGATGGGTGGCATTACGCAAAGAGGAAAGCCAAGCTTTATCAGGTTTGTGAGATAAAGGTAGTATGAGTCACAGAGGATGACTGGTTTGCCTCTCACTACTTCACCGCTCAACTTTTAAAATGGACATTGAAGGATGACTTATTGTGAATTCTGCATCTTTAATAACTAGGAACTGTCTGCTATGTGGTTGGCAGTGAAGTTCAAGCAATCATTTTTATCTCAGTTGCCACTCTAGTCCAAAGCACTGTCAAGAGTTTTGTACATGTGGGCCGAGCCTCAGTCCTATTAGTGATGCAAGGTCAGACAGAGTGCGCCTGTAGAAAGAACTTCACAAAAAACTTGGACCGACATCCAGAAAATATAAAAATGATGCCAGGCTTCCAATATCCAACATGAAAACACGAAGTCCGCTGTCCACTTAGTAGGAGAAAGTTATTCTTACGATGCTCAGTGTCTCTGAGAAATCTGTGTTTGACATTCTATTTGGTTTGGAAGAACCCATGAGAAACTTCCAAGTATTCATGATTTTGTGAGATCCTCTCATACTGCATGGAGAATGGCTTTGTTACCAACAGTTACAGTAGAAACAAGAGTGTATCACTTCTGAGCTAAAACCTAAACCATGTTCTGGCTTCTGCTTTGCTCTCTCTCTTGGATAAATTGCTCTGAGTAAAACAGTTGCTCACTAGTGAGGCCACTCCAGCATCCCTGTTGAAGATGGATTGAGCTCTGCCCATAGGCCATTAGACAGTGCAGTCTATAGTCAATTCCTAGTCTATGTCTCCCAGTCCTCTGGAACTGGAAGGTCCAGTCCAAGCATGGTTGTAATCTCCTGAGACCCTACACTGCAGCTGACAACCTCTCTAGGTCTCCATTTCCTAGGAACCATGTGAGGTAAATGTATATTTAAGGTTCTAACTTAGGGCAGTTTGTTGTGAGGCAGCTGCTAGTGGTATGGTGAAAGTCAGTGAATGGATCGTTGATAAATGGTGAAATTATTTTAAACTGGTTCTGATGTAGTTTGACTATAGCAATCAAGATTGTTTAAAGGAGTTTAAGAATAGCTTCTGGCATTACCAGAAGCCTGTGACCAGAGTTGTAGGAAGTTATCGTTTTATGAAAAAAAATTTTTTTTGTTTCTATTCCTGCATGACTTTTCTACCACAGGAGGACAGAGGAGATTGTTTTGTTTTTGTTTTTGTTTTTTTGACAGAAGTTTTAATGTAACTGGATAAATTGGTAACAAAATATATGGTGCTAAGCATACCTTTTAGGATGTACATGCCTTTAGTCAACTCTGTCACTTTAAATATAATTAGTGGGTATATTTATAGTCATAAATATATGTGGCTACAGATACAAATATATTAGAGATGTTTAGGTATAATCAAATTCTTTATAAAATTTGGGCCACTCTTATGTGAAAGGGTATTTTATGTAATAAATTTGGGTTTCTAAGACTCCAATAAAAAGGTTGAGGTTTATTAAAATATCTCTGCCAGTCACAAAAGACGTTAGAAAAGTGATGTAGAGACCTAGGAGAGAGCCTCTTTCAAAGCTTAGTTACTTACTTTAGTTAATGAAGTACATTCCTGTTCAAGTTTCTCTGGAAGGAATGGTTCTCTGATCTATTAGAGACACTATCCTTTTATATAACAAATATTTTGTGTTTTTTCTTAATTTCACTAAGTAAAATGTATAGGCAATCCATTAAGAAGAATCCCCTACACACATAATTTCACATATATGAAACTAGATCTATAAACAAACATTTATGATTTCTAGTGTGCTTATATATCACATGATCTATAATGAAAATAAAATATAAAATAAATACTTATATTTAAATTATTTATAAATTCCATGTATTAAATAACCAAGGAAATTATATGTAGATAGTATTGATTTTAGTACCTGTAACTAATAAAATGTGGCATATGAAAATATAAACTTTAATTGTATAAATGCTAACATTCTAATGTTCTAGAATATACAACGAGATACTGACATTCTGAGACAGTACAGATGAGACAGTCTAAGCCTGGCAACTACAGATGCAGAGTATCAAAGGCGCTGTACATTTTGATCATATACCATATAGAATATTGTTTGGAAGTTTCTAATTTTCAAAGGACTGAGCAATTCTTAATAGAGCTCTTAATAAGAGGATGTATAGATTTTGTTGTTGTTTGTTTGACATTGTCCTTGTGTCCAGGAATACTTAGTATCTATTAGAAAATGTCAAATAAAGCATTTTTGTCTGAGCATAGAAATAACTGAGATGAGTGCCCAAGTGCTTGCTCACAAGGTTTTCTCACATAGGATGGAGTAGAACATTTGAAATTTGTTTAGTATAGATGTTTCTAGTCATATAATGGCATTTTATCTATTAAAGGAAAATTGTACCCTAGATCTCTATCCCATAGAGACATTTGAGACACTCAAATATTATGACCACAAATACAACCTATTCAAAGTTTCAACATCAACAGAGATATATCCCTGAGCAATCACAGCACCTAAAATAAACACATACATAAACACATAAATACACACTGAAAAATCTTTGAGTTAAGTTTAGAACACATAAAAATACATGTTCATGGGGTGGGGAAAAATACATGTTCATAATAACCTTAAACCAAATATTGTTATAACTTGAGCTTTTGAATTGGGAAGACAGTTGTCAACTTGGCTTAGCTAAGGAACGCTAAGGTAGTTGATGAGATATTTCTGAATGAGTTTGTTACAGACTTTACAGTAGATATTGATATTTGAGATAGTGGATTAAGTAAGGAAAACCTTTTTCACCAATGTAGTGAGCACTGAGTAGTCTGTCTAAAGCTGGAACACGACAAAGGGATAGATGGAAGGCACACTGTTTGAAGCGGGACACGTATTGTCTTCTTCCTTTGGCAATAGTATTCTTCATTCTTGTGTCTCTGGATTAGACAGGCACTCACATCATCAGCCACATAGCCCTTGTGCCTTTGACTCATATTAAAGCTTACACCACTGACTCATCAAGTATGGCCTTATCAACTGGCTCCTCCGGACCGTCACCCTGAAGATCTGAGACTGCCCAGCCTCATAGCTGATCCTTCACGGTCTCCATCTCTCACCCTTACTCTCAAGTCTATCTCTGTCTCTCTTCGACCCATCATCCCTCCCTGCCTTTTATATTGTTTCGGTACCTCCTGAGAGCGTTTGCTAACTCAGTTGACATGAATATGAAAGTGACAAAGTTAGTTCTTTTCATTTCCTAAGTTTGCATGACTCAGGGTCGTGTGCTTTAAGTACATTTTTTTTATTTCACTTTCTCTTTAGTATGCACATGATAGAAGCTGTAATAAATGTCTTCTGATGAGGATGATACCATATCACATTGAAGCTAAATCGCTTTGGATCATGGAGTTACTAGGCATACAAGAAGATGTCAGTTAAGCTATTTGACTTTAGACCAAGTTTTAACACTTTAAATTGCAAAACCAGGGGAATCTATTTTAGCCGAAATGTTCTTAAATCACCAAGAAAATACTAAATTATGATGCCTTTACATATTTAGAATTTAGCGAAGTGGCTACATGTTATTGTGGACCCTTGAATCTAGGTCTCAGGAGACAGGGGCAGAAGGATTAGGGTGTCAGGGCTAGCCTGAGCTACATAGCAAGATCCTGTCTTGGGCTGAGACTGTACGTGGCTCATGGGAAGTGCTTGGCGGCTGCTTCAATCTCTAGCTATAGAAATAGTGGACGGTGTGGTATGATGGTCTATCTCAGCACAATATATGAAGCATTGACCTAATAGGTTAAGCATTATTCCACAATCATTTTCTATTCAAGTAATTTTGATTGCTTTCCCTAAATTTCTTCTGAGATCACTGTACCACCTGGCTATAATGTGAACACAATATCGAGGCAGACTAAAGAAATTTTGTAAAAGTTTTAAAATAGAAAATATGACTAGGGGGCAAATTCTGTATCATAAGTGCTTCTCTTAGTTTTTGGCTTAGTTTCTTCAGAAGTTTTATGTAACTACAGAATACTGAAGATTTGAAAAGGCTATTACACGTTATTTTGCCCAGTTCTCTAGTTATTCTTATAGAAAGCTACTCAACCGACATTAGGAATGTATTTTAATTAAGCATCCTGAAGCACAGAGGCTATGTGGCTTGTATAAGATTCTGCCTTTAATTGTAACTTGAGTCAATGCCTCAATTTCGCCTACGTTAGGCCCATTACTCTCATCCCATGGTTCTGCCGATGTCTTCCTTTTCGTGTAAAAGTGATTTAACTGGCCCAAGTCTATGTAGCACTTCTTTATGTATAAGCTTTGGGTTTATTTTTTGTTTTGATAAAAGATAAATGAGAGTGGCTGTTTTTGTCCTTTGCATATTCCCTGAAGCAAAAATTGCAAGAAATTCTCTTCTTCTGTCTTGGGAAGTGGAGTGATGGCAAAGGCTGGAGCATTTTACCACTGCAAAATCTCTCACTGTCTGTGGGCACACTAGATTTCAATTTGGGGAAATCTCTCAACATGAATTATTTTTGCCCCTCAAAATTTACTGCGCATATCTATTTTAGTTTCATTTCTTCCACTTTCCAACTATTCATGTTACAAGAGGAAAATGGTATTTTCTCTTGGAATCTCATGTGAAGCAAAACCCGATTCTTATTACATGTAACCTTTAAGTAGAAACCATTTCATATTGCTAGAAGAGAATGCTTATTGCCCCTTCCCACAAGACTGCAGCATAATAAAGTAAAAATGTTTTCACAATACTTTGGAATTTTTTGTAATTGTCCTCTGTATTGTTTGGCTATCAGTTAAACTTGAACGTTTGATAATTGCAGAGAGCTGACAAGACTTTCTATTACAGGGATGTCATTTAATCTCAGCTCAAATATAGTTTGCCTGAACCCTGTTTTGATTATGTAATAGTAGAATAAATTAAGCTATTAAGTGAGCTTACCTGGAGGGCAAAGAATATTTTAAATGTATTTAAAAATAACAGTGATTTAAACAAGTTGGTAAATCCTATATTAAAACCATACCTGTTTTTTCTCCTTAAAGCCTTTAAAATTTAGAGCATAGATATTTAGATATCTACATCCATATTTAGTGGTAAAATTCACACAATAAATAAGGAATATTTGGATCTTATTGTGTGCTTATAATGTAAAGATAGGAATGAATTTTTAAGAATGTAGGCTCTCCCAGGTTTCATTTTGCGTGCCAACACCTGGATACTGGAATTTTTGAATGAATCAACTGTCAGCTGCTCCTACAAGCACAGTTTTTATTTGAAAATGTAAGCCTGCTTTGTTTTTTTCTTTGTGACTGTGTAAAAATAATAAATGTCCTCCAACAACTGTAACTTTATATATGAGTGGGAAAGGCTCATTGACCATTTCAGTATATGTTTTGATACATACACATCACTGTTGCATACTCTCTATTTTTAAAGATATGGTCTGCATTCTATTTTTAGATCTATGAAATATAACTGCCCAATCTCAACCTAATTAGGTGGAAATGTAAAATCTTTACTCACTTAATATTCATTCCAAAAATATCAAGAAGTATGTACGTAGACTGTGGCTGGTACAACAGGAACCTGTAACCCATTTAGAGACATGAAAGATTGGAAAAAGATCAACAAGATAGTAAATGATTTTTTTCTAGCCTATGGGTAAATTGACTTTCGGGATGCCTGACCTAAAATAAATGTAAAATGTGCACTCTTCTGGCATAATCGAACTGTTCTTCATTATTTTTCATGTTATCTTACATCTGACAATCTATGTAGTAGGTATCTACTCACATTATAAGGCAGAGGGAAAAGTATGGAGGAGATGAGGGGAGGAGATTTTTTTTTAATCTTTATTAACGTGAGTATTTCTTATTTACATTTCGATTATTTTTCCCTCTCCCAGTTTCCGGGCCAACATCCCCCTAACTCCTCCCCCTCCCCTTCTTTATGGGTGTTCCCTCCCCATCCTCCCCCCATTACTGCCCTCCCCCCAACAATCACGTTCACTGGGGGTTTTCTTGGCAGGACCAAGGGCTTCCCCTTCCACTGGTGCTCTTACTAGGATATTCATTGCTACCTATGAGGTTGGAGTCCAGGGTCAGTCCATGCATAGTCTTTGGGTAGTGGCTTAGTCCCTGGAAGCTCTGGTTGGTTGGCATTGCTGTTCATATGGGGTCTCGAGCCCCTTCAAGCTCTTCCAGTCCTTTCTCTGATTCCTTCAACGGGGGTCCCGTTCCCAGTTCAGTGGTTTGCTGCTGGCATTTGCCTGTGTATTTGCTGTATTCTGGCTGTGTCTCTCAGGAGAGATCTACATCCGGTTCCTGTCAACCTGCACATCTTTGCTTCATCCATCTTATCTAATTGGGTGGCTGTATATGTATGGGCCACTTGTGGGGCAGGCTCTAAATGGGTGTTTTTTCTGCCTCTGTTCTAAACTTTGCATCCCTATTCCCTGCCAAGGGTATTCTTGTTGAGGGGAGGAGAATTTTACAGCAGACACAGGCACGGCATGTGCATTGTCATAGGTATACTCTGAGGCCACGCTATTTATGTCTACCATTTAAAACGTCATCACATAGTGTACAGCCTACAGGTTTTAGTAGTAGCTCAGTCGTTTTACAGGTAGAACAATCGCTCCTTCTGAATGACCACTGCTATGAAGAAGCTGCAAATTACAGCCTCAGTTTTTGGTCTTAACTCAGGGTAACTGCAGTTCTTTAGCATCAAACACAACCAACACCTGTAGACCCCTTCCATAGATATTATATTTTGGGTTGAAAATTATAACTCACCGGACCAAACTAGAAAATCCTATGATAGGTGTCTTAACTGCCTTTGTTTAGGTGGTCTTATTTAAAATGTAGAAAACCCAGTGTGTCAGGTAACTCATTATAAAATGACCAGAACATGGTTTCTTGTATGGGGGATAATTTCTGGATATACCAAATAGGTATATATGTTTTTTATTGAGTTTTGGTTATGATGATTTTTGAGTTTTGGAATGGAAGATAAGTTAAAATAAAAATAAGAAAGAATGTAGTATCGATGTGGGATCCTGTGTCCATTCTGCCACATGTCTAGGGCTCCTCAGGAAGGCAAGACACAGGAAGTTTGACCATGCTTACCCCACTCTCCCCAGGGCAGGTGTTGGGCTGTGGGAAGCCATGGGACACCGCTCTGGGGGTGGGGAAGCTCCATGTGAGGTGCCACTGAGATGGTGTGGAAGAGTTGAGAATGGAATGGGAGCCCACGGGCTGGATCTAGTCCAGGGCTGAAGGGGAAAGAAAGGAAGCTCTGGTTGGTCCTGTGTGTGTGTGTGTGTGTGTGTGTGTGTGTGTGTGTGTGTGTGTGTGTGTGTGTGGTGTCCTTGGCTTGGCGGGGGCAGCTGGGAGTACAGGGAGGCTTTCTTGGGAGATTAGACAGTGGTTCTGTAGGACAAGGCCTTCTCTATGGCTCCCCACAATGGATCTCGATGAAAAGAAACAGTCCATGATTTTAAAGCATTTATTATTATGGTGGAAAGTGAATGAGTAAAACTGTACCCCACTTCTCAGAGAAGGTCTGAGATTAAATACCTTTTGCAGGGAGGAGTGTCTGGGAAGAAAAGTTTATTGACTAAGCCTCCAGACCTTTAGGTACCTCATTATAATGGAGATCTGTCTTGAGCCTACTGACCTGTCCTCATGTCCTCTACCTGTGAAGGGGAATGGGGCGTTGCCCTTATGTGACTGATGGCCACGTATCTATGCAGGGCTGAGAGCCTATGGTCCCTTCAGGGTCACTGGGGTCTCAAGCCTCCTCAACTGGGAACCAGGGTGCCTTTCACTGTCCTACAAAAGAATCTACTCATTTGCTCAACCAATATTTATTGATTACTACAGCACAGCAACAAAGTGGTCACCAGGAGACAGCCACTCAAAATGATTTGTGTTTTCTTACGCTTTTCTTTTTAAATATAATTATCGTCAGATATAGATTTTAAAATCAGTTTTTCTGATTGTAAAATAACACATGGTCATTGTGAAATATCTAAAAATTCAAAATACAAATAGGTAAAATTATAAAAAGTATTTAAATATCTATCTTTTAGAAATCTTGTTGTCTTTGTGTATTTCATTACTTATACAATGGACTCATTCATCATACATATACACATACATACATACATGCATACATACATATTTAACATGTCTAATTATACTGCTTGCTAGAAACTCTTGATCGCATTTTACACTTTTAACATTAATTTTCAGATTTGAATGTAGTGCACCTTATCTACCAATGCATGGTGCTCCATTCAAAATTAACTATGCTTCTAATTTAGTCATTAAATCCCAATGGAGAAAAATAAGGTAACATCTAGAAATAATTTTGGGGGGGGGGGACTAGTCTCAGAACAGCCAGTCCACTGGCATATAAGCCATTGGTCTGACTGACATATCAAAGCCCTCGTGCCAGAGAGAGATCTCCACACACATCTCCAAAAAGTCCCTCCTGGGGAGAGTCAATAGTACCTTAAGAATCACCAGATTGGCAAAGCATTTATTTAAAATTGTGATTTGAGGGACATAGCATAAGAAACTTTTTTTTAGAGTAAGGACAGAGCAGAAGTCCCTAGTGAGGGGCAAATTCAAGTCAGGTTTTGCAAAATTTTTGGCAAACGGTTATCCAGTGGGGTCCTTCAGTGTGAGCTCTAAGTGGAATTAAAAACAAAAAAGTACATACAAGTTTTCCACTTGAGTTTCATTTTGATTAGGCTCTCCATCTGCTAAGTATATCTAAAACTTGAAAATTATGTGAGTCCTCATAGCCTTAAAAGTCTGTTCTTTTTACAAAACCAGAAAGTATACGAAAAGCTTGGGTCAACCCTTCCCTCCTCTGCCAGTCTGTATAAATTCTTCAGCTATATTATATGCATATTATTACTATAGTAGTTTTCAATGTAATAAGTTAGGAATGAGAGAGAGAGAGAGAGAGAGAGAGAGAGAGAGAGAGAGAGAGAGAGTGTGTGTGTGTGTGTGTATAGTGGTTTTCTATACATGAACGAGTACATGAATTAAGATTCCCAGAGTCTAAAGTCTGGATATGGCCACACCTGTGCTGTGGGAGTGGAAGTAGAGAGGGTAGCTTGATTTTTCTGGCCAACCAGTCTAGCTAAAACTGGAAATCTCCTGATTCACTGAGGGACCATGTCTCAAGTGCATAAAATTTAGAATGGCAGAGAAAGGTACTGCTATTGCCTCTGCACATGCATATACAGGCATATGTGCCTGCATGCATGGTGGCATACCTGAATACCATATCCATACACATACACGCGCGCACGCGCGCACACACACACACACACACACACACACACACACACACACAAACACACACACGCAGTGGATGTACAAACACACAAATTCAAAACATAAAGGGAAGATATGCTTGTAGTCTTTATTTCCCCTTCATATATTTATACATGCCAGAAGGGTATACACTATATTATTCTTATTTAGAATATTTAATTATTAACTATGTTTTATTTACTTTTTGATAATTTTATAACATGCGTACAATGTATTTTGATCTTATCTGCCAACCATTTCCCCATCCAACTCTTCCCAGATCTTGCCTCATTACCCTTCCTAACTTGATATATTTTTTCTTATGTTTTATAGTCCACTGACCCTAATTGTTACTGCCTTATGTCCATTGGTATGGAGCTTTCTGCTGGAGCACTTCCATACAGGCATCAGAATCTTTCTCCTACAACCTACAACATTTATCAACTTCCAACAGCAACTCAGTTGGGCTGGGGTGGTCCCTGTGCCTCCTCATCCAATCATGCTGGAGTATTTCCTGGCTTTCTCTTCTGCAGGGCTAGTGCAGGCAACCAGAGCTGCTTTGAGTTAATGAGTAAACATACCGTCATGTCCAGATGACACTGTTTTGAACATAAAGAATGGAAATGACAAAAGTAGTTTTGAGAAGTTTATACATTCCTACACACATACAATGATATATGACTACATTCTTCCAAGTTTTCCCTTCCAACACTGTCCATATTCCCTATATATGGCCCTCCCAACTTCATTACCTTCTCTTGATAATTCACTAAGTCCAGCTAGTGCTGTCCATGTATGTATGAGTATGGGGCCATCCATCAGAACATGGGAAACCTACCGAATGGCTTCATTTATATTTTTCTGACTGTGGTGAAAATTTATGAATAGATATAAGGTGACCATTGTTGATTGGCTGGAGACTTTTGAGAAAATATTCTGCCTCTTGTAAACTTTAGAAACTAAAATCGGAACAATGACCTAATATTCTATCTTATATCCTTCCTGTCTTTATTATAAATATTTAAATTAATTTTTGATGGGCTCATAAAAGTATAAGCACAGTAGCTGAAGTGATCGTATCATTAATACTGATATAAATAGTTGCACAGTAGAAAATTGTTTGTACTATTTAGGAATTAAGTCTGGCATAAAATTCCACACGGAATTCCTGGCACACTTCCTTTGGTTTATGTATGGCAGTGTTATCAGTTACAGAGTCATGAATAAGAAGCTGTAGTTTAGCTTTCTTCACACCAAAGATTACAATATAGGTTTTAAAGGCAACCTCAAAACTCTAGTTATTCAAGTTTGTCCCACGCATGCTTTATAAATGTTATGAAGATGTGGCATGGTGGAATTGTAACTAGGATATACATTTCATTCCCATATGACTGACAGCACAGAAATCATACAAACCGAAGACATTTTCAACTAGACAAATTCTACAAAGCCTGAGTGGAAAAATAAGAATTCTAAAAGGGAATATGTACAGTCTGCACCCCCAAAAAGCACTAAATGACTGACGTGTCTTCAGACCTTCCTTCTGATAATCCACTCATCTATGAGCCCGTCAATAGACTGATCAAATTAGCACATAGATGATTCAGTCTCCTTTCAGTGGTACCATCATCTGGGCACGAAGAATTCAACACATGAGACCTTGAAGGACACTCTATGTTTTAATCATAAAACAATAAATTTCCCTCATGAAATAGAAAGTAGGGGATTTGTCTCCCTTGCTCCAGAAATTCTGGAATTCTCATTGTCCCCTGTGCTTCTTATTGCCCCGAGTCTACAACACCATTTCATTAAACTTACTATTAAATACTACTGATTATCCTGTAAATGTGAAAGTGTTTGGGACTGTTGATGGAGAAGGAGTCATTTGTTCTAAGCTATTTGGGAATTGTCAGTTTTTCATGTATGGGCACAATGACAAAAATAGGTATCATGTAATGAAACAGTGTCTATGAATAATAGAAAATTCTCAGAACTTGTAGAAAGGGAAACAAGAAAGATAAAAATGAAATGTGTTCCATTTTGTACTAAGGGGCATGATGAACACACACCAAATATTCCTCAGTTCCTAGGTATGGAATCCTGTTTGCTTCCTTAGCCTGTGGACCTATCCTAAAGCAGCTCTTCCATTAGAGACTGAAGAGAGTATGTTCCTAATCAGGGGCTGAAATCCAGGCTCCTGATTTACTAAATAATTGAAAAGCTGTCATGGTGAAAGCAAATCCTTTCCTTCTGAACTTATTTGGGATATCAGTTTGGGTCAAAATTGTCCTTCATGAAGAATGTGTGGTAGAATTGATTGGCTACTTTGGTGATATTCAGAATGCAATGGAACTTTATATCTCTCAGCAGTTGCATGAAATAAAGAGAATATTGAATTTAATCAACTGCTTTTTATCCCGCCTCTTAGGAAAGCTTCCATTATAAGTTAGGAATGGATAAGTTTAAACAGGGGTTCACGTATGAGAAAAATCAAAAGAGTTACTTTTAATAGTATTTGTCATCTTAAATAAATGTGCATATTTCAAATCACTGGCTCTCAAGCAAGAGATTGCATGGATGAGACCTAGACATATTTTTATAGTATGCCCAGAGGAGAGTTCTTTGTTATGGCTTCATTGCATACTCATTAATTTTGTAACTGAATGAGGGAGTTACTAACAGTTTTGCACCTATCTGCAGATGTATGAAATGTTTAGTCACTTTCAGGGAAAAAATTCTCACATGTCAACATTTCACCGAATTTAACAAAACTCCTCAGCTTCTGTAAGAAAAAAATGTTTAATAATCACCAGTATCAAAATTCTCCATTAGTTAATGAAATTGATTTTAAAAATACAGCTATGCAAAAAAAACTGTATTTCTAGTTTTAAGTATGTCTTGAAAACTTAGAGGGCTATGGGTGTTAATATTTGCACACCTACCTATTGGCTGTCCAAATAGGGGCCTTAAATTTTGCCATATGTGTTATATTTTCCCTTCCATTTGACCTTCTCCCTACTTAACATGGTCTGGAGGAAAACATGCACAGGACATTGGGAATGGGTCAGGGTAGTGACTGCAGAGGGGAGGAGAGGACCTCAGAGTTCCCACGTACCCACAACACACCACCTTAGACCTATCCCTGCTCTGCTCTGCAAGCTTAGACCCGTTCCTACCTCTCAGTACAACCTTCCTCCTTCTTGACACTTCTCTTTGGATTCGTCTGTTAAATGAAATGCCAAATTGATTGCAACATCCCATCACTTTAGATCTCTTCTAAATTGACACCGCCTAAAGGAATCGTTTCTAAAGTTGACAGAAGAGTGAACCGGTCTGTGAAATAAAATTTTTTTAATAATATACTTTATCTTTATTTCAATAGTTATGTTCTACTTTTCTTTCTTTACCTGCAAATGCATTTTCTCCATCTTTATTAAATTGGGTATTTCTTATTTACATTTCAAATGTTATTCTCTTTCCCGGTTTCCAGGCCAATATCCCTCTTCCCTTCTATATGGGTGTTGCCCTCCCCATCTTCTCCCCATTATCACCCACCCACCAAGAACCCGTTCACTGAGGGTCCAGCCTTGGCAGGAACAAGGGCTTCCCCTTCCACTGGTGCCCTTACTAGGCTATTCATTGCTACCTATGACGTTGGAGCCCAGGGTCAGTCCATGTATAGTCTTTGGGTAGTGGCTTAGTCCCTGGAAGCACTGGTTGGTTGGCACTGTTGTTCATATGGGGTCTCAAGCCTTTTCAGCTCTTTCAGTCCTTTCTCTGATTCCTTCAAAGGGGGTCCAATTCTCAGTTCAGTAGTTTGCTACTGGCATTCGCCTATATATTTGCCATGTTCTGGCTGTGTATCTCAGGAGAGATCTATATCCGGGTCCTGTCAGCCAGTGTTTCTTTGCTTCATCCATCTTATCTAGTTTGGTGGCTGTATTTGTATGGGCCACAAGTGGGGCCATACATGGGCACTCCTTCAGCCTCTGTTCTATATTTTGCCTCTCTATGTCCTCCTAAGGATATTCTTGTTCCCCTTTTTAAGAAGGAGTGAGGCATTCGCAGTTTGGTCATCCTTCTTGAGTTTCGTGTGCTCTTTGCATGTAGGGTAATTTGAGCATTTGGGCTAATATCCACTTATCAATGAGTGCATACCATGTGTGTTTTTCTGTGATTGGGTTACCTCACGCAGGATGATATTTTCCAGTTCGATCCATTTTGCCTATGAATTTTCACAAAGTCATTGTTTTTTGATAGCTGAGTAATATTCCATTGTGTAGATGTACCACATTTTCTGTATCCATTCCTCTGTTGAAGGGCATCTGGGTTCGTTCAAGCTTTTGACTATTATAAAGGAGACTGCTATGAACATAGTGGAACATGTGTCATGTGCCTTTGTTGGAGCATCTTTTGAGTATATGCCCAAGAGAGATATAGCTGGGTCCTCAGGTTGTGCAATGTCCAATTTTCTGAAGAACCTCCAGACTGATTTCCAGAATGGTTGTACCAGTCTACAATCCCACCAACAATGGAGGAGTGTTCCTTTTTCTCCACATCCTAGCCAACATCTGCCATCACCGGAGTTTTTGATCTTAGCCATTCAGACTGGTGTGAGGTAGAATCTCAGGGTTGTTTTGATTTGCATTTCTCTTATTACTGAAGATGTTGAACATTTCTTTAGGTGCTTCTCAGAACATTTCTTTAGGTGCTTCTCAGCCGTTCAACATTCCTCAGCTGTGAATTCTTTGGTTAGCTCTGAACCCCATTTTTAATAGGGTTATTTCTCTCCTTGCAGTATAAATTCATGAGTTCTTTGTACAGGATTGGTAAAGATCTTTTCCCAATCTGTTGATTGCCATTTTGTCCTAACAACAGTGTCCTTTGCTTTACAGAAGCTTTGTAGTGTTATGAGATCCCATTTGTCGATTCTTGATCTTAGAGCATAAGCCATTGGTGTTTTGTTCAGGAAATTTTCTCTAGTACCCATGTGTTCGAGATTCTTCCCTACTTTTTCTTCTATTAGTTTGAGTTTATCTGGTTTGATGTGGTGGCCCTTGATCCACTTGGACTTAAGTTTTGTACAGGGTGTTAAGAATGGATCGATCTGCATTCTTCTACATGCTGTCCTACAGTTGAACCAGCACCATTTGTTGAAAATGCTGTCTTTTTTCGATTGGATGGTTTTGGCTCCTTTGTCAAAAATCAAGTGACCAAAGGTGTGTGTGTTCATTTCTGGGTCTTCAATTCTATTCCACTGTTGGATCTGCCTGTCTCTGTACCAATATCATACATTTTTTATCACTATTGCCCTGTAATACTGCTTGAGTTCAGGGATAGTGATTCCCCCAGAAATCCTTTCATTGTTGAGGATAATTTTAGCTATCCTGGGATTTTTGTTATTCCAGATAAATTTCCAAATTGTCCTGTCTAACTCTATGAAAAATTGAATTGGAATTTTGATGGAGATTGCATTGAATCTGTAGATTGTTTTTGGTAAAATAACCATTTTTACTATATTAATCCTGCCATTCCATGAACATGGGAAATCTTTCCATCTTCTGAGGACTTCTTTAATTTCTTCAGAGGCTTGAAGTTCTTATTATACAGATCATTCACTTTCGTGGTTAAGACACACCAAGGTATTTTATATTATTTGGGACTATTATGAAGGGTGTCGTTTCTTTAAATTCTTTCTCAGCTTGTTTCTCTTTTGTGTAGAGGAAGGCTACTGATTTATTTGAGTTAATTTTATACCCAGCCACTTTGCTGAAAGTGTTTATAAGGTTTAGTAGTTCTCTGGTGAATCTTTTGGGATCATATAAATATACTGTCATATCATCTGCAAATAGTGATATTTTGACTTCTTCCTTTCCAATCTGTATCCCTTTGATCTCCTTTTGCTGTCTTATTGCTCTGACTATGACTTGGAAAACTATACTGAATAAGTAGGGAAAGAGTGGGCAGACTTGTCTACTCCCTGATTTTAGTGAGATTGATTCCAGTTTCTCTCCATTTAGTTTAATGTTAGCAACTGGTTTGCTGTATATTGCTTTTACTATGTTTAGGTATGGGCCTTGGATTCCTGTTCGTTACAGCACTTTTATTATGATGTGGTGCTGAACTTTGTCAAATGCTTTCTCAGCATCTAATGAAATGATCCTGTGGTTTTTATCTTTCAGTTTGTTTATATAGTAGATTACATTGATGGTTTTCTGTATATTAAACCATCCCTGCATACGTGGGATAAAGCCTACTTGATCATGATGAATGATTGTTTTGATGTGTTCTTGGATTCAATTTGCAAGAATTTTATTGAATATTTTTGCATCGATATTCATAAGGGAAATTGGTCTGAAGTACTCTTTCTTTGTTGGGTCTTTGTGTGGTTTATGTATAAGAGTAATTGTGGCTTCATAGAAGGAATTTGGTAGCACTCTATGTTAAAATTTTGTGGAATAGTTTGGATAGTATTAATATCAGGTCTTCTATGAAGGTCTGATACAATTCTGCACTGAACCCATCTAGACCTGGGCTCTTTTTGGATGGGAGACTTTTAACGACTGCTACTATTTCTTTAGGAGTTATGGGGTTGTTTAAATGGTTTATCTGTTTCTGAATTAATTTCGGCACCTAGTATCTGTCTAGGAAATTGTTCATTTCCTCTAGATTTGCAAGTTTTATTGAATATAGGTTTTGTTGTAGGATCTGATTATTTTTGAGTTTCCTCTGATTCTGTTGTTATGTCTCTCTTTTCACTTCTGATTTTGTTAATTTAGACACACTCTCTGTGTCCTCTGGTTAGTCTGGCTAAATGTTTATCTATCTTGTTGATTTTCTCAAAGAACCAACTTTTGGTTCTGTTTATTCTTTGTATAGACCTTTTTGTTCCTACTTAGTTGATTTCAGCTATGAGTTGAATTATTTCCTGCCTTCTACTCCTCCTGGGTGTATTTGCTTCTTTTTGTTCTAGAGCTTTTAGGTGTGCTGTCAAGCTGCTGATATATGGTCTCTCCTGTTTCTTTTTGCAGGCACTCAGATCTATGAGTTTTCCTCTTAGCACAGCTTTCATTGTGTCCCATAAATTTGGGTATATTGTACCTTCATTTTCATTAAATTCTAAGAAGTCTTTAAATTTTTCTTTATTTCTTCCTTGACTATGTTATCATCGAGCAGAGCATTGATCAACTTCCATGTATATGTGGGTGTTCTTTCCTTATTGTTATTGAAGACCAGCTTTAGCCCGTGGTGGTCTGGTAGGATGCATGGGATTTTTTCTATCTTTCTGTATCAACAGAGGCCTGTTTTTGTGCCTGATTATATGGTCAATTTTGGAGAAAGTACCATGAGGTGGTGAGAAGAAGGTATATCCTTTTGTTTTAGGATAGAATGTTCTATAAATATCTGTTAAGTCTATTTGGTTCATGACTTCTCTTAGTCTGTCTATGTCTCTGTTTAATTTCTTTTTCCATGATCTGTCCATTGATGAGAGTAGGGTGTTGAAATCTCCTAGTATTATTGTGTGAGATGCACCATGTGCTTTGAGCTCTAGTAAGGTTTCTTTTATGTACGTCAGTACCCTTGTATTTGGAGCATAAATATTTAGGATTGAGAGTTCATCTTGGTGGATTTTTCCTTTGATGAATATGAAGTTTCCTTCCTTAACTTTTTTGATGACTTTTCTTTTAAAGTTGATTTTATTCTATATTCGAATGGCTACTCCAGCTTGCTTCTTTAGACCATTTGCTTGGAAAGTTGTTTTCCAGCCTTTCATTCTGAGGTATTGTCTTTCTTTGTCTCTGAGGTGTGTTTCCTGCAGGCAGCAAAACGCTGTATCCTCATTTCGTATCCAGTTTGTTAATCTGTGTCTTTTTATTGGGGCATTGAATCCATTGATATTGAGAGATATTAAGGAATAGTGATTGTTGTTTCTTGTTATCTTCATATTTGGAGATGAGATTATTTGTGTGTTTGTCTTCTCTTTGTTTTGTTGCCAAGACGATTAGTTTCTTGTTTTTTCTAGTGTTTAGCTTGCCTCCTTGTGTTGGGCTTTAACATTTATTATCCTTTATAGGGCTGGATTTATAGAAATATATTGTGTAAATTTGGTTTTGTCATGGAATATCTTGGTTTCTCCATCAATGTTAATTGAGAGTTTTGCTGGACACAGTAACCTGGGCTGGCATTTGTGTTCTCTTAGGGTCTACATGTCATCTGTTCAGGATCTTCTGGCTTTCATAGTCTCTGGTGAGAAGTCTGGTGTAATTCTGATAGGTCTGCCTTTATATGTTATTTGACCTTTTCCCCTTACTGCTTTTAATATTCTTTCTTTATTTTGTGCATTTGGTGTTTTGACTATTATGTGACAGGAGGATTTTCTTTTCTGGCCCAATCTATTTGGAGTTCTGTAGGCTTCTTGTATGTTTATGGGCATCTCTTTCTTTAGGTTAGGGAAGTTTTCTTCTATGGTTTTGTTGAAGATATTTACTGTTCTTTTGAGTTGGGAGTCTTCACTCTCTTCTATACCTATTATCCTTAGGTTTGATCATTTCATTGTGTCCTGGATTTCCTGAATGTTCTTGGGCCAGTAGCCTTTTCCGTTTTACATTATCGTTGACAGTTTTGTAGATGATTTCTCTGGAATCTTCTGCTTCTGAGATTCTCTCTTCCATCTCTTGTATTCTGTTGGTGATGCTTGTATCTACGACTCTGTATCTCTTCCTTTTGTTTTCTATATCTAGGGTTGTCTCCCTTTGTTCTTTCTTATTGTTTCTATTTCCAATTTCAATTCCTTCACCTGTTTGTTTGTGTTTTCCTGTAAGTCTTTCAGGGATTTTTCTGTTTCCTCTCTAAGGGCTTCTACTTATTTACCTGTGTTTTCCGGCATTTCTCTAAGGGAGTTCTTTATGTCTTTCCTAAAGTCCTCCATCATCATGATCAATGTGATTTAAATCTAGGTTTTGCTTTTCTGGTGTGCTTGGATATTCAGTGTTTGCTTTGGTGGGAGGATGGGGCTCCAATGATGCCATATATTCTTGGTTTCTGTTGCTTGGGTTCCTACACTTGCCTCTCGCCATCAAGTTGTCTCTGGTGTTACCTTGTTTTGCTATTTCTGACAGTGGCTTGACCATCCTATAGGCCTGTGTGTCAGGAGTACTGTAGACCTGTTTTCCTGTTTTCTTTCAGTCAGTTATGGGAACAGAGTGTTCTGCTTTCAGGCATGTAGTCATTCCTGTCCACTGGCTTTTAGCTGTTCCTGTGGGCAGGAACCAGAAGGGCCTGCCCATACTTCTCCTGCTTCCCTGTGTGCAGGGTTCCCAGATGGCACTAGGTGTTATCCTCTAGAGTCAGAAATGTTGGCAGAGTGTAGGCTCCTCTGATTTCCTAGGTGTGTCTGCCCCTCTGAAGGTCTAGCTCTCCCTCACATGGGATTTGGGTTCAGGGAGCTGTTTGACTGGGTCCACTCAGATTCGGGCACAGTCTGGACCTCAGGGCTCCTGCAGCTTGACTGCCCCATCTTCCTGTGCCCAGAGGCCCTATACAGTTTCCTCTTGGGCCAGGGATGTGGGCAAAGGTGGGCAGTAGTGCAGTCTCTCCTGCCCTGCAGTCTCAGGATTGCCCACATGTCTGGGCAATCAGCTCTCTCTCCCACGTGGTTTGGGAGCAGGGAGCTGCGGGCTGGGATCAGCGAGGTTCAGGTGCCAGCTAGAAACCAGAAATGTCCAGTACCAAAGGAATTTTGCCTTTGTGCCTCCTGAGTCCACCAGGCAGGTCACTTGGAGCAGAAAAGTTGGTCTTACCTCTGGTCTCTGGCCTGAAATTGCTCCTCGGGCCTTGGTTTCAGCTCTCCATGAGGGCAGTAACCAGAAGGGCCTGCCCCTACTTCTGAGTCCTGTAAGCAGGGAGCCCTAATGGCACTAGGTGTCTTCCTCTAGAGTCAGAAGCGTGGTTAGAGAGTAGTCTCCCCTGGTTTCCCAGGTGTGTCTGCCCCTCTGAAGGTCTAGTTCTCTCTCCCACAGGATTTGGGTGCAGGAAGCTGAATGACCGGGTCCATTCAGATCCGGGCACAGTCTGGACCACAGGTCTCCTGCAGCTTGACTGCCCCTATCTTCCTGTGCCCAGAGGTCCTATACAGATTCCTCTTAGCCAGGGATGTGGGCAAAGGTGGGCAGAAGTAGCGGTCTCTCCTGCCCTGAAGTCTCAGGATTGCCTACACATCTGGGTGATCAGCTCTCTCTCCCATATTGTTTGGGAGCAGGGAACTGTGGGCAGGGATCAGCAAGGTTCGGGTGCCAGCCAGAAAATCGTTGAATAAAATCTTACCTACATCCATTTGGTTTATTCCTTGGTCTTGTGTTCTGAAGTTTGTGCTTTAATGTGTTTCTATAATTTGACTATATGTTGATTTATCTGTGGATAAATTATACATAAGCAGGGGATTCGTGCTAATAGAAGTGCAAAGCAAATATGGTAAAGAGTGCTGGTTTGGAGGACAGACTTCAAGCTGCTTTATGGAGGGACCCAGACATGTCCTCCTGACTCACACAGTGTCCCCTTACAATCACATATCTGTGTCTTTGCCACTCCAAATTTTATCACATTGACTGGCCCTCTCTCAGGACAGACTCCATTATTTTTCTTTTACTTCATCAATGCCCTGCATTTATTTTCTGAATGGAAACTCCTTCACAAACAGGAACTGAATCTAATAGCCCCAAAGCAATTATAATCGCTTCAGTATCAATGTTCTACTCTGGGAATTCATTTTCAGACATTTTCACATACCTAACACATTATACATTATAATTTAGATGCATGAGTGGCTGCATTCCGTACTACACAGTTACCTATAGAAAGCAGAAGCCGTTTCTTATTAATCTTACATCTTCAGTACCTCACACACTGGTAGTGCATCACAGGTGTTCAGGAGATAGTTTTGATAAGTGAATAAAATGCTAGATGGCTACAATTTACACTAACATAAGTGAATATGTGGATTTGAGTTTGATCTGAGCACATGGACTTAAAAGAAATATTAGAGTATAAATGTAAAATGTAGATGCTAATGGGGAGATGGCTGGATATTTACTAATTGACTTTTCTGTGGTCAAAACTGTTTTAAAGATATAATATTCTAATACTTTAGTTGGAAAAACAACTATTGGCCTTAATTTAAGTTTTGAAGACTTTCCTAGACTCAAATTGATCTGAGCTCTTATTTCTTTTTGTCTGCAGAGCTCAACCATACAAGCATTTGTCTGTGATGTGCACTGTAGAGCTATTCTCTTGTTTCCTGTAAGATTCATAGCAGGACACTCAAGAATCTTAGATATCGATGAACTCAGTAAATTAATTTTATATTAAAATATATAAAATATATAAATATACCTATAAAATAAGATGGTAGAGTTTGATAAGATAGTGCCCTTATTTCTCTGGAGGATAAATTCCATGACAACCAGTAGATTCCTGAAGTTGCAGGCAGTGTGAAAGCATTATATACAAGTACTGCAGGACTGCCACAGTCTCACAACCACGCAACCTTCTTATTGACTAAGGAATGGGAAGCATATACTGTATGGATTCCCAGACAAAGGATAATTCATGACCTGGATAGAACTTAAAGAGAGTTTAAATGGTATTTTATCATACTACGTGGAATTGCACAGAACTTAAAGGTTATAGATTATTTCTGGAATTTCTCATTCTCTTGGACAGTGACTAACAATGGGAAAGGGAAGCAATGGGAAGGAAAGCTCTGAGTAAGAATAGAGGACTTTCTACTGTAGAGTTAGTTGAGACCTTCAGGACTGGTGTAGACCAATAGAGCCACTTGCACTCAGCATGAACTCTCTCATTGATGGTCAGATGTCTTAGATGTATTCTTTGCTTTCTTTAGCATGATGGCTCTTGAAACATATAAAATGAAAAATTTTTAGAAAGAAAATGTGTATTTACTAATGTAAAATGTGTCAGTACCATAGCATAGGACCTGGTTAAAGCACATGGAGCAGTTGACCGAGACGGCACAAACCTTCTGTCTTGGCTACTTGGATGCTGAGACAGAGCCTAGGAGTTCCAGGCCAATCCTGACAGGACAGTGGGGTCCTACCTTACAAAGGGGATGGGAAACAGAAGATATAAGCTCTCCACTTGGTTTTATTTCTTACTACATACTGCAATTTTCAATAAAATTTTCAATGCAAAATAACCTAAAAGATTTCTTAAGTTTCTCAAATGTGTTTTAAAAATCAGGCTTTTTTTGAATTCCACTAACCTTCAGTGTGATGAGAAGTGCATGTATCTACTTGCCAAGGACTTGTGAGCTTGATCTACTCAGAGTCATTGTCTCTTTAAAAATTTGTTTTGGGCTCAGAGATGCTGTAGCCAAACTATGTCCAATCATTATATTTCAGAGTTTTTTTTTAAATATCTACGTTGTATCACCACATGTAAAATAAAGCATTTAAGAAGATTTAAATTTTTATTCGCTTATCAAAATTTGTCTTTCTGGCATTATTTTTCAAACAAATACTTTTTGTCCTTTTTTCTTCTCTAATTCTTTCCTATTCCCCTTCCCTTGGGCCTCCTCATCACGAACAAACTCCTTCTCATTTTCTTGTCATGATTTCTTGTGCCTCACCCACCTCCTGAATTCCATTTGCTCCCCTGGTCATCCCCTGTGTCATTTTAAACCTAATAAAACTGATCATCAGGTAAGCAAGTCACAAGAACTGAGTTAATAGGATTAGAAGACATCTTTTTTCTTTAACATTCTCCAGATAGAATATTTGATTTTTGGTTTTGATGTTTTCAGAGTAGGATTAATTCTTTCAGCCTCTTTTAAAACTGCCGAATAAATATCCATCACCACATATAAGTTAATCACCATGAAAGTCACCTAAATGGGTTTGACACAATGAATGCTGAAAAAAATTAGGCGCAATTAGCTTTTTTACGGACAGATTTTTAACATTTATCTATGACTACAGTATTTGTAAAAATACAAACATATTTTGAACTATTAAACAATCACATTTTCTCCAACAGCACTGTAATGAAGACAAGTCTGTATTTTGTTTTGAAATACTCTAAAATATTAATCATTTAAAGTGACATTTGAAAAACACATTGCAGGAAAAACTGCTACTAAAGAATATTGAAAGAGGAATATTTAGAATACATAAATTTTATAAATTTAGTGCGATATTGCAATAGAAGTTCTAATCTGTAATTGTTAGTTCTAATGAACTTCAGTTTCTTTGACAGAACCGTTATTGTAAACAGGATGCCTGTATCCTTGGCAACAGGGAAGACTTCTTTGGGCATTTGGAAACATACTAAGATAATTAATTACATTTTACTCCCCCCCCACATAATTCAGAGCAACAAAAATGAGACCTTTGCTCATTTGTTCACAAGTGTATTTTACAAAGTTCTAATATAAAAATTAAAATCTAGTTAGATAAAGAAAACCCAACCTTGTTAAAGATCGGAAAAGAGGAGTTTGGATTACATAAACTATTGGCCAGATGTAAGGCAGTTTCCTTAAGACAAACAGTTAAAGTCATAACATTTTGTCTGAATTAGAAATTATTAGATAAAGATAGAAGTCTGACTTTTCACTAATTTTAGCTAAATGTCATTGAAAATAGCTCTCCTTAAGGTAAAGTTACATGAGCAATTTGCCTACTAAAAAGAAAATGACAGAGTGATTGCCATTGCTAAAACCTTGGGTCCTGAATTATAGTACCTAAAATTACAAATTTTCCTTTGTAAATCAGTGGATATACATCACACAATGAAAGTATCCTATGTAAAGAAAATACAAATTGAAATATATGTACATATATAAAATATATATGGATAATATGTCGATGTACAGTTATATATTTTATTTTACAGAACAAGTTTCTGCCACGAATATATAAATAATAATGGTTAAATTTGTGACTTAAAAGGATGTGTGGGGGCAAAGGGAAGCCTTGCAGTAAGTACTCAGAAACTACTGGAGCTGTCCATGCTAGAGGTTCTGTTGTGGCACAAAAGGAGCTGTGAGGAGGGCAGGCAGCAGGAACACAGACCAACAGCTTCACCTCTGCTCAGCTCTCCTGCCTGTTATGGTTCACTACAGAACAGTGTCTATACCTTGGAGAAGCATGGGGGTTTTAATAAAAAGGGGCTGACTGCAGGAGATAGGGAGTTTCAGCAAGCCAGAACTTTAGGATTCAGATGGTCCCCAAGCTTTTCTTGCATACTTTTCTACCATTTTACTGTTGTTATGACAGAACTTGCACTTCAACCTTTCAAGTTTTCCAGGTGATTTCAAATAGATCATTGATAGATATATATATTTTTTTAAAATTTCATGTTAGTATTTTTTTAAATTAGGTTGGCTCTCACAAAATACAACAAAAACAACTCCATGGCTTTTCCCTCATAAAATGCCAGAATCAAAATTGCCAGACCATTTGCTGAGGCATAGGGTCTCAGCGTCACAGTGCATGACTAGAGACCACACCGCCTTGGGGCATGCCTTTCTGAGCTGTGGTCTGATTGGACTGGAGAAGTCAGGGTCCTGCCAGATCTTTCAGTCCCTTATTCCCACACTGCTGCTCTAAATCTTCAAGAGTCATTTATAAGGCCCTTCCAAACCCCATTCTTGATTGATGTTGAAAATCTTCTTGGTAAATACATTGATTGGAGCATTTCTAGAGAGGCCCTGGGCCTCAGTCTGTGTGGAGGCCCAGCCTGGTTTCCACAGTGATGTGAGACTGTGTTTCTGCTATCCACAGTAGGGTCCTAGAAAGTGGTTGGCAAATATATGAGCACATCTTATTTAGAAATTGGAAGTAACTGTGGAAATGATTCTAAGATTGAATAATATATTCAGTGTTAAACAGCTAAGTTGGAGCAAGACATGGCTTTCCTTGAATGGCTTAAAAGTCAAACTTCTAGTCCTAGCTGGTTTTCTATCATATCAGGTACTATTTAGCATAAGAATATTCACTAAGGTGCATTTTTCCTTTAAAGAACAATGTAGATGTTAATCTTTCAAGCCATTATCTGAAATATATAATATTTAAATATAGACAACTCTCAAAAACTTATTTTAATAACTTAATAGTCAATGTGCAAAGCCATGCACATATGTGCACAGCCACATACAGGAAAGAAACACACTAAGGAAAACACTTGAGTGTTTGCATCATATCAACCTTAGCTCGAACAGTTCCTTCAGGGATAGGAATCCCCTTCTTGAAGCTTACTGTTTCAAAGCATAAGGGTTTAGTTACTACCCATGCTTTTCATATACTAAGTGACAAATTTCTTGTGTAACAGAGGAAAAGTGTTTGAGGGTCAAGGAAGTATATCACACGTGACTCTGTTGTTGCTTTAGGTATGGGTGGCATTGAGCAACAGCCCAGGAAATGCTTCTGGAAACTTTATAGAGTATTTTGTTAGTCTGTCATTGGTGACAGTGGTGTCCAGCATTGTGAGTTCCTCAACTACCCTGGCAAGCAGCACTGTACCAATGTGAAAAATGTTCTCTCTCTCTTTAGGTAATGATATTTCTAGAGAAAGACATTGATTTGCTTCTTATTAAATACCTTTGTGTCTGGGACACTGTGGTGTGAGTGAGAACATGTGTTGAGTGGGATTGAAAATTCTTTCATGAAGAACATTATGGTTCTTAAATATTGAATGGCTTCAGAGTCTCCATGACCATGGATAGCAGGCATTTCAGTTGAATGTTGATACCAGGGTAGAGGGGAGGAAAAGGAAGTAGATGCTCTGTAGACATTTACTGGACTGAGTAAGTTTTCCAAGTTCATGACTACATAATGGTTTACATCCCAGAGTCACCATGTGTAGCTGCTTCAGGAACATATTCAAAACAGCCACTTGAAGAATTGTTTGGGTCCTTCCACATTTGATTCTTTATTTAATACTTTGGTTTAAAAAGTTTGCAGTTGTTTATTTCATTTTCATTTATTGAAAATAGAGTTTTTTCTCACATAATACATTCTGAGTACAGTTTATTCTTAACAGTTTACTTATTTCCATTGCTAATCTCTCACAGATATTAAAATAGACAGCATATGCTTAAGAGCATTTTTAAGTGACTTTAAAGTAGGGCCTGGGAATTTCCTCTCTGACTAACTCACTCATCAACAGACAAGTCAGGCACTGTACCAGGAACTGTGTGGAATATATGAGGTCATTACAAAGTTTCTTTTAACATGTTGTTTATGTACGTGTGTGTGTGTGTGTGTGTGTGTGTGTGTGTGTGTGTGTGTACATGCACCAGCATGAATTTATATGCACCATGTGTTAAAGTGCTCACAGAGACCAGAGGCTGATACCCTGGAACTGCTGTTCTAGGAAGTTGTAAGCTGCCATGAGAGTGTTGAGAACTGAGTTTTTTACAAAAGCAGTAGCACTCTTGACCTCTGAGTCTATCTACAGGCAATGAAATGGATTTTTGGGCTTTTAAAAAATGTTTCTTCTTCCTATTTTATATTTTCCTATGTTATTTTCTTTCTCTTCAGGAAATGCAGATTTTTCTGGATAGGAAACCCAATGTGAACAAAATAATCCTTTTTATTCTATGGCACACCTTTCAATTCCAAGGTGGAATGTCTTTACATATTTCTTGAATGGACACTTTTACCATAATGGGAAACTACCAAATACTTTTATTTTCTTTATTGTTCAAATATTTTTGTTATATAAAATATGAAAAACATCCTCATCTCTCCATTAAACATATTTTTCTGCTTTCTTAAAAAAAGAGCATTTAGTTACTAAGTACTTCTTACATATTTTTCACAATGTTTTTTGGAAAGTCCTGTATTTAGACATCCTTTTCTGTATTTCCATATGCCTGGAGACTACATTATTTTTGTGCCTCTTATGTACTCCATTTTCTTCTCAGTGGCAGCTAATAGTACAGCCCTCTTTATTTCTCCATTTCTGACTTGATGTTTTCCTCTGGCTTCTACCAGTCCATTTTTATTTTGTGCCCCAAGAAATGGGGTTCAGCCTCCTTACATACACTTCTTACCTGCTCTTCTACTGTGTTTGTATGTGGGAACTTTTCACAATATGTATCTCCTGCACATGTTTTAGTAAAATTTATTCTACCTTACATTTCAACTCCTTTGGCATTTTTCCATTTAATAAACTGTTAGCAGCCAAGAAAAATATTTGTTTACATTATAGTTTCTTTTACAAAAAATTTTTAGAATATTTATGTGATTACTATTTCTTGGTCCAGTTTTAAAATAGAGGGCAAATTTACATGCTCAGAATCTGGGGACATCTCAGTAGATGTTGGGCCCTACCTTGGGGTGTTTCCCTTCCCCCAGCTGAACCTTTTAGCCTGCTATAGCAAGAAGTCATTTACACCCTTGGCAGATGCTCTTGGCCCCTGATTTGGGGCCAGGACTTTCCATGGTACCCCCACCACCACCACCTAGCCTTCCAGGTTATGGTGTTAAGTTGTTAAGTTGTTTATGCCCCTGATTGGGCCCAGGACTTTCCACCATACAGACTTTTCCTGTTTTCATGGTTGGGGACTTTAGCCTGCCTTGTTGTTTTTCCATGGCTTTTGCCTCGGGTATATAAGATCTCAGTAAAGCCTTGGTGGCACTCTCTGAAAACGCATGACCCATGTACGTGTTTTCTTTCAATCCCACAGACCTACGCCCGATATTCACACTGGCGGTGCAGGCATCCTCATTTGGAGGTTCCACCGAGATTGGGAAAGAGAGGACAACCTGACGGTATCGTTCTAAAAGGCCAGCCGGCACGGAAGCAGAACGTATTGGGGACAAGCAGCGACCACTGGGCAAAACTGGAAGTAAGTCGCACTACAAAGGGTTTGTCTTAGCCATGGGAACTACAAGTTCCTCGTTATTGATCATAGATCAGCTTGTAAGTTTACTCAAACAACAAGGTACTGGTATTAAGGTAAAGATAGCCCAAGATTTTGTTAAAACTATAGAACAAGTCAGTCCTTGGTTTATAGCTAGTGGTGGTTTGAATATTCTGGATTGGAAACAGGTTAAATGGGATTTACAGAAGGCCCTCCAAGATGGGGGATCAGAGAGCATTCCAATTTCTACTTTTTCCTTATGGAGTTAGTGAAGGATGCTTTACTTAGTGAAGATGCGAGGGACAAAGAACAGATGATGGAAATTGAAAAAATATTTGGAACTGCACAGGATGAACATACGAAAGAGTCAATTGTAGGGACAGCAGTGACTTGGATTTGACTTCCTATGAGTCTGATGCAGATGAGGAGATAACATTGGAAAGGGAGATTGAGAAATTGAAAGAAAATGGGCCAGGAAAGGCCCCAGTAAGCAGAATTCAGAAGAATTGCAGTAATTGAAAGCATGTGCAAAGAAAAATAAAGATTTGGGATACTGGTGAGTAAACCTTGTAAAAAGGGACAAGGTAATAATGATAAAATGTTTTTATGTATGTGTTCTTTTAGACTTATGCTGAAATCTAGAGAAGCAAAGTCAATTTTCATAGATGCTTTTAGTCTTTGGACCCTGACTAGAGACAGTTTACACCCTAGACAAGAGAGAGAATGGGGTTGAGAAAAACAGTCCTCCCAGACTCTGGTGAGAGAAGGAAAATGAGCTTAAGCTTTTTAAGAGCTCGCCAAGGGACAGAAAGAAGGCAGAAGATGGTCCTGCCTCCTTGCTGGTATTAGAGTAGTGCATATTTCTGGTTCTGAGTCCGTTAAGTAGGATATCTGGGTCCTTTTGGTGGGATACCACCTAGTTTTTTCCCTGTACGTCTATTGTCTGTCCTTGGTGCACAAAGCTGTCCATGTATGTCAATTTATGTCTGGGTTTTGCTTCTTGTTGCTTGAATGTTTTGTGTTTCATGTTTAAAAGGAAAAAAATGGTTAAAACTTTAAATGCTGGTTGATTCACCCCTTGATTTAGTTTTAACTCCTTTCAAGAAAGGAACAAATAAATAAAAAGCAGTTTCAATTGGCTTTTAGAGCCCTGCATCTGTAGCTAGGAGCCTAGGTCCACTGGGGAAGCCTCCCAGGGGGCTGGCTAAATGTTTACACTAGCCAATCCTAAAGGCTCCAGGAGCTTCACAGCTTCTATGGTAATGGAACTGATGGCTGTTTCTCTTTGAAAAATCTTTGACTATGATTATGGATTCAACAGGTGACAAGGTGCTTCTCTTAAAATTACATTTAGAAAAGGTAAAATTGGTGTTTGATCTAAATATTCAAGATATGTGTAGTCACTTCATTTTTTGTTTCTGATTAGTTTTAAATGTATAATCTGATCTACATGTCTTGGTTATAGTTTACTGGCTTTTAAGTTATTGGGTATGGTTAAAAATTTGTAACATTGGTAACAGAAAGTTGACTTAAAACTGGAGTCATTCTAGACAACTCGTGGCATGACCCAACCCAGGGAGACAAGTCTAAATTGGAATAATACTTTAATATACTTCTTATCCTAGAAACCAGACTTATAAAGAATTTAGGGCAATGTCTCTTTGTTGAAGAATTAGAGCCCACACCATCGTTCGTTCATATGCAAGAATTGGCAGTCAATTGGCAGTCAAACTTTGGAGCATGGGGAATGGACTTGGTGTTTTGGAGAAACTGGATTTTGGAGAATAGATGGTTTGTGGAGGTTGAATTTTGCTTTCCAAAGTTATGGTTGTGCTCTGGTGTTACAAGGAAAACTTAAAGATTGTGGTTAAAGATTGACAGTGTTACATTGGGTACAGTTTACAGTTTGATCATAGACAGGTTCAAGATTCTAACTCACACATATTTGTAATTAAGAAAAAAATCAAACAGGTGGAGATTGTTATAGGATTTACAAAAGGTTGATGAGGCTATGGAACTTATAAGAGCATTACAGCCTGTTTGCTCCCTCCAATTGCTATTTCAAGAAATACATATACAATTATTATAGACTTAAAAGACTATTTTTGTGCTCTTTCTTTACATCCTGGCAATTGTGAAAGATTTTCATTCAGTGAGCTTGCTTATAATTTTGGAGAGCCCATGAAATGAAACCACTGGAAAGTTTTGCCTTGAGGAATCACTCTTGGCCCTACATTATGTAAAAATTTTTTGTCACTGCTTCAATACAAGAACCTAAATCTTTAAATCTTTCAGTGTATATTATTCATTATATAGACATTTTAATTTTACTACTAGCCTTTTACTCTTACAACGTGCTTTAAATTTTGGTGAGTAGCTGCTGCTCCAGAAAAGATTCAATATTCCTTTTCAGTATTTGAGACATCGGTTATATCAACAAATTGTTGCACAAGAAATTCAAGATAGTTTAAATTATTTTTACAAGCTTCTAAGATATTTTAATTTGCTAAGACATCACCTTCAGTTTACCACAGAAAGAATTAAGCTTTTGTTTGATATTCCCAAGGGAGATGCAAATTCTATTCCCCTAGACAATTAACTGCAGAGTGACTGAATAGCTTTACAGAAAGTAAAGGGAGCTAGATGTACAGAATTGTAAGATTGAGTCATGGAAGTATTTTTGAAAAAGAACCTGATGAAACATACCTTATTCCAAACATCAATTAAATTGGTTATCTAATGAAAAGGCAATACATGTAATTGGATCACATGTTCATTCTCTTGACTTTCCCCCTGCTTCAACACAGATTATTGAATTACATGCTGTAGCTGCTCTTGTTAAAATGTTAAAAAAAAATCAAGCTTCAATTAGTATACTGGTAGCCAATGTGTAGCGTATGGTTTGCAATGGATTAAAATTTTTCTTTAGATCTGTTAACCCTCAAATTTTACAACTATTTATGCTAATACAACTGATTTAAGACAATATACAGTTCCTTTATAGGCCATTTAAGAACTCAGACTGGATTGCCTGTCCCCCTTAGTGAGGGCAAAGTCACAATAAATTTATATACCAGGCAGATTTTGGGCCTTACATAGGAACAATTAGACAATCTCATTCTTTATATCATCAAAATAGAAATAACTAGAGCCAATAATCTGGTATTTCTAAATTTATTTGTGACTATTGACACTTTTTCAGACTTTCTGGTTACAACTGCTTTAAGAAGAAAAACAACTAAGAAATGTAATAAGTCATTATGTACTTTACAAGGAGTGGGGACAGCTACAGCTCCTCAAAAACATAATAAAATAATGCTTAAGTAAAAAGATAAAAAAAGACATATGGGATATTTTCAACCCTTTATCATCAATAATATTCCTGTTCATCTATGAGGAAGGGATGTTCTTCATGATATGAGACCTGTCTTGACTATACAATCTGTTCAAAGAATGATTATTTTACCTTATGATCAAGAACAGGTAAGTAATGTGATTAGAACTTTAGATGATTGGTCCATTTTTTTTTCATGTTCCACTACTAGTCAATTTGATAACCATTATCCTGAAAATAAAATTTGTCAGTTTTTTAAGTTACATACCATGATCTTTCCCTCTATAGTAAAAAATCAGCCTCTAAGTAAAGCCAGATTAGTTTTCACTGATGGTTTTTCTAAGGGTCCTTTCAGAGGTCAAGGCATAGAAATTGACATTTGATTCTGTCTCTACACAGTTGGCTGAATTAAAGGCCCTTCTTTTGGCACTATCTTTGTTTCCTAAAGAGTCCTATAATATTTATACAGATAGTGTTCATGTATCTATATTATTTTACCTTTAGAAACTACTTCATATGTTGCTCCTATATCTCCTATATGCTCTTGTCTTTTACAAGTACAGGCGTTATTATGACAACACAGAGAGCCTATTTATGTAGGGCATATCAGAGGTCATTCTGGATTGCCTGGCCCCTTGGCGGAAGGTAATGCTGCTGCTGATCTTTATACTAGGCCACAATTTGTAGCTATAGCTCTTGATTCCTATAATTTGGCCCTTCAATTACATATAAATTCACAATCTTTAATACATTGTACAGAATGCACCAAGGAGCAAGCTGTTCAGATAGTTACTCAATGTCCCTCATGTGCTCCATTAATACCCTCACCCAGGCTGGGCGTCAATTCTAGAGGATTGATGCCCAATGATATTTGACAAATGGATGTTACACATGTACCTTCTTTTGAGAAATTGAAATTGCAAGCCTTTGCCTTGACGAATGTGCCTAGGCAAATAAAAACTGATAATGGACCAACATATACCAGCAAAACATTTCAGCGATTTTGTGCTTATTTCAATATTCTTCATAAAACCCATATCCCTTACAATTCTCAAGATCAAGCAATTGTAGAGCAAGCCCATTTGACAATAAAAAAACCAACTTGAAAGAATAAAAGAGGGAGGGTATACAGCCCCTCCTACTAAATAATCAACTATTCTTTATATCTTAAAATTTTTAATTGTGGATAAGTCTGGTCTCTCAGCGGCTGACAGGCACTGGAGGAAGGACAGAGCACAGAATGGTTTAGTTAAATGCAAAGATCTGGCCTCGGGAGCCTGGAATGGACCTGACCCCATCTTAGTCAAGGAGAGAGAATCAGCTTGCATCTTTCCCAAGGGTGCTGAGGCCCCTGTTTGAGCTCCTGAGTGTTGTGTGGGTCCTGTGCATGAGAGTCCACCCGAGATATACTGAAACTTCATGAAGAATCCCTCAAACCTGATGCCAGTAGGAATACATAGCACAGCATGGCCTGCTGTTATTACAACAGACCGTACAACAGGTAAAGCGGCAGCTCGCATAAAGGTTAAATGAATAATTCTTAACCTTACTTTTCATCTTAAAAGATAGTCTATGCTTTGTTAAGATTTTTATAAAGCCCCGTTAAATAGCTCCTTTTTTCATTCATGTTTACTTTTAGTGATGTTTCCATAGCTGATTTTAAGTATTACTCTTACCAATGCTAGTGTTACAGGATTGAGAGATATTTTGTAACCCATTAGTCTTGTTAGAAATGATAGTTATCTGCCTCCTAGACCAGCACATAGGTACTGGCCTAGACCTTTAAGTACTGCCTCTTGAGGTGTATCTGATATTTTTGAAACCTCCCTACATTTTTGCCCAATTAAGAAGAGTAAAGATTTTCTGAAACCTGCGCCATGTGTGTTGGCACCCAAAACTTTTCTTTTTTGGTTTGAAATGTGACTAAGGCAGTGTCAAGGGAGGAGATTCTCAGTTGTTCTTCCAAGTCCTGTTTACTGATCAGTTGTACGGGTCAGGGAGATTCCGCATTGAGTTCCTGGTGTGATCCCCATACCTCTGGATGAAGGCTGATTCCCAGTGGTACTCTACAGGCATTAAAGAGACTTTGGCATTACTGCGACAGTCATTGCTGCCATTGCCATTTCAGCCACTGCTGCTGCAGTGGCTGGTTTGGCCATATCTCAATTGGCAGCTGTTGTTGGAACTGTGGATACGTTGTCTGGAGAAGTCACCATGGCATTGACTGTGCAGAATAGCGTTAATATTCAGATTCAGTTGGTCATTCTTAATCTCAACCAACAAACTGCTCTCAATTGGACTTCCTCTGGGAAACCCATGCTATATCTTGTTCTACCTTTTAACATTCTATGTGTGTAACCCCCTGTTAAGGTCCTCAATAGCAGTAAGGTTGTTGGGGATGAATGCTTATCTTGATTGCTCGCTCTTAGCAGCTGCCCTTGGGCTGTTTTTAAATACCAACTGATTCAGTCTCAGGCTGAAAGCAAACAGGTTTGGTTTCAACTAGCCAGGAATAATCCATCAGCCCAAATTAGGCTCAGTTTGTATCAGAAGTAGTTAGCAAAAGACAGGCAAACTTTCTGGGACCATACTCACCTAAGACAGAAACCCTGAAGCTGGCAGGGTTTTCGGAGACAGGAAAGAGTCTTGGAACCCCAGATTGATCTGGAGACAGGCACTACTTAAAAAAATATAAGAGGAGGAATTGTTGGGCCCTACCTTGGGGTGTTTCCCTTCCCCCTCCCTGAGCCTTTTAGCTTGCTAAAGCAAGAAGTTGTTTACACCCTTGGCAGATGCTCTTGGCCCCTGATTTGGGGCCAGGACTTTCCATGCCCCCCCCCCGCCGCCCCCACCGAGCCTTCCAGCTTGTTGTTGTTAAGAAGTTGTTTATGCCCCTGACTGGGCCTGGGACTTTCCACCACACAGACTTTTCCTGTTTTCCTGGTTGGGGATTTGCACCTGCCTTGTTGTTTTTCCATGGCTTTTGCCTCAGGTATATAAGGAGATCTTAGTAAAGACTTGGTGGCACTTTCTGAAAATGGGTGACCTGTATATGTGTTTTCATACACTGGCGGCGCAGGCATCATCAAGTAGACACATGTTTTGATACAGGGCATCATACCATGACTTCGTGTGTGTGTGTGTGTGTGTGTGTGTGTGTGTGTGTGATTAGATTAAAAGATGTGGTGGTTTGTGTGCCTCAGAATGGTCTCCCTGGTGTTCTGTCTCTAGTGCTCTGACTTAGATTCAAGTATTTCAGAGACCACAAATATTCCCACTGCTTTAGAACTGAGGACATTTAATAAAAACAATCAGGTCTTTCTTTCCTTCTCCCACTTTATCTTTATTTTCATTTTCCTTGACAAAATGTCTAGCAAATGTTAGCCACTTAATAAATGTCTTCAATAATTGAATTAAACGCTCATTTGGCTGTTTGTTCACACTCAAAATCTTCCCCTTTGACAGTACCATTCATTTCCTTACTACATCTTTAATTCTTTCTTAATGTTATTGATATTTAAAATTGAAAACTTGAAAATGTTTAATTGATTTTCTCTAATGCCTTATCCATGACATGAACTGCCCAATCAATATTCTACCTCTAATTGAATTCACACAGGTGAGGACATTATGAATGGTGTTGTACGCAGCAAGCTTTGTCTTTGCCTCCTCAAAGTTCCTTGGTTGTCCCCATCATTCCAACGATGCTCCAGTTTTGATGGCAGTGCTACTCTCAGCAATGCCATATTATTTCATAGGCTTAGTGAAAAGAACCATGCTGAAACTGGCCACTTATTAGCAATGCATTTCCCAAAGCAAAAAATTGAACTAAAGTTTGAAGAAAAACATTAGATTTGCTGAGGTTGAACTTAGTCTCCCAGTTCAGACCCATGGCAAATTGATATTGTTCTCAAATTTAGCATCTTTATAATGGATAATCAAAGATTCTTTTATCTAAGGCATCATAAATGATATAACTACAACGATCCTATCTGGAATTTAGCCCTTGTTTTCAGGGACTCACTATTTTGAAAAGATGTTTGATAAATTTGTAGCAGAGAGAAGATACCTCTGCTAGTGACGTAAGTGCTTTGGACATAATTTGTATTTCTGCTGTTACATGCAGAAACATGTGCCAGAGGGGAGAAAAGGAAAGAAATTTTGTTTGGAAAGAAACCAGCAGTCGGAGAATGTGGTTTTAATCTATAAATATCTCCCTCAGGAAAACTGAATAACCAACTAAATTCAGTCGAAAGAAATAAACTGCTTAAGATAATGAAAATATTCCACTCAGTTAAAGTATTTACTGGATATATTTTCAATGTGTTTTAAATAAAAGTGGCATCTGAGGATTATTATAAGTTATTTAATAAGTGAGATATATAAAAACCAGCATTTTATGTAACAAAAACAAATACTGTACTGAAATGCAAATAATATGAGATAGTGTGTAAAGGCTGTTATTAATATATTGGCTTATCCATTTACTAGGAGCAAGCCCCTGGAAAGCTGAACTTTCCACTTTATAAAAAAGTAAACTTTTCAAATATCATACAAATAAACACAAAACACACTTTCTTTAAAATAATCATGTGGCATGGGATATTTCTTTTTTAATGATTTATTCATTTATTATATGTAAGTATACTCTAGCGGTCTTCAGACACAACAGAAGATGGCATGGTATCCTATTATAGATGGTTGTGAGCCACCATGTGGTTGCTGGGAATTGAACTCAGGACCTATGGAAGAGCAGTCCATGCCCTTAACCACTGAGCCATCTCTCCAGCCCAGATGCATGGTATATTTCTAACATATAAAAATATTAATATCTAAGTAACATGGATACATATAGTGTTTTACATACAGTAAAGCTTTATTGGGCAATTACTAGACTTAGCTCATGAAATGCTAGTGACATGTGATTGTCAGGATTCAAAGGATCATAACCTACTGAAACTTAATGTGTGTTTCCAAATCAGTAGTTCTCTTCTCACCCATTCTGGAAAAATAATCCATTTAGAAACAGTAGGGAGATTCGTATAAAAATAAAAATAATTAGGGTTACTTTATGATTCAGCAATTTCACCACTGGATGCTTATCTAAAAGTACTGCAATTATTATTCTGTATGAATGAAAATATTAGTATTTCTATATTCATCAGTGCACTGTTCACAATAGCCTAAGGTGTGGGAAATTGAAATGTCTACATATGCATGAATGGGTACAGAAAAATATGTGACCAAGTTCTTGGATAGTATTCAGCCTTAACAGAGAAGTAAATTCTGCACAATGGACAGTGTGAGTATAACTGGACATGATGCTAAGTGACATAGAACAAACAGACAAATATTCCTTGAGTCCACTTGTACTAATATTGGAAATGGTTAAGTCTGTAGGACAACATCCTAAAGCTGGAATTGTGGCTTCCCAGAGGACAGAGGGGCCTGAGTAAAGAGTTATAGTCAGTCAACAGGAAGGCGTAAAGATGACCATATGAGAAGACTGACCCCCGAGAGCCTGCTTTGTGAGTTCAGTCAATAATAGCAGAATTTCTACTCAGAGTTTTGTTTAGAGAGTAAGCTCCATGGGACATACTCTTACCACATATTAAATGATGAAAATTATCCTTATGAACTGATATGCAAATAACAATAAGTTACAGGTTTAAGTAATTCAATAGTCCCAATACTGGGTAGTTATCCAAAGAATTGCAATCAATATTTTCTTTTTAATTTAATTAGCATTTTATACTGCCTTTTTTCTTTATGTTCCATTCCTTCATGGAATATTTTCTAAATATATATGTTTAAATCTATATCTAATCATACCTATTTATACATATTATATATTATATTATATGTACTGTGAAATATATATGTATAGATATACATATACATATATACATATATATATATGCATGTGTGTGTGTTGTGTATGTGTGGGTGTATATTTTTTAGTGGGGGATAAATAGAAACTCATAATAATAATCCCATAGATTTTAAGAGGTTTCTGGAACAGCCATATCAATTTAAGTCAATAATTGTTAAATCAAATTGACAAAGCAACGATCATGTATTTGTTGTCATATTTTAACTTTTCTGTAGTTTAAAAATATTAATACTTACACATTTTAAAAATATTCCCCTTGAGTATATACCCAGGAGCGGTATAGCTAGGTATAAGGTAGGCTACTTCCAATGGGGGAATGGGGTGAATAACTCCAGGAGGGGACCACTAGGGGACAACATTTGTAATGTAAATAAGTAACATAATGAATTAAAACAAGAACATTTAAAAATAATTTCTTCCTTCCCTTCCTCTATATATTCATTATTTCCTTTTTCTTTATGCACTAAGACTGGATCTCACATTGTGTCTGTCACTAGCCCCAGTACCCCTCATGTAGTGTTCATGAGCCTTGAGGTTGACAATCATCCTATCTTAGCTCTGCAAAATCTAGGATTATAGGAATGAATCACCTTGCCTGGTTTTAAAATTATTAGTAATATAAAAATGCAACAAAAGTCAGCATTTTTAAAGGACTGCCTACAAGTTTTAAACTCGTGGCATGGTAATTTGGCATGATAACAACAGTTGGAAGGATGAAATCAGTTTGAGAAGGCCAATTTGGAAAAATTAAAGTTTGAGTTTTATGTGTATAGAGAAGTTTGGAGAGAAATATGTTAGTGTTTTCAGAGACACCACGAGTTTTAAAAGTTGCAACATGTCTAGCCATTTTCTTCTTCTGGGAATAGAGAACAGGTCTTAATACTAATTATAACAACTAGCATTTGCATAGCACTTTATTGTTCCCAAAATACTTTCCTGTCTCCTGGTAGATATGGCTGGAGGTAATTGAAATGAGCTACTTAGAATAATTTAACATTCACTCTTATTCTTTGGCAGAGAACAGACAACTCCATGACAGGTAGGTTGTATAATTCCCCAGTGGTTAAAGAGAAATGATATATAACCCTTTGGGATTCCACTTAGTTTATACTTTTGTATTTCCTATTCTTTGCTATATAAAACTAACTAAGCTTAAAGAATGCATTAAATCCTGGATATTCATACATAACCATTCTCAGAAAAGCAGCACTTAATTAAACCTCAAGTTGGTTAATTCTACATTTTTGGCCTGAAAGCCACATTTAGAAAATTATATTTCTATATATCTATAATCCACAATTGCAGAAATGAATCTATAGATGCATGTAAAATGGCTCTGGTTCAGCTTAAAAATGCATTCATCACCCCCAGTGCTCTGTACACACAACACTCCTAATGCTGTGTATTTACAGCACTCTCAATGCTTTCTGTATACATTATCCCTAATGCCCTGGATTTGGAGGCAGGTTAGCCCTTTTGTGCTGGCAGTGGAACTGGAATTTTCTTCCTAGTTGCCATGTGTTTCTGGCAAGAATATATGTTGAAAGCAAATGTTAGCTATAGATATGTTTATATGTGTTACTTTGTGACATCTTTTTCCATTTGAATTGGCCGCTCTAGAGTTTTCAGATTTCAGTTAGAGCACTGTTAGGTATCTATTTGTGGACATGTGCTCTTTCCACTTCCTTTTAGCTGGCTTTACTTGGTGGCATTTAATTCCAGAATGTTTTCAGTCTCAGTAAAATCACAAGCCAACTCAAAAATTATTTTGCTTTGCTCAGTGATGTGAGCCTCTAGGCAATATAACTGAACAACCACAGTTAAGGCAATTCTCTAGAAATATGCAATTCCTCAGACATGAATTAATAACTAAGTATTTAAGTCAGCACATTTAAAAATGAGGTTAAATAAACTATTCATAATCAATCAGATTAACTTTTAAGAGTGTGAAATGTAATTACTACTGTGGAAGACATTGTACCAAACCTCAAATAAGAAGAAGCAAAACACATAAGTATTTACAATAGGAGCAAACTGAAAAGCTTTCAGCTGTGCTCACCAGAGTAAGGGGGGAAATGCATCCATCAAGTTACATTACCATTTACATAAGCTAAAAAATAAAACCTTACAAAGAGAGAATCAAACATTGCAATGAAACTTGTATTGGAAGGTTGAGGGAGAATCGCTATGACTCGGAGGCAAAGGGATCAGATTTAAGAGCTTCAGGAGAGAAATCATCCAGCAACATAGATGAAAAGGAAAAGCGAGTGTGTGTTAGCTGGGGAAGGTTAGACATGCCCAGCCATTGAACTAGTCAAGGCATATCAAAATTAGCTGGTGTGTATGTGTTTGTGTGTGTGTGTGTGTGTGTGTGTCTGTCTGTCTGTCTGTCTGTGTTTGTGTGTGGGTCTGTGTGTGTGTGTGTGTGTGCATATGTGTGTGTGTCTACATGTGTTTATGCATGTGTGTGTGTGTGTGTGTGTGTGTGTGTGTGTGTGTGTGTGTACCTTTAATTCATGAATACAGAGCTCTTGGGTGGATGCAGTGTGTGTGTGTGACCCACAGGGAGTCAAAACAGATAAACCATTCACCTGTAGATCTCACTTCAAGTCAGTGTCAGACATGGACTCCTTCTCATAGCTTAGGCCTTCAATTCGATCAGTCATTTGTTGGCTGCCCCCACAAGCTCTGAGTTGCCATTGCTAAAGTGCATCTTTCATGCAAGGCAGTTAATGGGTTGTAGGTATTATGTCTGGGTTTGTGTCTGAGTACTACCATGGGGACCCTAGCCTGGTTACAGAGGATGACAAGGTTAGACTCCATGTCCTCTAGGAGTATTCAATAAAGTTATTCTCATAGGTTCCACAAAATTTCCACTGAAATTCACATTGTCACTCATTTTAGTCATCTTTCTCTATACTCTTTTCTTCTGACCCTCCCTCACTGATTTGATGCTTCCTATTACCTTCTCCATCTGCCCCCTCAAGACCACCCACAAAAATCTATTCTATTTCCCATTCCCAGGGAGATCCAAGCATCCACCTTCCTCTTTCCTCTTTAATTTCTTTGTATCTGTAGATTATAACCTGATTATCCTTCACTTAATAGCTAATATCTACTTATAAGTACCACGTTTGTCTTTTTGTGTCTGGGTTGCCTCACTCAGGATGATTTTTTTTATAGTTCCATGTATCTGCCTGCAAATTTCATGTCATTTTATTAATGGCTGAGTAATACTCCATTGTGTAAATATACCACATTTTCTTTATCCATTTTCTTGTTGAGGGATATATAGGTTGTTTCCAGTTTCAGGCTACTATGAATAAAACTGCTAAGAACACAGGTGAGCAAGGATACTTATAGGATCAGATATCCTTTGGATAAATGCCCAAGAGGGTTTAACAGTACCTTGAGGAAGCTAGATTGGCATATTGATTTGCATAGTGACTGTTCAAGTTTATATTCCCATCGACAATGGAGAAGTGTTCCCCTTACTGCACATCCATGCCAGTACGACCTGATATTTGTGTTATTGATTTAGTCATAATGACAGGTATAAGATGGAGTCTCCAAGTAGTTTTGAATTAAATTTTTCTGATAGCTAAGGAAGTTGAACATTTCTTTAAGTGCTTCTCTGCCATTTGATATTCCTCTGTTGATAATTTTCTGGATAAATATATACTCCATTTTAAATTGGATTATTTGTTTTGTTGATGTTTAGTTTCTGAGTTCTTTATATATTTTGGATATTTTATATATTTTGGATATGAGATATGGAGTCGGTGAAGATCTTTTCCCACTCTGTAGGCTGAGGTTTTGTTCCATTGATGGTGTCCTTTACCTTACAGAAACTTCAGTTTCATGAGCTCCCATTTATCACTTGTGAACCTTAGTGTTAGCACTGTCAATGTTCTGTTCAAAAAGTTGTTTCCTGTACCAATGTGTTCGAGGACAATCCTTACTTTCCTTTCTATCAGAGTCATTGTATCTGTTTTTATATTGAGGTCTTCACTTGAGTTTTGTGCAGAGTAAAAAATATGTATACATTTGCATTCTTCTATATACAGACATCCAGTTAGACCAACACCATATGTTGAAGATGCTTTTGGTTTTCCTTTGAGGCCTCTTTAAAGATGCTATGAATATAGTTGAGCAAATGTCTTGTGGTAGAATGGAGTGCCCTTTGAGAATATACCCAGAAGTAGTATAGTTGTGTCTTGAGGTAGATCAATTCCCAATTTTCTGAGAAACTGCCAATTGATTTCCAACATGGCTATACAAGTTTGTACTCCCATATCCTCACCACCATGAGTTGTCGCCACTCTTAGCCACTATGACAAGTTTAAGATGGAATTTCAAAGAAGTTTTCATTTGGATTTCAGTTGATGGCTAAGAATGTTGAACTTAACCACTGAGAAATGACTCTAGAAGCCTATATCTTAACTTTTAAAACACATAAGAAAAACATTCAATTAATTATAAAAGATTGAAGTATAACTTTGGCATCAGATAACATCAAGTGATATTCACTGTTTTGTTATGTATATTTGTAGTGTTTAAGACATGGGTATTTTATTTACTATTTTATTTTATTGGTGTGTAGTTTTACGTGCACTGCAAAAACAGCCTGATTTTTTGGCTGTAGAAGAATGTTCAGTGTCTTCTTCTATGGTACTCTCCACTATTCCTTGAAGACAAAGCACCTTACTGAACTGCTATATCTTGGGAGCTAACACTTTCAGCTAGGCTAGCTCCTAGGATCCAATAGGCCTACCCCAAAACACAGGAGTTATGGGTTCACAGCCATGCCTAGCCCCTATATTCCAGGGGTTCTGGAAGTAAAAAGTCAGGTCATAATGCTTGTTGGGCTGGAGGTCTTACTCACCGAGCCAGCTGCAGACCTCAACACACATATGAGCACAGGCTAGCATGGGTGACATGAGGTTCAGGATCATTTCTAAAGTACTTCAGAACCAAAAATAAATGAAAGAAAAGAAAAAAATTAGTTATATAAGGGCAATATATGGAATTGGTAATAAAGTTTCCCTATTTTATTCCTGAGAATTTATAAATAAACTTTTATTAAAGGTATGGACCTGTGAGCTCTTCCCACTTTTGTTTCTCCTCTGTCTCCTCTTGTATCCATTGAAGTATGGTACGTTTGGAGTTACTAATTATTCGACCTGGCAGTGACATCATAGTGACAATTACAAATAAGGAGAATCACATTTCTCATCTAAGTTAAACAAGATATAGCATTAACCAACCCATGTATGCAGGGCCTTCCAAGTCTTATGAATTTTTCCTTAAAAGCAATGAGAAGTCAGTGCTCTTAGTAAGAGATGTTCATATTTGAGACCTGAGAAGTTATTTATTTTCCCAGGAGAGTGAGTTAGTTACAGGAGGATGAGCAAATGGAATGAAGGCAGCCTGGTTCAGTCTATAGTTTATCCACTCGAGTGTATTTATTGGGTACTTAGTATGTTCTAAGTGCTTAAGTTCTTCATGTTACAGTAATGCAACTATAGTTGGCATGGTTGATAATTGTTTGAATTACGGCTCTCATGGAGATGATGAGAAGAATGGTACGTATTTGAGAGTAATATTAAAAGAAAAGCACTTGATAATAGTCAAATTTAACTTGAATTTCCAACTAGAAATATGGGATGAAATATCTACCACAACAAAGACCTAATTTGTATGGAAAAATCATCAATAGATTTTTGAATATGCTGGGCTGGACAGATTTATCAAGTCAATTCACAGCTCTGAACTGTGGCTGGGAAGTCGCAGCTACTGAGAGTTCCTGACTGGAACTTTGCTCTCTCTATTAACTTTTTTCCCTGACTCATCCTATCACCATGGTTTGTTCCTTCCTCCCGGTCATTCTTCCACCACAGAGTGGCGGCCATCACCCCTTCCTTATGCTTATATGCTCTTCAACTGTATGTTTTCCCATGAGGTCTTTGAGGACTAGCATGCTAACTTATGATAGACTCTGACATTTAAAAGGCATTTAATTGCAGGTACGCTCAAAAGAATGGTTGAAGAGTCAGGTTAAGACCATGTCAGGACATAAGCCCAGAAATACAGCTAGTGTCACAAGTCCTGGGCTTTTCTCATGTTTCTCCCCAAACTTCTGTCTGAGGAACAGCAGTAGCAGATCCAGTTTTCACTTCTCCCTCCTTTGTCTCATTCTTTAAACAGAGGAGTTAAAGTGGATATTGGAAAATTATCTTAAGAATATATATACAATTTGTTTAAGTAAAATTATAAAAACAGGATCTGAAGAAACACTGCATACATACTCAAGTCAAGGTTGTCCTTAACACTTGTTTTTTTTTTTTTTTTTTTTTAGTATTTCTTATATACATTTCAAATGTTATTCCCTTTCCCGGTTCCGGGCAAACATCCCTCTCCCCCTCCCCTTCCTTATGGGTGTTCCCTCCACCCCTCCCCCATTGCTGCCCCTCTCCCCAACAGTCTAGTTCACTAGGGGTTCAGTCTTAGCAGGACCCAGGGCTTCCCCTTCCACTGGTGCTCTTACTTAGGATATTCATTGCAACTTCCATGAGGTCAGAGTCCAGGGTCAGTCCATGTATAGTCTTTGGGTAGTGGCTTAGTCCCTGAAACTCTGGTTGGTTGGCATTGCTGTACATATGGGGTCTCGAGCTCCTTCAAGCTCTTCCAGTTCTTTCTCTGATTGTTCAACAGGGGTCCTGTTCTCAGTTCAGTGGTTTCCTGCTGGCATACGCCTCTGTATTTGCTGTATTCTGGCTGTGTCTCTCATGAGCGATCTGCATTCACATTTTGATCATCCGTCTTGAGTTTCATTTGTTCTAGGCATCTAGGGTAATTCAAGCATTTGGGCTAATAGCCACTTATCAATGAGTACATACCATGTATGTCTTTCTGTGATTGGGTTAGCTCACTCAGGATGATAGTTTCCAGTTCCAACCATTTGCCTACTAATTTCACAAAGTCATTGTTTTTGATAGCTGAGTAATATTCCATTGTGTAGATGTACCACATTTTCTGTATCCATTCCTCTGTTGAAGGGCATCTGGGTTCTTTCCAGCTTCTGGCTATTATAAATAAGGCTGTATGAACATAGTGGAGCACGTGTCTTTTTTTATATGTTGGGGCATCTTTTGGGTATATGCCCAGGAGAGGTATAGCTGGATCCTCAGGCAGTTCAATGTCCAATTTTCTGAGGAACCTCCAGACTGATTTCCAGAATGGTTGCAGCAGTCTGCAACCCCACCAACAATGGAGGAGTGTTCCCTTTCCACATCCTCGCCAGCATTTGCTGTCACCTGAGTTTTTGATCTTAGCCATTCTCACTGGTGTGAGGTGAAATCTCAGGGTTGTTTTGATTTGCATTTCCTTTATGACTAACGATGTTGAACATTTCTTTAGGTGTTTCAGCCATTCGGCATTCCTCAGCTGTGAATTCTCTGTTTAGCTCTGAACCCCATTTTTTAATAGGGTTATTTGCCTCCCCTGCTGTCTAACTTCTTCAGTTCTTTGTATATTTTGGATATAAGCCTCTATCTGTTGTAGGATTGGTAAAGATCTTTTCCCAATCTGTTGGTTGCCGTTTTGTCCTAACCACAGTGTCCTTTGCCTTACAGAAGCTTTGCAGTTTTATGAGATCCCATTTGTCGATTCTTGATCTTAGAGCATAAGCCATGGGTGTTTTGTTCAGGAAATTTTTTCCAGTGCCCATGTGTTCCAAATGCTTCCCTAGTTTTTCTTCTATTAGTTTGAGTGTATCTGGTTTGATGTGGAGGTCCTTTATCCACTTGGACTTAAGCTTTGTACAGGGTGATAAGCATGGATCGATCTGCATTCTTCTACATGTTGACCTCCAGTTGAACCAGCACCATTTGCTGAAAATGCTATCTTTTTCCATTGGATGGTTTTGGCCCTTTGTCAAAAAAAATCAAGTGCCCATAGGTGTGTGGGTTCATTTCTGGGTCTTCAATTCTGTTCCATTGGTCTATCTGTCTGTCTCTGTACCAATACCATGCAGTTTTTATCACTATTGCTCTGTAATACTGCTTGAGATCTGGGATAGTGATTCCCCTGAAGTCCTTTTTTTATTGTTGAGGATAGTTTTAGCTATCCTGGGTTTTTTTGTTATTCCAGATGAATTTGCAAATTGTTCTGTCTAACTCTTTGAAGAATTGGATTGGTATTTTGATGGGGATTGCATTGAATCTGTAGATCGCTTTTGGTAGAATGGCCATTTTACTATATTAATCCTGCCAATCCATGAGCATGGGAGATCTTTCCATCTTCTGAGATCTTCTTCAATTTCTTTCTTCAGAGTCTTGAAGTTCTTATTGTACAGATCTTTCCTTGCTTGGTTAAAGTCACCCCAGGTACTTTATATTATTTGGATCTATTATGAAGGGTGTCATTTCCTAATTTCTTTCTCGGCCTGTTTCTTTTTGTGTAGAGGAAGGCTACTGATTTATTTGAGTTAATTTTATACCCAGCCACTTTGCTGAAGTTGTTTATCAGCTTTAGTAGTTCTCTGGTGGAATTTTTGGGATCACTTAAATATACTATCATATCATCTGCAAATAGTGATATTTTGACTTCTTCTTTTCCGATCTGTATCCCTTGACCTCCTTTTTTGTTGTCTTATTGCTCTGGCTAGAACTTCAAGAACTATATTGAATAAGTAGGGAGAGAGTGGGCAGCCTTGTCTAGTCCCTGATTTTAGTGGGATTGCTTCAAGTTTCTTCCATTTAGTTTAATGTTAGCAACTGGTTTGCTGTATATGGCTTTTTACTATGTTTAGGTATGGGCCTTGAATTCTATTCTTTCCAGGACTTTTATCATGAAGGGGTGTTGAATTTTGTCAAATGCTTTCAGCATCTAATGAAATGATCATGTGGTTTTGTTCTTTCAGTTTGTTTATATAATGGATCACGTTGATGGTTTTCCTGATATTGAACCATCCCTGCATGCCTGGGATGAAGCCTACTTGATCATGGTGGATGATTGTTTTGATGTGCTCTTGGATCGGCTTTGCCAGAATTTTATTGAGTATTTTTGCATCGATATTCATAAGGGAAATTGGTCTGAAGTTCTCTTTCTTTTGTTGGGTCTTTGTGTGGTTTAGGTATAAGAGTAATTGTGGCTTCAGAAGGAATTCGTAGTGCTCCATCTGTTTCAATTTTGTGGAATAGTTTGATAATATTGGTACGAGGTCTTCTATGAAGGTCTGATAGAATTCTGCACTAAACCCGTCTGACCTGGGCTCTTTTTGGTTGGGAGACCTTTAATGACTTCTTCTATTTCTTTAGGAGTTATGGGGTTGTTTAACTGGTTTATCTGTTCCTGATTTAACTTCGGTACCTGGTATCTGTCTAGGAAATTGTCCATTTCCTGCAGATTGTCAAGTTTTGTTGAATATAGGCTTTTATAGTAAGATCTGATGATTTTTTGAATTTCCTCTGAATCTGTAGTTATGTCTCCCTTTTCATTTCTGATTTTGTTAATTTGGACACACTCTCTGTGTCCTCTCGTTAGTCTGGCCAAGGGTTTATCTATCTTGTTGATTTTCTCAAAGAACCAACTTTTGGTTCTGTTGATTCTTTCTATGGTCCTTTTTGTTTCTACTTGGTTGATTTCAGCTCTGAGTTTGATTATTTCCTGCCTTCTACTCCTCCTGGGTGTATTTGCTTTTTTTTGTTCTAGAGCTTTTAGGTGTGCTGTCAAGCTGCTGATATATGCTCTTTCCTGTTTCTTTCTGCAGGCACTCAGCGCTATGAGTTTTCCTCTTAGCGCAGCTTTCATTGTGTCCCATAAGTTTGGGTATGTTGTATCTTCATTTTCATTAAATTCTAAAAAGTTTTTAATTTCTTTTTTTATTTCTTCCTTGACCAGGTTATCATTGAGTAGAGCATTGTTCAATTTCCACGATATGTGGGCATTCTTCCTTATTGTTATTGAAGACCAGTTTTAGGGCCGTGGGGTCCGATAGCACGATGGGATTATTTCTATCTTTCTGTACCTGTTGAGGCCTGTTTTTGACCAATTATATGGTCAATTTTGGAGAAAGTACCATGAGGAGCTGAGAAGAACGTATATCCTTTTGCTTTAGGGTAGAACGCTCTATAAATATCCGTTAAGTCCATTTGGCTCATGAGTTCTCTTAGTCTGTCTAATGCCTCTGTTTAATTTCTGTTTCCATGATCTGTCCATTGATGAGAGGTGTTGAAATCTCCTACTATTATTGTGTGAGGTGCAATGTGTTTTTTGAGCTTTAGTAAGGTTTCTTTTACGTATGTAGGTGCCCTTGTATTTGGGGGGCATAGATATTTAGGATTGAGAGTTCATCTTGGTGGATTTTTCCTTTGATGAATATGAAGTGTCCTTCCTTATCTTTTTTGATGACTTTTAGTTGAAAATTGATTTTATCTGATATTAGAATGGCTACTCCAGCTTGCTTCTTCTGACCATTTGCTTGAAAGTCGTTTTCCAGCCTTTCACTCTGAGGTAGTGTCTGTCTTTGTCTCTGAGGTGTGTTTCCTGTAGGCAGCAGAATGCAGGGTCCTCGTTGCGTATCCAGTTTGTTAATCTATGTCTTTTTATTGGGGAGTTGAGGCCATTGATGTTGAGAGATATTAAGGAATAGTGATTATTGCTTCAGGTTGTATTCATATTTGGATGTGAGGTTATGTTTGTGTGCTTTTCTTCTCTTTGTTTTGTTGCCAAGACGATTAGTTTCTTGCTTCTTCTAGGGTATAGCTTGCCTCCTTATGTTGGGCTTTACCATTTATTATCCTTTGTAGTGCTGGATTTGTAGAAAGATATTGTGTAAATTTGGTTTTGTCATGGAATATCTTGGTTTCTCCATCTATGTTGATTGAGAGTTTTGCAGGATACAGTAACCTGGGCTGGCATTTGTGTTCTCTTAGGGTCTGTATGACATCAGTCCAGGATCTTCTGGCCTTCATAGTTTCTGGCTTAAAAGTCTGGTGTGATTCTGATAGGTCTGCCTTTATATGTTACTTGACCTTTTTCCTTACTGCTTTTAATATTCTTTTCTTTATTTTGTGCGCTTTGGTGTTTTGACTATTATGTGACGGAGGTGTTTTTTTCTGGTCCAATCTATTTGGAGTTCTGTAGGCTTTTTTGTATGCCTATGGGTATCTCTTTTTTAGGTTAGGAAGTTTTCTTCATGATTTTGTTGAAGATATTTACTGGTCCTTTGAGCTGGGAGTCTTCACCTCTTTCTATACCTATTATCCTTAGGTTTGATCTTCTCATTGAGTCCTGGATTTCCTGTATGTTTTGGACCAGTAGCTTTTTTCCGCTTTTACATTATCTTTGACAGTTGAGTCAATGATTTCTATGGAATCTTCTGCTCCTGAGATTCTCTCTTCCATCTCTTTGTATTCTGTTGGTGATTCTTGTATCTACAGCTCCTTGTCTCTTCTTTTGGTTTTCTATATCCAGGGTTGTTTCCATGTGTTCTTTCTTGATTGCTTCTATTTCCATTTTTAATTCCTTCAACTGTTTGATTGTGTTTTCCTGGAATTCTTTCAGGGATTTTTGTGACTCCTCTCTGTAGGCTTGTACTTGTTTGTTTATGTTTTCCTGTGTTTCTCTAAGGGAGTTCTTCATGTCTTTCTTGAAGTCCTCCAACATCATGATCAAATATGATTTTGAAACTAGATCTTGCTTTTCTGGTGTGTTTGGATATTCCGTTTTGCTTTGGTGGGAGAATTGGGTCTCATGATGCCATGTAGTCTTGGTTTCTGTTGCTTGGGGTTCCTGCGCTTGCCTCTCGCCATCAGATTATCTCTAGTGTTACTTTTGTTCTGCTATTTCTGACAGTGGCTAGACTGTCTTATAAGCCTGTGTTTCAGGAGTGCTGTAGACCTGTTTTCCTGTTTTCTTTTCAGCCAGTTATGGGACAGAGTGTTCTGCTTTCGCTGTAGTTTTTCTTTTCTCTACAGGTCTTCAGCTGTTCCTGTGAGCCTGTGTCTTGAGTTCACCAGGCAAGTCGCTTGTAGCAGAAAAGTTTGTCTTACCTGTGGTCCCCAGGCTCAGGTTTGCTCGCTGGGTGTTGCCTATGAGCTCCACGGCCTCAGCAGCCAGGAAGATCTGCGCCGCCTTCCGGGAGGTTCCATGCACCAGGGTTCCAGATAGCTTTTGTTTTCCTCTGGGGTCAGTACTGTGTGCAGCGTGTCTCTTCTGGTTTCCCAGGCGTGTCCGCCTCTCTGAAGGTTTAGCTCTCCTCCCACGGGATTTGGGTGCAGAGAACTGTTTATCCGGGTCGGTCCCTTCAGGTGCGGTGTCTCAGACGCAGTGGATCTGCTGCTCCTGGGCCCCTCCTCTCACGGGTACCCAGAGGCCGATCCTCCTGGGCCAGGGATGGGGCAGAGGTGGGCAGCAGGGTCTCCTCCGCTCTGCTGCCTCAGGAGTGCCCGCCCGACCAAGGGGCAGAACTCCCTCCGGGGGCCTGGGAGCAGAGAGCTGCTGAAGGCAGGGATCCTCCGCTGGTCCGGGACTCTGGCCAAACACCGAAGTGTCCGCCCCAGAGGAACTCCGCCTCTGTGTGACCCGAGATCACCAGGCAAGTCGTTTGTAGCAGAAAAGTTTGTCTTACCTGTGGTCCCCAGGCTCAGGTTTGCTCGCGGGGTGTTGCCTATGAGCTCTCCACGGCCTCAGCCAACACTTGTTTTTGATCTAACTGAAAATGGAACATGACCTGGAGAGAGGTGAACACTTTCAATCTTCCTTCTTCTGTCTAAAATTGAGAATCTATGAAAGCTTAGGAATTCAGCCTCTCTTTATTATTCCACCAAGAGTCAACCTTTCAAAGCATATTTAATGTTAATGATTATAATTATGAATTTAGACAGAAATTATTTTTTCAAACTTAACAATCAGTTTTGTAGCTAAATAATCAACTTTTTCAAAATCTTTGTGATAGATTTCATAATCATGCTTATGTCAAATGTGGTTTGCTAAATATATAGAATATTGTAAATCTGATAATAGCACCAATTTGTGTCCCTGAATTCTATAATATTCTGGAAGAGGCACTAAGATATTCATTATTCACATATGACTTCAAACCTTACTTAATTAGTACTTTTTGGCATTCTTTTTTGCTAAGATCAAGAACAGTAGCAACATTAGTTAATGACTAGGTATATTCTAAAGTTTCTAATTTATGAATAAGTCAAAATGTATTGACTAAGCTTTTGTCCTAATTCCTTATCATGACATTATTCATAGTATCTTTACATAGGAAAGAAAGTAATTGTTAACATAGCCAAACATCTATTTACCAGGGCATGACCCAAGGGGTTAAAAGATGCTAAGTATTTCTATCAGCCCTAGGACAGATGAGGGAGTCCATTTGCTTTTAATACTATTTGGATATGTGTTTAGAACATTGAAGCTTCAGTAAAAATTTCTTCTTTCTTTGTGCTCAAGGATGTGATCAGTAATGTCAAAATAAGACTAAAAATAAAACTTAAGTTGCAGTTTTTACATGACTGCTCTAAACTAGACACACCAACCATTAGCAAAACCATTGAGTTTAAATCTGTTATTATTCTGATGTATTGAAGCCTGAGGGTGATTCTGCCTTCAGTATCACTGAAACTTAATGTGAACAATATCCCTGAAAACAGTCACATAATAGGGCCTTTATCATTGCTTCATTAGCACCCTGAGGCTGTTTGGGAAGAGATTATCCCTGTCTATTCAGCAGGGGGCTTCTCAGTTCTTCTCTCTGACATTGTGTTTTCATTCCAGAAGATAACTATGCACTATCAGATGCCAAATACACCATGAGATTTTATCTAAGTTCTGTAGGGGAAACATGACCCAGGAAAGTATCCATTCTACAACTAGAAAGACTTTAGGGTATAAATTAGAATTATAATATGCCACAGTGTCATATTAAAATGGAGACCTGATGCCAATTTCATTCTAAGTGGTTCACAGCATCTATGGAAACAACACTTTCACTCACTAAATTACTATACATTCCTAAATTTTGGAAGAGAAATCTACACAGATGTAGAATCTAAATAGAACAAAGCCAACTAAAGAGTTGGCAACATTCCAAGAAACTAGGACAGTGACAGCAAACACACTGTGCAATTCAACCATTTCCCCAAGTGCACCCAAGAAGGATTTTTATCATACAACCCTACTCATTCATTTTTTCAAGGCCTATTGACAATAGGCTTTATGCAATTCTGTTTTAAAACCACAAGGAACATTGTGATCCAAATAGCCCCAAATCCTCGTCAGTCAATAATTTATATTTTTGTGCAAATACATATATATTAATATATTTTATATTATATATAGATTAAAAGGTACTAAAAAATATCTTGTTCAAGGGGTTGGGGATTTAGCTCAGTGGTAGAGCGCTTGCCTAGCAAGCGCAAGGCCCTGGGTTCGGTCCCCAGCTCCGAAAAAAAAATATATCTGGTTCAAAATACAAGGGGCCAGAAGGCTGGTACTTGTCCTAAAGAGATACAGTGCTTCAATTTAAATGGGACAATCTGTTGGTTTGATTTCTGTTATGATAACAAAATACCTAACAAACACACCTTTTAAAGAGTAGGGATTTCTTTCAGTTTACATTTTTTAAGGTTATAGTCCAAGATCAAATGGTGAATTGCTTTGGAACTCTAATAGTTTATCTAAGAAAATAAAGCTCACCTTAATGAATCCAGAAGCAAGGTAAGAAAGGCATTGTAGCCAACAGTCTTCTTCAAGCACATATACTCAAAGGCATAGGGATTTCCACCAAACACAGATAAAAGTTCCACTTCCTATAAGTTGACTCTGGAGATTGAGCTTATAAATATGGTTATTTGGGGACACTTGTGCAAACCATAGCGAATGACCAGGAGTATTACACTCTGGAGGTGACATTTGCGCACTAGGGAATGCAGTTCAATGGTAGAGAACTTGCTTTAGGAAACATGAGGCCCCCGGTTCAAGTTTAAACATGGGGAATAACAGAAATAGAGAAGGAAGAGAATAGGACAGAGAAGGAGGAACAAGGCAAGTAACAGAAAGAAGGAGGGAGGGAGGGAGGGGATGGGTAGATAGTGAGGGCAGGTGGCAACATTTGAACAAACACTTGACAAAAAATGGAAAAGGATTAATTGACAATTGAGAATTATTGAGATAATTCTAAGACTCAACAACAAAATAAAAAAGCCTGTACTAGAGCATGTTTGAAGTGTTCAAGGTGCAGCAGGGGAGAATATAGAGTTGGAAAAAAATAAATGAGCTCAAGGGTTAGAGTTAAGGTGGAGAGATATTGATCTTATGTATGGGGGCAGTCTTTTAATGATTTTAGTGTTAAGGAAGAAGGAAATGGGAATTGTGGTAGAGTGCTGATCATGGTTGTCATGAGCTGGGCTGTAGTCTCAGCACTCATGAGGCTAAGGCAAGAGGAGTGAATTCTTAGCCAGCTTGGGCTACATTGCAAGCCTCTGCAAAAACAAACAAATGAAATAAAAAAGAAAATAAAGGTATGGTTTACACTGGTTGTTATAATGATAATGAGCAGAAGAGGCAAAAATTGTGGCTATTGGAGCTGGGGTGATGCTGCTTCTATGGCACATGCCCAAGAACTCAGCTATTTGGAAAACAGGGTCGAGGGTGCACAGACCCAAGGCAACACAATGAAAACCATGCTTAATCAGTCAAACAAGCTAGCAGTGAGGGAAGAAAGAGAGCTGTTTTAATAATCAAAGCCGGTTCCAAATAAGAGCTTCCAAGATGCGGAATAACGTTCACATGGCAGGGATGACAAGTGACCATAGGATGAACATATTTAGAAGATAGAACTAGCAGAGCATGCTATTAAATTGATTGTCATTACATGGCAAGAGCTAAAGTCTTATTTCTAACCCTGAAGAGTAAGATGATGAGCTTAATTGAGCTGAGAAGAAGGGGAAATGAGAGTGAAGAGAAATTTAAAAGAAGTTCCCAAGTTTTGAAAGTGTGAATTTTAAAATGAGGAGTTTACATTTCAAGACAGCTGGACACCAAGTCTGTACAACAAGAAGGTACTTCCATCAGGATGAATTTTAAGCAACAGAATTGGTAAGAATGTTCATGTTTAAAAGAAGAGTTGACAGCAGACTGAAACAGGTAAACCAACTGTAGAATGTACAGGCATGCACATGAGATTATGGTCAAAGCACATGTTTTGGCCTTCTCTCCCTCTCTTTCTCAGATCACAGAGTCTCTCAGATTTCTTTTCTTTGCATGTTTGCCTGTTGCTTTTGTTAATGCTGTTTTCTCCATCCAGGACACATAACTATTAACATTAGCCATTTCAGGCAGAATATAAAAATCCAGCATGTAAACTGTTGGGCCCTACCTTGGGGTGTTTCCCTCCCCCCTAGCTGAGCCTTTTAGCCTGCTATAGCAATAAGCTGTTTACACCCTTGGCAGCTGCTCTTGGCCCCTGATTTGGGGCAGGGGCTTTCCATGGCACCCTTCCTCCCCACCAAGCCTTCCAGCTTGTTGTTGTTAAGAAGTTGTTTATGCCCCTGATTGGACCCTGGACTTTCCATCACACAGACTTTTCCTGTTTTCATGGTTGGGATTTTCACCTGCCTTGTTGTTTTTCCATGGCTTTTGCCTCGGGTATATAAGAAGATCTCAGTAAAGCCTTGGTGGCACTCTCTGAAAATGGGTGAACCACCGTGTACATGTTTTCTTTCAATCCCGCAGCCTGATATTCACACACTGGCAGCACAGTCATCATCAGTAAACGTTGCTACCAACAGCTAATTCACCCCCCTCTCCTCCTGAAAACCTGGCGAGCTAATTTGTTTCTGTGGTCTCTCCTTTATTGGACTGCACAAGGAACTGAAACATTTACTTTCCTCACATAACTCCATGGTCTTGCATTTCCATCTTTGTAAGTAAATCTACCATTGCAGAGCCACCCAAACCAGCTACTGATCTTGGACACAGGACTTTGCATTCATAGAGTATCACTAGATATACAGAAGCAATTGCTAAAACAATAGTTTTCAAAACACAGAGTGAAGAATGTTTTCTGTCACTTAGTATTTTGTTGGCTTGAGTTTCTTAGTCGTCTCCACGCCCTTGTGTGTGTGTGTGTGTGTGTGTGTGTGTGTGTGTGTGTGTGTGTATACACATATTTTTTTCTAATATTCATGGGCTACCTGCCTCTAATATGATGCTCCTGGGTGCAAAATTGATAAAGGAGGTCTAAAATTATAAAAACAAATTGATGAACATAGCCCATCACTAGTATGGCCCCCATATTTCTAGTACACAGTAGATCTTAAGGCGCCCATATGGAAATAAAAGTTATACATTAATTAGACACATAAATTAGATGATGCCCTAAAAAATGTACTAGATCAGGCTGCTCAATGTGTAACCAAAGTTGTCTTCAAACTCTACGTAGTTCAGGTAGTCCTCCTTGAATTCTCAAATCCTCCAGCATCAGCTTTCCAGTGATGAGATTACAAGTGTAAACCGTACTGCCCAGATCCACCTCATGATTTTTAAAGAGACCTGGGTATATGAGTATAGCAAACAAGCAGTGAAATTAGATGGCCTCCCTCAGCTCAGAATATGACTACAGACCAAAGGAACAAAGTCTTAAAAGTCTGCCCAGAAGCTGTCAGGAAGGGAAGAATACAGGGCTTGCTTTGCCAATCTTATTCCAGATGAGATTGGAGAGACAGGAATGAGCCAGACCAGCCAGGTCTTTTGGGGACCTCAATGACAAAGTTCAGGTGGTTTTTGATTATCATAACTGAGGGAGAGCCTTCTGTTCCCATTTGGAAGTACTGTCTTGATATGAAGCTCTTGATGAATCTTTAGTTCTGGCATATGAATAAGATTTTATTTTGTTCTGAAGGTCAATTGATTTAATCTTATCACCTTGGCCAATGTGCCGAAATGTATGTTAAAGAGAACTTTTACTAAGATCATTAAAGCAATGATTTGTTTTTGCTATAATGTAAAATTTAATGTATTCTGAGGAAAGAAGTAATTATAAAATATTATCATAAACTTTAATTAGACCCAGAAGCTTAATGTGACTGATTTATGTGTTTAAAAGGCAGAGACTGGAATAAACTAGTACAAACACTGGCATTTTAATATTAAATTGCAAGATTCCCTTTTTTATTTTTCTTAAACCTTTCAATGTTTTCTTTGTTTAAAGTAAATACATTTCAGGATTCTAAATGAAGACCTGAATAGATATAAAGTTTAGAGCCTTTTAAGAAGTATAACTCTCTGTTGTTTGTTTCTGTACATATCGGATTACATTATATTAAAACTAACTGGAGAGAACTCACAGGATATTTTCAGTTGAATTTTATTGCAGAAAATGCATTTTATATCCCCCTTGCTACACAAATATGAATCTGGCTCCACGTCGAGGTCAGACTCCCTGAAGGGCCAGTGGGGGCCTTGTGTAAAGCACATCAGAAACATTGGGCGGTGCCCACCATCTGTCACTGTGCATTGTCACTTCAGCTGGGCAGCCCTGGCTACACTGCAGCAGGCTATTGTTTGTGGGGAAAGCTGATATTAGGAGAAGATGTGATAAGAATGCCTTAAAAGAAGATAATTGAATACTATCTGGTTTTTTTGGCACTTGCATCTTGTATCTCTCTGTAGTTTATCACTTTAGAGTCCTTTATTCAGTCTTTTTATAAAATTCCATTATTTAAAAACTGAGGGCAGAGCAATGGCCTGTAGGGGCTTAATATATTAGTCTGATGCTTGGTGATAACCCTTTATCCTCTGCTACTCAGCAAACCCCATTTTATTGAAAACATGAGAAAAGCTGAAGAAAATAATAAAATGTAAATTATTATCCCAGGATTCACTTGAAACATTTTTCAGTTGTTACAATCTTTTTTACATAGTGTGAAGACATTCTAAACTTATGACAATGTTATAGGGGGCAAGGTGGGCACGTTTTCTTAAGTCCTGGTCTTTCTAATGCGGTTTAGCTGGCTCCTCTTCATAAATGGCTTACAGTATTTCTGAATAGACAAATGGATGGAGAGATGCATGACAGTGATCAATTAAAGTTCTAACTGTGCACTTTAGGATCTCATTCATGCTTTTATTAGGTTTAAAAACTTCATAATACACCATTGGAAACACAAAATGGTCAGGTATTTCTACGTTGGCCATATCAGAGAAAACAGGATAACTTCCTTTTTTAAAAGTCAATTATTGATAACATTAAAATAATCTTATAGCATTGAATTCTGATCTTATTTTGAAAAAATACTCTACTTTTAATCTGAGTTTGATGAACATTAACATGAAGCATGAATATGAAAGAGGAATAGTTAAAATACATGGAAAATGAAATCAATAACAAGGATAGTATAGTAAAAATATATTCATATTTGTGAAAAGATCTGGAAAGAAACTAAGGAGTAAAAGTACCTGCTCTTCTTTCCACAGACATATATAAAATTATCATTTAAAGCTCACTTAGCTTTCATTTTTAATTTTACAAAACTCTGTCTAACCATCACTACTAAATATTTACATAGAAACAAACCTCCTGTATGCATCTTCTGTATTAGACTTCTTTTGTCTAGCTGTGGTAACGGTTTGCATAGTGTTTTTGATCTCTCTGCTTCCTCCTCCTTCTACAGGGAAAAGGATACAAGCAGAAGCATCACTTGGCTGTAGGCGCCTAGCCATGTAGTAGCAAAAACACCAGCTGAATGTATTTTTGGTCAGGTACAAAGAAACAAATGGCTGTTGGTTTTCCCAAATGTTGTTTACCCTTCTGATATTCTTCCCCAAACTATCTTGTATAAATATGTATGGTATTTATTTCACTGTACAGCTGAGCACTAACAACAAGGTTTACAGGCACAGATATTTTTTCTTCATTATGAAGGTGTTGATACTTTTAAATGAATGGATCTGAGACTACCTTAGTGGCTACGTCTAAGAAAAATCTTGCTAAAAAGAGATTACCTAGAAACAGAGTAGTGAAAAGGAGGGGGAGAGGAGGACAGAGAGAGGCAAGAGAGGCAGGGGAGGAGAGAGGGAGAAGGAAGAGATGGAGAGTGGAGAAGAGAAGAAGAGGGAAGGGGGAGAGGGAAACCATTTCACTCCCTGGATATTGGTGTGTTCATGAAATGATGCCTTGATGATCTGATCAACTATTGATGGTTTACTTCCTAATTTCACAAATTTCAATGTGAATTTTTGGAATCACAGAAAACGGAAATACACTAAGAAACAAAACGTATATCCAACAGCACTGCTATGTCTAACAGCTACCAGCTACTACAACTTCTACCAGGTAGCAATGGCACAATTTATATAACCAATTCATTGTCAGTTGATTTCTGATCATGACTGGAATACAAACAATGTTGAAGGGACATTTGACATACAAGTAACATTTTAGGTTATAAAATACAATGTGAATTCAACAGACAAATAAAGAAACATTATCAAAGTTCGAAATAACCAAAACATCTATCTGAAAATATTAGTGATGTTCAATAATTTGATTGTCAATTGCAGCTTCCATCATGAAGTTGTCCTTCTAAATCTGAGTTTTATTTTGTATAGAATGAAACCGCCAAGCATGAGTAGTTAGAAAGTTGGGACTTTTTTTCTCTCTAGAATTCAAGGAGGTTGGAGGAAACTGATGTGTGCTTAAAAGTTAATCACAAAAAAAGAAGAAAAAATGTCTTTCCAGAAACTTAGATCTAAGAAATGTCAGGTAAAGAAGGTTCAGAGTGTTTATATTTTCAATAGCATTGAAGAATAGGAAAAAATCCAGCAGGGAAGCACATATCCTTGGCATTTGGAGGAGAAAGAATTTTAGCTGATGGCATAGGTGGATGAACTGGAGGAAAAGTGCAGTTTTCAAGGACTTTACCTTGTGAAATCAATGGAGAATGTTTCAAAGAGAACATCAAATAAATGTAAAAAAATGAGCATCAGGATAACTTTAAAACATATGATTTTATCATTAACTTAGAACTGAGTAAAAATTAGTATTGTTCATCATTAGCTTATACTATGCCAAAAGACATCAAATGGATCTCTAGTGTATATCTGGGTACATTGTGAGAATTATGGCCATGAATATCCTTTTATTTAGCTTGATAATTCAGCTATTCTTGAGACAAAAGCGCATTTCTACTTTTTCCCCCCTAGTAAAAATAATGGTATCTTAGCTTTGCTTCTGATTCTATACAACATACTAAGACAAAAGCAGCTTAGCGGATAGAGGCATTTTCTTTTTCTAGCTTATACTGCCAGGTTAGAGTGGCAGGAGTTTGGGACAGCTGGTCATGTTGCATCCACAGTGTAGAATGGAAGGGAAGCTGGGAGAATGAATTTATGACCAGGTGTCACTCAGTTTTCTGTCCTCCTTCATTCTGTCCAGACCTGAAATGGTGCAATATGCATCCAGGGTAGATCTTCCCACCTCAGCTAGACAGCTATATTAAGAAAATTCTTAATAAGTCTGCTTATGGGGCAAGCTAATCTAGACAAATCCACACTGAGACACCCTTCCCAGGTGATTCCAGACTGTCAAGTAATCAGAACTAACTAACCACAACAAGGAGCATCAATATCACTGAAGTTGGTGGCTCTCTGAAACAGTCTTTTTTTCAGATAATGACCAAGTCAAATAAATGTGGACTTCTAAGAATATGTCTACTGTAGACCGTATAGTCGACACTTGTGTTGACCCTGCTCTTAACTGTTTACAGGCTCAGACGAATTGCAATAATGTTCTGAAGACTTGAGTAATTTGTCAGACTTATACAGCGGTGCGGGGGGTACAAGGGAGTGGAATAGGCTGCTAAAACTCTAGGGACAGTCACTCTTAGAAACACCAAAATCTAGCTGTCAATATCGGACTCAGAGCTTAGTTGAAAATATAAGCATCGTGTTTCAAGGTGGAATCATTCACCAATAGATTTTTGCTGTGGTTGATCCATTTAGTTCTGCGCAATGACTGATTTTCATTCCGATTGCTAACATTTGTCTGTCGGAAAGATTGAGAGGCAGCAAGGAGCTTAGAATGGTGAAGCACCTAAGCCATGCCTCTGCCTCTGGAAGAGAACACCTGCTAAGGGAAGTACTCACTAGTGTAAGGATGTGCAGATTCTCCTGTTCAGACCAGCCTTACTCAGAGCCAGCCTGGGTCTTCTTTATCAGTCTTGGTTTTTATGCTTTGCTCTCAGCACATCAGAGGGCTGTCCACAGAGTTAATGTTACTTTCAGTTACTTTTTCAGGCATGGGATAAGAGTCAAGACTGCAGAACATTTTAGTGATAGGAACTGACTGCTCATTAGCTTGTATGAGTTAACAGAATAACACGTAGGAATAATTTACAACTGTGAGTGTATTTACCCTAGGAACATACTTTTCCAATTTTTCTTTCAATGAAGATCGTATTTTAAAGAAATTGCATAACATTCTGGCACAGGTGTTTACTTGGAACCTTTCAATGATTAACTTCAAAGTCTGGAAGAAAGAAATGTGAGCTATTCTGCCAGATCGAGTCTCTTATTCAATATTCTTGTAAAATGGAAAAACATGACAATGACAATTGGGAGATTGTGTTGGAAGCTTTTATACCCATAGATATACCTAAATAACTTATCCAAGAGGGATTAATAAATAGAAGTTTATACACCTTGGATTTATGTTGGTCTGTATCTTGAAAACTAATCAGAGTAGATTATTGTAAACTCATTTGCATATAAGAATCAATTTTCATGATCATCAATGGGTGAATAGATTAAGAAACATCACATGTCCTGAGCTCAGAGAAATTGATCCTTTACAATGATTCTGATGTCTTTGCTGTTTTTGCCTTGTATTTTCCTTTTCATCCTCTTTAAGCTTCAAATGAAGGAATTCTGAAAAATCTGAAATTGGGAACTTTGAAGCCACTCTTGTATCCTCACCTCTCAGAGTTTTTGCTCAGAGCTTTCCTACTCAGCCATGACAGAAAGCAAGATCCAGTTAATGGAAATGGCAGGTTGCTTGGATAAACCCTGCCTGGGACCTCTCAGAGAGGTTATTTCTTATAATTAGGCCTGCAGAATCCAAGGAAGGTTTTACAAACCTGAAATTGGTTAGAAATCATTTGCCTTAATAGTAAAAAGTATTGAGTGGAGAAAAGTCTAGAATCAGGTTTCTATTAAAACCTGACATACTGCTATAGGAATATAAGAATACCATATTTCTGTTGCATGGTCTATTATATTAACACATTTAATCAGCACATATTACCAATTACTATGGAAAGCAATTGATAAGATTTAACCAGCCTAAGTAAAAAGTAATTGGTGGGAACTTCATTCTAGAGAGCTATATATTTACCACAGGAGCAGGATAAATAGTTAGAAAAAAAGAACAAAGGTGCTTTATAAAATCTTCATTGAAATATAACATGAATCTTTAATATTGGATTTGAAGGAGAATTTGATTTTAAAGGGCAGAAGTTAAATGTAACTAATAAGGAACAATAGAAAATAGCTGAATATTCTAATCACAAAATAGGTCAAAGATGTAGAGAAATCACTCACAAACTAAAAATTCAGTCACTTCCACATTCGTCCCAAGGTGTTCATGACCTCTAACAGAGGAGAGGTGTCAGTGAGATGTTGGGATAGTAGTAGAGTTCTGTCCACACTGCTGTAAGGCTTCACGGCTCTCCACACTTTTAGAAATCCAGCTAGCAAAAAGGCTTAAAGTCAAATCTGTATGTGTATTTTTTGACCCTTAACTCTATGCAACTTTTGCAACTCCATAGCATGAAAAGCAGTCATGATCTTTTCATCACTACTCCTTTCTAGAGCACCAGTGGGCAAGGTAGATGTCAATGTGTGGGGAGTATGGACCATTCTCATTTATAGAATAGTTATGTGCAACAAAGTAGTAGAAAAGAACTATGGTGGTTAGCTTAGGGGTGTCCCAAGAATTCTTGGAGAATGAAACTCCCTAGTCTATGCTATTTTCATTTCTATTTTAAATTTGCAAATAGATTAGCACTTTTACTATAAAGAGTCAGTTCATTTATTTAACTCAGGAGATTTTTGGGGAATTGGGGAGAGTGAAAGACTGACTCAGAGTAGGGACATGAGAGAGAGAGAGAGAGAGAGAGAGAGAGAGAGAGAGAGAGAGAGAGAGAGAGAGAGAGAGAGAGAGAAACATGACATAAAGATAGTCAGTTCATTTGTGACAATTTCAAATTATAGGAAAGTAGAATGCTAGCTAACTCCACATCTGCGTGCTCCTACACTCCAAGTTAATCACCATTAGCATTGAAGTTTATAGAATTGACATGGGTGTGGTGTCTAAGGGAGGAGGAGTGAATCCAGGGTTTCAAGAACTCTATCCAAGAACTTATTGTGTACTCTAGTTCAACCTCAAATTCATGGTGATGCCCCTGCCTCAGGTTTGCCCAACCTGGTTTAGACTTAAAGTGTAGGCATAAAAAAGCAAATATTACCTTATAAAATTAATATGTATGACATTTGTCAATTGCTATTTTCATGTAATTTGTAAAGGTGCACATTCCTAAGAATGTGGCTGCTTAAATACTTGACCAGTAACAACATGAATAGACACATTAACACAACAGGGGAAAGTTTCACAGGGCCTCAACTTAGACAAAGAACTACAGGCAACTCACGGAAGAGAGAATAAATAAGTCAAGAATGAGCTTCCTAATTGGTTATCCAATGCTAAGTGGTCAGTCCTGGAGTCGTGTACATACAAGTGGCATTAATCAGACTTATGCATGTATGTATGTGAACAACAATAATAATCCTTTAAAAGGCCATGGATTTGAGGAGTGAGGGGGCACACAGAAATCAAAGGGAAAAAAAGCATCATTAAACTGTTTATTGAACAGTCACGTCACTTTAAGACATTGGTCATAGAGATTAGTGTAGTGAGACAATGGAGAGAATTACTGAAGACTCAAAGGCACAATGCAAACACAGCAAAAGGCAAAGAACGAGACGCAGTGTAGCTTCAATAGAAGAGCAGTTTCCATGAATTACTGGCAAGCTTCTGAAATCTACAAGTGGCTGAAGCCTTGCCAACAGTCCAATGAAGCATGTCACACACAGGGGCCTGCATTTCTGTGATGACTCACACTAGTAGAAAGGAATGTAGAGATAACTGAGATCAGCGCTTCCCACAGTACCTTCACAGAGTAAACATTATACACGGTGACAATTATTCCCACTGTTGTCTGTACTCTTATTCAAATTCTATTTGTTGATTGACAGAATGCAAGTATCTCAAGTGTTTATGAGCCCCTTATGCATTTTTTTCTAACATGTCATTGTTAAAGGCACCTAAACATGTAGAAAAATGGAGGACTTTATAGGGAATCCATTTCTTTTATGATCTACTTCTCAAACCAGGTTTGTTTGTTTGTTTGTTTATCTCTTTGTTTCACAAATGCTACCTCCTTCGGTATTACTTCATAAACTCCCTCTCCCATGCTCCCTCCCCTCCTCTGAGAAGTTGAGACCCTCCTAGGTATCCCCTCCACCCTGGCATGTCAAATCTCTACAAGATTAGGTACATCCTCTCCCACTGCAGCCAGACAAGGCAGCCTTGGTGAATGAGCTGCACATCTGCTACATATGTGCAGGGGGCCTAGGTCCAGCTCATGTATGCTCTTTGATTGGTGGCTCAGTCCTGTAGAGCTCCCAGTGGTCCAGGTTAGTTGGCTCTTTTGGTCTTCCGGTGGAGTTCCTATAACCTTTGTGGCCCTCAATAATTCATTCTGAAAGAGTCCTCGACCTCTGTCCAATGTTTGGCTGTGAGTATCTGCACCTGTTTCAGTCATCTTCATGCCATGTTTTTGTTTTTGTTTTTGTTTTTGTTGTTGTTATTGTTTAATGGCTCTTTGGACATCTATTTGATTTCTTTGATATTACTTCTTTTGATATTACATATTTTTTCGAAAAATGAATTTCTCCATGCTGTTACAAAAGACAGTAAGCTATATGAGGTTGGGAAAAATAGACATAGGGACGATGTAACACAGTTAAAGCATTAGAACCTGCTATCAGTGTGACTTATAGATGATGTCATTAATGAGGATCGCTCAGGTGACAAAGCACTTAACCAGACCTCACTCCGCTGAAGACGGAAGATGCTCTTTCTGAAGTTAATGTTTTGGAATCACAAAACAGGTCCTCCAAGATGGCTCAGCTGCCAAAGGAACTTGTCAGTACTGAAACCCTGAGTTTAGTTCTTAGGACCCATATGGCAGACAGAGGGAAGTGACTTCTTGGGGCCCACATGATAGACATCAGGAACTATTCTGTGAGCTGCTTCTTGACATCATGTTAGACATGTTGCATCATGTTAGACGTACATTCCAGCAAAGAAATACATTTTTTTAATTAAATATAAACTACAAAACAGTTCATTTCAATTTGGGGAAAAGATGGGTTATTAATACTATTTTCCCTCCAGAGATTGGCGACATCACAGGTTTTTAAGAAATATTGTGTAATGGTTCCATTTTATCATTTTTAATTAATATCATTATACATTAATTATATTTACGTAGGTATGTTCTTTTAAAGCTAGAGTCCTGTATCTTCTTGCAATGCTTTATTTCTGGAATTACCTTCGAATGGTCCATTTCTCCAAGAATAATTGGCTGTTTTATTGTAAATGATATTTTGAAGCTGATCTGCTTATTGCGGAAAAAAAGTCAGTTAGTTGATTTCCCTTTTCCTCTTCCTCTCCTCTCCCATTCTCCACTCTCTCCCCCTCTGTAAATGTATCTGTAATCCTCATCCATCCACATTTTACCTCTGCCTCCAGTTTTCCTTCAAACTCCTCTGCAGTGTCTTCCCATCCATATCCTTGGATTTGCTTTCACTCTGAGTTTGGTTTTCCTGTCTTAAGTATGAAGAGGTCGTGAATGTATAGCACTTGTTACTAACACATGATTGTTAGGGCCTCTTTGCTGACAGTCCTTCGTAAGAGGCCTGCCCTCTCATTTCCTCTCATCTATTCAGTGGTTCTGAGTTCTAGCGTTCCTGGTGCTAACCTACCCTATTCTGTAACCTGTGTTACCTGGACCCTGCGGCCTTTCAGTGACATCAATGTGATATTTGCCAAGATCCCTGGAGTTGAGAGCTTCCAACTCTGTGTTTACTTTTTGCAAACTGGAGTCAGTTCTGGTCAGCTAGTCCTCTCAGAATGTCCCTCCAGAGATTTCACAGCCATATTAGATTTCCTCTTACCATGTGGGGATCAGTTTGTTCTGTAAGACTGCAGAAGCCTGGCTGTATACAGCCCTCAGCCTGGCTTTTCTAAGAAGTTTGCAATCAAACTTCCCTAGTCTTCGACCATCCTAATAATATGCACACAGTTCATATCTTTGTGGTCTTCCCTTTTCTTTCCCCAGGCCAAGGAGCCAGGGAGAGGGAACCTGGGCTACGCTACTCAGAGCCTAACATGGTTCTCTTTTTTTCTCCATTACTCTGCTCTTCAGTTCTTGTTTCCGTTCAGTTGGACAGAGTTCTCACGTCATCACAGGATCTTCTTACCATATGTCCCATGTGCCAAGTCCTCTGGACTCTCACTTCCTAGATCCCTAAATGCCACTCAGCTGCAGGAAATTATATCCTTCCAAGTGGGAAGCTTACTTTTATACTTTTTATCCTTTGTCTTTTATAACTTCCCTCTTGAAATGTGCATGTCTTTGTTCTTGGATTTTTCTGCTTGAAGGAAGTGCGTGTGTGGATTCACAGAATTATTCACCCTTTTTCAGAGGATGAATTAAGTTTTATTAAGCGCCTATATGTTTTCCAGTTTTGCACATTTAAAACCTCAAGATGAAAATATTTATTAACTGCTACTGATTTTTGTTAAACTTGGTAAACATCAGAAACAAGGTGTTTTCTATTCAGTTATCTTTAGGAAGTCACTCTTGCCCTCTAAATAGCAGCATCAGAAACTAGAGACAATGGTAAGTGAGAGATGTAGTTTTAATATTTCACAATCCTACATAACCATGAGTGCACACATATTTACAAGTGAATGCCTATACTCATGTGTTGTCTGTCGGAAGCCATCCCCATAACTTTAGTGATGGTTCCAGATTCTCTTAGACATCTTAGTTCACACTTGCTCATGGATGCATCACTCTAGACTGCAACACAGAACTCCAAGTTCTCCGTACTTGGTACTCACCCACCCAACCCCTGTCTCGTGATGCCCTGCTGAAGCTTAGGGACTGAAGCTTAGGGAGCCTGGTGAAGATTTGTTGGTGCCTCCCTTGCCACTTTCACCCACTAATGATGAGTTCTGACGAGTCATGTGGAATAAAGCACACACAGTGAAGGGAGAAGCCCCTTTCCTGTCTTTATACCACTGTCACTCTGTTGGATCATCGATGTGTTTGTCTGTTCTGGCATCATATAGGAGAATGGCCTTTTGCCTCTTTTCATTTTCCCACCAAAGCCTTCCTTCCATAATACAGTGCTCAAGATCTCCCTCTGCATGGAAAGAGAAGAAGATGAAAAAGGGACTAGAGAACCTATCCAAAATACAGAGAAAACCATCCAGAGTACATAAATACCAACTACCAAGTACCTTCATGTAGAACTAGAGATGGAACACTCAGGTCACTATACTCTTATTGAGTGTATTTTTCTGCCCAAAGAGTTTTCCTGGTGTTTCGCAGTTATAGTTCTTGACAATCTGTTCTATCACTGCTCAGAGCCCCTGCATTTCTGAAATCCATGATACAACATAGTTAAAATCTTAACATTTGTTGCTTTTTAAAATCTTAACAATTATTTAAATACATTTTATGCCCTAGATATTGATTTTTGTTATGTATTGCCTCTGATTATCTTCTAGTGGTAGACCACACTGTTAAATTATAGACTATTTCATTTATTTTAGCTAAGTCACATGAAAACATGATTGTAATTTTTTTTTTTTACTTTCTTTTTGTCTTTGTCCTAGGAAACAAACCAAGATCTACAATGACCCCAGATAATATCTCTTGCCATGTACTTTGGAAACCCAGGCCCAATAAATAGAGAGCCCGTAACATACACATGTGTTTTGGAACACAAGTTATTTTCTTCTTTCAAACTCATGCGATATAGATTTATAAAATAGTAAAGAAAGTAGTCAGTGCTGTAGAAGGACAGCAGAAGGATAGAATGTATCTTTGGACAGGTCAGGAGATTTGCATCGATTATTAACGTCTAATTTGTAAATACTTAAAAAACAGAAGGCACAGTAACTTAATTATCGAGAAAGAAAATGAAATATCATATTTAAAAATACATCTTAAAATTATACACACTGCAATACTCTCTGTTCTATTTAAATATTTCACAATTTGCAATCCTTTAAGTATAAACAAAATATCTGACTTCTTTTTTTTTTTTTATTAACTTGAGTATTTCTTATATACATTTCGAGTGTTATTCCCTTTCCCGGTTTCCAGGCAAACATCTCCCTCCCCCCCCCCCTCCCCTTCTTTTATGGGTATTCCCCTCCCCATCCTCCCCCCCTTGCCGCCCTCCTCCCAACAATCTAGTTCACTGAGAGTTCAGTCTTAGCAGGACCCAGGGCTTCCCCTTCCACTGGTGCTCTTACTAGGATATTCATTGCTACCTATGAGTTCAGAGTCCAGGGTCAGTCCATGTATAGTCTTTAGGTAGTGGCTTAGTCCCTGGAAGCTCTGGTTGCTTGGCATTGTTGTACATATGGGGTCTCGAGCCCCTTCAAGCTCTTCCAGTTCTTTCTCTGATTCCTTCAACGGGGGTCCTATTCTCAAATCAGTGGTTTGCTGCTGACATACGCCTCTGTGTTTGCTGTATTCTGGCTGTGTCTCTGGAGAGATCTACATCCGGGGCTCCCATCGCCTGCACTTCTTTTTGCTCCATCCATCTTGTCTAATTGGATGGCTGTATATGCATGGGCCACATGTGGGGCAGGCTCTGAATGGGTGTTCCTTCTGTGTCTGTTTTAATCTTTTTGCCTCTCTCTTCCCTGCCAAGGGTATTCTTGTTCCCCTTTTAAAGAAGGAGTGAAGCATTCACATTTTGATCATCCGTCTTGAGTTTCATTTGTTCTAGGCATCTAGGGTAATTCAAGCATTTGGGCTAATAGCCACTTATCAATGAGTGCATACCATGTATGTCTTTCTGTGATTGCTTACCTCACTCAGGATGATATTTTGCAGTTCCAACCATTTGCCTATGAATTTCATAAAGTCATTGTTTTTGATAGCTGAGTAATATTCCATTGTGTAGATGTACCACATTTTCTGTATCCATTCCTCTGTTAAAGGGCATCTGGGTTCTTTCCAGCTTCTGGCTATTATAAATAAGGCTGCGAATATCTGACTTCTAATTATTTCTTAATTCTGTGAAATGCCTGTTGTATAATCTATTCTAGAAACTTAAAATTATCTAATATTTGTATTGTCACATAATTTTAGTGGACAATACATACAGAGAGAAATATAAAGCTCAATCTTTATCATTCACTTTATTTTGATACTATTTCACATCTTGCTATGTGTATGACTTTTTAAAAACGGATGCTATATTGTAGAAACTGCCATGTAACCTTCTTTCTTCTTTAAAAATAGAGTGATGAATCTGGAATTTTATGAATTATGCTCAATGACATAATATTTCAGTGATCTTCATTGAAATTGCTGTCTTGATTTCTTCTTAGAGCTCAACAGATTTTAAATTTGAAGCATTTGGGGTCCACACAAGAGACATGGGCTGGGACATGTAGCCAGGATTTAGTGTTGGTGGTTGGGCCTGTCTGCTCATGCACTAGGAAGCAAGTTTCCTTTTGTTCCCTCATTTTTCTCAGCTTCCTCTTCCCATCACACCCTACCTCCTCCCTTTCTTTTCAGATGATATGATCTTCTGAGATGTCCCATCTAGGGTGGCCTCACAGGTGGAAACCTGTGACCAATATCCTGTCCATGTTCCCTTCATATACCCTAATTCAGGTACCCTGAGTTTCCCAGAAAACCCTGAGCTGAAACACTGAAACGCTGAAACACCTTCTGATGTTACTGATTTCACTTTGGTTTTGGCTTCACTGTCTTCCCTATCTGCCAGCTTAGCAACAAAATTAAAATGCACTTAACATTTTATTCAGAATTTGACTGTTTTTAATCAAAAAGATTATTTTGTCAATCTCTTCTGCCATATGACATAGATGAAGGTCAAGAATATTTACTTTGAAAGATTAAAATTATGTCATGTGTATTTATATTTGTATATCTACTACAGGGAAATGATGCTTTATTTAATTTAAATGTTTATGAACAACCTATTAACCAACTGTCAGGGAAATTTCTTTTAAAAGTCTATATTGTAATATAGTATAGACAATAGTGCTCGAACTATATTTTGAATACTTGCTAAGTGTGAGTCATATTTTCTTTTTAATGACATCATTTAATTTATAGAAATATCAAAAAAAATATACGATGTTCCTTGTTCACATGATGAGATGCATATTTGACATTGCATGTTGTTAAAAAGTTCACAATAGAAAATGTTTTATAATTAATATATTGCATTTATAACACATGTTCCTCTTACGTAAGTGTATCAGATCAGGACCCTAATGAGTATAGTTGTTTTCATACAACCACAGAGGAAATAATCACTAAGCCGTATTATTTGATAAACTATACTGATGTAATCTAACTTATATTTTTTAGAATAGATTTTATTATACATGTTTAAGGTACACAACATAATTTTGTGGGATATATGTGGACCGTAGAATGGTAACTATAGCCAAGCAAATTAATATGCCCATCATCTCATAGATGGATCCATTTTCACTTGCTTTTTGTTTTTGACAAATGCAACAAAAATCTATTCATTTGGCAGGGATCCCATGTGTGGTGCAATTTTATTAATTACTACTCTCATGCTGTACATTGTCTCCCCGCATGCCTTCACTGTTCACGTCTGCCGATTTTAACCGGTGACATACCCTCCTACTCCCAAGCTCACACTCCTGAGTCCAGATTTGCTTCCTAACTCTCTATATTTGAAGTTTAAAAATTCTACACATAAGTAAGGGCATTTTATGTGGTACAATGTCCTCCAACTTCTGCCTTATTTGTTATAGCATTATGTGACAAATAGCAGGGTCTCCTTGTCAAAGACTTAAGATTTCAATACTCATACTTGGCATCTTATGCTGGTTAGACACCTGTTCTATCTTACCATTATTCACAGTGCTGCAGTGAGTGAATATGAAGCTGCAGAAATCCTTCTAATAATGTTGCAAAATCCGTTCGCTGATCATGTGCACATCATTGGTTGTGTGCATAAAAGAGGGATTGCTGCATCCTAAGGTAGACGGTTTTATTTTTAATATCTTTAAGAACCATGGACCTGGTTTGCACAATAACTGCAACCTTTCCCTTATGCACACCCTCACCAACATTTACCTCTTTTTGTCCTTTTAGACTTTTTGGTACTTGCTATTTCTACCTAGAGGATGAATGATTCTATACCGTAGCCACTAATCTCTGATGGTCAATGACACTGACCGTCTTTCCTTACCTATGGTCTACTTAACTATTTTTGCAGCTGTACCTGTTCAGATACTTTGCTGTCACCGCTTAATTTAGCTTTGCTTGTGTAAAGCTTGGTCTTTGGCTAATAGCAGTGCAAATCTACATGAACACAACAGTATGGTAAATTTTCTGGCAGTTGCTTGTGTTTTTGTTTAACAACTGTAGTACTTGAGCAGTTAGGCTATGTAAGCCTATCTCTGAATTGTTGCTATGTATAATGGTGGCTTTGGTAAATATATGACTCATATCTTTCAGAATGACTGTACAGATAAATATGAGCCAAATACAGGCACACTATACAGTAGTGACTTATATTAAGTATCTGCATTTATATTATGGTATCAGTTTTAATATGTTTGTTCTTGTGATTGAGCATACTAGATCTCATTTATTTCAAATATTCTATATGTCAATGAAATTTATTTCCTGATGTAATTTCTCTCAACTCTTGTTAAAGGATTTAATCTTATTTATCTTCATGTCTCTATGTATGCGTATATGCCACATGTGTGACAGTCCCTAGAGAGACCAGAGGAGGGTAGTGCTTCCTGGGAGTTAGAGTTACCACCCATGGGGAGTCACCTGACTTCAGTGCTGGGAAATGAATTGAGATCCTCTGGAAGAGCAACAATGCTCTTAACCATTGACTCATCTCTCCAGCACCTTCTCTCAACTCTTCAGTCCATTAATGACTTTGGAAAATCAGTTGACAAGATCTATAAGGTGATACAATAGAAATGAGAGAAATGTGCCTAATTCATTTTTTGGCATGTTGTAGCACAACCAAAATTAATTTCATATAATATATTAATATTTTAAAAAACATAATGTATTTCCATTAAATGAATTGATTGGACATTATTAATGTAATCCTATATTTTGTATTATAGTGACTGGACATCCAATACTCAAGAGAGCTAACATCCAGACTGTTGGGAAGTTGGTGGCTAGCTCCATAAGAGAAAGAAAAATGAAGCAATTTTATAAATCATGAGAAGTCGAATACATTTTCTAACATAGTGCTTCATTAAATAGTTGAACTTATTTCCTCAGAAAAGCATATTAGTAATGAACACAGAATGATTTGCTATCAGCAGGATAAAAGGCGAAATCTTTGCATATGGAAAAGGGGCTGTTGACAAGTTAGTTCCTCATTTCTAAGTAAGTTTAGATGAGCGGTCTTTATCTTCCTCATTAAACATCTGCTAATCATGATGACATGAAGCTGTGCAGTGTCATTTATTACTTCTCATTGGACTGAAATCTGTTTTGCTCCCCTGCTAATGAAGGTTACAAACTTTAGAATTCTTAGCTTCAAAATTCCCCGTTCTAATATCTTAAATTTTTAATTCATCATTTTTATCCTTTCAAAATTTTATCAGTGTGATATTTTGGTGAAACAAAACATTTCAAATAGTTTGTCAGAATGTGTCTTATCACTTAAGTCTTTTGAATTGTTTCTGAAAATGGGTCTAGACCACAGACCATGCTTTTTTGTTTGGTAATCTCCTCTTGACCACGTTGCTCATTCTAAAGGGAAGAACAGACCCCCAACATGCTCTATACATGAGTTACTTGGCCTTTGTGCTGCAAGAATTTGAAGTGCAGTGGCTACACCATCAGTTCCTTAAGAATCTGAATTTAGTTTTATTCATATGTCTATTCTTAGAGTCACTTCAACTTCATGAATGGGATTAGAGAATGAAGGTGGTGCATCTGTGGGGAGCAGAGTCTAACATGCAACACAGACACATATCTGAGGGATAACCTATGGCAGGCATTCTGGGTTCTCAAAGTGCTTAACATTGATCTATTATTACTTTAATATCCCCCCTTGTTCCCTCAGGCCACTTACATAAGGTAGTTTACCATGGGAATGCACAAGGAAGTCTGGAGATGAACTGCGCAAGTCTATGCCTCACTTAAACTAGAGCCAAGATGACATAGTAGCCATGAGGCAGTCTAATCAGAAAAGTTTAGCTCTTACATCCAACAGGGATGAAAACACTGATGACTAAAATATAGCTTATGTATGAAATGAAATTAAACATATTCTTCTTATTAACAGTTGCAATGAAAATCACTTTAATGAGAAAGGGTGGGATTTTTTTGTTATTCATGTGCTAAAAACAGGAATGCACACTCAAACATACAAAAAAATGTAAACATGTACCACTGTTACTCCTAAATATTGGGAGGACAATATGCAGTTATAGTTAAAAGCTTCTTATGGACCTAAAGAATAAGATCTCCCAGTGTTATATAATCTTTTCAGTAAATGAATGATAATCATATCTCAGGAGGTAATTAATATAAAATCATGTCAAAGGTACTTTATAAAAATAAAATAAAATTTAGTTATGAATATAACATTGCATAATAAAGTACTTTTAAAAAGTCATCACTGTTATCTCTGTCTCCTTCTTTTAAGTATCATAGGTTTACAACAAACTACAGTGGATTGCTGAATGTCTTTTAGAAGTGTAGGCCTACATTAAGTCCAATGATAATATGTCATTTCAAACTGTGGAAGACAGTGTAAGGTCAGGGAAAGAAGCCTTCACTTTTCAATTGTCAGATTATATATAAAAATTGGCACTTGGTGCTCATCAAAGAAAAAGAAATATTGGATGTGCTCTAAATGTCCATTGTGTTTTGGAGCCAACTACCTGATGGAAGTCATCAGTTATATGCAAATGAACTGTCAATGGCTTGCCACAGTTGGCAATCACTGGACTGTGAAGGGTATGTCTTAATAAGAACTGAAGCTCTTCACATACTTTGATTTACTGGAAATAAAATGGAAAAGTCCTTTGAGACTACAAAGGACACTTGTTTCAGATAAAACGTCTAGACAGTAGCAATATATTTATGGCTTTTATTATAGTAGAACTGCAAATTAGAACGGAGTGCTGAGAGAGTCCCTGTGACCTAGCTAAATTCTTAAGCACTGCTATGGCCGGAGCAGTGTAATCTTTAAAATAGCTAAGCCACCTAAACAAGAGCCCATTAAGGACAGGGGGATACATGCAAGGTCAAGATTTAGTTTCTTACATATTTTTAAATGGTTTACATTTTACTTTATATGTTGTTTATAATTTTTTATTTTTTATATTTTCTGAAAAAAAAAGTCTTCAATATTAATTAATGTAACTATTAGAACAGTTGAAAAGTTAAGTTTCTGTGAACCTGAAACAGAGATCACAACTCAAAAAATTCCAGTGTTAAAGAGTTACTACTGTTCTTTCCAACTTTATTTCTAAAGCACACACACACCCCTGAAACTCCTCATTCTCTGCAACTACTCACATTAAGTTTTCATAGTATTATTGTGTCTACACGGTGTTTTCAATTGTAGTTCTACACCATTATAGAACATTGATGAATAGATAAACTTTTTTTTTGTTCATACATAATTCAAGCTATGCTGAATTTTTCCCTTTATTCCTAAGCATCCTGCTGTTTTAAGAAAATACATTGTTTGTTTCATCATGCAGTGTGAATTAGTAGAACCTCTGAGCCAAGCAGTCTCTCAGGGTTCAGACATGTCTGTCCTGTGGTCATCCTTTAGAGTCTGTGCATCCAGGCTCTAAACCATGGGAAGCATGTGGGGAAAGCATTTACATTTCTTAATCACTCCAAGTAGAACTTAGAATAGATCACACCTGTTCATACTTCACTGGAGAAAACTAACTAGTCATCTAGCTCTATCTACATTCCAGGACAGGACAGGATGCCATCTATCTTTGCTTCCAGGAAGAGATTGTACAGATTTCTGTCAGAGGATGTAGACAATCTGCATTTCCCCTTATCTTCAGGAACAGCAGATAATTTCTAGTGTTTTCATTCAGGTTTATAATCATCATCATCATCATCATCATCTACTATGGTTGTTGTTTATAATATCATAAAATTATCCAAATAATGTAGTCATTTTTAGATTATTCATTTTTTGTTGTTAATTTTCTTATACAGATCACCAAAACCTTCAAAGCATCAAGCATCAATTTATTTATTTTTATTTATTTTAATCTTTTTTTTACAGTTCAGATTTTATCCCCCTCCCGGTCCACCCTCTCGCTGTTCCATATTTCATTCCTCCCTCCAACCTCACAAGGAGGTTCCCTACCGCTCCCCACCTGCCACCCACACCAGACTGCCCCACTTCCTATGGCCTCCAGTCTCTTGAGGGTTAGTTGAATCTTCTCTGAGTCCAGCTGTAGATGTATTGGGGGCCTCATATAAGCTGGATTAGGCTGCCTGGTTGGTGGCCCATTGTCTGAGAGACCTCTGGAATCCAGGTTAGTAATTGAGATGACACCTGGTCCTCCTACAAGGTCACACTCGTCAGCCTCTTCCAGCTTTTCTGTCATTCAGCCATAGGGGTCAGCAGCTTCCTTCTGTTGGGTTTCCTTCTGTTTACTGGTTGGGTGTAAATACCTGCATCTGACTCTTTCAGCTGTTCCTTGGGTCTTTTGCATGGCAGTCATGATAGGCCCATTTTTTGACCTCACTGAAGTGCCCCTCCTCCCACCCCCAACTCCCAGATCCAAGCTTGGGCCTGCCACTGGACCTCCTTTTCCTCAGGCTCTTCTCCATTTTTGTCCCTGCAGTTCTTTCAGACAGGAACAATTATGGGTCAGAGTTTTTGGGGTATCGTGTTCTGAACCTGGGCAGTATAAATCTACATGCTAAAATCATATACTTTAACAAATTACTAAGCCATAGCTATAGCTATTTAGTATCAGAGATTGAATCCAGGACTTTGAATACATGAGGTAAGCAGGGAAGACTATATTCTCTGGACTATATTCTCTAGATATGTCTTTTTAAAAAGTTGCATTATTTTTTTTAAAAAATCAAGAATTTCATACATGGGTGGGCACTGTGTCTACATCACCCCTATTCTTCTTTTTCCCATCTCTTCTCATGGCACCAATTCATGATTTCATATTTAATTATTCTTGTTATTTGTACACATAAGGACTCATGTATATACATACATATATCTACTTGTATGTATATATGCATATAAAAGTTACTAAGGCCATTTAACGTTGTTTGTATGAATATGTGCCCAGGGCTGATATCTTGGATAAGAACTAGAATTTTAATAACAGTGTTGCTACCAGATAATATACTCAAGAGCAAACTGATAGAGCTTCAGAAATAAATATTATATGATATATACAACTGGATTCAGGGTTTCAGCCTTTGTGGTAGGCCCCTTTATATATCCTGAGAGTCCTAAAGGCATCAATTATATATAGCATCATCTTTCTGCCTAGTCTTCTATTGGTATTTTTATTATTAGTTTTATTGATTTTAATCAGTCTTTATTTTAATTGTATATGAATGCTGTTTCTAGAGTCCATACAGAGGAGTCTACTGTTATATTTATGAGTTGATTGCACTCTCTGGAATTGATGCACACTTGTTTGAACTATAACTGGAAGAAAAACACTGATAAATGTACCTCTGATGAATATATATATATATTTTTTTTTTTTCCTGGCACCTTCCTGGTCTTCCTCTGCTTCCTGGCTTCCATGATGTGAGCAGCTCTTTTCTACCATGCTTTGGGAACATGACATTTTGCTTTGTCTTGAGTCCAAGACAGTGGAGCCAGCCAGCCATTGGAATAAACCATTTGAAACTAAGAACTAAAATAAACCTTGCTTCTTTTTAAGATGTTTATATCATATATGTTATTGTAGCTGGAGAAGGCAAGTCTAGCAATTACCAAACTTGACATGATTTGCAAATTCTACAGCTACTCTGCATGAATTTGGGCTTAAATATAAGTAGATGCTCTGCAGGGAATGAATGCTAAGCTTCTCACTTTCTGAGAAGTTATAAATACACAAAGAGGGAATAAAAAAGTGAAATCTAATAATAGTACATAATTCTAACCCAAAGGGGCGAAATTTTCATAACTCTATAATGATACAAATAATTCTATAATAGACTGGAAAAAGGCACAACAATGTTAGAGATTAGGTGTTAATTATAAACCACTATATAAGAACAATCAGACTATGTATTAAAGCTGCCTACTCAGCCCTCATTCCCCATGCAACTACAGATAACTTGGAATTGCTCATATTTCCCACTGCTCCCAGAAATTTTATCAATTCTCCAGGTTCTGTGCATCTCACTAACAAAGAGAGGACTTCATAGACCAGTGGGGACCACAGCATCAAATACATCTCTCCCTGTACCTGACAAGAAACCGGAAGAAGCCTGATTTCTTATTGCACTTGTTGGCATCCATTTCATCTAATTAGTGAATGTTCTTCACGCAACCTCCAAAGTAAAGTGACCCATTGTATTAAAAAACAGCAACAACAACAAAATGTTGTGGAGACAAAGGTTGACAATTGAGGATGGATTTTTGTTAGCCATTTTTGTTAAGTGACCTCTTCAGTGTGCAGACAGAGCCTATAATGGTACAAGAAACATGATAAAAGCTAGAAGGACATAGTGGATGGCTACATCTAAATCTGACTTATTTTTAATTCAGCTATTAAAATTAATATCCTAGTAAGTAGTGCCAAATCTGGGTAGATACTGACCATATTGGTAGCTGGGACAATTGCTTTAAGCCAGCACTGCTTCAAGCACATCAGAATGCATTATCACCCAGCTAGGAATTGGAGGCTTAGTCAGTTCCTCAGATGAATTTTTTGTCCTTTCAAAAATGCTAATTCCTTTAGCAAGCAACATACCTTTTTGAATTTGTCATAGTTCCTTCCCAGTTTTCCTTCTTTATAAAGTGATTTCATTGAGGAATACCTTTGGACTACTTTTCTATACCAACAGAGGCAATGTTTTCATGTTAATTTTTTTGATGCTAGAGAAAGAAAAGAGACTTTAATTGCTGTCAACCAGTAACAAATCAAACATTCTCCTATTCCAGCTAAGAATCGATTGTTGTTTTCTTCTACTTCTTTGTGCTATTCTTCATAAATTTAGATAAAATTAAGTTCTTAAATGCTGCTCACTCTTCTTAATCAATCATTCCTTTCTTAAGATCACCCATCTACTCAGCAAACCCTTCCTTCCTTAAGAATTCCCAGAATAACAAAGCCCCGTTTTAATCAAGGTCTTGTAGGACCAGAAAGATGGTTTAGTAGGTAAAATGCTTGCTGACCATGCTTGACCATGCTTGACCCTCTGAGGTCAATCCCTCAAATCCATGTAAAGGTAGAAGTATTTCTACTCTACAATGTTGTCCTTTGATCATCATATGTTCCTCATGGCGTAATTTCTCATCACATACACAGAGAAATAAATATTTTTTAAATTATTCTTTTTCTTTTCTTTTCTTTTTTTATTTTGTTTTCTTTTGTTTTGTTTTGGAACTGAGGACCAAACCCAGGGCCTTGCGCTTGCTAGGCAAGTGTTCTACCACTGAGCTAAATCCCCAACCCCTTTTTTTTTTTTTTTTTTTGACTGAAGCTCTGGAACATTCTCTTTTCCTCGCTGACTCTAGTATGCCACTTCCCAATTGCTTATAATTCTGACAACCGCATTCTTAAGGTGTTTGAGTTTTGAGCAGCAACATAGACCTTTTAAGACTTTAATATTACATTTTTTGGCCAGTCAATGTGGGTAGAATTTTGTTCTCTCAGAACATGGTGAAGTCCTATTTGAAAAAAGTGTCATTGCAGATATAGGAAGTTAAGATGAAGTCATACTGGGGAAGGCAGCTCCTACTCTTATATGTTAAGTATCTTTATAAGAAGACAATAAAAGGGCACAGATGCAAGACAAACATGTTGAGATATAAGCATACTGAAGAACCCACAAGCTAAGAAATAATTGGTGCTATAAAAATAACTGGAAGAAGTAAGAAGGGTGCCTCTGAGGCTTGTGAGGCAGTGTGGCCCTGAGCATATCTTGATTATAGACTCAGGTTTTCCAGGCCTATGAGACACTAAACTTCCACTGTTTTGAAACACCCAGTTTCTGCTGTTCAGCAAGTTTAATAAGACATCCATAGCAAGCAAGAATAAGCCTTTCCTGTTTTATAGCTTCCTCTCAATGTAATCATTTTACATTCAGAGGGAGTCTTGAGTCTTGCACATGCTGGATAAGTACACTACCACTAGTTGTACCCAGAAGCCATTGTGATTTTTATTGCTATAATAATCATTAGTATTTTGTGCTTTGGTTATTTTTACTTTATGTATTAAATACATTAAACATGCATGCTGATTTTGATTGTTATATATTGACTTTGTCCCTGGCCTCCTTACTGAGCTTTATTTTGAGCTCTGATTATTTGGAGGTGATTATACATAATTTTATCTATAGAAATGCTGTTTTACTTCTATGTCAACTGATAGACACTTATTTTTTTTATGCTTGCCTGTATAAAAATTTCAGTAGCATGATAAATACTGAGTGTTGAGTCATAGTGGGCAGCATTGGTTTATTCATGAGTAATTGAAATATTTCCAACTTCATTGTACAGATATATTTTTTCTTTATTAAAGTTTCATTTTGCATTTTGTAAACTGTAGTACATCATTTTCAAAGTGAGTCATTTGTGATTCTTGAGACAAATCATCTTTAACACTGAAGCATTAGATTTACAAAATCACACTCAGAAGACTGGTAGGAGAAAGTTTGCATGGTTTGTCATTGATTCCTAACTCTGAAGAAAAGGAAAGCACCTATGTTCATGCAGGCAACACTCTTTAAACACAATGGACACACAGAGCGGGAGCGGGTCTTGCCAGGAGACAGAAGACGATCAGTGTGAGTAGAGGGTGTGATAAAACAGAGTTATAGTGAATGAATGGGACAGAAATACATTCTAGACATCTATGGAGCTGTCAAAGAACAATCCAAATAAAAATTTAAAAAGCAAGAAGAAAAAGCATTTAAGACCTTACACGAGGTGGTCTGTAGCCCTCCTTCCTAGACTGAGGCATTATATTGAAAATCACTGGCGCCTCAACATCTGCTACCTGGATCTCCTAAAACATCCTGTGTAAGGTGGATTTCATCACTAGGAAAATGATCCTGTAAAAACTCCCAGGTAATCTTTTCAAGGAAGTGATGTTAGTTTTTAAAGATGGTCATGTTTGCATGTGTGTGTGTGTGTGTGTGTGTGTGTGTGTGTGTGTGTGTGTGTGTGTCTGTGTGCACACATGCTCTCTTAAGTTGCTTTCATTGGGTCATTAATGTTGACTTACTTTTTCACTCCTGGTAAAATGATGTCTTCATAATGTGCTATTGATGTCTTTACTGTGTTATGGTCCTTTCATTCTTTTTACCTTAATGTTTTATTCACCCTGCCTGTTAATAGCACCTGTCATACAGAATATCTGAGGCTATTCAAATGAAGGAAATCAATAGTAGTACAGTAGTAGTGATCTATAAAATACTTTGCTTTTGGTGATTATGTAGCTTTAAATTTCATTATTATACTCTTAACTTTCTAATTTCTTCTTTTCTTGAGAAACTGTTTTGATTTTAATGACTTCTGTTATCTTCCTTTCTCTTTCTATGCCTTTTGAAAACTACCTCTATGTATCTATTGCTTCTCCTGTACCTTTCTCCTCCTGTTTCACCTACTTCCAAATCTGAGCTAGCAGTGGCAGCAAAATGTAAATGACTTTTGAGCTACCATTTACCTTGCATTTCACAATGGAGTCTTAGTCCTAGACTGACTGACAGAGGCGTGTTCTTTCTGACACACACAGAATTCAGATTTAATCAGTCTCAATGGAAAACCAAGTATTCTCATTTCCTATTATGACTTCTCAATCTATACTGGGCTTTGTTAACCCTCAAGAGTCAACAGGAACTTGTTTTAAACACAGGAAGCACCCAGCTACAGCTTGTGATTTCTGAGTTCTTGTTCATTTTGTAGTCTATAAATATTAAATTTAAGAGCAACTATTTCTTATTAATTATGTTTATTCTTTCATAATTATACCCATGTAAAGATACACACACACAAACATACACACACATATATGTATATATATACATATATATATGTATATATATATACATATATATTTTTTTCTTATGCTTCGACCAAAGTGTGTACTTTATAATACAAAGTCATAGAACCATAAAAAATTCAACATGTTTTACCTAATGAAAGCTTAGGACTTGTTTTGGGATTGAAACATAAAGAATCTAAAGTAAAAACATTTTGCTCTTTAAATGTTTGTACAAAAGGTAGTTTAAAAGTCACTGGAAGAGCTCGAAGGGGCTCAAGACCCCATATGTACAACAATGCCAAGCAACCAGAGCTTCCAGGGACTAAGCCACTACCTAAAGACTATACATGGACTGACCCTGGACTCTGACCTCATAGGTAGCAATGAATATCCTAGTAAGAGCACCAGTGGAAGGGGAAGCCCTTGGTCCTGCTAAGACTGAACCCCCAGTGAACTAGATTGTTGGGGGGAGGGCAGCAAGGGGGGGAGGATGGGGAGGGGAACACCCATCAAGAAGGGGAGGGGGGGGATGTTTGCCCAGAAACCAGGAAAGGGAATAACACTTGAAATGTGTATAAGAAATACTCAAGTTAATAAAAAAAAAGTCACACTCAACTTCCTTTACTTTGTATCAGATATCTATAATAAAAGAGGAAATTATAGTTAATAAGAATATACAAGAATTTGAAATATAAACTTTTGAAGTTCTTAGAATCTTTCAAGAATATCTGTACTGGCCAAGAGCTAGTGCATTTTATCTTACAGATGCCTCTCAGCAAGCCAAAACAGTAAGTGTTAGAGAGGGTTTAGAAAAAAGTATATACCAGCATATTAATGTATGACTGTTAATTGGTATAGCTCTTACAGAATGCACCAAGAAGCTGCCTTGAAGACTAAAACTAGAAGCATCCTGTTATCTAGAGGTCCTAACACCAAGTATATAGCAAAGCGGTGAAAGCACTGTCCCCAAAATTACCCACACTCCCATGTGCAATACAGCACTGTATAATAGCCCTTGAGAGATACAAGTGAGTATACAACTTTTAATGTATGCACACATGCACACATACATGTCACATATCATTATGAAAAATATTCAGCTATAAAAAAGGAAATTCTGTCATATACTACATGGGTTGGCCTGGATGACATTGTACTAGGTGAAAGTTGCTGAACCCAGACAAATACTACGTAATCTTACTTACACATGGAATCATAAAGGATGATCTCAACAACAGAAAAGAGAAAAGTTTTGATCTGAAGTTGGAAGTAATATGTGCACACTTGACATTTGAAGAAGGCAGATCTTTTTTTTTTTTTTTTTTTTTTTTTTTTTTATTTTTTTATTAACTTGAGTTTCTTGTACATTTGGCATCCCTTCCCCCCCTTCCTTATGACCCTCCCCCATTGCCGCCCTCCCCGACAGTCAGTTCACTGGGGTTCAGTCTTCTTGCAGGACCCAGGGCTTCTCCTTCCACTGGTGCTCTTACTAGGATATTCATTGCTACCTATGAGGTCAGAGTCCAGGGTCAGTCCATGTATAGTCTTTAGGTAGTGGCTTAGTCCCTGGAAGCTCTGGTTGCTTGGCATTGTTGTACATATGGAGTCTCGAGCCCCTTCAAGCTCTTCCAGTTCATTCTCTGATTCCTTCAACGGGGGTCCCGTTCTCAGTTCAGTGGTTTGCTGCTGGCATTCGCCTCTGTATTTGCTGTATTCTGGCTGTGTCTCTCAGGATCGATCTACATCCGGCTCCTGTCGGTCTGCACTTCTTTGCTTCATCCATCTTGTCTAATTGGGTGGCTCTATATGTATGGGCCACATGTGGGGGAGGCTCTGAATGGGTGTTCCTTCTGAGTCTGTTTTAATCTTCGCCTCTCTATTCCCTGCCAAGGGTATTCTTGTTCCCCTTTTAAAGAAGGAGTGAAGCATTCACACTTTGATCATCCGTCTTGAGTTTCATTTGTTCTAGGCCACTAGGGTAATTCAAGCATTTGGGCTAATTTGAGTGCATACCATGTATGTCTTTCTGTGATTGGGTTATCATAGAATGATATTTTCCAGTTCCAAATTTTGCCTAATAACAGTAATATTCCATTGTGTGATGTACCACATTTTCTGTATCCATTCCTCTGTTGAAGGGCATCTAGGTTTCTTTCCAGCTTCTGGCTATTATAAATAAGGCTGCAATGAACATATAGTGGGTACGTGTCTTTTTTATATGTTGGGGCATCTTTTGGGTATATGCCCAAGAGAGGTATAGCTGGATCCTCAGGCAGTTCAATGTCCAATTTTCTGAGAAACCTCCAGAATGATTTCCAGAATGGTTGTACCAGTCTGCAACCCCACCAACAATGGAGGAGTGTTCAACTTAAATATTATCAGCACACATGGTTACCATGTACCATGATGGATATGTTAGTTATTTCAGTTTGTGTGTGTGTCGTATGTTTTGAATGCATATGTATTTTATATAAGTTATGCTGAATAAAGCAAGAAGTAGTGACCACACGAAGTGCAGACAAGGGATAAGGGATGAGAATGAATGGATTACTTAATACTGCTGGTGGGACTCTATAATGGTACAACCAATCTGGGAAATGATTCACAGTTTACTAAAAACTGAGCAGTCAGTACTCATAGTAACTTTATTACTGCTACCATATAAGAATTTTTTTAGTAGCTTCACTAGTGGTAGACCAAACATTATATAACCAAAGAGTGACTCATTTAAAGACTGTAGTATATCCATACAATGAAATACCACCCAATACTCACAAAGACCAACCTACTGATAGAAACCAAAACTAATGTGACTATATTTGTGGAAAGACATGAATAATACATTAGTGGTTGTAGAGTTTAAGGAGAGGGAGGATGGGAAGACCATGAGAGAAACCATCAAAGAGCCAACCAAGGAGCACTGTGGTGACTGTATCAATGCCATTACAGTTGTGATATTATGATATAGTTTTGCATGATGCTACCATTGTAAGAAACTGAGAAACATTTCTATTGGATGACACTGCATTATAAATTTGTAAAACTGCATGTTTTATGAACCTATAGTCGTCTCAAAATTAAAAATAAAACTTGGAAAAATTTCATTGTTATTCCACATATGTCATGCTTTCCAGAAGGGAGAGAGATGGTCATCACCAAAGAAGGCTGTTAAAAGTACAATAGCAATAGTATGTGTTGGATAATCTCTGTCAAGTCCTGTCAGGTAGAAGTCTCAGTTCTCAGAATCCCCTTGTGAACATATTCTTTTTCTATGAATGAAGAAACTAATTAAAGCACAGTAAGTCCAAGACTAAACAACAGATGAAACTAGGGACTCTCTGGTTGGGCAAAACCATTCCTCTACCAACAAGCTTTGCCGCATGGAAAACATGATTTTCCATATTGTACAAGTCTAATATTGGAAACAAGATTTAGGATCTATCTGGCTGAAATACTCTTCCGCAGAAGTTCATCCTCCTGCATCCATTATCATTACCTTCTTTGCTCAACACTTTCTCCCTCTGGTTTCTCAAACTATTGAGAACACATACGTCCTCCTGCAGAAGGCAGAATTTGTTCCCTGGCAAATTCAGAGTTTTGTGAAAACCAAATAGAAGTAAAATCCAGAGAGAATCATGAGACCAACAGTCTCCATTTGCTTAAATCACACTTTTGATTCCTTTTAGGTCTTTTAGCAGATGGACTTGAGTTTATTTGGGGGATCATTGAATTCTCAAAAGGATGGGTGCCATTGGGATAGAGCTACCCACAAGGACATAGCTTGCAGCAAAACAAATGTCTTACTTCCTAGGAACTGAAAATGTCAACAGGATAAGCTTAAAACATCAATCTGCTCTTTCACAGAAAGGATCAGAGAAAGTGTAAAGCGATCACAGATGCTCAGTTTGCAGAGCAGACATGGTGCAGTATGAAAGAAGAAAGAACACTCCGACAAGCCACCAAAATTCTTTCTTTTCTTTCTTCAGGCTGACGAGCAGGTCTCTCTCTCTCTCTCTCTCTCTCTCTCTCTCTCTCTCTCTCTCTCTCTCTCTCTCTCTCTCCCCCTTAGTAGAAGATAAAAGCATGTTCTTTAAAGTAAAATGGAAGCTAAATTTGTGAAGATAGAAAAACAATACATTATTAATAGTAGGAATAACAAGCATGTCTGGAGTATTTGCTATGACAGAAAGTGGGTTGCATAACTTTACCTTATTTAATTCTCACAGTCGTCTGTGGGTACAGAAGAGAAACAGAGATGGTGGGGCCTAAACAAGGGTATTAGAAGAAGAAATAATAACATGTGTTGAGAAGTTGCCGTGTTATCAAGAGTGTGTTATACCCATCTTGTGGATATATTTTGGGTGATTGGGAATGATAGTAGATGTGAGTACAAAGGTTAAATTTCTTGAGTTATACTTGTTAGAATGGCTTTCTGAGTAACCATGTTGTCCTAGTCCAGGGTTTTTCATCTTTAGTCCTCGTGACATTTCTGATCAAATAAGTTTTTGTAGTAGAAAATTGTGTTTGTTACAGGGCTTTCTGTGTCACTTTTGTATTTATTAAAATACTTATGGTACTAATAAGAGGTGGTATTCCTTAGTTGACATCCAAAAATGTATCCAAGCATTGCTACATAACAAACAAATCATCCCTGATGAACAACTTTGCTAGGTATAACACCTTTCAACACCTAGCAGAAATAGGTTTAAATTAAACATGCATACTTTATTGTATGCCAGAGTTTGGTTGATTTGGAGTATAAAGAAAATACTCTAAATCAGTAGGGATCGCCATACATTTCTTGTCACATGTTAGGGAATCTTTTTCTGTCAGTCTGTCTGCCTGCCTGCCTTTCTGTCTGTCTTGTCTGCCTTATCTGTCTTTTTTGTTTTGTCTGTCTTCTCTCTCTCTCTCTCTCTCTCTCTCTCTCTCTCTCTCTCTCTCTCTCTCACTCACACACACATACACACACACACACACACACACACACACACATACACGCACACAAACACACACACCAGGGTTGATGTATACTCAGGATATGGAAGAAAGTAAAGCTAAGTAGCAAAAGGAGATCAATGAATCTGTAGTGTTGGCTCAGTGGTAGTGCCTAGCACATTCAGGAGAATATGGTCAAATTTCTACCTCTGGTGGGGAAACATGCCTTGAGTTTGATGTGCCTGGATTTCATAATATGGAAGTCTTTTATTTTTATTTCTATTTGAATGATTTGGCAAAATTTATTTACACTTGCCAAGATTCAATCTCCTCTTATATAAAAATAAAACTTTTGATTCATGTTTAGAAACTTTAATTTATATTTATATTGACTCGTGTTTAGAAACTTTAGAATATATCTGATATGGAATATAGTAATTGGCATAAGTAATATCAATACAACATATAAGCAATTGTTCATGTTCCTTAAAATAAACCAACTCTTAAGCAAAAACATAGATTGAACCTTTTCTGTTTGTTGTAATTTTAAAGATAAAGAACAATATTCTCATCAGATGGTGGTCAACAAAAACTAACGAAATTCTGAGTTAGAATTTCTGAAAAACTAAGGATATTACCCAAATATAAGTAATGCATGAGACAACTAACAGAATTTAAAAGAATAAGACATGTGTGATGTTTAGATAAAGGAAGAGTAATGGGCATCATGAGCAATAGTTAAAATGAAATTTAAGTGGATCAGGGCATAGCTGGGGAAACTTACTTTAAGACCAAATGATTTCTAAGCCACCAAGACAAAACTGTTGCTTGACTGAATACAGGTTATGTGTTAGGATCTGAGTATTTCTATGTTTAAATCCTTGTTTCCCAGGATGCTAATATGATTTAGGGTTTGTGGAACTCTCAAGTGATGGGTCCTGACTGGTGGAACTTGGTCATAGCAGAGCACTCTATAGTTATTATCCACTTCTGGTTCAAGCCTAGGTTCTCTATATTCTGGCCTATTTCATGTGAAGACATATAAACAATGCCTATCTAGCACCACAGAGGCAGTCTCACCACCACGCCTTTCTTGTCACAACAGATTGAAATATCATTGAGTGTCTGAGCCAACCTGTATCCTTCCTCCTTAAAATGGCTTCTGTCAGATAATTTATCATATAGGTTAAATGAAAAGTTAATGTCTAGAGGGACAGTGTATCAGAACCGTTGGGGCAGTGTGGGAATTCATGCACCACAAAAGCATAAAAGAAGAAAAAAGAAGTACTAACCATTTTGAAAGAAGGCTTGTCCAGAGAAAAATCCAAGTTTGTTAACTAAGTCTTGTTGACAGAGCATGACACACGAGAATCTTAACATAACCTTATCTGGGTGTTCATTCAGTCTGTAAGTATTTATTGAATTCCTACCATGTAATAGGAATGCTTTGACACCCAAAAAGTATAACATTAGTGATAAAAACACATACCTGATTTCAGAGTTGATATTCTAGTGTGGAAGGGAGCCATATTTAAAAACAACAAAAGGAAATATATCACCTGATGAAGTGTTTGACAAAAAAAAATAACAGTGAAATAAACAAAGGTGTACTATTTCAGATAAATGATCGCATCCAAGTTTATCCTCTTTGAGGAAGTGGTATTTTGATTTGAGACCAGTATGATGAACAAATTGTAAACCAGGCTAATAGAAGAAGGAAACATGGAAAATGCCAAAGGAAAAGTTCTTGAGGCAAAAGCAGGCTTGGAAGTCTAAGGAAGACTAGATAGGAGGAAGTAAAGTGCATTTAGAGAAGAGCAGAGGTGGGATCAGATGCAGACGCACCACATACACTGTGTAGCAACCTATAGGCCATGTTTAAGGTTTTCAATTTTAATCTGAATGAATGGAGAGCAACAGGAAGTGTCTACAGAAGGATGGCCATGGTATGGCATTTGATTTGAAAGGATCACTTGGGTAATTTGGAGATTTTGTTTGGAAGGAAGAAAAAACAAAGAGTATAGTACATTAAACAAACCTCACAAAATACAGAAAGGATGATGGCCAATGGATTTGCTCAGTATCTCTTATCCTAGTGTGGTGCTAAGGAATCAGATGCTGGATCTGTGGTTAAGTTTAAAGCTGTTTGCTTACTGAGGAAAGAGGCATCAAGAGGCTCTGAGACATTTGGCTAGAGTGTTTCTTCCAAAAGGTGGCTATCCCAACCAATTGATCGATATACTGGCATGGCGTGTGCAATGTTTGTGGAGATCAACTTAGATTTGGAAATAGAGCTCAGGATTTAGATGCCTACTAGACAGTACAGAACACAATTGTCATGGGAATTGCAGTTTTACAAGTTGAACTGGATATAAGATTTGGAACATTTTACAAAAAGATTAATACTAAGCTATTTGATTTTTTAGGAGGATATCCAGGAATCAGAATTGTGACATAGCTAAGATCATCTCAGCATTCATAGGACAAGACATTAACAAAATTAAAGAAAAAAAGTGGTTTGTAGTGGCTCATCTACGATCTGACAACTGAGAAGGTGAGGCAAGAGAAATGTTACAAGTTCAAGGTCAGCCCGGGCTAGATAATGAAATAATAAGGAATATGGAGCATGTGAGCATCAGAAGAAATAATCAAAGTAGTGTATTAAATAAACTCACAGAGTTAACCCATGAAAAACCTGTTAATCTAAGGGCTAGAAAATGGATCAGTGGTAAAGAACACATAGTGCTCTTCCATAGGACCCAGATGTGACTTCCAGCATAAACATCAGGGGACCCACCACCAAGCACCTGTGACTTCCGCTCCTAGGAATACCACATCTCTGACTTCTGTGGACCTGCTCATGATAAAAAAAAATAAATAAAAAATTTAAAAATGTGTTCATGGCTTCAGATAATATGAAATATCCCACATAACTGAAGGGGGAAATTGACCATTTTACTATGTGCAAACAAGAAATGATCAGGACAAACATCACTAGTGGTTGGTGTTTTAGTTTTATTAGAAGTATTATTAATTGTAAATTAGCCAGCTGAGATTTCAATGTCAGATATGCGTGCATCTAAATATAGATAAAACCAAGTTTTGTCATCTATGTAGCATTTGTGATGCAAACAGAGGCATATGTATAACTTTGCAGAATTCTTTCAGCACTATTTCAAAACTCTCATAGGTACAGAAACCAGGCACATAAATTACATTAAGTCAGTTTGACTTGTTCTGCAAGAACATAAAAATAATTGATCAAGAGATAAAATCAAAAATCACCACCACCATTGTAAGTATACTATGGTAGCTGTGACTCAAATGTAGCCACACTATGTGAATCTTGGAATCTTCAACTCATGCCACAGGGAAATGACTGGTGAATTCTTATCTCTACACATAATTTCTTCTTAGACACCTGCCCTCCCTCTCAGGCAATTGCAGTCCAATGTCACCTTGAAAATAAGATCTCACAATGACTTTCCCAGACTTGCCACATTGTGCTTGTAACATCATGCCTCCCCAAACAGACAGACAAACAAACAAACAAAAAACTTGGTTATTTTAACAAAATTCTTAGCATTTTATTTTATTTAAGTAGCTGCAATAATCTCCCATCGATACTGTAATAAATCCAGTTTATATAACATCAACATTCTTATCATGGTGGATCATTCATTTCAGAATGACCTAGTCCTATCAAAGCAAAGTAGATGGAAAATTAACAGAATAATTCACACAACCGGTGCCTTTGGTTCATGCAATACAATGATTGTGCTAAAAGCTTAGACTATCTTACTGCTGCGTACAACATCCTGAGACCTGGGTTATTGCCATTGTGTGAGTAGAGATTAGGCAACTGTGATTAACTTACAAACACCACAGTGCACTGGGGATGATGCTGGTCTCCCTAAAGGCCCTGCTTTCCCACTCTGCCTTCCTTGATGTCACAACCTGCCCATCCACAGCTGTACTTGTCTGACTTATTCCTCATAAGTATCCATTGAGGTTTTGATAGTTCAGGAGAAAGGGGACAGAGTCTGATACATTTCAATCTTCAAATAGTATTATAATTGGCTCGGAAGAAATTTGAAAGACTCATTTTAAAAACCTAGTGCAAAGAACATGAAAGCTGCTGACATGAAGATGGAATGTTCATGTTTGGTCATGTGTTCCAGTGACTACTTCCTTCTGGGCAATGGTGAGCTAACAGCTCTGCACTGGAGTGGAGGATGTGGTGACTTTATTTCCAGAATTTACCTGATTCACAAGAGCCTGTGTATAATTAGAATGTACTAGCATTCTTCACAGCAAGCCAAACACGTATCCTAATGGACCTTTTCAATGGGGAAAATAAATAGCTAGAAATATGGTGACTAAAAATAGAAGGTGGCCTGGAATTGTGTCATCCCCGTTGTTAAAAGTATGTAAGCTCCAACCAAGTCACTGTGCATTAACTATGCATGTTCAGCTTCTATACGGGAGACAACAAAAGCCTGAAAGATTCTCCTTAAATTCACAAGTTTTGTATTTATAAAATGGAAATTGTTAGGGAATTTTCACCTTCCTGTAATTCAGTGACAAAATGAATCTCAGGAGTGAGAATTCTACATAAAATTGCAAAAATCTTCTGATTGTTAAACAATAAAACTTTTCTGAAATACTTTGTCTTTCTGAGTGTATGTGCATTTGTGTGTGTGTGTGTGTGTGTGTGTGTGTGTGTGTGTGTGTGTGTGTGTGTACATGAATGTGTCATTTGAAAGCCACATTTCAAACGTGTGTCACTTGTCAGGAACAATCCAGAAGGGAAGGTTTTGGGTTTTGTTTGGTACAATATTTTTCCCTGACATAAAGAGATATTGGGTTAGTCCTAGAGATCCGTGTGTTTCTCTCAACTCTAGGGTAAGAAATGTTCACCACTCTATGCAGTGCTTTCAACATAGAACTAACATAGAACTTTAGGATAGAACTATCTTCTTGCTCTCCAAACGCATGATAAATTAGGGAAGTTTTGTTGGCTATTTTTCAGATTATGCCTTTTTAAATTTGTTCAGTGTTTTGAATAGTGCTTTTGTCCTATAAATTATTATAGTTTTCGAAGAAGACTGAGTCCCATTGAAATATCAAAAAAGAATTTAGAATTCTAGAAATGTAAAAGCTATATATTTAAAATGACGTCTCATATTTTAGCTTCTTTGATCTGAAATTAAGACAAGATCTTTATAATAATCAATATAGATGGAATTTTTGTAGTAATTTAAAAATATACAATTCCATGTTATACACTAACCTAAATATACGAGGCTAACCCAAGCATCACTCCTCCTAGAGCAAGAGATAGACTAAAGGTAGACCCAAACCTCTTCTCCTTTCCTCCAGATCCAATCCATCCAGTGTCATACTCATCTTTGTAGAAGAAAACCTGCTGTGGTCTCCCTTTCCTCTCTGAAAACATTACCAATATGTCATAAAAATTCCCAACCTCCCTTCCCCCAACTGCTTCCAGTGTCTAAACCTACTAGGTCATCAGGCATTCCCTATGAATACATCAGCTGAGTGAGCAGGCCAGGAGATCAGGTAAACTAACTGAAGACTTTCACCATTCCCTGCTCCCCTCTGAAGCTAATCTCCCAGTCACATCCTTATCTCTGTAACATAACACCTACCTTCCTTCTCCCTCTGCTCAGATCTCCTGTGGATCCCACAGGCCTTGATCTCCGAATCTTCCTCTGCTGAGTTGCTGCTTCATTCCAGCAGGCACCCTCTGCTAACCACAGACCACTCTTGCCATTATTATTATTATTATTATTATTATTATTATTATTATTATTATTATTACTATTATTAATCAATACCCTACTCTCATTTCCAGTGCTACAGCAGATCCTCTCTCCACTGTCTCCATCCATTTAAAGGAGACAAAATAAGGCAATCCTAGTTGAAGACTGCTTTCCTCCCTCCTCTGAACCTCTTCAGACCTTTATTTAGCCTATTCCCATTTCTAAATGTTACCTCCTAATACCCAGAAATATAATTTACTTGGAATTCCCAGTAATCTCAACTACCGTGTCCAAAGAAAATATCCTACCAGGCAAACCCATCATACTCTGAAAATCCAAAGAGGAAACAGAAACTAAGCAACAAAACATTCATCTCTCCAAATCCATACATATAAGCATTCCAAACTGATATGTCTAGACACCAACCTAAAAGCACAATCCATTACATCCATGGTTTCCACTAGAACCCATCCTTTTGACTGCAGCAGGCCCTGAATGCAACAGAAGCACAAGGAAAGGACCTAAAAACTGACTCTATGAAGATGATAGAAGGCCTTAAACTGGAAATTAATGAATCTTTTAAGTGACACAGAAAATACAAACACCTGGAGGAAATGAACAAATCCCTTAATGAAATCCAGGAAAACACAAAAAACAATGGAAGGAAACAAATAAAACTCTTCAGGACCCAAAACGGAAATAGAATCAATATAGAAAACACTAACTAAAAGAATTCTCAGAATAAAATTTTAGGGATTTGATCAAGAACTACAGAGGCAAGCTTCGCCAAAAGAATACAAGAGATAAAAGAGAGAATTTCAAGCATTGAAGATATAGCATATGAAATGGGTATAACAGTCAGAGGAAAAAAATAAAACTCCTGTCACTAAACATTCAGGAGATCTGAAACTGTATAAAGGAATAGAGAAAGGAGACTAACCCTAGCTCATAGGCACAGAAAATACTTGTAGCAAAATTACAGAAAGAAAAATTGTCCTAAGCTAACAAAGATGATGCCTTTAAAGGTAAGAAGTTTACAGAATACCAAAATGGATTGGACCAGAAAAAAGTTATTTCAATGTGAGAACAATGCCTTTTGAATCAACTAAGCAAGCCTCATATGAACTCACAGAGGCTTAAGTAGCAAGACCAAGGCAGACATGGGTCTGCACCAAGTCCTCTGTGTATATATTATAGCGTTCATCTTTGCAATTTTGAGTCACACACTCCTCAGTGTGTGACTGAGTGCGTCTCTGATTCATGTGCCTTCTCTTGGGGATCTTTGCCTTCTGTTACGTTGCCTTGCCCAGCGCTAGTGTGATGACTTTCCTTTATTTTATTATATTTCACTTTGTCATGTTTGGTTGTTATCTCCTAGAAGCCTGTTCTTTTCTAATGAGAGACAGAGAAGGAGTGGATCTAGAGGGGAGGAGAGAAACTGAGGCAGCTACTAAAGCAACAGATGAAGGGCGATGTGGCTGAATGGGAGTATCTCAGTTACATATTCTGAACAGTGAGCATTATGACATCCTATAAGGGACAGTTCAGAAGGAGGTTAAATTTTTATTCAAACAAGATATAAACACAAAATAATTTTTAAAAGACTGTATAACTCACAATAAAATATGAAATGAGACTGTGTGTGGTGGGGGAAAGAAGGTAAGTGAGTAAACATTTCATATTCACTGGTTTCATATCTTAGCTCTATCATTAACTGGCTGAATGTTTGGAGTCAATAAAATTGTCTCCCTGGGCTTTATTTTATCTCCATGTAAAGCATTGAATTTAGCTCAGCTGATCTCTTAAATGCTTGCAATATTAAATGTTCTACAGTGCATGGTCTAAATTAATTCAAATAACAGATATTTACTGATTGTAATCTGTAAGTAACACACGAAGCTTACAGCTTTATTAAAAATCTATAGAAGTTATGGAAATCTTAAAAATAAGAGTATTTACTAGGAACATTTTCATGCAGAAGGCACACACATCTAAGCAAATTTTATTAGTTCTTCAGACTACTATATGGTTATACAAAAATAACATTTGAGAATGTTACAGAGTTTTGACTTTGATAATTTTCCAATGCATTAGATGATATCAATGTAATTCAGCTTGGGAAGATTGTTAAGAATAACACATCTCTCATTGGACCTGATTTATATATTTATATATTATTTGTATATATATAAAATATATGTATATATAAATATATATATATACACAAACATCATAAAAATATCATTAAAACTAGAACAAAGTTTTTCATCTCAAAAAATTCTTGGATTTTTTTATGAAAGTTTGATTGTTTTATGAAAGATACTTCTATCCACTACTCAATAATCCATTGGACATGTGTTGAAATTATACAATTTTGAAATTATACAATTTAAAAATTATTTCCAAAAATTTCTTTTGGAAGAAAAGTATTTGTTATTTATAAGTTTATCATGTAGTATGGTAATATAATATCAATTGCTAAGCATTACCTAAACCTATAAAACAGTGTAACTATTTTATATTTTATGACTAAAAGTAACTCAATTTTAAGATATCTTATTATATACAAAAATTAATATTTACTGGTTCCAAAAGTGACCACATCTCATTCTTGAGCTCTGTTCTAATTTCACTAATACTGACTGCATTTCATAATCAGACTCTCAGGAAGACTTGGATTTAAGAAGCCTGGTGTCTTACAAAATAGTTGTGAGACAGTGAGAACATCCTCCCTGGCTTAGTGCCACATGTAGATTTCCCACATGTTTGGTCAAATGCTTTTATTTTATAAGAATGCTACTGGAGATAAAAACACTAATTTGGATCTGTGCTTGATTTTTCTATATCCAGTTCTTAGAAAATGATAAATGCCTAATTTGTACTTAGAAACATGTTTCTTATTAATACTAATAAATTTACTAATGTGCATGTTAGACAATTTTTAATATGTGAAATTTAAATGTGTGATCTTGACTTTTAAAATCTCTTAAATTGGCCACCCACTGAGCAGCATAACCAGGTATCTAAGGGCACACATTCTAGCTATGGATTCAGAAGTCCAGTATTAGGTCAAAAATACTTTGAATTTCTGAATAAAAGTACATTATTGTTAGATGTGGCAACTCCTGCTTTAACACCAAGCTGAGGCAGGATTGCTATGAAATCTGGGTCAGGGACATCTTTTGCTACAAAGTAACGCCATGTCTCAGAAAACAAACAAAAATAAAAAATGAAAACATCAACTATTGAATAGCATATATATGTATTCTGCTGTATGTATATTTACATATATATATATTATATATACATATTTAAGGTAATACATGATGCTGCTTAGGAAAATCTTTCTGATATTTCACAGTACAGAGACCTAGTATTTTATTGTACAAAAGGTTTTTGCTTTATTTGTTTTTGTTTTTTTCTTACATTGCCATCTTATATTTATTACCTAGCTTGAAAGTCTCAATTACATTTTACAAAATATAAACACTTGCTTTTGTTTTTATGAATATATTCAAACACAAATGCCTACTATTTTGAATTTTAAGGTATGACATTAACTTTAGAAATCTTACATTGTTTCCTTAGTAAAATAAAAATTTTAGATATATATATATGCACATATATAATATATAAATATATATAAACATTATATATATATATATATATATATATATATATGTATTTGAACACTTAATTTCCTACCTTGTGCATTTGGAGACTTTAAGATTTAGCAATTAACCACTGACAAACTTACATTTTTTTCTTACAGAAAATCTGATTTTCCATAAAATTGGCATGTGTGTGCACCTATGTGTGCTGGTAAACTTGCTTGTGTGTGCACCCATGGGCTGAAAGGCCAGTGTCACCTGTCTTCCTTTGTAGTTCTCTACCATATGCTTCCATTGACTCTCTGTGTGCCTTGAGCCGCCTTCTTAGCTAGTCTGAGTACCCAGAAGGCACTGCCTTGACCCGGAGCTTGCCGTTCATCTCTGCTTCCAGTACTGGGGTCACAGACCTGCACTTCTCTTGCCTCCTTATATGGATGTTGGGGATCTGAACTCGGCTCCTTATGCTCGTACAATAGGCACTTCATGAGATGTCTCCATGTCCTGCTGTTGCTCTTGAAATACAGGTTCTTGGAGCCTAGCATGACCTGGAACTTCTCCGTTGTACAAACTGCCTTCTGAATCATGAATCTTCTCTCCCATTAGTCCTCCACATGCTGGGATAACAAGCATGTATTACCGCGCTAGAAAACAACGATTCTTTAAATCGCATGCATGTAAGCAGTATGAATAATATACAAAATGATATTTGAAATTAAAAGCTGGAATAACCACCTATTTCTCCTGACTACAGATGCACCCCTATCTATATACTGCTTTGAAAAATAAGACATTCCAACCCTTTGTTAAATAAAGAGATGTAGTCAGTGCTTTTCTCAAAATACCAGGCAAATCTTTGGTGATACAATTAAAATAATTTTTCTTCTCATGTCTCTTACATCGTTACTTTCTTTTTATTTAAGAGACTCAACAAGGTTGTCCTTAATAGCCTGGGACTCTCTAACAATTAAGTCTCTGTATTGAACGATGGATGATCTCAAGCCTCCAGTTTCCTGTGCTAGAATTTTTCCCTCCTCAGAGTTTTGTCTTGCTGAACTTCCTGTTTAGAGGACCCAGTTTGCACTCCCTTGTCCTGCACAAACTTTCCCAATCCTTACTCTGCTGTCAGATCCCTCAGACGCTACATCCCCTGACAGATGGGGTCAAGGGAGGAGCCTAGTCAACCTCTACTTTGTTTTACAAAAAGCAGCTAGGCGGAGCAACCAACTAATGAAAGTAATGAACCTCACAGAGGGGCTCATGACTTTCCTTAATTTACACAATGAAATCACATGAAATCCTGTCTGAGAATCACTGTAATGTAAAAGTGTAAATGTATGTTATTGGGTGTCGCTGTCGTCAAAGCACCAAATCTCAGATTTTTCCATCATTTCCTTCACTGCAGCCTGTGGATGCAGGTGAGGGCAGGCACATGAAAAGGTAAGGCCTGAGACTGGGCAGTGAAAGGGAAAGGCGGGGACAGAGTTTTTGAAAGGTAGGAGAGAGAGAAGAAGAGAAGAAAGGAAGAGGGAGAAGGAGAAAGATGACCCACCCCGCATGTGACAGGTAGCTATGAAAATCTTATAAGCGGTGGATAATTACAGGACAATTTGTCTCATCTAGGTGCACAGTTTATATCAATATTAATTGGCTCTCCGTTTATTGCGTGGTCATTTTTGTGGAGTGAAAATTTACTGATATTACTCTAATTGATAAATTACAAGCTTCAAGAGTTTTGATTTGGTTGGGTTACTGGGAATTGTGATTGTATCCACCAGGCCAGATGCAGGGAATTTGAGCAGAGAGCCGTGAGATAGGCAGCCACTGAATGGAGGCTAGCCATGAAGGCAGAGAGACTGCTCCTGGGGCAGAGAGTAGAATCTGAAACTTACAGTCAGCTGGAGTGATTTTGAGAGCTCTGGGCCAAAGAGTCTGCCGGGATGGGAACACCCGAAAGTGCCATGTGGCCCAACCGTGCATCGCTAACATGAGAGGGTGTTTTTTTATTATTATTATTTTCTGCAACAGCACCACTCCTAGCTAGTCTCAATGTGCTGAAGGCTCCCAAGGGTGCTGTAAGACTCCCTCATCTGATGAATCACAATCAAGAATAATAAGGGAAAGGAGAACGTCTCAACAGTATAGAGCCTTCCATGCCTTTGGGTGTAGAAGTAGAGTTGATGGTATTACAGTCTGTGCCTGCTTCAGGACCCAGTTTCAAGGACCTTGATAAATGGGTTAAGGAAAATTGTCAAACGTATGTGCTGCCTCCAGAATCCAAAGTGAAATAACAAACACTGAACCTCTTGGTGGTATACTGTGTAAAGTTGGTTAGATGACAGAAAGCAATTATTCTTCGCCCTGAGCAAAGCAACGAGTATATACTGCTGCCCATGCCAGGTGACTGAGAGTGCTCCAGAACATTTTTCATGACAGAACGAAAATTGTGCTTTCCTACTCTGGTATGCTAGATAGATATGGTCCCCAAAATTCAGGTGTTTGAATGCTTTGCCATAGGGAGTGGCACTATTAGAAGGTATGGCCTTGTTTGAGGAAGTGTGTCACTGTGGAGGTGGGCTTTCAGGACTTCTGTGTTGAAGCCACATCCAGTGACAAAATCTAGGAATATGGTCTCCTACTGCTGTCTATAGATCCAGAGGTAGAACTCTTAGCTCCTTCTCTAGGACCTTGTATGCCTACATTCTACCTAGGTTCCCACCATGATAATTTGAGAATCTATAGCCAGCCCCAATTAAATGTTTTCCCTTGAAAGAGTTACCTTGGGCCTGGTGTCTACTCACACCAGGAAAAACCTAAGTAATCACACACTCAATAGGCCAATCTTCTAAAACGCCATGTTGGTGGTTCACACACTCCACAGCAGATACTGTGGACATCAGAGGTACTGACATAAATTCTCAGCAGTTGACTATCTGATATCTGTTCATGTTTTTCAGGTGAAAATTGGTGACCATGATCAATTGGTGACCATGCACAACTAGTAGCCATGATCAATTGGTGACCCTGCTTCACTCATAAGATTTCAAGTGGGCACTGATCTCTGACATAGCACTGTAAATGTGTATTGGTTTTTACTTAGTCAATTTGTTTGGGTCTAAGAGATCTCATTTTTCCTGTAGTTAGGGTTATTCTTGCTTTTTTTTTTAAACCTGTCTGTTACTCTGCTTTTCAGTATACTGATCAGAGAACTAATCTCTGTGAAGATCTCCACACCGTTTCATCTCTGTGCAGGTTTGTGAACTTTTGCAGGAGGCTTCCAGTATCTAACCCCATAGGGCTATGAGGAAATTTGAGTCATCTGGATCAGGGCTTTAAACTTTTCTTCACTACAGAAGCCTTTGTATTTCTTAAACAATCCTCAGCATATAGGTCTACAGCATAGGTGTATAGCTCAAAATTCACTGATACAAATTTACAATTTTATTTTGAAACAATATATGTGTGTGTTATGTAGTATATGTAATAATAATATATATATATGTGTGTGTACATTTTTAAACATTTTCCTTTTTTATTGGATATTTCTTTACTTACATTTCAAATGTTATTCTGTTTTCCAGTTTCCTGTCTATAAGCTCCTTATCCCCTCCACATCCCCTTCTTCTGTAAGGGTGTTCCCCTCTCCATCCATTCCCCTTACTGCCTCCCCAACATTCCCTTGCACTGGGGGTCCAATCTTGGCAGGACCAAGGTCCTCTCCTTCCATTGGTGTCCAACAAGGCCATCCTCTGCTACATATACAGTTGGAGCCATGGGTCAGTCCATGTATAGTCTTTGTGTAATGGTTTAGTCCCTGGGAGCTCTGGTTGGTTGACATTGTTGTTATTATTGGGTTGCAAGCCCCTTCAGCTCTTTCAATCCTTTCTCTAATTCCTCCAATGGGGTCCCATTCTCAGTTCAGTGGTGTGCTGTTAGCATTCACCTCTGTATTTGACATGCTCTGGCTAGGTTTCTCAGGAGAGATCTATATCCAGTTCCTGTCAGCATGCACTTCTTAGTTTCATCAATTTTATCTAGTTTTTGTGGGTGTATATATATGGACCACATGAGGGGCAGGCTCTGAATGGCAGTTCCTTTAGTCTCTGCTTTAAACTTTGCCTTCATATCCCCCTCATTGAATATTTCTCCCTTTTAAGAAAGATTGAAGCATCTGCATTTTGGTCATCCTTCTTCTTGAGATTCAGGTGGTCTGTGGATTGCATCTTGGGTGGTTCAAGCATTTGGGCTCATATCCACTTATCAGTGAGTACCTACAATGTGTGTTTTTCTGTGATTGGGGTACCTCACTCATGATGATATTTTCTAGTTCAATCCATTTGCCTATGAATTTCATGAAGTCATTGTTTTGATAACTCAGTAGTACTCCATTGTGTAGATGTACCACATTTTCTGTATCTATTCCTCTGTTGAAGGGTACCTGGGTTCTTTCCAGCTTCTGGCTATTATAAATAAGGCTGCTATGAACAGAGTGGAGCATGTGCCTTTGTTGTATGTTTGGAGCATATTTTGGGTATATGCCCAGGAGAGGTATAGCTGGGTCCTCAGGTGATGGAATGTCCAATTTTCTGAGGAACCTCCATACTACTGTCCAGAGTGGTTATACCAGTTTGCAATCCCACCAACAATGGAGGAGTGTTCCTCTTTCTCAAAATCCTCACTAGCATCCACTATCACCTGAGATTTTTTTATCTTAGCCATTCTGACAGGTGTGAAGTGGAATCTCAGGGTTGTTTGATTTGCATTTCCCTAATGACTAAGGATGTTGAACATTTCTTTAGGTACTTCTCATCCATTCAATATTTCTCAGCTAGGAATTCTTTGTTTAGCTCTGTACCTCATTTTTAAAAGGGTTATTTGACTCTCTAGAGTTCTTTGTATATTTTGGATATTAGCCCTCTATCATATGTAGGATTTGTAAAGATCTTTTCCCAATCTGTTGGTTGTTATTTTGTCCTAATGATACTGCCCTTTGCCTTACAGAAGGTTTGCAGTTTTATGAGGTCCCATTTTTTGATTCTTGATCTTAAAGCATAAGCCATTGGTGTTGGGTTCAGGAAATTTTCCCCAGTGCCCATGTGTTCGAGAATCTTCCCCACTTTTTCTTCTATTAGTTTAAGTGTATCTGGTTTGATGAGGAGGTCCTTGATTGGCTTGTACTTAAACTTTGTACAGGGCTATAAGAATGGCAATATTTGAATACTTCTACATGCTGACCTCCAGTTGAACCAGCACCATTTGTTTGAAAATGCCATCTCTTTTCCATTGGATGGTTTTAGCTCCTTTGTCAGAGATCAAGTAACCATAGGTATGTGGATTCATTTCTGAGTCTTCAATTCTGGTCCACTGTTCTATCTCCCTGTCTCTGTACCAATACCATACAGTTTTTATGACTGTTGCTCTGTAATACTGTTTGAGGTCAGGGATGGCGATTCCCACAGAAGTTCTCTTATTGTTGAATATAGTTTCCACTATCCTGGGTTTTTGCTATTCCAAACGAATTTGCAAAATGCTCTTTCTGTCTCTATGAAGAATTGAGTTGGAATTTTAATGTTGATTGCATTGAATTGGTAGATAGCTTTTGGCAAAATGGTCGTTTTTACAATATTAATCCTGCCAATTCATGAACATGGGAGGTCTTTCCATCATTTGAAATGTCTTCAATATCTTTCTTCAGAGACCTGAAGTTCTTATCATAAAGATCTTTCACTTGCTTGGTTAAAGTCAACAGAGGTATTTTATATTATTTGGGAACATTGGTCATTTCCCTAATTTCTTTCTCAGCCTGTTATCCTTTGAGTAGAGGAAGGTTACTGATTTGTTTGAGTTAATTTTATACCCAGCCACTTCGCTGAAGTTGTTTATCAGGTTTAGAACTCAAACTAATAGAAGAAAAACTAGGGAAGCATCTGGAACACATGGGCACTGGAAAAAATTTCCTGAACAAAACACCAATGGCTTATGCTCTAAGATCAGAATCCGACAAATGGGATCTCATAAAACTGCAAAGCTTCTGTAAGGCAAAGGACACTGTGGTCAGGACAAAAGGGCAACCAACAGATTGGGAAAAGATCTTTACCAATCCTACAACAGATAGAGGCCTTATATCAAAATATACAAAGAACTCAAAAGTTAGACCGCAGGGAGACAAATAACCCTATTAAAAAAATGGGGTTCAGAGCTAAACAAAGAATTCACAGCTGAGGAATGCGAATGGCTGAGAAACACCTAAAGAATGTTCAACATCTTTAGTCATCAGGGAAATGCAAATCAAAACAACCTGAGATTTCACCTCCACCAGTGAGAATGGCTAAGATCAAAAACTCAGGTGACAGCAAATGCTGGCGAGGATGGGAGAAAGAGAACACCTCCATTGTTGGTGGGTTGCAGACTGGGTACAACCATTCTGGAAATCAGTCTGGAGTTTCTCAGAAAATCGACACTTGAACTGCCTGAGGATCCAGCTATACCTCTCTTGGGCATATACCCAAAAGATGCCCCAACATATAAAAAAGACACGTGCTCCACTATGTTCATCGCAGCCTTATTTATAATAGCCAGAAGCTGGAAAGAACCCAGATGCCCTTCAACAGAGGAATGGATACAGAAAATGTGGTACATCTACACAATGGAATATTACTCAGCTATCAAAAACAACGACTTTATGAAATTCGTAGGCAAATGGTTGGAACTGGAAAATATCATCCTGAGTGAGCTAACCCAATCACAGAAAGACATACATGGTATGCACTCACTGATAAGTGGCTATTAGCCCAAATGCTTGAATTACCCTAGTTGCCTAGAACAAATGAAACTCAAGACGATGATCAAAATGTGAAGGCTTCCTCCTTCTTTAAAAGGGGAACAAGAATACCCTTTGGCAGGGAAGAGAGAGGCAAAAGATTAAAACAGAGACTGAAGGAACACCCATTCAGAGCCTGCCCACATGTGGCCCATACGCATAGAGCCACCCAATTAGACAAGATGGATGAAGCAAAGAAGTGCAGACCGACAGGAGCCGGATGTAGATCGATCCTGAGACACAGCCAGAATACAGCAAATACAGAGGCGAATGCCAAGCAGCAAACCACTGAACTGAGAACGGGACCCCCTGAAGGAATCAGAGAATGAACTGGAAGAGCTTGAAGGGGCTTGAGACCCCCATATGTACAATAATGCCAACCAACCAGAGCTTCCAGGGACTAAGCCACTACCTAAAGACTATACATGGACTTGACCTGGACTCTGGACCCTCAGAGGGTTGCAATGAATATACTAGTAAGAGCACCAGTGGAAGGGAAGCCCTGGGTCCTGCTGGGACTGAACCCCAGAACTAGACTGTCGGGGAGGGCGCAATGGGGGGGAGGTGGGGGAGGAGAACACCCATAGAAGGGGGAGGAAGGATGTTTGCCCGGAACCCGGAAAGGGAATAACACTCAAATGTATATAAGAAATACTCAAGTTAATATAAAAAAAAAAAAAAAAAAAAAGTTCTCTGGTGTAACTTTTGGTGTCACTTAATATACCATCATATCATCTGCAAATAGTGATATTTTGACTTCTTCCTTTTTTATTTGTATCATTTTGACCTCCTTTCATTGTCTGATTGCTCTGGCTAGGATTTCAATTACTATATTGAATAAGTAGGGAGAGAGTGGGAAGCCTTGTCTAGTCCCTGACTTTAATGATATTCCTTCAAGTTTCTCTCCATTTAGTTTGATGTTAGCTACTGCTTTGCTGTATGCTGCTTTTTCTGTGTTCAGGTATGGGCCTTGAGTTCATGATCTTTCCAGGACTTTTATCATGAAGGGGTGTTGAATTTTGTCAAATGCTTTCTCTGCATCTAATGAAATGATCACGTGGATTTTATCTGAATTTGTTTATATAGTGGATTACATTGATGCAATTCCAAATATTGAGCCATCCCTGCATACCTGGGATGAAGCCGACTTGTTCATGATGGATGATCATTTTGATTTGTTCTTGGATTCAATTTACAAGAATTTTATTGAGTATTTTTGTGTCGATATTCATACGGAAAATTGGTCTGAAGTTCTGTCTCTTTGTTGGGTCTTTGTGTGGTTAAGGTATAAGAGTATTTGTGGCTTCATAAAAAGAATTTGGTAGTGCTCTGTTTCTATTTTGTGGAATAGTTTGTACAGTATTTGTAGGAGGTCTTCTATGAAGGTCTAATAGAATTCTGCCCTAAACCCATTTGGTCCTGGGCTCTTTTTGGTTAGGAGACTTTTAATAAATGCTGTTTCTATTTCTTTAGGTGTTATTGGGTTGTTCAGATGGTTTATCTGTTCCAGATTTAACTTTGGTAGTTGTTATTTGTGTAGAAAATTGTCCATTTCCTCCAGATTTTCCAGTTTTGCTGATTATAGGCTTTTGTAGTAGGATCTGATGATTTTTTTTTAATTTCTGTAGCTTCTGTTGTTATGTCTCCCTTTTAATTTCTGATTTTCTTAATTTGGATACACTCTCTGTGCCCTTTGGCTAGTCTGGCTAAGGCTTTCTCTATCTTGTTGATTTTCTCAATGAACCAGTTCCTGGTTTTGTTGTTTCTTTATATAGTCCTTCTTGTTTCTACTTGGTTGATTTCAACCCTGAGTTTTATATGTCCTGCCTTCTATTACTCTTGGGTGTATTTGCTTTTTTTGTTGTTGTTCTAGAGCTTTTAGTTGTGCTGTCAAGCTGCTAGTGTATGCTCTCTCCAGTTTCTTTTAGCCGGCACTCAGAGCTATGAGTTTTCCTCTTAGCACAGCTTTCATTGTGTCCCATAAGTTTGGGTATGTAGTTCCTTCATTTTCACTAAATTCTAAAAAGTCTTTAATTTCTTTCTTTAGTTCTTCCTTGACCAAGTAATCATTTACTAGTGTGTTCTTCAACTTCCATGTGTATGTGGACTTTCTGTTGTTATTGTTGTTATTGAAGATCAGCCTTAGTCTGTGGGGATCTGATAGGATGCATGGAATTATTTTTATGTTTCTGTATCTGTTGAGGCATATTTTGTGAATGATTATATGATCAATTTTGGAGAAGGTACCATGAGGTTCTGAGAAGAAGGTATATCTTTTTACTTTAGGGTGGAATGTTCTATAAATATCTGTTAAGTCCATTTGGTTCATAACTTCTCTTAGTTTCTCTATGTCTCTTTTTAATTTTTGTTTCCATGATCTGTCCATTGATGAGAGTGGGGTGTTGAAATCTCCTACTATTACTGTGCGAGGTGAAATATATGGTTTGAGTTTTAGTAAGGTTTCTCTTATGAATGTAGGTGCCCTTGCATTTGGAGTATAGATATGTAGGATTGAGAATTCATCTTGGTGGATTTTTATTTAATGAATATGAGGTGTCCTTCCTTATCTTTTTTGATAAGTTTTGGTTGAAAGTTGATTTTATTCGGGATTAGAATGGATACTCCAGTATGTCTCTTCGGATTATTTCCTTGGAAATTCGTTTTCCAGCCTTTTACTCTGATGTAGTGTGTTTCCTGTATACTGGGTACTCGTTAGCTATCCAGTCTGTTAGTCTATGTCTTTTTATTGGGGCATTGAGTCTATTGGTGTTGAGAGATATCAAGGAATAATGATTGATACTTCCTGCGTTTGTTCATATTTAGAGGTGGAATTATGTTTGTCTCTCTTTTTTTTGGTCTCCTTGAAAGGAGATTATATTTTTCTTCTTTAGGGTTTCCCTCCTTGTGTTAGAGTTTTCCATCTATTATCCTTTGTAGGGCTAGATTTGTAGAAAGATATTGTGTAAATTTGGTTTTGTCATGGAATATCTTGGTTTCTCCATCTAAGATAATTGAGAGTTTTGCTGGATATAATAGCCTGGGCTGGCATTTGTGTTCTCTTAGGGTCTGTATGACATTTGTTCAGGATTTTCTGGCTTTCATAGTCTTTAGTGAGAAGTCTGGTATAATTCTGATAGGTCTACCTTTATATGATATTTGACATTTTTCCCTTACTGCTTTTAATATTCTTTCTTTGTTTTGTACATTTGGTATTTTGACTATAATATGAAGGGAGAGTTTCTTTTCTGATCCAATCTATTTGGAGTTCTGTAGGCTTCTTGTATGTTTATGGGCATCTTTTTCTTTAGGTTAGGGAAGTTTTCTTCTAGAATTTTATTGAAGATATTTAGTGGCCATTTAAGTTGGAGTCTTCACTCTCTATACCTATTATCCTTAGGTTTGATCTTCTCTTTCTGTCCTGGATTTCCTGCATGTTTTTGCTAGCAGCTTTTTGTTTTTTATATTAGCTTTGATGTTCTTTTCGATGTTTCCTATGGTATATTCTGTTCCTGAGATTCTCTCTTCTATCTCTTGTATTCTGTTGGTTATGCTTGCATCTACGACTCCTGATCTCTTCCCTAGGTTTTCTATCTCCAATGTTGTCTCTCTTTGTGCTTTCTTTATTGTTTGTATATCTATTTTTAAATCTTGGACAGTTTTGTTCAATTCCTTCACCTGTTTGGTTGTGTTTTCCTGTAATTCTTTATGGGATAATATTTGTGTTTCTTCTTCAAGGGCTTCTACTTGTTTAGTTGTGTTTTCCTGTATTTCTTTAAGGGAGTTATTTATTTCATTCTTAAAGTCCTCCGTCATCATCATAAAATGTGGTTTTGAATCTAAATCTTGCTTTTCCAGTGTGTTTGGATATCCAGTATTTGCTTTGGTGGGAGAACTGGGCTCTGATGATGCCAAATATTCTTTGTTTCTGTGACCTAGGTTTTTGTGCTTGCCTCTTGCCATCAGGTTGTCTCTGGTGTTAGCTTGTCTTGCTGTTTCTGACAGTGGCTTGTCCCTCCTGTAGGCCTGTGTGTCAACCCTCCTGTGTCCTTTTTACTTGTTTTCTCTCAGCCAGTTCTGGGAACAGAGTGCTCTGCTCTCAGGTGTGTAGGTGCTCCTGGCAACTGTCTTCTAGCTGTTGGTCCAGGCTGGAGCTGGAATGGTCCTGCCCCTGACTGCTCCTAGGTCCCTGCGCCCAGATGCCACAGATAGCATTAGGCGATTCCCTCTTGGGTCGGGAATTTGGGCAGAGGGTAGTCTCCTCTGATTTCTCAGGAGTGTCCACACTTCTGAGTGCCCAGCTCTTTCCCCCACCAGATTTGGTTCCATTTTTTAGCTTTTTGTTGGTTCTCTGTGAATTTTACATCATGTACCCCAATCTCACTCATCTCTTCCTCCTCTCCTACCTGCCCTCCACCCTTGCAACCTCCACACTACGGAAAAATATCTTGTGAAAGTTGCAATGTGCCACAATGTGTCTCACAGTATACCCTTTTGTTCACATTTCTTCCCTTGCAAATAATTATTGCAATGACTGGTTGATCTCACATAAGGCCTTTAGCTTCTGCTACTCTATCAACACTGAACCTCAATGGGACTCCTCTTAGATATACTGTTGCTGCCCTGTGTCATGGAAATCCTATAGTTTTGGATTTACAGGATGAATCTGTTCATTCATTCCAGATGAGTAGATGTTGGGGTGGGACAATTCAAAGTTCTGGATCTGTGCTTGAGAGATATCTGATCTGGCCAGTTGGCCAGTTCTTGCACTCTCATGCCTTTAGAGCCAGCTCACCCGCTCCCACCATAAAGGTCAGCTCTGTCCTGGTGCCCAGAAGGGCACAGGGCCCATTCTATCAAGTACTACAGCAGGAGAGGGACAGGGTCAGTTCTCTCATTCTGGTGTCCTCGGGGACAGCTATCCTGCATGCTGTAAGTGGCAAGGAGTGAGGAAAGGAGGGCATATCTCCTTGCCTCCCCATGCCACACACAGCTGTCAAGTGGTGCAGTCCAGTCTCATGCTTCTGCCTCTAGGGTCAGCTCTATTTTGCTGCTCCTGAGTGCCACAGCTAGTGAGGGACAGGAACAGCTCTGCTGCTCTCATGATGACAGGGCTAGGTGTTCTGCCTGGCAGGCAATGAGGGACAAGGCTGGAGAAGTGTATCTTTCCCTTGTCCATCTACTTCAGGTGCACAAGTAGTAAGGTCAATTTTCCCACATATGTTTCCCTTGGTGCCTGCACACTCATGAATTCTACAATATGCAGGGCTCTTTCTCCTAAGCCCTGCAGCTGGCTAGGGACAGGATCATCTCTCCTTTTCTCATACCTCTAGGTCAGCAATCCCACAACGCCCAGGTGAGGACTTTTCTGCATACACCCTGGACATCAACAAGTCCCCGAGTGGCAACACAGACTGGGGAATCAGCTTGGTCTTGGTGGTTACAGAACCCTGCTGCTACAGGGCTGTAGACCCAAATATGGCTCCCAGTGGAATCATAGGTCAGGACCCTACCATGGTCCTAGGTGGCATTACACACACATCAGGCCATTCCTCACTACCCTCAAATCTTCAGTTCTGCCTCTTTTCATTGTGCCCACATTCTTCTGGTTTTCTTTCTCCTCCATTTCACTACCACATGTGTCTGGGATCATCTCAAGAGTAGTTTCAGGGGTGATATGTCCCACTAGTGCATTATAATGCTAGGCAAAGGTCATCTCAGGCATGGTCGGTTCCCCATCCCAGGACTATGTAGAAACAGACTGGAGGTTAACTCCTCAGGTTAGCTCCTCAACCAGCCCACTTGAAGTGGTCTCTTACAAGGGTAATCTGTCATAGGGTTCACTCCTGCCTGGGACCCATGTCCTCAGGTGGGGCTCTTCTAGTGTCCAGCTTGCTTTCCACCAGGAATGCCTATCTCAGTCTGCCTGGCACCTTACTGGTGATTGTCTCAGACTTTCTTTTTTTCAGGGGAATGTTTTCAAAGCCACTAACCATTCTGATGTTCACAGGTCAGAACACTGAGTGTAAACATAGGTTCACTCCTCTCTGTCACCTACTGATGCACATGCGACACAGAAGCCACACCTGCAGTGAGTCTTTGGTATGTTTACCACTTTTAAAAGCTAAAGAAAATAGGCATTCTAATGAGGCATATGTGATTATTAATTTTTACATAAAGGGATAACTCTTAGCTAAATGCTTGATACTGAAAAATGAAGAAGATCTAACATGTTCCAGAGCTGCTTGATACTCAGTTTTTATAATCACCAGTGTCTTTTCACATAAACACATAGCACAGGACAGCACAAGTATATTTAAGATCATTTTAGAAAATTTTAGAGATACTGCTGTAATCTTAAGTCAAAATTCCCTGAAATTTAATGAAAGTCAAGTCAGCAACTCAAGTAACAATTTTTAAAATGATACATTCTAAACCAATCTAATACAAATCTATAGCAACTTGATACCTGCTGATGAATGATGTAAGGGAATAATGAAAGTCTTTCTTTTTCATAATTAAACTATTGTGCTTCTGTGAAAACAGAAAATTTTGTGCATACAATAAACCACCCTAATTTATAGCGTGTAACACTGTCAAATTTGACGTGAAGCTTTCCAAGCTGAATTTGTTGACTGGTATGGTGTTGTGATGGCTTGCAGGACACAAAGCCATGGGTCGAAGAGAGCTGCAGTGATGATGCCACCATGGAGCATGGACAATGACTCTAGAAACTCTTCAGATAAATTAATTTTGGATTATTTTTTTCTTCATTGAACATTCAAAAATTTCACTGTTACAGAATATTTCACAATCCCTCACATTCAGTTATAGGATCCCATATAATGACAACCCATACTTGAAGGCTTTGTGCTCTGGATATAAGCCTTGGTTACAGCTCTCTATACAACAACCTTCAAGACATACATCTCATGGTAAATGGCATCATCTCCCTTTGTAAGAGGGATAGAGATTACTTATTTATTTATTATGATGCATATGATCTTCTTGGGGGATCCACTGTCTTTAGTCACTGATCTTTGGGATCAGTCATTAATGTTCAAAAGCAGATGGATGATCCCAGATCAGAGAACAAACTTACCACATCTCTCCTCTACTTTATCTAGAGAATTGATCTTATCTCATGTGGTTAATATTCAACTTCCTTTTACTGTATAGTATTATGTGAAGCAGCAATCATATCTTTATATTCTTAAAATTTCAGCAACTGTCTGAAATATAATAGGGACATAATAGGAACTTAGTAAATATCTGTTTGTAGTAGGTTATTTTCTTTTAGCTCTCTTAAAAGATAGTAAGTATATGGCATTACAATTTATAGGAACTTTTCTTGATCACACCTATTTCACCATTACCTAATACCATTTTTCATGTGGAGAAGACACATGATTGGTGTAGTTGACTTCAGAAATGAAGACGTCACATTTAATGGCCATGATAGGAAACATTACATATTACCAACACTAATAGAAGCTACATAATGAGGATCACTACTACAAGCATGTTTATGTTCAGGGTATAAAAATCATTTTAAAGTTACCCATGTTATCTTTCTTCAGAATTTCATGCTGACCCCAAAATACAAAAATACTTGTTAAAGAATATCTGTGGATATTATGCTACTAACCTATGGTAAATAAATAATTCACATGCTCAAAAGATGAAAAAAATGACAAATCCTTATAAAAGCAATGAAAATCATCACCATTCCGAAATTCTGTAATATATTTCAAGATAAGGGTTAAGGAGGTATCCTTAGGGAATTTTCTTTGCAGGAAAGGCAAATAGTTCGCTTATAAACTCTTCGCACCACAGAACTAAATGTTAAATAGTTTCACAGCTGAAAAATGTGTTCTCCTTTCCACTAGCTAAATATTTCTTGGAGACTTAAATCATCTTTTCCAAAATCTGTTATGACATCCTCCTTCAGGATGCAGCTTAGTAGGTCCTCAGCCCCTGTTGCTCTTCTTTAACCCCATGATGAATATCTCATCCTTTCCCACTGAATCTCTTGTGTTTTTTTAGAAACAGGAAATGCATGGCATGTGGCATGTCTCATCTAAAAACAATTCTTATGAAATTGAGAGATCAGGATATCCTGCTTTAAACAGAGGTTATCTAGTAGGAAGTGACATTTGAAAATACAAAAAAAAAGTCTCCTTGTGGAGATGTTCATGAAATTTGATCCGACAAAATGAATATTCCTCAGACTTGTTTTCAGTTCTTGGCCATGCTGTCTGTGTTCATTTCATGCCTTTCTCAGATGAAAGCAAGTGATTCTGGGAAACTTCTAGAATTATAGCATAAGGAACATCAGCAACAAAAGCCATTTAAAACATGATTGATAAAATACTAACACTTCAATGATTTGGTGATTTACTGGATGAGGGAGTTGGCATTCCTGAACTTAATAAAATGGGTGTATATTGGAAAATGTGGGTTCTTTCTTTTCTTTGTGCTGTTTCTTGTTTTGGGTTTTTTGTTTGTTTATTTTTGTTTTTTTGTTTTGTTTTTTTTGTTTTGTTTTGCATTAAGCAAAATACCCAACAGCTTAACCGAGCAGTGGTACCTATAGCCACATACAGTAGGGACCTTTATATTAATGTCACACCAAACTGGAGAGAGATCTGTATGAAAACCTGATTCACAATTGGTGAACTTTTCATTAATTATTGAAAAGCTGCCAGATCTGTTATCAGTAGAAGGACTGTGTGTTAAACATATAAGCCTAAGCCTATCTTCCATGGAACTTGGCCTATCCAAATACTTGGGTTTTTTTCCATTTATATTAAAGGCTCAGAGATTTAAAAAAAATAAATGGCATGCTTTTCCTGTGTTTAAGTACTGTTAATTTTCTTCATGAGAACTATAGAAAGCATATAGAATTTCTCAAGTATTTACACAAGGCATTTACAAATAAGATTCGGCATGTCTACTGATGTTTAGAGTAGCCTACACAGATATAACAAAGGTTTTCTGTGAAAAAGTGCTAGAATAAATATGATCTCTTATAGAAAGTTCTAGGGGCTGGAGAAATTGTGCAGTACTTAAAAACATTTGTTGTTCTCCTGAAGGATCTGGACAACTCGTAACACCCACATGGCATCTTACAATATCCATAACTCCAGTGCCCAGGGTTCTAACACCCTTTTCAAATATCCACAGGCCCTGGGCTTGTACATGGCTCCCATAAATAAATGCAGGCAAAACACTCAGACATAGAAATGTAATACAGCAATATAATATATTAATTTAAATCTATAGAAAAAGAAATTTCAGTTTGATGTTTATATTTAAATTTCATTTTAAATAATTAAATCCCATCTAAGTCCCTTGTTACAATGATTAGCCTATACCTTTTCATTGAAAAAGTTTCTTCTTTCATACATTCTGAACGCAGTTTTTACTTCTCTTCACTTCTCACATCTCCTCTCCCCTACACACCTCCCCCTCCCACAGATCCACATCCTTCCCTCTCTGCTTCCCTTCAGAAAGGAGCAGACCTTCAAGAGACAACAACCAAACATGACAAGCCATGAATGTGTCCATGATCCTACTAATAATGAACTCAATCTCTGGTTCCTCTCTTGTCCTACAGAGTTTAGGATAAGGCTGAAAATGGCAAGTGTCTACCTAAGCTTGGCTTCTTTTCTTCTATTGACTAGAAGGGTTCATCACCTGACCTGTTTCCAACAGGAGCATTTACTGTGTCCCCCTGCATCTCTCCAAGTTTTCTTTACCCTCCCCCAGCATCCTATATGTAGAATAAATCTAAATTGAGTCTGGGAAAATTAAAATAGTGTATTTAAATGGATTTAGATGTATCTATATGTATATGTATCTGTAAGACCAACACTCAGGAGACTGAGGCAGGAGGATCATGAGTTTAAGGTTAATTTTAGCAGTTAAGCTAGACTCAATTTAGATAGACAAATGCCACTAAGTCACACTAAACAAATACATTTTTTTAAAAATATTGGAACATTGTGTAAATGTGTGTATGCATATGTATAATTCGTTTGATCTCATTGTAATTCCATACCAGAATAAAAATAGAAAGACTAGAATTAGTTCAAAACATGAATGATGCTTTGGAAGGATTATACTTTGCTCAATTTATAATTAATTGTTTCATATAAATCTATAGAAGTATTTAGGGCAGAAGTTATCCATATCTCAGATCTTATAAAACTACCATTATATTATATTACAACACAAAAAATCCTGCTGAGTTTACCAGAATTTCAGTTTTCTGAAATGGTGTAACACCGAGTTGTGTTCACTCTGCAAAGCGTGTGGCATATGTATCCAAGCAAGTCACAAAGCAAAGGAGTCCGGTCCTTAGTAAAGGCTCCAATGTGTTATGCACCCACCCACTCAGTCTTACTTCAGATCTACTAAAGGAGGTTTGAATTTGCCTGAAATGTGAGTTCATAAAAGTTGATTTTGAATTGTATACCAGTAGCTGATGTTTAAAGACACTAATTACTTCTAGTTAAAGAAATTCCTGAATCTGTACTATAGTGAGGAATAGCAAGTTCTCCAAGAAAGTGGCCAAATGTCAGAGATTGTGGTGACGTAATATCAGACCTTAAACTTTCTTCTGATTTCACCTTACACTGCTCTATGCAATGATAATGAACAAACTTTCAAAGAAATTGCAACATTTGTCATAAAGTTGAGAGGTCAACAGTCATACAGTTATGATAGGATATTTCTTTAAATGTCTAAAGTAGAGAAAACACATAGTAGTTTGATCATTATCTTTAATAATATGCACCATATGTTTATACCAACAGGACTTATAAAAATAAACACTTGGTGCCCAGAAAGGAGAAGTATGTGATGGAATTGTAGTTTGCTACAAGAGGAAAAAATGGCACCCAATCACTATATCCTGCAATGTTCTATAACATAGGAAAGTAAATTCCCAACTGTTTTGTTTGAAGCCAGACGTTCTGATCCAAAAAAGTAACTAGAGGCCCATCTCACTTAGAAATAGAGATGCACGTTCTAAATTAAACATTAGAACACAGAAGTTAGCAGTACACTAGAAGAATAATTCACTATGGCCAAGTGGGATTCCATCCAGGATCCAGAAACTGATTCAACATTTCAGAATGCATTAATAATATCTAGCATATTAATAAGTCAAAGGAGGAAAAAACAAATGATGTCTTCAACATATGTTGATGCGACATTTGAAAAATTTAATTACCCTTTGCTGATTCAAGAAGCAAACATCTTTAAAAATAAGAGAAGTTTCATTTAGATGAAATTATGTATTTCAATTAAAAGTTATATGGTAAAGAAGGAGGCATTACACTTAATGCCAGAAATACAACATGGATTCCCAACTACTATTTGAAATCTTCAGGACTAACAATATGTGGGAGGCCTTGGTACAAAAGCTGAGAAGGCAATACTCCATCCCTTTGTCTTATGACATAGACTGAGAACCTCCTGAGGGTCAGCCATATTTCATATGATGTCCTGACAAGAGAATGACTTGGCTATGCTCCAGAGATTTGCACTCAAGTGGGTCAAATGCAGATGCATTTTGGAAAAGGTATCCCACAGCAGAGGAACAGTTGTCCTTTAAAACTTAGTTGGCTATTAGTGTTCACTTATGTCTAAGTTAACAATCAATTAGCAAAAAATATTTTATTGAAAACATTTTAGTGAAAGAAAGCTAAAAACCTCACTGGAGACTATTTTTGATTAATAAATATTAAGCATTGTTTCAGGAGAATGATTACAGTGCTCAATTCCATTGTCAGCTGTATTGAATTAGTCATTAGCGAGGGAACCTTTGACATTAGGAAGTTTCCGGAAGGAATTAACTGAAAAGGAAATCCTACCTCAAATGTAAATAGCAATGTACCATACACTGTGATTGTAGACAGAATAAAAAGAGAAGGCAGGAAGCCAGCCAAACTGACAGGCAGCATTTCTTTTTAATAGTTTTTACAATATTTTAAAGTTTCTATATACTTGTACCATAAATAAGTTCCCTTTTCATTTTCGTAACACCTCCCGCTTCCCATATCCTCCATCACTCCTCTTATCTACACCCTTTTTCCTTTAATTATTATTGTTTCTCACACACATATATGCACACACATGCACACACACACACACACACACACACACACACGAATAAATATACAAATACAATCTGCTGAGTCTATTTAGGTTCTTAATATATTGTTTTCAGGCTGACCACATAGTATTGGATAACCAATTAGAGGACCCATTACTGAAAAAGGTTGATTCTCCCTCTCTCATTAGTTATTAACTGCCCATGGCTCTTCCAGATATTGCAGTGTAGCCAATATATGACCATGAGAGCAAACATCCACTGATGCCACAGCCAATGAAGAACTCCCCCCACCATTCTGTCTCTACCATGACGGACTGTATCTTGAAGTCATGAGCCTGTTCAGATAAAGCATGGAGAAAAGTAACCACTTTCTAAACTGTTATGGGAATGTACTATGTTATGGTATTTAAAATATTTTTAGCAGTTTTCAGAATCACAATATATTGTTATTAACTGGAGTCACCAACTTGCCCAATTGATCTTGTGAACTTGTTTATCTTTAGTATCTCCGAGTCCTTTTCCTACTCTGGGACCACCCAATATATACTTTTCTTCTTCGGGTTCAACTGTGAATATTTTACATGTTGATGACATGACATGTGCTTGTCTTTCTGTGTCTCATTTATTTAATGTTCTCCATGCTGTGGTAAATAACAAAATTTCTGTTCTTTTAAATCTGTATACTATTCAGTTTTGTAAATATGCTACATTAATTACTGTTTACAACTTGCACACCAACAAAGAAATCCTTAAAATACCATCAACAAATACAATCCCAACATATCCTATAGAAAGAAATGTAATGATAACCTCCAGCAAAAGCATATCTTATATATTGGTATGACAATGGAGAGAGAAAAACATTTTTTTCAAAAGAACAAAGGCACACAACACACAAGTACACACTTGCAAACAAAACATGTTCAGTTTCAGCAAACAAAAGCTAAATGACTAGGAGTTGTAAACTTTGACCTACTCTTTTGGTAAGAGTTAAAATGCTACTAATTAGTATGAGTGAAACAGTTAGGGATTCTGATATGCACTGCTTAGGTTACACATTAGTTCAGTATGAACATTTGACGAAAAACTCTCAACATACATAAATGTTTTAATTGCTAATACTCTTTCAAATATCATTACATAATTCATTTTAGCATGTGCTTCAAGGCAGTACATATATATGCTTGAAAAAAAGTGTATGTGTTCTTTTAAAGCCAGGCATTATGGAAATATTAAATTTTTATGACTAGGAACTTTGAATAAATTGCCCTACAATCAATATTGCTAAGTAGTATGTGGTGGCTAAACAGGTGACAATTTATTTTTTATAGTATGACTGATTACATCACTACTCAGAAGAAGGCATATATAGGGAGAAGAGCATGCGATATGTCTTCATTTTTATTCATCTCTAATGAGTCAGATTTTCCCTTTTTTACTCCTTTTATTGTTAAATATATTTAATTGATGAATAAAATCACAAAATTATACATATCAATGCTGCACTGAGTACTTTGGTTCATACATACATTAAGTAATGTTTAAGTCATAATATGTAAAATGAAATAAAATTCAACAAACCCTATCTTAAAATTTAACAATTTTTTTCTTGAGAATGAGTCTATTAAATACTGCCTTCCAATTATTTTTGAGAAAAGGGTTTTTTTTTCATATATAGTGGTGTGGTGAAATTCTAGCAAAAGTTAACTTTATGAACAAGTTAATAATGTACATTGTGAATTATTTATATGCACCTTGAAGCTTTAAGGCAGAGAGGGCAGCTCTGAATTTCTCTTCCTTTCAGAACATAATCCTCCCTCTGAATGCGGTCTTCTCCATATTAATGAGGTTCACAGAGCAGAGTGTGTGTGAGTTAGAGTTCAAGTCTTGAGTGTGCTGGGTAATCTTATCTGTCACCTTCCACAAGCTGATCGCAGAGGAAAAGTGGATTCAGCTGACCAAAGTTTAGTCATTCTTAGGTTCAACCATGACCTAGCAAAGGAAATGATATATTTAGAGACATTGCAAGAAGAATTATTATTTAACGATGGAAGGACACTTCCCCCTGTTACTCTGCACCATTCTATCAGTTGTAGGGTCAATTTGGTGTTTGGGAAGATCTGAGATTTGATTCTAGAGTCCATTTTAACCCAGTGTTGTCCTATTGGTTTCTATTCTGTTTGTCACCTGAGTAATCATTGTTGGAGGCTGGGCTGAGGGTGAGCTGGGGTTGTGGGTAAGAGGGGAGGTTTGGGGAGGATTGGAGTTCCTTCTGTCCATTTTCCACAGAGGGAGTGGATTCCAATGAGCACTACAACAAAGGCAGGATCACCACTCATTCCTGCTTTTTTATTATAGTTTTCCTGATCTGCCCTGAGCCTCAGCTGGGGCTCACTCACAGTGGAACAGAAGGGCACCCAGAGAAATCATAGGTTCTTGTAAAAAATCAATTTGCCTTCTTCACTCTACCTCTATGGATATGTGTCATAACCTAGATGATGACTTTTTTTTTTCTAATGTGGAACTCGAATTCATCATATTGTGCTTTGTGTGCTGGACAGCTATCAGAACAAAGCATTTGTTAAAAATGTTTCCTAAATATTCTCACAGATCATTCATTTGTCAACAATTTGGCACATCAGTTGAATCTTGTCTGGCAGGTGTGCACAACATTGACTTGAATTATTTCCTCCTTAAACCTGCTACCAGCACTTTGATAGGGTAGGAGCCATTACTCCATGTCTCTGTAATTCAAAAACTCATTCTTCTCAGAAGAACAATGCTGTCTTCCACAGACTAGAGGAAAAAGTGTGTACTGTGCTTCAAAAGTGTCAAGGCACAGTAAAGGCTATGGCAGACAATAAGGAAGCCAGACTTAAGCAGAATCATGGCTTAGCATGGTAAGTTCTTCATGATTCTAGGTTGGAAAACTAACCTACTTGTGGAAAAGTGTGCTTTCAGGATTGAAAAAAATACTGAAATTCTATTTTTGTAGCACATGCTGTTCTTATGACCATAAAGCATGTATTATGCTCTGGCTGAACAGCACTAGTTCCCGATAAACATTTAAATATTGCAAGGTCTCCTTAGGTTTTATCTTGGGTGGCCTGAGAACCTTAAGTGACAGAGATCTGATGAGAAATAACACTTGCCTGATCAAATTTCCTCTTTTTTTCCCATTTCCTTACCTGGAAATTTGACTGGTATTTTAGTGCAGAGATCATTAGGTCGATAAATTTCAAAGAAAGAATGGTACGGCCAAGGGTCTGTGCTTTGTTTCTGATTGCTGAAGATTTCACTAGATTATTGTAACTTTGATATTGAAACAAAGCCTATCAGGAAATGAGAATAGGCTCACTCCAAACATAGCATAATGATATTGAAAGAGTAACAAGCATGGATTCAGAATGGAGCTTAAGTCACATGTAACTTTCTAGGGCTGACATAATAGAACTTTACAAACTGAGCAACTGAAACAGCAACAATAGAAATTATCTAAAGGTCATAATCCCAAAATCAAGGTGCTAGCTGCATGAGTATGTGTGTGTATTCCTGATATCTATATCAGAATATCAGTTTTACTGCTTATGTTTAAACAGTAACACCTCCATGTTTTATCTTTAACATCTTAACACCTTCATGTTATATCTTTAAAATACCTTATCTTCATCATAGGTCTCTGGGCTATCCAGCCTCTGCTTCCTATCCGTCTAGGCAGTGTCAGGGGTAGGCTTCCTCTCATGGAATGGGTTTCAAACTAGAACAGTCATTGGTTAGCCACTCCCACAATTTCTTTGCCACCTTTACCCCAGCACATCTTGTTGGAAGGATAAATAATAGACCCAAGGTTTTTGTCTGGTTGATGTCCCAAACACTTCATTGGAAGGTTGCCTGTTTATAGGAAATAGCTGGTTCAGTTTCTTTATCCTCCATTAGCTAGGGTCTGCCTCATAGATTACTGAGAGTTTACATTGCCAAACTTGACTGGCAAAAAAAAAATAGTATCGATGAAATGATTCTGAACAATATTCTGCTATACTCAGATTAGTGCCTAGCTCAACAGTCATCAGAGAGTCTTCACCCAGTAGCTGATGGAGACAGACACAAAGACCCACAGCCATACAATTAGATGGAGCTTGGGAGATCTTGACAAAGAAGGGGAAGAAAGATTGTTGAAGACAGAGTGGTCAAGGACACAACAAGAAAACCCACAGAAACAACTAACTTGGGCCCATAGGTGCTCACAGAGACTGAACTATAAACAAGGAAGACTGCAGGCGACTGACCTAGGCCATCTGCACATATGTTACAGTTGTATATAGTGTTCATCTGGTAGGACATCTAACAGTGGGAACAGAGGTTGTCTTTGACTCTGTTGCCCGCCTTTGGGTCCCTTTCCTTCTCCTGGGTTGCATTGTCTGGCCTTAATAGGAGAGGAGATGAGGTGCCTACCCTTACTGGAGCCTAATGTACCAAGGCTGGTTGTTATCCTTGGGAGGACTGCCTTTTTCTGAACAGAAACTAGGGAGGAGTGCTTGATGGTGGGGTGAGGGACTGGGAAGAGAGGAGGGATAGGAAACTGTGATCAGGATATAAATAAACAAACAAATAAATATAAAAAAATACCCAAAATAATTTTTAAAAAGTTTTATTTCTAAACATACTTACATTTTGTGGGTTGTGACTTGAGTATGTGAATCTCGTGTCTGGAGTACTTCTCTTGTGTGTAATATTAAAAAATATCCCATGCTATTCTTGGGCCCTGGTGGTCTTCCCATCCCCATGGTTAACCCCATACAGCATCTGCCCAACTTCTCTGTTTACTTGTGCAGAACCTTCTCACAGTTCAGTCATCTGCCCTCTGTGACGAGCTGTCACAAATCCCCATAACCCAGTAAAATCAAAAGGTTAGAGGCTTATAATTTATTAGTCGCGTTTCTATCAGTAAATTCTCAACCCACAAAATGCCCACAGAATGACTCAGAGCCAACTGGTATTGATACGAGCTGACCACCTAGATTGGACAAATTGTCCTATATTATTCTATCCCTTCTATGATATTCATGGCTACCTGTGGCTATTTAAAGCTACATGGATCTGGTACTTCCTCTTCTTCCTCCATTTTCTCTGTCCTTCTGTCTTCTCTGTCCCCTGTCCTTTGTCTCTGAAATGCTCAGCCCTGCCTTCTTTTTATCACCCAATCACAGACTCTAGTCTTATATTACACTTCCCTCACCTATGTATCAAGAGCAATCCACATCCTTCAATCAAGAACAGACATGCAGGGACAGGTAGAGATTACATACCAATCAAATGCATTCAAAGAATTCAAAGCAGATATAGTAACATCCAGAGAAACTAAGAGATGAGAGCTGTTAAATGGAGACATGCTATGCACTTTGGAGTGAGAGGAGCAGCCTATCAGTGTTACTTATCTCCCTAGGGATCAAACTCAAACTGTCAAACTTGACAGCAGGTGCCTTAACCACTCAGATATCTTTCTGGATCTTATGGGTTTTATTTTAATGTGATTTTTTAATATAATTTCATGATGTAACCCAGGATGGCCTTGAACTCAGGTTGATTCTAGCGGTCTCATTTACCAAGTTCTGGTATTGTAAGTGTATACAGCACATCAAACTGAGAAGCATTTCTTAGGAACAAACCTCCTATTGTTGGTCATGATGGTCTCAACTTTTTCAAACTAGTTTGTGTCTCTAGAAAAGTATGGATGGAGAAGAACCAACATCCTGGATTGACATGAACCCTTTATTTCCAGCCTTTTGGCACTTGCTCACCAGAATCCTCAACTGAAACCAATCCACAATGCCTGGTTAGGGTCCTCACTTTTTTTCAAATTGTAGACTGGTAGATCATTAGATTAGCTTGGTACACGGCCTTGTCACTCCCATGTACGCCTTTAAAAAGTGAGAAAACATCTGCTTAGTCAGCTCACAGACACATAAAAATTACTATATATATAAACATATATATATATATATATTCAAAAGAGTTCAATAGAATCTATGCAGTTGGAAGGATATTTTAAATAACACAAATAATTTACATGCAGCATGCAGCATATGACAAGAACTTAATAAATAGTTGACTTATATGTAAGTTTAACTAAAGCAGTAAACTTGTAAGAACATGAAATTAAAAGTTGATACTTTTACTATTCTCAGAATTATATAAAGGAGAGAAACAGCAACCACAATATGCCCATTGTGATGTTGTTATAACACACCAGGCACAAAACATTAAGGGCTAGGCCAATGATTGAGAAATGGAGGGGGATGGATATAAGACTTTGAAAATTAGAGAGACCATAGCTCAATATCAGAAGGAAAATGCAGCCTTGCAATGTTTAAGGCAAATTTTGTCCTTGTAGGGCGTATATACGTGTGTGTGTGTATGTGTGTGTGTGTTGTGTGTGTGTGTGTGTGTGTGTGTGTGTGCGTGTGTGTGTGTGTGTATGTGTGTTTATAGGCCTTTTCAATATGCTTAGACAATGAATAGTTCATTGTTTCAGCTGTAAGACTACTCTATGGAATACTAATTTTTAATCTACATTTGTGGATTTCTGTCCAGATTTTCTTTCTGTCAACTTCACTTATTTCTCTGGTTAAACCCCAGCTAGCCACACAATGGTAGTCACAGTACTCTTTATTCCTTACACTCAGATTTTCCCATCCTGTCCCTGTAACCACCAACAGAAGGACCCTTTCTTGCATATTTTGATATTTTCCCATATATAACACTATCTTTTCTATGAACCCTTTATAGTGCTGGAAATGGACTCTAGTAGCTCTCTGGATCTTCTTATAAAAGAAACATGGTAGGTAGACTGTTAGGAACACCTGACTGTCAGTCTCCTTTTTGTTGGAATACCCACACAACAATTCAGAATTTCTTTCACCAGAGATGGACGCCATACCTCTTCCTCTCTGTTGGATTTGGACTGGCCTTGGACTTATTCTATAAGGGACAGAAAAGATAGTTTGAATGTTCCCATTTTAAACCTCAATAATGTCTTACCTATTATGGTTCTGTATTCTGACTAAACAACACATGGACGGGTCACATATGAATAGTGTTGCAGACATGAACAGTATCAGCTAACTGTAGACTTGGACCCAAATGAAAAAGTTAATTAAACAGAGAACACATGACTGACTCCCACTGATGTCCAGACGCACAAGCTAAATAAAATCATGTTGAGGTGATGGTTCATTGAGTATCAAAAGCTTAGCAGAAACATGGGAAGTCTATGAAGTTTACTTCCCTATATTTTTAATGGGAAGACTCTAGAATACATTGAATCAAGTTTCATATCTTTAAGCATTAGTGCTTAAAGAATAGATGATACAATAGTAACATATAAATGTTTCAAATTCCTTATGAAAATATAACAACATCTAGATTCTTTATTAATGACCTTTGCACAAGTCCAAAATGGAATGTCTAGAAAGTTTGTTATTTTCATTTAACACCACTCCTGTCCTTATCTCCTGTAGGCTCAGACATGAAAAGGATCTTGCAGGGCCCACGATCTAGAAAATGTTCATTTTCTTGATGCTGTCAAGAAGAGAACATTGGCTTGATGCCATCGCTGCTTTGGGGTCACAGCCAACCTGGGAATGAACAGCTGTTGTTATTCAGAAAAATCCAGGCAATATTTTGGAGGACTTTATTCAGGGAAAAATTAAAAGAAAAGTATGAGAAAGAAACTAAATGAAAACAATTTTAAAGCGAAAAGGATATTGGATGTTTCAGGAAGTGTTTGATGTACCTTATAAAATAATCCAGATGGTTAAAAAACAAACCAGGTAGAAGTGTCTCTACTAAGGCATCTAAAAGGCACAAAATAGAAGGAAAGAGTGTGGGATCTGGAGTCAAGGGAAGCAGATGTGGTGTTGGCCAGAGCTCCGGCTTCCCTGTGCCTTCCAGCATATAGAGAGGAATGGCTTCCAGCTCTTTATGGATGCTTGACAAGTATTTCAAACACATTTGGGCTTAGTATATAAACATTTGCTGATAGAGGCAATGTCGTGCATCTTAGTTTTTCTTTGTATTGTCACATCATCTGAAGCCATAGTTCTTGGATTTTAGAAATCCCAGAGAACTGAAGCGGGGGGAAGCAGCCAGCTGCCACCTAGCAAGCTTGACACGAAAGAGACTTGAAACTATTAGGATAATTTTATATCTCTCACTACTTAATTTAGAATATTATTCGTATTTAAAATGGCATTCTGTTGACATATAATAGTTTCTTGTTGTCGAAATAAGTTACATATATATATATATATATATATATATATATATATATATATATACTTGTTAGATGAAAAACATCCAAGGCCTGTTATAAAGAGAGTTGGGCTGTGTATTATATTCATTTCTTAGACTGAGGAAGTAATTAAAAATGAATTTTCTTGATGGATGAGTTATTGTATACTGGTTTAGAATGAAGAAATCTCAACTCAAAGTTCCTTCTACACTTTTAATTTCCCCCAATGGGCTATTTATTTTGAAATATTATTGCTAAAGTTTAAACAACAGTAAAATATTTTCTTTTTATTAGCATACATTAATAGCACCAAATAATAAGTGTATTATAAAATATTCTTTAAAGCATAGAGTTCTCTGAATTTTTACAAGGTACTGATTTGTGTAACTATTTCACAAATCAGAATAAATGCAGTCTCATTACTTCAACAAATGCCCCTACGCTAATCTCCCATGCTTCTTTGTCTATTTTGTATTGCTGCTACAAAATACCTACATGGGGTATTCCGTAAAGCAAAGGAGGTTTATTTTGACTTACGGTGTGGAATCTAGGATACACAATCTGAGGAAACAACATCTGCTAAGGACTTCCCACTGTGTCATAACATGATGAGTGGAGTCATGTGATGAGAGGGTTTTCTTAGGGTGATGAGGGTCTGTAAGAGTGGTCAGGGAAGATAATGCACTTGCTTATAATAATCCTTTCAAGTGCCAGTCTCATCCTGGGATATTAAAAACACTCCCAAGAAAGCATTGTTTTCTTCCAAAGACTGGTAATCTCAATGAATTAATCACTAAATACCCCTCAGTATTGCCACATCGGAGATTAGTCTTCTAGCTTTATGGACCTCTTTGGGGCCAATTACATCAAAATCACAGAGTTGGTCAAACACCAACCAGCACTACAATTTACTTATTCTAAGATGGTTATAAAAATTGGAACACAATTTAAACTGTTACCCAGCATCATTGAGCTGATATCTGGGAACTGTGTCTTGCGAGTTCATTACATTTTTATCAGGAGTACTGTTCTATTGCTTGAATGAATGCCTTGGTATATGTTTTTCCATTCACCGGCTGAAGGATATTTTTCTTGTTTCCAACTTGAGCATTTTATGCATAGCATAAAATTTTTAATCCTCAAAAGCACTTTATTAAACTCTAACTGTTCCCTGTTCTCATAAGTTTTCAGGGATAGTAGGAGTCTTGTTCTAGCAGCATGAGGAATGTATGGTCACATTTCAGCAGGGCTGTGTTTCCCAGTGTCTAGGAACATACATATCTGTTTCATCTGAATATCTTTCAGTAAATCCTTGAGCCTCATCTTCTACCTATTTTAAAAACTGATGTTCTTTGTTCATATTTTGATTGTTTGAATATTCAGAATGCAAATGATATCCCACACATGTGACTTACATGTTTCTTTACCTTTTCCTTCTTTCAAAAGTATGGCTAAATAGGAATTTCGAAACTGGATGAAGTCTGTTCATTAAGGCTTGTTTGTTTGTTTTTTTTTTATTACTTATATTTCTGCTACCAGGTTTAAGAAAGTTTGTTCAACCCAAACACAGGATGTTTTGTAAAAATATTTTTACTTAGCAAGAGAAATAGCTCTGCCAATGATTTACAATCAAAATGTAGAGTTTGGTGCCCAAAACTGATGCCAAAGCCTACCTGCCCAGCTTCTAAGATAAAAATAAACAAGAATAAAAATATTTTATGTCTGTCATTTATATCTGTAATCTATTTCATGTTTCTTTTCATGTAAGGTTGAGGATGAAATCCATTTATCTTTTTCTCGAACATACAACTCTTTTTGGTCACTCTTGTTGAAAATGACTATTGTAGCATCAATAGATTTCCTTTGCAATTAATTGGTCATATTTGTGCAGGTCCCTCATGCTCACTGCTTTAAGTGCCATCCTATTATATTAATGTTTGTTAGGTTTTTGTTATATGTCTTAAAATTGAGTCATTTGATTTTTCTCACGTTTTCTACATTTTTCTATCTCTACAATCATATTGAATACAGAGAAATTATCTTATTATTATTTAATCAGTTTACATGCTGATTCCTATTCCCCCTTGGTCTGCATCCCAGAGTCCCACATTCCCCTTCTCCTCTGAAAGAGTTGGAGCCCATCAAAACTCAAATACAGAAAAATTTTATGTCTTTAAAATATCTTTGGATTTTTCCTTTGTTATTACTATAACCTGAGCTTCCATTTTAATAAAGACATGACTGGTAGCAGCAGAATTCTTTCCTCATCCTCTGATTTGGGGATGAAATCAGCAGATAGTATGGCAATGTGCTATATATGTCAAGCTGTACAATTTCTCCTTGATTCCTAACATTCTGGATAAATTTGGAATGTTGTTAAATGTATTTTGTTATTCTGTGCTCATGTCGTTTTTCTTCCAAATGATGCTTATTTTATTGGATTTTTTAATTTACATTTCAAATGTTATTCCCTTTCCTGGTTTCCCAGACATAAGCTCCCTATCCCATTACTTCCCCTGTTCTTCTATAAGGGTGTTCCCCTCCCCAGCCAGCCCCCACTTCCCACCCACCCCCAACATTCCCCTACACTGGGGGTCCAACCTTGGCAGGACCAAGGACTTCTTCCATTGGTACCAAACAAGGCCTTTCTTTGCTACACATGAAGTTGGAGCAATGGGTCAGTCCATGTATAGTCTTTGGGTAGTGATTTAGTCCCTGGAAGCTCTGGTTGGTTGGCATTGTTGTTCTCATGGGATTTCAAGCCCCTTCAGCTTTTTTTAATCCTTTCTCTAATTCCTCCAATGGGGGTCCCATTCTCAGTTCAATGGTTTGCTGCTAGCATTCGCCTTTGTATTTGACGTGCTCTGGCTGTGTCTCTCAGGAAACATCTATATCCGTTTCCTGTCAGCATGCACTTAACTTCATTAATCTTGTCTAGTTTTGGTATCTGTATAGGAGAGAAACTTGAAGCAATCCCACTAAAATCAGGGACTAGACAAGGCTGCCCACTTTCTCCCTATTTATTCAATCTAGTACTTGAAGTCTTGGCCAGAGCGATCAGACAATGAAAGGAGGTCAAAAGGATACATATTGGAAAGGAAGAAGTCAAAATATCACTATTTGCAGATGATATGATAGTATACTTAAGTGACCCCAAAGTTCCACCAAAGAACTACTAAGCCTGATAAACAACTTCAGCAAAGTAGCTGGGTATAAAATTAACTGAAACAAATCAGTAGCCTTCCTCTACTCAAAGGATAACAGGCTGAGAAAGAAATTAGGGAAACGACATCCTTCACAATAGTCCCAAATAATATAAAATACCTCAGTGTGGCTTTTTTTCAATGTGGAAATAGTTTTCTATCTTAGACTTTGTCTGTTTTATCCTTATTAAATATTTGTGGGTTTTGTTTACATTTAGACAAGAGTTTTGTTTCTCTGTTACTAAAAGATATTGTTTCACAAACTTCCTTTCTTGTGTTATTTTCATCTAATTTCACCAAGGAAATGCTGAGCTCACAAAAAGAAGTTAGACAGTCGTCTATTGGTTTCTGTTTTCTGCTAGAGTGTGCATGAAACTTATACTGTTGTTTCCTCAAATGTTTGGTAGACTTCTCCACCGGTCTTCAATTTTTAAGTCAACAACATGATAATCATACGGCTATTTGATTTATTTAAATATATGAACCAATATATTTTACCAACTTTCAGTTTTCCTGGTTCATATCCAAGTGTTTATTAGAAACAACATGTTTTCCTGTTACTATGTATCTATTGACACAAATCTTAAACCTTTTTGCATAGTATCTAAAGTCCTTGAGACTCTTCTACCTGATCAGAGGACTTTAATCTGTTTACCTTCAAATTCTTAATTCAATAGCTTCTTGCTTTTATTTCCATTTTTCTGTTGAGACAATGCAACACGTTTCAATTTTGGATTGAAATACTTTTAAGTTCTAAAAACCTCTGTTGCTCATTTCTGCCTTTTATTTCATTGATGAGACTCCTTTTATTCATTTAAATAATATATGGCTTTTCAGTTAATTCTTAGAAGGATTGCTTTAAAGTTTGGGTTAAATAGCCCAACCTCTGGGCTATCTCAGTGTTTGAGTATGTTTGGCCGAGGGAGTGGCAATATTTGGAGGTGTGATCTTATTAGAGTAGGTGTGTCACTGTGGGCATGGATTTTAAGACTCTCATCCTAGGAGCCTGGAAACAATTTCCTACTATCTGCCTTCAAATGAAGATGTAGCTCTCAGCTACTCCTGCATTAATGCCTTCCTGGATGCTGCCATCCTCCTGCCTTGGTGATAATGAACTGGACCTCTAATCCTGTAAGCCAGCCCCAATTAAATGTTGTCCTTAATAACAGTTGCCTTGAACAGTTGTCTGTTCACAGCAGTAAAACCCTAACTAAGACAATCAGCATGGATATCTATGTATTATCTTCCACACAAATGAGTGTTTTCCTGCCACTTGATATGTCATGCAAGTTTAGACAAGAACCTGGTGTTGTGCATGTTATACTATGATTCTCTGGTTTTTACTTATATTATGCCTTCTAGAAATATTCATGTTCCCCTTCCAGCACTCAAATGACCTCATTGATTTCAGGTTGCAACCCCGACAGAGCTGATAGAAGTAGGTTGTCTCAAGTGACTTTCCAACTTTCTATCTTGCTAGTGCTAACTGTGCTTGAAAGCAATAGCATCATGACTTTTGCTATTTGACGATCCTGTCATTTTTTTAAAACTGATATTATGCTACTTCCTTAAAGCCATAAGCATGCACCTTGCAGTTCATGCTGACTCTGGTTGCTCTCCTGAACGCTTCCTGTCTGTCACATCCCTGGGCTTTTCAAGGCTGTGAATTACACTCTTCAGTTCAGACGGAAAGCCTGAATACTAGGTTCCTCTCATACATTTGTTTTTGCAACTCTTCCCAATTGCTGAGTCAAACTGCACTAAGAAAATAAGAAAGTGAACACAGAAACATCAGGAGCTTACCCACAACATCCAAATCCCACAAAGGAACCAATCCCACATTGTGGAAGACTTCTCTTCCACATTGTTGGGCTCCTCTGGGTCCCTTTGCCACTGCTGCTGCTGTGGCAGCCACTGTCATTACCACCAGCACTGGGTTGACTTGAGAATGGGCATAGGAGTGGAGGAGCAGAGAGGAAGGGAGTGAGAGAAGAAAGGATGAGAGGATAAGAGATTTCTGCCTTTGTCTAAATTTGTCTGAACATTTTCCTAGCCAGAACTCAAGGCTCTGTCCTGAACTTGCCTGCCTTTGAGAATCTCTACTTCTGAGTTTTGTGCCACTGCAATTTCAGGTCTAGAAATAACAGGAGAAAATAGTGCAATCCACTGGTGATTCAGACATTTGGAACTCTGCTCTTCTCGTATCTTCTTGCTGCTGTTTGCTTCTGAGAAACTTCAGATGCTTGACCATGTCTTCTGCCCAGGACTTCTAGAATGAATGGAAGAGACAGTACAATCTTTGCACTTAATCTTATCTGAAACCAGAACAACATTGGCTCTCTTTTTAATTTTTTTAACCTCCAAGAGACAAGATGAGAATATCAGAGCTACTCAGAGAAGGTGCTATGACTCACTACTATGACTTTTGTCTCTGTGGCCTTTGCTTCTTTTGGTGTGTTTGCTTTTTAATTAATTTATTTACTTACATCCCAAATGCTACCCCTCCTCTAGGTCTCCCATCACAAAGACCCTCTTCCCATTGGCCCTTGCTTTTTCCTCTAAGTGAGTGGGAACCCCTGGGTATCCCCTCCCCCTGGCACATCAAGTCTCTGCAGGGTTAGGTGCAGATTCTCCCATTGAGGCCAAGCAAGGCAGTCCTGTTCAGAAACCAATCCCGCAGTTGGTGGGGGACCCACATGGAGACTGAGCTGCACATCTGCTACATATGTGCCAGGGACCTCGTTTAAGCCTGTGTATGCTCTTTGGTCAGTAGTTCAGGCTCTGAGAGCTCCTAGGAGTCCAGGTTAATTGATTCCGTTGGTCTTCCTGTGGAGTTCCTCTCACCTTCAAGGCCTTCAATCCTTTCCCCAACTCTTCCATAAGAGTCCCTAACTTCTGTCCAATGTTTGGCTTTGGGTGTCTATATCTGTCTCAGTCAACTACTGTGTAGAGCCTCTCAGAGGGCAGTTAATAGTGTAAAGGATTGGTGCTTGCCCATGGGATGAGTCTCAAGTTGGGCTGGTTATTGGTTGGCCATTCCTTCCTTTTCTATTCTATCCTTGTCCCTGCATTTCTTTTAAACAGGACACGTTTTGGGTTGAAAGATTTGTGGGTGAGTGGTATCTCTATCCCTCCACTAGGATACTGGCTACAGGAGTAGGCCCTTCAGGTTCCATATTCCCTCTGTTGAGTCTTGGCTAAGGTCACCCTCTTGACTCCTAGGAGCCTCCCCCATTCCAGGTGTCTGGGACTGGCTTTTTGCTTCTTACCAATGAGTGACATTGGGTCAGAGAAGCTGCCTTGTCCTCAACCAGGTGTTTACTCTCCACTTCATTTCCTCTAGTAGTTCTTCAGTGCTATTTGGAATGTTCAGGTACAGTTGCATTAAAAGTTAATGATAGCAGGCAGTGGTGATTGTGTCAAGACAATCCTTGTTAGGATATTTTGCAGTAGATGTTGTCTAAAAAAAAAACATATGTGTTGCAACTAAGTTTATTTTTTTTCAGAACATACCTAAAGCATCATCCTTAAGAATAAACGAAAAAAATTCCATTACTGTCAGAACCTGAGAAATATATTCCATCATGAAGGTTGATTTTCTTCAAATTTTAAACTATTTATTTCAACATTAGTAGGCTGCTGTCTTAGTTAGGGTTCCTATTCCTGCACAAACATCATGACCAAGAGGCACATTGGGGAGGAAAAGGTTTATTCAGCTTACTTCCACATTGCTATTCATCACCAAAGGAAGTCAGGACTGGAATTTAAGCAAGTCAGGAAGCAGGAGCTGGTGCAGAGGCCAGGGAGGGATGTCGCTTACTGCCTTGCTTCCCCTGACTTGCTCAGCTTGCTTTCTTATAGAACCCAAGACCACCAGCTCATGGATAGCACCACCCACAATGGGCTGGGTCCTCCTACCTTGACCACTAGTTGAGAAAATGCCTTGCAGCTGAGTCTCATGAAGGCATTTCCACAACTGAGGCTCCTTTACTATGATCACTCCAGCTGTGTCAAGTTGACACACAAAACCAGCCAGTATAGCTGCGTATCAAAATCCTAGTATTCAGTTCATCCAGTATCACAGTTAATGTCTGTGCTTCTTGAATATCTTTTGCTGGAGTGTTTGTGTATTCACATGTGTATAGACATGTATACAAGTCCACAGGTACATGTATATAAGTGCATGTAAAGGCCAGAGGTTGACAGCTGTTGTCTTTATCAGTTGCTTTCCATGGTATTCACTGAGTCAAGGAATCTCTTAATCCAGAGTTGACTAAGACAGTTACTGTACCTCATTGGCTTTCCCTGAAGATATTTCTTTGTTTTCAGAGTACTGAAATGGCAACCAGGCCACTATACCTTCTATTCATGTGGATGCTGGGGTTCCCAACTCTGGTCCTCACTGGATCTAACACTTTATCCATAGTGCCATCACCTCAGATTGTCTGCACTGAGAAAATCTGAGCTATAGCCAAAACTTTAATTTTTCATCAACTGTTTTTTTTTATACTTTGCTTCTTGTTAGCTATAAAAGGTGAGCATTTTCTCTGTAGGAACATATGTAATATAAGTTAGCAACAAGTTCACATACATTCCTTTTACAAAACTCCATCCAGTGATATAACACAAGACTGCTATGGGTTCTAGGGGAGAGGAGTTTTGTTGATACCTGTAAATAAGATATGTTTGATGTGTATTTATTATTTTTATTTCACCTTCACAAACCTGGCAAATCTATAAATCATGTTGCATTATTGATTTAATAAGAAAACTATTCATTCAATGACTGAAGGATTACAAAAACAAAACTGGAATCTGAACTAGAAAAAAGATCAGTGTTGAGTAAAATTATAAACAAATATAATCCACAGGGTCACAGTTTACCATTGCTCTCACACTCTTCATGTCCTTTGCTGTATCCAGTGAAAGTATACTGCTCTAAATGAAGAAAAATGTAAGTACAATAAATCACTTTCTGAAGGTGTAAAGCTTGATTTCATGACCCATTTCTCAAAAAAGGAAATAAAAATTTGGCCATTAATTTAAAAGCAGCAAAACAATGGATTGACGTTTCTTTCATATTTCAACCTATAAATTCCCTGAAATCCCCCTATTGCATATCCTTTAAATTCTAATGCTTACAGAGACAGTGTTACACACTGCCAATCTAGAAATTTTCACTTTTCATCTGGGAAAAGTCAAGAAATCATTTGTATTGTCATAATTTCACTGGTCAGAGCACATGGAAATTCACAACATGGAGGACCCCAAGGCACTGCAGAATTTGTGTGTGTGTGTGTGTGTGTGTGTGTGTGTGTTAGCACATACATATGAGAGGAGAGAGAGAGAGAGAGAGAGAGAGAGAGAGAGAGAGAGATCTTCTAAACTTAGTTATCTGAGGAAATCTCAAATCACAATAATCAATGTCTACAAAAACTAATGACATCGTATGGAAAGATAAAATAGAATATTCTTAAGACATGTTCAATCTTTTTCTATAATAGGTTGTACATCCAGAATCCATTTACTATCCCCAAGCCATCTGACTTTTCTCTTGCCCTGCTGCTTCACCTATGTATGTAGCCTACAGGAATCTACCTCATCCTCATAATTTCTCCTTTCCCTGCCACCTGCCACTGCCATCTTCCCTTCAACTGCCACCTTATTGATGTCTCTGATTGAATGTATTCATAGCCTGAGACAAGGATTGCCCTGATATCAAAATCAGGAGGCTCCCACCAAGGCTCTTCCTGGTCACTATACTTTCCTTCTAGAAGGTATGTTCTTGTTTAAGCTCTTGCTACCAAAGCATTATATGCTGACATTACATTTACTGTACTATAGTGTTGGGGGTGAATCTGAGTGTGAACAGTGTAACATACGATCTGATATCACCCACTTCAGAATACTGATTGTGATTTCACAGAGAGTGAGTCCCGGACAATTGAAAATGGCTAAAGAAAAAAAAAGGTTAGCAAGAGTTATTATGTAATGGAAACCCCAAGGAACTCTCTAAGTAAGGAAAAAGTGTGCTTTGACAAAAGGTAGTTTGACATCCCAGATCCTCCAATTAAATACCAATTGCTTCTTCTCAGTCATGGCTTATTTGTTAGAGCTACAGGATAAGTTCAGGTCTTTTTTTCCCCCAGGAAACTATGAATATGTTCTGTGTTTTCCCAATAGTAAAAAGTAGAGAAAAGTCTATTTTGGTACATTACAGCTTACAGCTGTGTTTAATGATGAAGGGTGTTCAGGATATCTGATGTGATATGGTAGGCAAACCCAGGAGGCATTATTTAGCTATGGCCCCTGGCCAGGGACAACAGAGATAATGACCAGTGGGAAATAACTCTTTGATTCAAGTGCCAGGGTCTGCGGAAAAGGTTACATTGAAGAAACTTACATATAGAATAAGGGACCTTTTAGTCATGAGTCAATGGTTTCTATTTCTTCCTTGAGTTTTCTTATTAACACGGCAAGTTAGTTCAGCTATTTCACTCCTGGGCATATTCCCAGAGAACTCGATGCTGTACAATAGAGATAAGCGTTCTGTGTTTATTGCTTCTCTATAGCTATAGCAAGGAGATAAAACAAACTGAGATGTCTGGCAATAGATAAGTGGATAGTGCAAATCTGCTCCACAGGCAAAACAAAATATTATCTATTTCCAAAGAAAAACAAAATCACAAAATTTGCAGGAATCACAGATGGATGCAATATAGTGTACAATATTGATTAAGGTAACCCAATCTCAGAAAGAAAAGTCTACATGTTCTCCACATGTGTTGGTTCAACCACAGAATGTATACATATATATAAGTAAACAAATGTATGTGTAAGAAAGAAAAGCCTACACATCTCCACATGTGCAGATTCAACAGCAGAATGCATACATGTATATAAGTAAACAAGTGTACGTGTAAGTTTACTATAACATTTAGAAAGCAGAAAAAGAAAGAATAATAAAATAAGACAAAAGCTTTACAGAGAAGTGTAGTTATGATGGGTACTTTGAGTGCTCTCTTAAGACATGACACATTCTCAATGCAAAATAAGCCCTTCAATGGACACTGTGATTCCACAGGAAGCTGTTATCTTACTGGAAAAACTGAATCTTAAATTCTGTTTTTCACTGACTATTTCTGCAGAAAGAAGACTTTGTAGGTAATACCAAGCTTATGTATTTTTGTCCTTTAGAAAAGAATTTTAGATATTTAAAATTACAGAGCGTGCACATTGTTAGAAGTATTCTCAAAATGTCATAATTTTGAGAATTCCTGGGAATACAGATTTATTGTTCCTAAATCTCAGAGTGACGTGTCAGGAATTTGAAAACACTGAGAAACTTGTCTGTTACTTTTTTTAACCGTATGCTTTAATTCTAAACTGAGTCGTTGCTGACGAATAAATGCACTGTTTTTAATATTTAAAAAAGACTTGAAATTCGCTGGAAAGAGATTCGGTGTCAGAAAGAAAGAAAGAAAGAAAGAGAGAGAGAGAGAGAGAGAGAGAGAGAGAGAGAGAAAAAGAAAAAAAGAAAGAAAAGGAAGAAGGAAGGAAGAAGACAAGAACTTCAAGGGAAGACACACATGGCAGGATGAAGAGGAACAGAGGACAGATGAGTGGACTTCTTTGAGAAAGTTTCTTCATTTTCCCAACGGTGTAGGAATGCCTTCTACATGGGCGAGCCAAGGCTGGATGTGTGAGTGTGGTTTATACAGAGTTGTCTCTAAGAACACACTTTATAGTTTCAGAGCATTGAGAAAATTGGGTTTTAATAGTAACTTTACCTCCAAATGCTAACGTAATTACTTAGCAGCCATATTCCTATGTACTGAGGAATTACCAATGGGCCAATTGATCGTATGAAAATACTCCATCTACTTTCTTGAAAAGCTAGTCTTTGGCTGTGGTGAAGATACTTTCCCAACCTTCACAATCTCTCCGTCTCTCTTAGAATCCTGACATCCTGTCAGTAAGTAAAACCCTATTCTGCTCTTTGTCAGTTATTAGGATTTTAAGTCCTAGCTGGCATGCATGTTTTTCTGACTCAGTCCCCCATGTAGTGAAGGGCAAAACACTGCACCTTTTTTCTTCTGGATTGTCTTGCTCTTAGCTTTTCGTGTTTTCTTGTCAAGACACCTGGGTGCCTATCCCTACATCTGGTTCTGTGGGTAATTTCTGCTGTGTGGGTCTTTGGTATCATCGTTGATTTGCTCTCCTTCTCTGCTCTGTGTTCTAGCAGACATAATTTAATCTGTGTTATGTGACAAGACCAATTAGTCTCGCCCACTCAGCAGCCTTCTGTCCCTCCCCCTCAGCTGCTCGCCTCTTGGCACTCCACCTCTTTTAGGAAGTAAAGCTAGGAGCCAACTTTCCTAGCAGAATTCATTAGATGAATATGCAGGTCCAGATTGCATGAATGCTCACATCCCCCAATGGGACTGAGACTCAAGGCTTCTGACTTGTCTCATATTTTACATTTGTCAGGAGATTTCTAGCTACAGAACTTTTTCACCAGTTAGAGAGATGTATGGGCAATATGAGGAGACATGGAAGGTTCAGAATTGGTCTAAATAAAATACAACAAAACACAAGCTGGTACTGCCATCCTCTTTTTTTATTGTGCTGAGTTATTGGTTACAGCCTTTTGCAAACAGAAATCTGCTTATAAGACAGGAGGGGGTAGCCTGGGGTGTCTAGGTGATAGATGACACAAGTCATTCACAATCCATACTTGCACCATGGTCAAATAAGTCACCCCAAATCAGAACAGGGCCCCAAGGACAAGGCATAGAAACACAGAACAGCAGCTGGTATGGAGTTTTGATTAGTACTATTATTACATGGCCAGATTGGATCCACCAAAGCTGGGTACAGAAGGTACCAGGGAAACCTGGCCCATCTGAGTATTGTGAGATCAAAGACAGAAAAGCTTAAGGTTATTTCATTTGGTTTCTGCTATCAGAAGCAATTTTATATTTACACACACACACACACACACACAGTGTTCATTTTCAATCTATGTTTGATAAACAGGAAAAGTGAGTGCTATGTAATAATTAATAATAAGTAATTAATTGTAGTAATTGATTGGTGGCTGATAGGCTAAAGTTCAAAGCTAAAGACTATAAATAAAATTCCACATTATCTGACAGAAATTTCAGAAGTAATTATCTTTGAGGAAACATTCAAAGTTTTCTCATGGACTATTTTCTTCAATCAATGATAATTAAAATCAATATCTTTAAAAAAAACTGTCTCTCAATTTACTTGGGACAATGTTGCTTCCATCCCATCCACGATCATCAGAGGAAGATTACTTAGAGGTAACTCTTCCACATTTCCTTCTAAATTCACAAAGACAAAATAAGAAAGAATTAGAGGAAGGATCCAGAAAATACACACTTGTCTAAACAATAAAAATCTAATAAAACCACTTGGATTTGAACTCTCAGATAACATAATGATATTTTGTACATGTTGGAGCTTTTTTCTGCACACTGTAAATCTGAACTACAGAGTTTCTTGTCATCTGTTGCCAAGACACTGCTAACAGGACACCCCAATGTATTTATTGAAACTTCTCAGCCCCTCTCCTTCTGATGTAAAAATTAAAGACCCTTTTATTACAATGGTGTCCTACTTACAGGATATATTGGTGCAAGGGTAGCTCAATGCTTGTGGGAGTGACCGTCCCAAATCTTATTTGACTTAAAGCCCAATCCATGAGATAGAACCCATTCTCATCAATGCTTGTGTGACCAGAAACCAGAGGCTAGAAAACACAGGGACCTAGGGTAAAATTAAATAATACTTGTCTACTAAAAGAATGTAGCAATAAAACAACTCATAACAATAAGGCCTGTACTTGATGACCACTGGTTTCCTTGGCCATTCATTATCAGAGTCTTCCTTCAGTTGCAGATGAGTCCAGAACCACAATACACAGAGGGTGAGAGATCTGGAACACTCAGCTCTAAACAGGATGCTTCCTCCAAATCCTTCCCTCTTAGGACACAGGGATTCCTGCAGAAGAGGAGGCAGACAGTATAAATTCAGAGGAGATAGAGGACACCAAGGAAACAAGGTCCTCTAAATCAACGGGATCAATGTGCATGGAAACTTGCAGTGACTGAGGCAACACGCATGGGCCTGAGCAGGTCTGCACCAAATGGGGTCCTAAAGGGTAAAGTACACATAAACAAGCCAGAATTCAGAAATAACCTGTGCTTGATAACCACTTGTAAATGAAAATTTAGTTTTCTCCCAGGGACTGTCCTTAGGGAGACAAACTGCTCTTAAAGGTAGGCTGCATGTTCAAAAGTAGATGCTGACAGGAAACAAAATCACTGGCAAGCTTGGCAGTGCCTTATCTCATAATGTCACGCCTAAGCTTTAAGATATTTTTAATTTTACCTTAATTCAACAAATTTCATATATATATATATATATTATACATACAACGTATAGTATATACCATTTCTTTTCTTCTCTTTTTACTTTTATGAAATTCCTGAAGGCAAATGAGTGGGTCTCTGAATCTGTATCTGTGTTTTGTGCCTTTTATTGGGCTCCTTTCTTTCCGCTTGCTTGTTTTGTCCTAGTCTGATGTATTAATTTTTGTTCTACATTAGTATACTTTATTTTATTTCATTTATTGTTATCACTTAGAATTCTATTTGTTTTCTAATGAAAGACAGAAAGAGAGTATATCCAGATGGGAAGGGAGATGAGAAGGTCCTGGGAGGAGTAGAAGAAGGGGAAATTAATCAGGTTGCACTATATGAAAAAATCTATTTTAAATAAAGGAAAAAAGAAAACAACAAAACAAATCATTTATATACAAGTATGCATGTATGTAGGAAACTTTAAACTGTCTGGTAGTTTGACCAAATTTCCTCACTTATCTAGACCTTTTTCTGGCACTGGAATTATGCATCTTAGGATAGCTACCTGTTGGCTCCAGACAAATGGAGACAGTGGGTCACCTGGCTGGAGGAGGGCAAACTCAGAAAACTTACTGCAAATACATGTGGTTTCCAGTCATTTCCTTCTAGAATCAACCACCATTCTTAGTTCAAAGATGAATTCCTATCACAGGGTGTCACAACATATGTGGTCAGGTTCAGAATGAGGAAACCAAAGAATAAATCTCTACTGAAAAAAGAAAAAAATGTCCATTTTAATTCATTATAATTAAAATGTAATTACATCATTTCCCCTTTCCTTTTCCTTCCTCTAACCCCTCCCATCTACCCCCACTTACTTTCAAATTAATAGCCTCTTTTTCTCTGTCTATATTTTTATTATCTAATAATAGTGACATATTATATATGAACAAATAGATAACTATATATACTTTTTATAGTATGAGTTTTAATAATGTTAGGTATGAAAAAGAATGATTTTCTTTATTAACTCTTATTGTGTCAAAAAGCTTACTGTCTTAATTATGGCACAAACCACCATCTACACTGATCTGTTCAATACTTAATGTATTCTTATATTATGGAAGAAATCTCTGCAGCTCATTGTATTAGGATCCTGTCACCTACCTTTAAACATTATACAGGTAAATAGACTGAAATTCCGGACAATGAAGATGAGCTTCTTCAATCTAAGTCAATAGAAATTTCATCTCCTGAAACTGGGACCTCAAATGCAAGATAACAACAGGGACCCTGTAGGACAGCTATAGCTGACTAGAATCTGTCTAGTCCTAGTAGGGCACTGACAGTAATGATGCCTGTTAGAAGAGAGGAAGTGACTAGCGAGGGAGGATGAGAGGACACCACTTAGTGCAGATCAAATATCAGCTCTGCTATTTTAGCCATGGCATTCTCAATCTGATTGTCTAAAACTCTTCTGCATGGAACATTTGTTAGAAATATTACTGGGCTACTTTACGCTGCTTTCATAGGTGAGTATTTCACTCAGTGCAAGGCAATGCTCTATTCAAAGTTTCCTTCATTGACAGATTTTTGTTTGTTCACTTTGTTTTGGTTTTGTGTGAGTACAACGGAAAGAAAGATGTTACCAAGAATTAGTGAGAAATCAAAGGAGGGTTAGAGGAAGGGCAGGAAAGGCATGTGGGGGAAGGAAGGAGAAGAGAGCAGTTGGGAGCAAGAGTGGAGTGGAGCATCAGAGAATAGGATGGTAAGGAGAAAAAAGATGACGTGTGTCATAACGGTGACTGTAGTGCACACAGGATGAGACTGTCAGAGAATTTAAAAAGTAGTAACAGAAAGTGAACAAAACTAAGTGATAACTAATACACACACACACACACACACACACACACACACACACACACACACACACACACACACACACACACACACAGAGCTGAATCTCTGTTTCCACCAGAGGTTCAGTGTCTTCCTGACTTAGTCTCACATGTGGATGTAGGATTCTGTATAAGCATTGCATATACATCCCATTGAGTACCTGTTGGACATTGAAGTTGTTTGGAGTGATTTGCTTTTACAAATGACACTGTGGTGAACACATGCAAGCAGCCTTAGACAGTCTTATCGTGTCACTGAATAAATTGTAGTGGGATTTCTTCTTAAGAGGTCTAAGTATTAATCCCTATTGAACTTATTTCCTCCGTGAAGTTACATAGCCCCTGAACTTTTGTTTTACATATTTTCCTACTCATTTTGATCTTTGTAATGTGATAGGAAACTTTGACTGTTTGATTTTCAGTTTTTAATTAGTCTATGTTAATGCCTTATGATCCATTATATTTTATATGTTTGTTATTTTATATCTGGTGGGCAGTTTCCCCACCAGAGATTTGGGGGTTTTGACTTACAGATTTATACATTTCTTTTAAATTTAATCTACCTGCTCTGTTCTTCAGATGTGTCCCCATTAAAATGTATTGCTCATCCAAGTTTCCTGGCTGTATTATATAAAATGGCAGTGATTAACACTTTAAAATGTTTTTGTGCCAATACTGTTTATCTTTTCAAGTAACTTCTTTAGTAGTAAGAGGTATGCTACTGTTATTTTCATTGGACTCTGAGTGAGACTGAGGTTAGGTGGTAACAGAGCTTGCTCCTAAATTAGTCAGCTAATTGAGGGCATGCCAAATTCATTATCTGCAGGTAAATTCTTAAGTAGGGTCCTCTGGTCTAAATGCTTAAGTGGTCCTTTCTATGGCAGAACATTCAATAGTATTAAAAACCTAAGTTATTGTCCAGCTTTTATTGATATTGTTGGTGGTGACTAGAGAAAATATGTATTAATGTGAGGGAAGTCCAATGTAGTGTAAGACTCAAGCTATAATCAGAAGAACTGCTAGTCAGAAGTCTGGGATCTTTGCTTGATGGATGGAACCAGCTCACAGAGACACTATATGATGTAAAGTAAATTCTCTGATGCCTCCTGTATTCCTCATCACGTCTAGGCTGAATCCAAGAGAAAAAACAAGAAGGGACAGTCCACTGTCATAGTGTATCGACTTAAACAGTTATGGATCAGATGGAAAATGGACTTGAAGATTTTTATCAGTCTCCATTTCCTAGTCAGATGCAGGACACACAGTAGGGTCAGAATAGGACACACACTAGGACCAGAACAAATGGCAAATGATAGTTTTTACAGAGAAAAAAAATCCTGTATTTTTCAAGTCTTCCTTATCATCTAACATTGTGTGTGTAGTTCATTATTCAGGTAGAAAAATGAATTATCTGTAAGTCCCTTCCTTATTTCTTTACCAGACTGAGTGCTACTTAACAGGTAACCAAGAGTGGTGTTGAGTACCTTCACATGCATGATTTCAGCTATCTATTTGAGCTGTACTATTGAACTGACAACTGAGGCTTGGGAGTTCTTTTCTTCAGTGTTCCATAATAATCTTTAAGTCTTTGCTTTCCTGTGAGCTTAGGTATAATCTACCAAGTTGATGTACAGGATCCTTCCTTTATCCATGCTTCCAATTAATACTCACACTGATATTAGTGATATGGTCACTAGTCTAAAATAAATGAGCAAGACATGTAATCTGTCCTTTGCTTAACTCCACTTTTAACTTTTTGTAAAGTTAAAATATAAATCTTACAAGTTTTCTTGAGGCATATGAATTTTGCCTTGATCTAAGATCACTGTTTTATTGGTTTGATTTTTAAATCTCTCTCTCTTTAACTCTGTACACACACACACACACACACACACACACACACACACACACACACACACACACACTTTTCTCTTAAGATTATCTTTAGAAGCTGGGTACATGTCTTTAATCCTAGGACTAAAGAGGAAGAGGCAGGCAGATCTCTAAGTTTGAGACCAGCCTGGTCTACAGGTAAGCTCCAGAACAGCCAGAGCTATACAGAGAAAACTCACCTCGTAAGCAAACTAACAAAAATACTGAAACAATAACAAAAGACTGATTATTTAGTTCTTAAACACACTGGATCATTAATATTTTGGGTAGCTCTAAAGAATGTGTTCTAGCAGTGAGTTACCTCCTAACTAGCACTAAACTATTCTGTGCCTGTGTTACTATGGTTTTGCCCAAATGTTTAAATGACCTCAACTGTTGTCTTGAACACTTAATTTCAAGTAGTTAGTTTCAAACTGTCTGTCTTCCTGGGTCATCTTAGTTTCTCCTCGAGAGTGACTTGTTCTTTGTAGTACATTTAGGGGTGTAGATACTGTTAACTTGTTTTGTAATTAGAGAGGAGCAACCCACGATACTTTCTTAACTTATAAACTCAACCAATGCTGCTGTTATTAAGTATAACTTAAATGGTAGGGTAAAAGTATTCAATTGTGGATATATTTATGTTGAAGTAGTCTATGGGCATCTAAACTCAAAACAGTTTGAGATTTTAGGCACTGGAAGATGATGGCTTTCTCAAAATACTCTGGAATAAGTTTTTTACTGAAATACAATTATTATTGCTAATAATATGTGCATTATCTAATATTCTTTTATGCTGATAAACATAATAAATGTAATTTCTCCCATAACTTGAAAGAAACAAACTTAATAGTTGCAGAGATCAGCTCACTAGTAGCAGTAAGAAAAACAGACATATGAGGAAACAGGGTGAAGTCATGAGTTACAAGTGCCAAGTCTTACCAGCAATGACAAAACAAAGCAAAAACAACCGCGCATACCCAAACACACCGAAAATTTAACTTAAAAATATCATCACTTTTTATGGAAAGGGTCAATTTATAAATTGTCTCTTGGGTTGATTCTGATTTAAACTCTTGACAAGGCCATAAATAACACAGAGGCTCTAATGATGTCTCTGTTGGTTTGTCATGAACCCATACACACTGAATGCTTGTAGAGTTCCAGCTTCTTTGGAAGAGCTGAGCCTCTCAGTACAACATGAACACTGACAGTGGGCTCATCAATTCATTTGTGAAGCTTATAAAATTGGCAGAAAAGCACATTTTCGAGTTAGATTACTCTGATGGTGCCAGAGGTGCTGTACCTCTGGAGAGCAGGGGACAGAAAAGAAGAAAGGACACTCAAACCTCAAGACCTAAGAAGAGTCTAGAAATACTGATTTTTTTTTAAAAAAAGTAACTTACTTCTATGCTATTTGGTTTTATTCTGAAGTTTTTCCTTGGTATATTAAAGATGAATATATAATGCAATCACAAAGATTTAGTGTCTATATCATGTTGCATAATGGTTTGTTCCAGGAAGATTAAACAGTTAAATGTTGAAGTGTTATGACAGTATTCTTTTTACACGGGGAGTCACACATTGTATCATCATTATTCGGCTACGCACAATGCTTTAAAAAAATTATTTCTATGACATCTGAGGTTATAGGTTATAAATATCACAGTTATATATTTTTTCAGAAATTAATACTGCCCCATTTGCAACCAAATGTATTATAGTTATCAGACTTTAAAAGAATGTTCAGTCAATGACATCATGCTTTCTTTTTTGTAAACTTATTACTCAAAATTTTGCAGCTAAAGAAAGTTGAGTTCAAATCTTGATCTAGTGACTATTTGCTTTGTGTATTTCCTTGTGTACGTGATAGGCAATCTCCCAAGGAGGCATACATTCTTGGCACCATCTGGTTTCCTGGTGGGAAACTGCATTCCTGTACTGTGAAAGGACTGCCAATCACTGCTGCACTTTTGAGATAGACTTCCTGTCTGGAAGAAAAGGCACCATGAACATCCTGCTGTGTATGAACACCTATGACCTAGCTCAGACCTTCAAAGTGTTGCTCAGCTGCCGTAAGAGTTAACCTTCTGACTTCCTGCCTTCTTCACTTCCCTGTTCTTGGAGTCTTTATCAATTAGACAATTTTTTAGGTATCTCAGAATCTGTTCTATTCCTCTTATCTCAGAGAAAAGAGTTGTAGTGAGCCCTCCTGTGTCTCACCTCTTTATGTCCATTGCCACGATGCTACCAGAAGCCTTTGGGAACTACACTGGGAAGAGTTCTTTCCTAATTGTTTTTTTTTTCTGCCACTGATTTCTTATGTTCCCATGTTCAAAAACTATTGCTCATTTCTTTCCTCTTTGGGAGAATATTTCTATGTTTGAATCTGCAAGGAATTCTACTCAGATTTCTAGAATTTATTTTTCTAGCTTTGTACTTGTTTTAATTAAATTTCTCTCTTATTAATGAGAAATAAAAGTATCTATGTTCTCCAGGTACTAATGGCAGTCACTCCTGGGAACCTAGCATGGTGGTAAGTATTTTCTGGGTATCATATGGATCCTACAGCAGCTGTGTCTACCGATATTCATCGTTCATAAGTTACGGAGAATGTGAGAGATTATATAATTTCCTCAAAACTATATAGAAGATGATAGAGAGAATATTGTCTAATAATTATGGCACAATCAACATGAATTCCTGGAACAAATGAGTAGAAAGGATAATGCTTTAGAGACAGAGTACATTGTGCTAGCAAAGAAAGTGGTCTTAAGATTATACAAATAAGGCTTACGTTTGGAATTCAAAAACAGAAAGTATTTAGACTTTCCATTTAGAATAAAAGCACGAGAAACCAACTAGTAGCCAAATTCCCAGTAAAGAGGGAAGGAAAACTGATGTGCCCCACCCAAGGAGAGGGAGATGAGCTGTGTTCCCTAATGGAGTTATGCTTGAAGATTCTGGAGCAGGGGTGGTGGTATGTAGACTATATTTTGGTTTACTGATATAAAACACAAAGTATGAATTAGCTACTAACGACAAATGTTTGGAGAGCATTTAGGAGGTCTTTAAGTAGATAAAAGATCTAAGCAAGTCAGTGGTCAGAATATAAGGAAATATTTTAGTAAGGGACAGTTAGGATTATCTGTGGAATGTTAGATAGTAGGGGTTTGGGAAAATGAATAGTCAAAGATTCACTCAATACAACACAAGACTACTAGATAAATAATACAGCCACATACCCTCCTTTAACAGTGGTGAAAGCAGCTGTTGGGAATGGAAAATGCTGACTCAGAGCCCCCAGAACATTGGCAGCATGGCTTTTGAGCACAGCCCAAAAGGCTTTTGGTGGATATTTACATAGAATTTCTTGTAAGATTCTAATATGGTGAAATGAAGATGATACTGTTCTAATACAGAAAGTGACACTGTTGCTCATTTCCCACATCTCCCACAGGTAAGCTGTCCCTTGCAGCAATCCTCAGAGTGACTGACCTTCCCACAGTGCCACCACAGTGCCTCATCACAGTTTCTGCTCCCAAGAATTAAAAACATCTAGAATAAGGTTTATCTCACTGGCATCTTGCCAGAGCAATCAAAGTATATTCTGGAAAAACATATTTTAAAAGCATTTATTTAGATGTAATGTTTTAAAATTTTGGGATTTGGCAGAAGGCAGATGAACTTCTTACGTCTGCTATGCCTATGAACAAGAACAAAATGATATGCACATAGATTGTGTCAGTTTTTTCAAGTAAAAAGAATGTAGCCATGGACCCCTATAAATCACCCCCAGAGAAGATCAAGCTGTTTGAGATTAGTGCTCTAGAATTTTCTAAGTACCCATCGGTAAAAAGTGAAGTATTTCCCCACCTCTGTTCAAACACATATTCCTCACAAACCAAGACTATCTATACGATATTTATGCCCAGCAGAGCAATAGCTGTTGTGTTGAGGATAAATTCAGATATATAATTCTGAATGTTTGTCCTAAAGGAATTCGGAGTTTATTTCTCGCCATTTACTAGGAAGTCCATAAAGGAGGATATTGTGATTTAAGAATGTGAACACAGAATAAAGCAGAAGATAAAAATATGTCTTCTTGTGAGCAGGTAACTTTGAGATTTCGTTTCCTTTTAGTTAAAACTGTACTCATTCTTGCAAGAGTCTTAAAAGTGAATAAGGAGGGAAGATTTTATAGTTAGACAGTTGATGTCTTCCCACTGTTAAGACAAAGCTACTTCTGGGATACTGTATCAGTCTGCTATTTGATAGGAATGGAGGGCTAGGGGGAATTCTGCCATTTTCTAAAAACTCTAGAACAAGCTGAAGCAGCCACAGGAAATAGCAACCTTTAGCAGAAATTCATCTGCGCTCGGTGCTGATGTTAAGAGATATTGCTATGATCAGACTTTTCTGGTACATTTACTTAAATTTTCATGCTAAACATATGCATATATTATATATATGATATATATATATGCACATACATACACAGTTTGTGGGGTTCGATCTCTTTGTTTAGACATATGAAGTAAAATGGAAAAGGGTGGGCTGGCTAGAAAGAAAACTGCTGACACCTGAAAATACACAGGAGCAAAATACGGAGGCAGTGAAAGCGAAGTGGGCAGGTTGCGCAGGTTCTCAGACCTTTTTCAGTGAGGCTTCAGGAAGCTCTCTCCAGATTCGCAGTGATGTTTCTGTCTTGTCAGCATTTTCCTTTTATTTGTATTGGACTTTATGACATGTCTAAGAATAATAAATAATTTATAAGTTGCAATAATGGCCTGTAACATTTCTGGCAGATTTAAAAATTTTTTTCCAATAACTCATTTGATAAACTCTTGAGCTCTCTTCTCTAGAACATTTCACACAACAATGCTTTGTTTTAAGGGTTGTCTATCAGTGGGTAGCAAAGCATTCATTATGCATTCAAGCCTGCATTTTTGTGGATCCCTTTCTTCTTTTCTTTTTATTTTTTTCCCCTTTAAGTGGCATCTTTTTTTTCTTTCTTTCTGGGTATAATCTGATTCTTTGCAATGCAAAACAAAATCACAGGGGAAAAAAGTTAACCCTTAAGAATCTCAAGGGAAATGACAGGTTTTTTTTTAAAACAACATCACACTATCAATATAATTTAATAAATACTTTTATAAGTCATCCATACATCTGAATGTGAGTTCTTGTGGTAGTTTGACCACATGAAAAATGGGATGGTGGGGATAAATAACAGCTCTATACATATTCCTAAGGAATAATATTGCCTGTTTTTCTTATTGACAACTTCCAGAATACACGTACTTAAACACGTGCCCTGGCCATTTACCAAAATGAATTCAGTGTGTACATTTTCACCTTTGTTCTCTTTTACACGTTCTTTGGTGGTAGGATCATTATCCCAAAGTAGGGGGTAGGATCTCAGAAATGGCTCTTTATTACTGAAAGATTAGCCTGCTGTCCTTAATGATTACGGGCGTTCTCATATTACACCCTCAGCACATGTCAGGCTGGAGATAGAACACAAGGTGCACCACGTGATTCATGTTTCCTGTTCTTTCTTGAACCTCTTAGTAAAAAACGATTCAATTCACAAACTGGGAAACTGCTGTTTGGCTACCGACCTTGTATTTGGCATATGTAAAGTAATGAGTTTTTCTTATGGATAAAAAGGCTATCAAAAACAGGAAGGGAGACAGATAGAAATGGAGATTAACGAGCAAGGCTCCCAGTGATCACGGAGACGTGGGGAAGCTAAAGGACAACTTTCGAAGATGAAGAAATTAAGGAAGACAGTTGAGCAGATTGTTAGACTCTTACCACAGACAACTTTGGAGTTCTCCTGAAGCTAATGTACATCTCAATCTCATTACACTCCAGGGATATAAAGCATCACACCTTTCTACACCTCCCTGGAAAAAGTAGGATTCTTCCTTCTCAATGGGCGCTGTTTTCTGGACACTTTCAAATCCAACATCTGACTCTTAACACACAGCTGTGTTCCTACAGTGTACTTCCTCAATCCCAAGGATGACATTTACTGAAATATGTGCTACTGGGCAGTTGCTTTTCACATATGCAAACAAAGTCAACGTTCTTCTGTTTCCTAATCAACTAGTTTCTTGGCAGCCATTAACAATCAAATGATAGAGACATCTGAGGGGTTCATTGACCTGGTGTAGAGGACCTTTAAATCTTTTAGGATTGGGAATAAATTACCTCGAAGTTGCATTATTAGGACCAGAGAGACAAATGCCAAAAGTAAGGAAAGATTTGTGAACCTAATACAAATTCAGTAATTTTTGTTTCTTCCTTGTTCTAAAGACACAATCATCAACACAAATAAGATATACCTTAATAGGCTGTTTTCAATGGATACTTATTAACCATCCTGAACAAAGCTTACTCTCGAGTGATACATTTTCCACACTTTGGAATGACATTTTTCGGTTCCTGAGCAGATCTTATTAGCTTGGTAATTTTAATCTTCATCGTTAAAAAATCGTCTTTGCCTCTGAGTTCCTCCCATTGATTTATGTCCTCAATTCTTTCCTCATGCTGCACTCTTCCTAGTAATAGGGGCTAGATCAGCACCACAAGCATTCTCTTGCTTCTTAGTCAAATCTGCACAAGATTCATGATGAGCACGAACTCTCTAGCAAACTGTACTGTTATATGCTAATTTTGGAAGGCGATGGGGGATACTGGACCTTCTGTTGCGTTTATGTGCTATCCCTTGTGTTTAGCAGCTGTGATCATTACCGTCCACAGCTCACTGATGTTTGAAAGGAGCCACTGGAAATGGGTTGTCAATTCTTTTATGTGTGTCATTCTTAGTTTACAAGCAAATGGCCAGCTATGGAAAACAGAGCGGGTGACAGACTAATCCACCATTCTCAACTTGGTACCCACTCTCTAATTCCAAATCTTAATTTCTGCAGGTGAAGAGTGGAAGTAACAGAATAAGAAATCTGTGCCTGGGAGGTGGTGTGATGATACCCAAGGTGAAGAAAAGGCAAAGCATTTTCAGACTAACTTTTCAACTCATATATTTTAAAACGTTTTGACAAACCAATAAAGATTCACAATTATCCAAAGTATGTTTTCTGTGTTTCCCTAGAAGGCTATTTAGGAGAGTATCACATGGATAAATTTCAGTTTTGGTCCTGGAATCTTCTTAGGACTCAATTGCCCTAAGTTTTTGAATGTAGGAACTGTACAATGAAAGCAAGATATAGACTGACAGTACAGGAGAGAGGTTTAGGAAGACTTTAAAGTTGCAATAGCTTCAGGCAAGGTGAAATATCATAAGCAAAAGCTGAAAAGCCCTCTGACAGAGTCTGAGCAATGTACACTTCTGCCCACAGGTCATACTGAAGGTGAGATAAGCAGTAGACCTGTCCTTAATCTTCCATAGTACTGCAAACTTAGTGCTGGTAATGAATGTAAAATGGGATTCTTGATGCTGTCTGTTAGCCTCTGAAACATCATCATAATTAAGTTTCAAGGCTGTACTCACAGATCACTTAATCAAAGATTATGGTTGAAAATGTCTCATTGATATGGGTGGCATAAGTCATGCCGGGGCTCCATCAAAGATGCCACCTTAAATATCACTCTTTGATTAACTCTGAAAGAAATGGATCAACCAGACAGAGGGAGAGGAGCCATCCTGAAGGTCCACTAAGAAGTGGAATGTGCTCTTCTTGAAATGTTGACATTTATTTTAAGAATAAATCCTACAATATAACAGTAGAGCAAAGCAAAGGGGAAGGGAATACAGCAAGCAAAGAGTCAGGAGGGAAAAAAGGACAAGCTGAGAGCTGTAGGAATTCGTTGCTCTCCCCAGCCTGCACGCTGCAACTTCCTCCAGGCTGCACTGGGAAGCTCTGGACATCACTTTACTCAACTGCCACCTAATTCAAGTCTTCAGGCGAGAGCAAGTGAAGAGACCTTACCTCATTCTCAGAGGAGGAGATATCAGGAAGAAAACAGACTGGACACAGTGCCTGAAATTTGCTTCAGTAACTTAAAAAAACACAATAAAACAAAACTTGGGACTTGGAGGGATTCTGAGTGGAGTTTGAAAATTGAAGTACATGAGAAATTAAAAGTTTAATCTACTGCTCTACTGAAGGAATATAGCAGCAAAAAGACTCCTAAGGACATTCTGCTGTATTCGTGGATCAGTGTCTTGGTCAGCCATCTTGAGAGAAACTTCCTCCTGCAGTGGATGGGAACAGATACAGAGACCAGCAATTGGATAACATCCACACTTGGGGAACTCTGCAGAAGTTGGGCAAGACAGATTGTAAGCGGCAGAGGGGGTCAGTGACAAAAGAAAAGGAGACTTTCTAGACTCAAGCAGGACTGACTCTCACATGACCTCACAGAGACTGTGCACAGGGCATGCACAGGGCACAGACAGATGGAGTACCAATGTTGAGAGAGCCAGCATCCCATGCCTGTCCCAGAAGCTGTGTCCAATTGATACCATTTCACAAAGGAAAAAGAGACTGCAATGGAGTCTCACTGGGTCTACAAAACACACTTAAGGACAGGTCAACAGTACATGGCCAACACAAAATAAACTCAGTGGTACTTTTGCAGTTATTTTTCTCATAGTGCTTTGAGTGTTTTGTTTTTTTGAGACATCCCAATCTTTTTCTTATTTTGTATTTTGTTTCCACAGGTTTTCTATATGTGTGTTTCAACATTCTTATGTGTTTCTCGGGCTTTTCCTTTGGATCCTTTTCTTTTTATATTTATTTGTTTTGTCCTCTTCTGGCTGGCTGATTTTTATCCTACATTATTTTGTGATAATCTTTTCAGGTGCCCATTTGTATTCTAAGGAAAGAATGTAAGAAAGGGTGTGGATTTGAGTGGGTGGGGATGTGGAGAGGATTTTGGAAGGGCTGGGAGAAGGAAAACTCTAATCAATGTACTGTATAAAAATTCCATTTAAAAATGAAAGGGTAAATGATAAATTGCATATGATACAACCTGAAAAGGTAGTTTTATGGTAAGAATCAACCTATTCATAAGGCAATTCAATCTTACTGTTATAATAGCTAATAAAAGTTATGTCTCAGTTTTAACAGATTCTCTTAAAACAAGTCCATCCTTTATTATCATCATCATCATCATCATCATCATCATCATCATCATCATCATCATCATCATCATCATCATCATTTTGATCTTTCAAACATTTTACCTCCGGTCAATACCTCAATGTACATTGTCTTGAGGGTCTGTCTCCCTGGAGCCCAGGGCCTCCGTATCTGAAATGTTCAGCACCTACCACCAGATGGCAGCGTGTCGCAAGTAAACACCAGATGCTTTATGCCCAGGTGGGAAATTCTGGTGCTTCATAACTTATAGAAAAATAGGGAGGATGGTTGATTGTACACGTATTTAGGTATTATAAGTAAAATAATTAAAACAAAACGTTATTTAATTTAACATGCAAGCAGTAAGTTTACTGCCTTATGTAATGTTTCTGTCAACCATTTTGCTATTATAGTGACAGTGAATCCTTCTATGGTAACTGGATTTACAGTACTTGTACTCCGGGTGCTCAAATTTTATTGAAAATAATGGTCTGCCTTCAAGATAGAAAGCTACTGACCACAAATGAGCTTGGTACTGCATAGATTATATGGAGCTTTTAAATAGATTTTAGAGGAACAGATGCTTTCCATGTTTTTATCTAAATATGTGAACCTTCCTGTCTGTGGTTAAGGCTATTGTCTACATCGTATAGCATTAAGAGCAATGTAAATGCTATTCCAATAGTTTCAACAGTGTTAGGAATTTTCGGATGATAATAACATAGCTGGGACGAGAATGGATGGAGCACTATCCAACATGGCAGGAGCCTTTCGAGCTCTCTTCTCAACCTTTGACTGTCTCATATGGCCCTTTATCTTCGAGATCTATTTGTGTGTCCTTCTGATGACACTTTGATTTCTTGGGTAAATTTTAGTATTCTTCTGGTCCTCCTTTTCAAAGTAATCTGTAGAAAAATTCACAAAATGTAACAGGTGAGTGATGTAACATAGGATCCCCAGAATTGCTGTGTCCCTCCATCATCTCTAAGGGGCAAGTTAAGTAATTGCAGGTAACCCGTAAACAGCCAACCTGAGTTGGAGTTTAAAGGTCAGGAAGTAGTACCAATTAAATCTTACGGTCCATTTTTGTTCATACTGTTAAAACCCATCAACACGTACACTAAATAGAAAACAGCTTTTTAAAAAATTATTTGATGGACAGGTATCTCCTTCCTCTGACTGAGCATTGTTTGCCCGTGGAAGGCGACTCAGTATAGCTTAGCATTTTCTCATGTACGTTCTCATGGGCTAGCATTATTTATGTATAATTAAGTATTATTAATGCATTTTCTGGAGCTGGAAAATGTCTCAGTAGCTAAGAAGACTTTATTGCTCTCACAAAGGACTAAAGTTGGGTTCACAACTGCCTATAACTCCAGCTCCAGGAGACCCCATGCCTTCTGTCCTCTACAGGTACCTATATTCATGTGCAATTACCCCAATATACATGTAATTAAAAACTCATTAAATAATTGTTAAAAGTGTATTTCTTGCAAATACAGGGAAGCTAGTTTAATTCACCAAGGATTCAAATTCAGAGTCTGTAGTTATTAAATAAGAAAGAGTAGGGGATATCATTGAAGCACCTCTTTTTTTTCCTGAAAAACTCATTTTTTTAGGAAAAGTTTCTCATAGTTAAAACATGGAGCATACCCCATTTTTCATTAGAAGCATTTATTGTTTTGCTTTTCAGAAGCCCAGAAGGTTCTTTGTTCAGGTTCTTTTAGTCTAAACTTGATGGTGCAGCCACCCCAAAGATGGAGATGTATGTGAAATAGTGGGCCAAGAATTAAAACCTTCATTAAAGTAGACAAGAACCAGGAATCTAGGAAAGTGCCATGTTGGCTGGCTAGCAGTCTCTGCCAGATGACCTCCTCCATTTTATAAAACGCTTGACTTTCAGCTGAGTACACGGATTTCCAGAATGAGACCATTTCCAACTTCTCATGTTGTTCACAATGGCTGCCTTGTGATTTCATAAAGAGGTCCAGATTTAAGGGCATGTATACACCATCAGGAAAATATACTTTATATTATTATATGCATTAATTAAAGATTATGATATGGTATTTATATTAATTAAATGCATGTACATACTATCAGGAAACATCTATCTGTCTTTTACTTGAATCTGGCTATTTCTTCTATAGCTTGTCTCTGTCTACTGGCTCAAAATCAGATGCGAGTCAAAAAAAAAAGCATCTTGAATTGTGAAGTGAATTTCAGAAACGGTGCTGCTTTTAGTGAGCTAACAAGACAATAGGAGTCTGGGTTACAGTCACAGTGCAGGGAATCATATCATTCTTTGACTATTTGCCAAAGTTTTATACCACAAATAAGTCAACTCCTATTTTATTGGAATGTGTGGGTTTGTGTCCCTTCCCAAAAGATATATCCATATATCAATGCATGTTGTGTCCCTTCCCAAAGGTATAGTCATGTCACAATGCATGTAACATATTATGTTATTTGGAAAGAACCTTGGAAAATGTTACTCATTCAAAGCATCTTTTAAGATGTGAGCATCCTGACATTTCCAGGGCAGGACCTGAATCCAATGACAGCTATCCGTGTAGGAAGACCTGTTGAGGGGAGTTCCATGGGACGGTGGAGGAGACTCAGAACACAGAGAGAGCAGGCAGGGATGACAAAGGAGACAGAGGCTAGAGAAAGTCCTTAGAAATTGTCCAAAGTCAGGAAGAAACCTTCATGTCTCTAAAGGGAGCACAGCCATGAGGAAGGATAGGTCTTGGATTGTCTTGTTTCCTTATTTAGTAGCTCAGGCTATACTTAAGCTCATGCTTGACCTTTTATGTCAGTGTAGGTTTGTTGAGTGTGGGATGATGAGCATGCCCTCCCATGCCCAGCCTGTTACCAGGTTTATGCCCCCCCCCAAACTGTGAATAAGCACCCTAGTCACCAGACTTGTGATCACCTCCTACAGCAGCATTAAGAAACATACACTTGTTTATGGTTCTGGGTCTTTTCTTAATGTTTTGCCACTCATAAAGAAACCTAAACAACAGCTTCCCAATTTACTAAAATCTTGAAGCCAAAGACTACATCTTAATGATATTTACGCCCACATGGTCTAGAAGACAGTACATATGGGGACAGTTTTAGTGGAACTGCATTCACACTGCTAGCAACTCATGAGGGAATTGGTATTTAAGGGAGACTGCCTCAAAGAAAGCTTGGAAGAATTTCAAGAATTATTACTATTAATTATCATTACCATGTTGCCAATTATGGGTGCTGAAACAAGGGATGGGTGAAAGGAACAGAAAACCTGCAGAGAAGAATCCAAGTCCTGGATATGCTAATGTGCTAATTTCTAAGGCTTCGAGGGTTAGTTTCTGTTGTGAATGGAGGAGACACTTGCCTCCTACTTGCCAGCACTAAGTAAAAACTCAGCAGGTTGCCTGTTTATTTACACTCCACCTGCCTCCTAAGTTAATTGTTTTCCTCTAGTTTTAGCATCTGAAAGACTCCCTCAGACTTCTGCAAAGCTAGTTTGCAGTTTATTGCTGCCATTGAATATTAATAGAAACTTCTGGTTGTTGTTTCATCAGATCATTCAATCAGGTATGCAAATACCCTAACTCAGTTGCCTGGTTCTGTGCAGAAATCAAAATTACGGGGCTCTACCGACTTGCTAGTCTTTATGAAGTCTGCGCCGATTATGAGATCTATAAAATATTTTTTATTGAAAGCTTATTTTGATGGCAGACACTTCTGGCAGCCAGCAGCAGCTGTGGAGAGTTCGGCCATGTTCTTGAGCCCAAGCATAGCATTTACTTCTGCCAACATGCCCACGTTGTTCACAGGCTCATTTGGCAATGAAACATACTGCTGGAGAAAGAGGTTGACGGTCCATAGAATGAGTCATCCCATTTACTGGATTATTGACTTCTGCTGCTGAAGTCACCTTTTGATAAGCAGTTACCTGGGACACTGGTATCTTCACACTCTTTGCACATTTGGAGATATCTACCCACATAATTCTTTCTCACTGACTTTCCTAGTATGGTCTGCCCTGCCAAGTCTCTGATCATCCAGAATCTATTGACTACAGATTGAGTCAGTGAACAATTGAACATCAGGACAGTTCTCCTTCCAAGAAAAATGTATGATCAATAATTCATCTCTCCACTTCTGAGTGGCAACTGAATAACATGCAGAGTCCATTGTAAAGTGGCTCTAGGCTTCTCTTCCTTATCATTTCTAGAAATAGAGAAGGCTAAGGTGTTATGTTATAAAGTATATATGTCTCTTTCCCTTGACAACTTGTCCAGAGTACATTCATATTCTTTGTGGTTGTGATATATGTAACATATGAAGTTCTGATGAAAATATGTATCAACATTTAGATTGCAAAGAGACTTGAGTTCAGCCCTGAGGCTGATGACTAATACATATTATCCCTAAGTTTAATTTAGAAAGCCTTGTGGTTAAGACTAAACCTCTGTAAAAAGAAAAAAAAAGGACACAAGAAAATATGCTTTCAAGGAAAGAAAAATTGAAAGGGTTAAACCCATTGGGAAGTGGCAAGGAAAGTAATAAAACATTAAGAATTTGCTTGATGCCAGGCCAACCCTCCATGGCCCATGATGGTTTACTGGAGAGGCTGAAGCCTGTCTCAGTCTTTCTCTAGTAACAAGTTGGTCCTAAGGAGGTCTCTTTAGGGGGTGCATTCATTCTTGAAGGTTTGGGAACTCATTTAGTACCCTGAAACAGGCTCATTATTTCCCCAAAGCAATGCTGCCGCCCACCTAAAAAACCTTTCATACAGAATCCCACAGTTTAAACTAATTAACTTTTGCATTATTTAGCTTAATGTACATCATTAAAGTCAGTTTTCTTCTTTAGCATTGTGGAGAATTCAAGTAATAATGCCTTGCACTTGTAAAGAACTTAATTTACAAGCCTCCCATTTGCTATATTGCTGGATTCTTTTCTTTTAGAGTATACATATAAAGGTTCCAGTGTCTGCGGTAACTATTCAGCAGGTCTTATAAGAACGGGGAAGAATCTCTCAGACTTCTACTCCCCATGTGTAATGCAGAGCTGGGAAGAGGAATGCAATTATCTGTAGAAGTCAACTCATTTAATCCACAAAACAGCCAGTAGAAGTGGGTGCAATGGCTTTCCTTGCTTTACATATGAGGAAAGGCAGGCAGATGAAAGGTAGCTTGTCAAGCATCATACAACTGGCCATCATGGAGGCTAGCTCTCCACCCTTAAGTCATATATTTTGTGGTGTGAATGTGGTACTATAGTGAGTTCGTATAACAACATTGTCTCCAGTTTAGAAACAGGAGCATGGAGGCTAACAGACAGTAGAATTTCCTTATCAGAACAAATTCAGGTGATCTGTGTTCCTCCATAGTTTTTCTGTTTCATTTTTGCTTCTTTATACTTATTCACCTATAGTACACAGTTGCACTTTATAGCCTCTGCCCTCTTATAGTCTGTATTTATTATTTTGATGCTGTCATGGCTCATCCCAACCCAGTCTCTATACACTGGCTTGTTATTCTGTGGAACTGGAGCTGGCTGTCAGTGTAGTTCAGAGAGATCTCTTTGAGGAACAAAATTCTTAATTCTCCTCAGGGGGATACACCAGAGCTTCTTAGACTCTTTCTACTTCTAATTTCTTTTCAAGAGGAGGTTTTTGTTTGTTTGTTTGTTTGTTTTGTTTTGTTTGTTTGTTTGTTTTGGATCTTAAGGATCGTGGTGTGAATAAGAAATCTCTCCCATAGTGCCGGGCAAGTGTTTGGATACTTGCTTTGTGTTCGAGGAGGTTATGTTTAAGAGGCAAAGGTTTGCTGAGTCAATAAGCCAGTGGGGTGGGTTTTGAGCATTTGTAGCCTTTTAACCTTTTGGTTGCTTTTTTCCCTGGTGTGCTGACAGAATGTGATCAGTCAGCTTCTTGGTCCCGCTGCCTGCTGCCAATTAATTCCTACTCTTATAGACTCTTATCTCCCCGAAACTGGAAACCCCAACATACTCTTCTGTGATTTGGTTTTGATTATGACATCTTATCATAGCAACAAAGATTAACTAGTAGACCAGTATGCAAGTATATAAAATAGGAATGCAAATTAAATTGATAATAAAAATGAAGAAAACTTCCTGAGTTACTATCTTAGATTAGTAGGAATATAACAGAGACACAGCCTGGGGTTCACAGAGCCTAAGAGGGTCTTACAAAGACAGCCTGAGATCTTCCCAGTCTATAGTTACTTTCTATCCTGACAGGATTCTTTAGGTTTCTGCCTGCTCCAGGAGCTGACCCAGTGCCACAGCTCTCTGTACCTAGATTCTGCAAGGAGAGAGCAGGTCTCTCAGAAGTGCAATACACCCAAGAGCACATGTGAGACCACAATTTCTGCTTATATACCGGGTCCAAAAGGAACCCATCTGGCACAGGAACAAAGGAACAGTCTTGAACAGGATCCTTCTGGTGGTTTCCACCTGAAGCTGCAGTGTGCCACAGCTGTCTAACCCAGATCAAGATAGGAGATATCTGGACTACCAGGAGTGCTGACACACTTGACAGCACAGGTAAGACCACCACTTCTTCTCAGAAAGACTCATCCAGAGCCTGCAGAACACAGGAGTCGAAGAGCAACCTGGGACAAGATACTTTCAGTTTCTGTCTGTCCCCTGAGCTGACCCAATGACACAACTCTCTGTACCCAGATTCTGTGGGGAGAGAGCACGTCTCTTAGTAGTGCTGATACACAGGCTTACAGGAGGATCAAGCCACTGTCAGAGACAGCAAGACTTGCTAACACCGGAAAGAAGCAGATGGTGAGAGGCAAGGGCAAAAGCAACATATCCAAGGCCATCAGAACCCAATTCCCCCACTACGTCAAGCCCTGAGTACCCCAACACACTGGAGAAGAAAGTATTTGATTTAAAATCACAACTCATGGAAATGTTAGAGGACTTTAAGAAGGACATAAGTAACTCCCTTAAAGAAATACAGAACAACACAGGCAAACAGGTAGAAGCCCTTAAAGAGGAAACACAAAAATCAAACAAACAAACGAAGGAATTGAACAAAACCATCCAGGATCTAAAAATGGAAATAGAAACAATAAAAAAAATCATAAGCAGAGATATCCCTGGAAATTTAAAAACCTAGAAAAGAGATCAGGAATCATAGACACAAGCATTACCAACAGAATACAAGAGATAGAAAAGATCTCAGGGGTAGAAGATACCATAGAAAACATTGACAAACCTGTCAAAAAATGCAAAATGAAAAAAGCTCCTAAACCAAAACATACAGAAAATCCAGGACACACGGAGAAGGTCAAAGCTAAGGAATATAGGTATAAAAGAGAGTGAAGATCGTCAAATTAAAGGGTCAGGAAATATCTTCAACAAAATTATAGAAAAACTTCCCTAACCTAAAGAAAGAGATGCCCATAAGTATACAAGAAGCCTAAAGATTGGACCAGAAAAAATTTCCTCCAGTCACATAATAACCAAAACATCAAATGCACAAAACAAAGAACTAATATTAAAATCAGTAAGGGAAAAAGGTCAAGTAACATATAAAGGCAGACCTATCAGAATCACATCAAACTTCTCAATAGAGACTATGAAAGCTAGATGATCCTGGGTAGATATCAAACAGACTCTAAGAGAACACAAATGCCAGCCCAGTCTAATACACCCAGCAAAACTCTCAATTAACATAGAGGAAGAAGCAAACATATTCCATGACAAAAGCAAATTTACACAATATCTTTCTACAAATTGAGCGCTACAAAGTATAGTAGATGGAAAACTCCAACAGAAGGAAGGAAGCTACACCATAGAAAAAAGCAAGAAAGTAATCTCCTTGCAATGAAACCAAAACAAGAGAGACACACAACATAATTCCACCTCTAACAACAAAAATAACAGGAAACAACAATTATTGGTCCCTACTATCTCTCAAAATAAACAGACTCCATTCCCCCAATAAAAAGACATAGACTAACAGAATGAATACATACAGAGGACCCAGCATTTTGTTGCATACAGAAAATGCACTTCAGTGACAAAGAGAGACACTACCTCAGAGTAAAATGCTGGGAAACAATTTTCCAAGCAAATAGCCACAAGAAACCAGCTGGAATAACCATTCTAATATCGAATAAAATCGACTTTCAACCAAAAGTTATCAAAAAAGATAAGGAAGGACACCACATTCATCAAAGGAAAAACCCACCAAGATGAACTCTCTATCCTGAATATCTATGCTCCAAATGCAGGGGCAGATACATTCATATAAGAAACCTTAATAAAGCTCAAAGCGTACATTGTACCTCACACAAAAATAGTGGGAGATTTCAACACCCCACTCTCATCAGTGGACAGATCATGGAAACAGAAACTACACAGAGACACAGAGAAACAAACAGAAGTTATGAACCAAATGGATTTAACAGGTGTGTGTGTGTGTGTGTGTGTGTGTGTGTGTGTGTAACATTTCATCCTAAAACAAAAGAATACACCTTCTTCTCAGCATCTCACGGTACCTTCTCCAAAAATGACGATATAATTGGTCACAAAACAGGCCTCAACAGATACAAAAAGATAAAAATAATACCATGCATCCTAACAGATTACCATGGACTAAGGCCAGTCTTCAATAACAGCAAAAATGTCAGAAATCTCACATACACATAGAAGCAGAACAATGCTCTAGTCAATGATGACTGAAGGAAGAAACAAAGAAATTAAAGACATTTTAGAATTTAATGAAAATGAAGGCAAAACATACCCAAACTTATGGGACACAGTGAAACCAGTTCTAGGAGAACAACTTATAACTCTGAGTGCCTCCAAAAAGAAACTGAAGAGAGCATACATTAGCAGCTTGACAGCACACCTAAAAGCTCTAGAACTAAAAGAAATGAATAATCTCAAAAGGAGTAGAAGGCAGGAAATAATCAAACTCAGGGCTGAAATCATCCAAGCAGAAATGAAAAAAACTATTCAAAGAATCAACAAACCAGGAGCTGGTTCTCTGAGAAAATCAACAAGGTAGATAAACCCTTAGCCAGTCTAACTAGAGGGCACAGAGAAAGTATCCAAATTAACAAAATCAGAAATGTAATGGGAGACATAACAACAGAAGCTGAGGAAATTAAAAAAAGAAAACAAAAACAAAAAAATCAGCTTCTACTAAAAAAGTCTATACTCAACAAAACTGGGAAATCTGGATGAAATGGACAAATTTCTAGACAATATCAGGTACCAAAGTTAAATCAGGATCAGATAAACCATCTAAACAGTCTGATAACTCCTAAAGAAATAGAATCAGTCATTAAAAGTCTCCCAACCAAAAAAGATGGGTTTAGTGCAGAATTCTATCAAACATTCATAGAAGACCTAATACCAATACTGTCCAAATTATTCCACAAAATAGAAAGAACACTACCCAATTCCTTCTATGAAGTCACAATTATGCTTACACGTAAACCACAAAAGACCCAACAGAAAAAGAGAACTTCAGACCAATTTTCCTTATGAATATCCGCACAAAAATACTAAATAAAATTCTTACAAATCGAATCCACGAACACATCAAAATGATCATCCATCATGATCAAGTAGGCTTCATCCTAGGGATGCAGGGATGGGTCAATATATGGAAATACATCAATGTAATCCACTATATAAACAAACTCAAGGAATAAAATCTGATTAGATCCTGAGAAAACATTTGACAAAATTCAACACCCCTTCATGTTAAAAGTCTTGGAAAGATCAGGAACTCAAGGCCCATACCTAAACATAGTAAAAGCAATATACAGCAAACCAGTAGCCAATATCAAACTAAATGGAGAGAAAATTGAAGCAATCCCACAAAAATCAGGGACTAGACAAGGTTGCCCACTCTCTCCTTACCTATTAAATATAGTACAAGAAGTCCTATCCAGAGCCATCAGACAACAAAAGGAGCTCAAAGGGATACAAATGGGAAAGGAAGAAGTCAAAATATCACTATTTGCACATGATATGATAGTATACTTAAGTGACCCCAAAAATTCCACCAGAGAACTCCTAAGCATGATAAACAACTTTAGCAAAGTGGCTGGATATAAAATTAACTCAAAGGATAAATGAGCTGAGAGGGAAATTAGGGAAGTGATACCTTTCACAATAGTAACAGAATATAAAATACCTCGGAGTGACTCTAACCAAGCAAGTGAAAGATCTATATGATAAGAACTTCAAGTCTCTGAAGAAAGAAATTGAAGAACATCTCAGAAGATGGAAAGATGTCCGTGATCATAGATTGGTAGGATTAATATTTTAAAAATGGCCATTTTACCATAAGCAATCTACAGATTCAATGTGATCCCCATCAAAATTCCAACTCAATACTTCATAGAGTTAGAAAGAACAATTTGAAAACTCATTTGGAATAACATAAAAACCAGGATAGCAAAAACTATTCTCAACAATAAAAGAACTTCTGCAGGAATCACCATCCATGATCTCAAACTCTATTACAGAGCAATGGTGATAAAAAGAAACTCTATGATATTGGTACAGAGACAGGCAGGTAGATCAATGGTATTGAAGACCCAGAAATAAACCTACACACGTATGGTCACTTGATCACAAAGGAGCTAAAACCATCCAGTGGAAAAAAGATAGCATTTTCAACAAATGGTGCTGGCTCAACTGAAGGTCAGCATGTAGAATGCAAATCGACCCATTTTTATCACCTTCTACAAAGCTCAAGTCCAAGTGGATCAAGGACCTCCACATAAAACCTGAAACACTCAAACTAATAGAAGTAAAAGGGAAGAAGAGACTTGAACACATGGGCACTGGGGAAATTTTCCTGAATAGAACACCAACGGCTTATTCTCTAAGATCAAAAATCAACGAATGGAATTTCATAAATTTGCAAAGCTTCTGTAAGGCCAAGGACACTGTCAGTAGGACAAAATGGCAACCCACAGGTTAGAAAAAGATCTTTACCAATCCTACATCTGATAGAGGAATAAAATCTAATATTCAAAGAACTCAAGAATTAGACTCCAGAGAATCAAATAGCACTGTTGATAAATGGGGTACAGAGCTAAACAAAGAATTCTCTACTGAGAAATATCAAATGGCCGAGAAGCACCTAAAGAAATGTTCAACATCCTTAGTCATCAGGGAAATACAAATCAAAACAACCCTGAGATTCCATCTCCCACCAGTCAGAATGGCTAAGATCAAAAACTCAAATGACAGCAGATGCTGGTGAGGATATGAAGAAAGAGGAACACTCCTCCATTCTTGGTGTGATTGCAAGCTGGTACAACCACTCTGGATATCATTCTGGCAGTTCCTCAGAAAACTGGACATAGTACTACCTGAAGAACCAGTTATACCACTCCTGGGCATATACCCAAAAGATGTTCCAACATATAACAAGGACACATCCTCCATTATGTTCATCCAACCTTATTTATAATAGCCAGAAGCTGGAAAGAATCCAGTTGTCCCTCAACATAGGAATGGATAGAGAAAATGTGGTACATTTACACAGTGGTGTATTACTCAGCTATTAAAAAAATGACTTCATAAAATTTGTTCAGCTATTAAGAACAATGTCTTCATGAAATTCATAGGCAAATGGATTGAACTAGAAAATATAATCCTGAGTAGATAACCCAAACACAAAAAACACACAAGGTATGCACTCACTGTTAAATGGATATTAACCCCAAAGCTCAGATTACCCAAAATACAATCCACAGACCATATGAAGGTCAAGAAGAAGGAATACCAAAGTATGGATGCTTCAATACTCCTTAGAAAGGGGAACAAAATTACTCACAGGAGGGAATATGGAGAAAATGTTTGGAGCAGAGACTGAAGGAAAGGCAGTCCAGAAACTGCCCTATCTGAGGATCCATTCTGTATACAGCCACCAAACCCGTACAATACTACTGACCAAGAAGTGCATGCTGGACCGCCCGGATATGAAGGGACCCAATCAAAAGCTCCCTGCACCCAAATCCCATGGGAGGGAGAGCTAAACCTTCAGAGAGGCAGACATGCCTGGGAAGCTAGAAGAGACTACACTCTGCCCACATTTCTGACTCCAGAGGAAAACACCTAACACCATCTGGGACCCCAGTGCACAGGGGCCCCGGGAAAAAGGTGTGCAGGCCCTCCTGGTTGCCGCCCTCACAGAGAGCTCAAAAGCAGCCCCCCACGAGCAACTTCAGCCTCGGGACCACAGGTAAGACCAACTTTTCTGCTCCAAGCAACCTGCCTGGTCGACTCAGGACACAGGCCCACAGGAACACCTGAACACCAGAAGACAGGAAAGACTACACGCCTGAAAGCAGAGCACTCTGTTCCCATAACTGGCTGCAAGAAAACAGGAAAACAGGTCTACAGCACTCCTGACACACAGGCCTACAGGACGGTCTAGCCACTGTCAGAAATAGCAGAACAAGGTAACACCAGAGACAACCTGATGGCGAGAGGCAAGTGTAGGAACCCAAGCAACAGAAACTAAGATTACATCGTATCATCGGAACCCAATTTTCCCACCAAAGCAAACACTGAATATCCAAACACACCAGAAAATCAAGATCTAGATTTAAAATCACATTTGATCATGATGATGGAGGACTTCAAGAAAGACATGAAGAACTCCCTTAGAGAAACAGAGAAAAACATAAATAGACAAGTAGAAGCCTATAGAGAGGAATCACAAAAATCCCTGAAAGAATTCCAGGAAAACACAATCGAACAGGTGAAGAAATTAAAAATGGAAATAGAAACAATAAAGAAAGCACAAAGGGAGACAACCCTGGATATAGAAAACCAAAGGAAGAGACAAGGAGCCGTAGATAGAAGCATCACCAACAGAATACAAGAGATAGAAGAGAGAATCTCAGGAGCAGAAGATTCCATAGAAATCATCAACACAACAGTCAAAGATAATGTAAAACGGAAAAAGCTACTGGTCCAAAACATACAACAAATCCAGGACTCAATGAGAAGATCAAACCTAAGGAAATAGGTATAGACCACCTCATGGTACTTTCTCCAAAATTGACCATATAATTGGTCATAAAGCAGGCATCAACAGATACAGAAAGATAGAAATAATCCCACACGTCCTATCAGACCACTGTGGGCTAAAGCTTGTCTTCAACAACAATAAGGGAAGAACGCCCACATATACATGGAAGATGAACAATGCTCTACTCAATGATAACCTGGTCAAGGAAGAAAGAAAGAAATTAAAGACTTCTTAGAATTTAATGAAAAGGAAGGTACAACATACCCAAATTTATGGGACACAGTGAAAGCTGTGCTAAGAGGAAAACACCTGCAGAAAGAAACAGGAGAGAGCATATATCAGCACCTTGACAGCACACCTAAAAGCTCTAGAACAAAAAGAAGCAAATACACCCAAGAGGGGTAGAAGGCACGAAATAATCAAACTCAGAGCTGAAATCAAACAAGTAGAAACAAAAAGGACCACACAAAGAATCAACAGAACCAAAAGTTGGTTCTTTGAGAAAATCAACAAGATAGATAAACCCTTAGCCAGACTAATGAGAGGACACAGAGAGTGTGTCCAAATTAACAAAATCAGAAATGAAAAGGGAGACATAACTACAGAATCGGAGGAAATTCAAAAAAGCATCAGATACTAGTATAAAAGCCTATATTCAACAAAACTTGAAAATCTGCAGGAAATGGACAATTTCCTAGATAGATACCAGATACTGAAGTTAAATCAGGAACAGATAAACCAGTTAAACAACCCCATAACTCCTAAAGAAATAGAAGCAGTCATTAAAGATCTCCCAACCTAAAAGAGCCCAGATCCAGATGGGTTCTGTGCAGAATTCTATCAGATCTTCATAGAAGACCTCATAATAATACTATACAAACTATTCCACAAAATTGAAACAGATGGAGCGCTACCGAATTCCTTCTATGAGGCCACAATTACTCTTATACCTAAACCACACAAAGACCCAACAAAGAAAGAGAACTTAAGACTAATTTCCCTTATGAATATCAATGCAAAAATACTCAATAAAATTCTGGCAAACCGAATCCAAGAGCACATCAAAATGGTCACCCACCAAGATCAAGTAGGCTTCATCCCAGGCATGCAGGGATGGTTTAATATACAGAAAACCATCAACATAATCCATTATATAAACAAACTGAAAGAACAAACCACATGATCATTTCATTAGATGCTGAGAAAGCATTTGACAAAATTCAACACCCCTTCATGATAAAAGTCCTGGAAAAATAGGAATTCAAGGCCAATACCTAAACATAGTAAAGCAATATACAGCAAACCAGTAGCTAACATTAAACTAAATGGAGAGAGACTTGAAGCAATCCCACTAAAATCAGGGACTAGACAAGGCTGCTCACTCTCTCCCTACTTATTCAATATAGTTCTTGAAGTTCTAGCCAGTGCAATCAGACAACAAAAGGAGATCAAAGGGATACCGATTGGAAAGGAAGAAGTCAAAATATCACTTTTTGCAGATGATATGATAGTATATTTAAGTGATCCCAAATGTTCCACCAGAGAACTACTAAACCTGATTAACACCTTCAGCTGGGTATAAAATTAACTCAAATAAATCAGTAGCCTTCCTCTACACAAAAGAGAAACAAGCCGAGAAAGAAGTTAGGGAAATGACACCCTTCATAATAGTCCCAAATAATATAAAATACTTTATGTGTGACTTTAACCAAGCAAGTAAAAGATCTGTATGATAAGAACTTCAAGCCTCTGAAGAAAAATTGAAGAAGACCTCAGAAGATGGAAAGATCTCCCATGCTCATGGATTGGCAGGATTAATATAGTAAAAATGGCCATTTTACCGAAAGTGATCTACAGATTCAAGCAATCCCCATAAAAATACCAATCCAATTCTTCAGAGAGTTAGACAAAACAATTTGCAAATTCATCTGGAATAACAAAAAACCCAGGATAGCTAAAACTATCCTCAAGAATAAAAGGACTTCAGGGGGAATCACTATCTCTGAACTCAAGCAGTATTACAGAGCATTAGTGATTAAAAAACTGCATGGTATTCGTACAGAGACATGCAGATAGACCGGTGGAATAGAATTGAAGACCCAGAAATGAACCCACACACCTATGGGCACTTGATTTTTGACAAAGGAGCCAAAACCATCCAATGGAAAAAAGATAGCATTTTCAGCAAATGGTGCTGGTTCAACTGGAGGTCACCATGTAGAAGAATGCAGCTCGATCCATGTTTATCACCCTGTACAAAACTTAAGTCCAAGTGGATCAAGGACCTCCACATCAAACCAGATACACTCAAACTAATAGAAGAAAAAGTATGGAATCATCTCGAACACATGGGCACTGGAGAAAATTTCCTGAACAAAACACCAATGGCTTATGCTCTAAGATCAAGAATGGACAAATGGGATCTCATAAAACTGCAAAACTTCTGTAAGGCAAAGGACACTGTGATTAGGACAAAACGACAACCAACAGATTAGGAAAAGATCTTTACAAATCCTACAGCTAATAGAGGAATATATCCAAAATATACAAGAACTTCAGAAGTTAGACTACAGGGTGACAAATAACCCTATTAAAAAATGGGGTTCAGAGCTAAACAAAGAATTCAGAGCTGTGGAATGCCAAATGGCTGAGAAACACCTAAAGAAATGTTCAACATCTTTAGTCATAAGGGAAATGCAAATCAAAACAACCCTGAAATTTCACCTCACACCAGTGAGAATGGCTAAGTTCAAAAACTCAGGTGACAGCAAATGCTGGCGAGGATGCAGAGAAAGAGGAACACTCCTCCATTGTTGGTGGGGTTGCAGACTGGTACAACCATTCTGGAAATCAGTCTGGAGTTTCCTCAGAAAATTGGACATTGAACTACCTGATGACCCAGCTATACCTCTCTTGGGCATATACCGAAAAGATGCCCCAACATATATCAAAGACACGTGCTCCACTATGTTCATAGCAGCCTTATTTATAATAACCAGAAGCTGGAAAGAATCCAGATGCCCTTCAACAGAGGAGTGGATACAGAAAATGTGGTACTTCTATTCAATGGAATATTACTCAGCTATCAAAAACAATGACTTTATGAAATTCATAGGCAAATGGATGAAACTGGAACATATCATCCTGAGTGAGGTAACCCAATCACAGAAAAACACACATGGTATGCACTCATTGATAAGTGGATATAAGTCCAAATGCTTGAATTACCCTAGATGCACAGAACACATGAAACTCATGAAGGATGACCAAAATGTGAATGCTTCACTTCTTCTTTAAAAGGGGAACAAGAATACCCTTGGCAGGGAGTAGGGAGGCAAAGTTTAGAACAGAGGCAGAAGGAACACCCATTCAGCGCCTGCCCCACATGTGGCCCATACATATACAGCCACCCAATTAGACAAGATGGATGAAGCAAAGAAGTGCAGGCCGACAGAAACCGGATATAGATCACTCCTGCGAGACACAGCCAGAATACAGGAAATACATAGGCGAATGCCATCATTAAACCACTGAACTGGGAACGGGACCCCCGTTGAAGGAGTCTTAGAAAGGACTGAAAGAGCTGAAAGGGGCTCGAGACCCCATATGAACAACAATGCCAAACAACCAGAGCTTCCAGGGACTAAGCCACTACCCAAAGACTATACATGGACTGACCCTGGACTCCAACCTCATATGTAGCAATGAATAGCCTAGTAAGAGCACCAGTGGAAGGGGAAGCCTTTGGCCCTGCCAAGACTGAACCCCCAGTGAATGTGATTGTTGGGGGAGGGTGGTAATGGGGGGAGGATGGGGAACAACCATAGAGTAGGGGAGGGGGAGGGGCTAGGGGGATGTTGGCCTGGAAACCAATAAGGGGAATAACAATCGAAATGTAAATAAGAAATACTCAAGTTAATAAAGATGAAAAAAATAAGAAGAGCAGATTAGGGATGGCCCCCAGTAATGGTCAAAGCAAAATAAAATAACCATAATCTGAGCCTCAAGAAAAAAAAAAAAAAAAGCAGTGCATGCTTACAGGAGCTTGATATAGCTGTCTCCTGAGAGTCTCCCCCAGAGCTTGACAATTACAGAGGCAGATGTTCAGAGCTAACCATTTAACTGAGAATGGGGTCCCCAATGGAAGAGTTAGAGAAAGGATTCAAAGAGCTGAAGGGGTTTGCAACCCCATAAGAACAACATTACCACCAACCAGAGGTCCCAGGGACTAAACCACCATTCAAAAAGTACACATAGACAGTTCCATGGTGCCAGCTGCATATGTAGCAGAGGATGGCCTAGTTGGCCACCAATGGGAGGAGAAGCCCTTGGTCCTGCCAAGGCTCGATGCCTCAGTGTAAGAGAATGTCAGGGTGGGAAGGTGGGAAGATATGGGTGGGTAGGTATAGGAAGCAGGGGTAGGGGGTATGTGATAAGGGTTTTACCGATGACAAACCAGGGAAAGGGGATAATATTTGAAATGCAAATAAAAAATATCCAATAAAAAATTTCCATCCTGAATCTAAAATCAACTGCTGAAGCTGATGATAAAGATAATTCAAGCCTATGAGAGTCAAGAGGCCAGGATAAGAAGTTAGATTATTTACTAGTAGTGCCATAGCTTATTATTCTATGCCTTAGAAACAAGACCTGATATTCGTTAAAACTGCATGAGTGTTTAAATCTGTTGCCTTGCATTTACCTCTGCCTTTTGCTAACTGTGGTGCATACCTAGTGCTAGCCTGCCCCAGATCTACTGACTTACACTCCTTCTCTTGGACTCAGTACTTCTTATTTGTGTTCTCTACTCTCTGCCTTACTCTTCTTTCTCTCTTCTCACTGGAGGTTAAGTTTACGAACATATAAAGAAACAGCACCATTTTCTATCTAAGTTACAAAACAAATAAACCCCACATGACCCCATATGACCCCTAGTTCCTACTCATTTTTTTCTTCTGCTCCTTGCCTAATATCTGCTTTGTACAATTCATCCACCAAGGCTCCACTGAAATGATTCATGTTCATCTGTGTTCAGCAGTATACCAGAAGCAGAATTCTGGCATCAGATACAGGATATATAGGGAAGAGAAAAGAAGATTTATCTTGCCCAGGAATCTTTGTGGTCTGAGATGTCATTTCCATAGCAGAATGGCTAGGAGGCAATACCTTGACCATTTTCAATGGCTCCCATAATGCCAAGTTCAAAGGTCAGTTTTCAGCCCATTGCTACTTTAATGCTGTTGCTCACTTTCTTTCTTCCTGTGACTTTTGGATGAAATGCTCTTCTAGTTTTTCTTCCACCCTACTGTTCTTATGTCTTTTATTAGGCTTTCCTCTGGTGAACTGAAGCACTGGTCTGTTTCTTCTTTCTGTTTCTTTCTCATCCCCTTTTCCCTCTCTTTCCAGCACCTATGCACAGACTCAGGGCTGGCACTAATGTTTGCACAGAAGTGAAAGCTCTAAAGAAGGGAGAGTCACATTTAGTTACAGCATATCACATTGGGCAATGCCAAGTCACAGGCCATCTGTCACATGGCATCAGACACTTCTAGAAATTACTGTCAAAAGTTTTATGGGTTTTCAACATAAAGCCAACAAATCCGTATTGTGGAGGACTGTAGAAAAAAACAGGCCATTGCTCCCTCCTCCTTATTACTGAAAACAGAGCTGCCAATCTACACATTTTCTTATTGGCAATAAATGCTTTGGAAACTCTAGAATGGCTCTTCAAAATTTTATACCTTGTTGTATTTCTCTCAGGATCTTTAATACATAAGAATTTGCATTTGCTTGGAAGTCTTGTATTTTTCAAGCAAATTTGCACTCCAAACTGCAGGGAGGTAAAAGGTACATCACTTCTACAAAAAACGTTCTGGTAAAGAAATATTTATTATTTGATTTCACATTAATTTTTGCAACTATAATATTTGTATTTAACTCAGCATCAACTAAAAAAATGTATGAAGGGCCTAAGATGTATTCACAGCTTAAGGAATATCCAGATAATTGGGGTAACTTTAATTTTATTCCTAATTTTCTAAACTTTTTACAGGGATAATATCTCATACAAATTTTAAATTTCATTATCTATTACCCCCATTGCAAGGAATGCATAAATTATCTCCCAAACTTTCAAAAGATAGAAGGACCAGAAGAGGGACAAAAAGGTGGAATAATCCCAGAGTAGGTTTAAGCATGCCCTGTGAGCCTGGGCCTGTTGTTCAGGGTCAGGGGTAGGGTATGCTTAATCAGAATCCCTCTACTAAACATACTAAAGTAGGTGGAATGGCCAGAGATTAATGGAAAGGAAGTGCCACACAGGGAGAAGCGCCAATATGTGGGCACTCTGGACTCGAGACAATATTACAAGAGATGAGATGAGGCAAAGCATGTCTTACTTGGTGAGATATCAAAGTAACAAAGATCAACTGCATTTGCTGTGAGAGTAGACTGAGGAGGTGATACAACATGGATTTTGGAAGGACAGGCTGTTGGTCTTGGATACCAGCCTGGTTTCTTATCAGGTGTTTATATTAACCATGAGCCAGGTAGTTAACCTCGCTGTCTCTTATCAGTAAAATGTCAGTAATAACAATACCTACTTAGTAGGGCTGATAGCAAGATAAATGAATTAATACAGAGTTCTTAATATTGTTGATGTTGATATATTGGGATAGATAATTTCTTGATGAGATAAAGATAGGCAGGATGTCTGTGCATTATATAATATTTAGCAGCCTTTCTAGCTTTGATCTCAGAGATGGATTAGCAGCATCTCCATCATGTTATAGCAACCAGATTCATGTGTATGTCTATGTGTGTATGATGCATATATATAAATACATATAAGTATATATATATATGTGACATAATAATGAGGTAGACATAGGTTAACGAGTTAATTGGTAGAAAAATAACTTGTTCATCTTGCTCAGTGACCTCCAGCCCTAATGAATCATCATGTCATAGATAATGCCAGAGAGCTCCCTCTCTGAGCCAGCGTGTGCTTCTAGCACAAAGTCTTCCCTGATGGCACCCCTGCTGTTTCCCAGTTCTTTCCCCAACACTCTCCTCCATACAAGGCTTAGTTGAAGCATCTTCTATGTGGTTGAATTAATCTTTCCTTTGCCTTCTCACCTACTCTTCAGAATCTAGGATCCCCTGCTACTTATTCACAGCATTGCTTTGTTTCTTTCTTTGTGACTAAATCTAAAAATCTCAAGCTCTGATGACTCAGGAAAAAAACAGAGCAAAAATGGAAGATACTGGCTCATGGCTCACCACTACATGCTCCAACAGCTTCATACCACGGCGAATGTGAATCCATTTTCACCAAATTGGCATTTTCTTCAACCTCCCTAGAACCCAGAGAAGTTGTAGTGAGCAGTAGTCTCTCTTCAGCATCATTCCTCACCACATTTATTGAGATCTGTAGACTTTATACCGGCATACTTTTGAAAAATTGAAACAGTTGTAGAGGCATTTCAAGTAAATATGCATAGATAATTCTAGGACAGTTTACCATATATTCATGCAGTTCTAGAGGCCTGAAAATACAACAGTTGGCATTTGAATCGTGTTCTAACATTGGTACTCAGTGGAACTAAAATACTGACATGAATCTATGGCTATACTGTGTGATTTAATGTTAAACATAATTTAAAATCCCTGTCTTTAACTTTAGGTATTGTGGATTGAATTTTGTTTTATAATTTATATTACGTCATACCATGATGGCATTTCAAAGAATAAAAGCATATTGTGCACAGTACTTTTTCCATAGCCAAAAAAATATTTATTTTAATAGTTTGATGGCAAGTAATTGTGCAGAATTTGTGTTACAGTCAAAACAAACAATTCAGTTATGATATGGTTGATCAGGATTTGTCATCCATGCAAGTCCTCATAGTAACTCTGTACTGGCCTTCTCTGTGAGCCTCCATGTAACTCCAAAACCATGTCATCACAAGGTTCACACATCTCAGTGGTGTCTGTTAGGCATACACTCAGTCCCTAACAGTGCATTAGCCACTTCGTGAATATTGCAGTAGTTAAGCCTCATAACTACCTAAAAGATAAACATTTCAATATGTCTACTGAAAAGCTTTGAGCTCAAAGATATTAGCTATCTGTGTTTCATGCTATTAGTTGTTAAGTTGTAGAAATTATTTGGGATGAAGGATTTCAAAGGTGCCAAATACAAGAATACCAAGTTTTATAAACAAACATTAAAAACTTCCTTTTTATACCAAGCAGACTTCCTGGAATTATGACAGACACAGTGGTGACACAGTTTTTATGTTTGTATAAAAACAGACAACATGTTAAGAATACATATGTCTAATGATATGCATATATAATTGTGTATATTTTGTATACAGATTTACATTTGTAAATTCATATAATTAAATATGAGAATACACAGTACATAAACCTCTTAGTGTATATATATGTACATATATATATATCATCATTCCAGCAATTATAAAAATTTATCTTTCACCATATGTAATTTTGTATATGGTATTTACATGTAGATTAAGATTTACTGGTAGAAATGTGTTTATTATATGTAAACTAGCTTTACAATTCATAGAAAAAGAAATACATGATATATATATATATATTATATAATTTATAGGTTGCAAAGACGCAAGCTTCAGAATTATATCAAATTATCACTATCCTAAAGCAGAAGGGTAGCTGAAGCAGAAGTAAGAGAGCATCATACATGTATGACTAAGGAAGAAACCAGAGACTGGGCATTTCCTAATAGGACTTATCTTCTAGCAAGGCAATGCCAGAAAAAAAAATGGTAGTGGCAAGGAATATGCCACATTAAAAATCCCAAATCTCTTTCTGTTCTGTTTTGCTCCTTTCTTCTTCATGACACTTGTGTTATTTCCCCTTCTCTTTAAATGTTCCCCATGACCACTTTCTAATTCTCTAGGTGTACCCAATTTAATCATATGAAAAATCTTAAATTTAACATCCACCTATAAGAGATAATATCTAGTATTTGTCTTTCTGTATCTGGGTTCAGGGTAGAAATATGAGTATAAGGAGATGTTGCATGTAGCTTTGCTACCTCACCTAAGCTCTGAGAATAGGCTGCACTACCAGCCCCAACCCAGCTTCCCTAGAATCCACAGACCAAAGACACAGACACACAGTTGTTCAATTTCAACTTGCCTTTGGACACAATTGATGAATGCTACTCTCTCCCACCCAGAAGTGTACACTTATCAATATTCTTATCTCCACACCTCCCATCTGCCCTAAACTTTAGTGGTTCAGATACATCTAGTTCCTGCTAAACACTTCTGACCACCCACGTATAAGCGCAACCACAGCCCATACATATACAACCACCCAATTAGATAAGATGGATGAAGCAAAGAAGTGCACGCCAACAGGAACCGGATGTAGATCTCTCCTGAGAGACACAGCCAGAATACAGCAAATACAGAGGCGAATGCCAGCAGCAAACCACTGAACTGAGAACGGGACCCCCGTTGAAGGAATCAGAGAAAGGACTGGAAGAGCTTGAAGTGGCTTGAGTCCCCATATGAACAACAATTCCAAGCAGCCAGAGCTTCCAGGGACTAAGCCACTACCCAAAGACTATACATGGACTGACCCTGGACTCTGACCTCATAGGTAGCAATGAATAGCCTAGTAAGAGCACGAGTGGAAGGGGAAGCCCTGGGTCCTGCTAAGACTGAACCCCCAGTGAACCAGACTGTTGGGGGGAGGGCGGCAATGGGGGGAGGATGGGGAAGGGAACACCCATAGAGAAGGGGAGGGGGAGGGCTTAGGGGGATGTTGGCCCAGAAACCGGGAAGGGAATAACAATCAAAATGTAAATAAGAAATATTCAAGTTAATAAAGATGGAAAAAAAAAAAAAAGCAACCACAGGCCACCATCTCACATACATGGCTGTTTGGCTTTCTCTCTCCAAATCACAGCAAACTCTCCTTTCTTCCATTGCTTCTGTCTCCTTTTTTTCAGGAACCTGGGAGTCCTGCTATTCCTTCTGCCCAGCAATTGGCCCATGGCTTATTTACTGACAGATCAAGAACGAACTGGGGAATAGGACAGCATAAGAACCACCCTTACAAAGAGAGATAACTAACACTAAAGACATTTGAAAATGTTATATGAAAATCTACTACTGTAGAATATATATATATAATGAATATCCATATCTATATCTGTATTTATCTGTCTTAGTTAGGGTTTTATTGCTGTGAATAGACACCATGATCAATGCAAGATTTATGAAGGACATTTAATTGGGGCTGGCTTACAGGTTCAGAGGTTCATTCCATTATCATCAAGGTGGGAGCATGGCAACATTCAGGCAGGCATGGTGTAGGAGGACCTGAGAGTTCTACATCTTCATCCAAAGGAAGCCAAGAACAGGATAAACATCCTCAGGCAGCAAGGAGGAGCATCTCAAAGCCCACCTTCACCTTCACAGTGACACACTTCCTCCAACAAGGCTACACCTTCTAATAGTGCCACTCCCTGGGCCAAGCATGCGCAGACCATCACAATATCTATGCCCTCTAAGTTGTTTCCTTTCTATCTATATATCTAATGTCTAATATATTGGAAAAATGGTACAGGTAGGTACTGATAGATATAGATGTAGGTATAGGAGAAGTTTAAATGTCACCCAATAACAGGGTGATAATGCCTCTCTCTGACCAAATAGACTATCAAAAATGCTTAAAGTCAGGTGTAGGTTATTTCTTAGGTCACATAGACCCCCTTACAATGTTTTACAGGTTACTATCAATAGGTTTAGTTACCCTCCAGAACTTCATGTTAAGACTCTATTGCTGAATATACCATACATTTTAAGTCATAGGACATGGAGAAATGAAACTGTTAGACAGATTTATCCCTACCGCATAACTTTCATAGTACTCAAAACTTCCCTGCACAACATTGTTAGAAATGTGTCATCATTAGTTTTATCTAGCTGTGAACTCTGGAGTTACAATAGTGATAGGACTGCAACAGTGGTACAAATGCTAAGTGAGTAGAAAACCACTTCCCTCCACCACAGATTTACATTTCCATATTATTTCACATTACGGAAATCACACTTGGTAATATTAAATAGGCCAAAAGCTTGTGCTTGTCAAGGTAATGGGCTCTAAGAGAGATCTGTTTAATGGAAATAATAATCAAATATTTGGTGGGCATAATAATGAACAGCCCTCTAAGATCTTTTCTTTCTGCCCATGGATTAGTTCATCTCTTAACCCACCTTTTGCAATAAATGCAGAGATCCATAACTGTTCAAGGAAAAACTGCCAAAAACAGAGCTTAAAGAGTTATCAGCAATAAGTAAGACATCTATATAACATCACTGCTCAGTAATATTCAGGAATTATCTCAGCAAAGGGTAGAGAAAAATTATAAGAGCCAGAAGGAGTAGACATTTACAATGAAAAAGTATTTGCTAAACCTTGAATACATGAACTTCCAGTGGCTAGAATTACTGTACAAGATCTTCACAAGATGAAGTCAGCCAAAATGCCACCATGAGTGAGAAAGGGGCTCCTAAAATTTCACCCCTATCTGAGGAGCTTCTGGTCAATTTATATCTTCTGTGAGAAGAAAAGTCAATTTTCCTCCTGGATGCAGCTGCAGAGAGGCTATCAATCTTTCAGCAGATGGCCGTATACTCAGATACATACAAACAGCATGAAGATGACTCAGTGAGTTGAAGAAGATAAAGAAACATAAGAAGTTGGTGAGTGAGGAGGTAAATTTGGTAAAATGTGAAAAACCATAGGTGAAAAATGAGGATTATATGAATGTATGAAACTAAATAATAATAATAATAATAATAATAATAATAATAATAATAATAAAATAGATTATAAAAAGACATGTTGAAAAGGGCAGAATTTGTGATAGATTTTTGTTGATGCTTATCCTTTTCATGTGTTGATTTACAAGGCATTATTATATCTACAATGTCCTAGTTCACAACACACTTTTAAGGGGGTAAAGATAATTTGTTACTACCATAGTCAGGAGGATAGCTGGTGCTTGAAAGATTCACCCACAATATCCCTTACTATAGGACAATTTACAATCATTCATAAGGTAATTGAATATGAGAAAAAATATAATACGATAAATTCTTATAAAGTGGGTCAAAATGATTTTACTGTCATGGTATGATGGTTAGTTTTAATTGTCAATTTGACATAATCTATAATTACATGGAAGTATAGTATCAGTGAAGGATTGTTTGGATCAGGTTGACCTGGAGACAAGTTTGTCAGAGATTATCAGTTGAGATGGGAGCATCCTGCCACTGTGGGTAAGATCATTCCCTAGACAGGACCTTCTGAACTGCATGTGGGAAAAGAGCAAACTGAACACAATCATATGTGTATGTATTCTTTTGGTTGCTCTTGACTGGTTGAACTTTAACTAGCTGCTTAAATCTCCAGCCATCTTGGCTTTCTTGACCTGAAGGACTGTGACCTGGAACTATGAGACAAATAAACTACCCTCCTCCACTCCCTCCCCATATCCACACAAGAAAAATAACAATTCAATCTATGCAGCTAAACTGGCTCAAGATTGTCACTAACTTAAGGAAGGGTTAGATTGCATGTTAACATTAGAAGCAGTCTTCACTTGCAATTATAAATAAGTGGAAAGTGGAAAGATCCTATTCCATAGCTATCTCTTTGTGGTTTGATTAAGGTTAAGAGTCATTCTATTGTTTTATAGACAGGTGCTAAAACCAGGGTATTGATTGAAAAATAATTGGATTCTGGTAAACAGAATGAGCACTGGATTTAATAATCCTTTAAAATTGTCACTTTTAGCAGAATCAATTTCCTCTGGAAGCTAAATGAAAAATGAAGACTACAGAAATGAGTATAACCAAAGGGATAAAAGAGGAAAATACAGACTTGCAAACTGACATACTTGGTTTATGAGCAAAGAATAATTTCAGCCTATAGAGAGACAGCACATTCTAAAAGTACTAAAAGTCTATTCATGATTTTTGAAAACTTATGACCTTCTGTGGTATTTCTGCTGTATCCCATTTCACCATTTATGTACTTCCTGATCCCCCTCTGGTGATGCACTATTAGCTTGGAATCCAACCCATCAAAGTAAGACAAAGTGAAACAGTAACTTATACACTTCAATACAGTAATTTAGAAACGCAATTAGGAACACCTAAATGTCAGCTCTGTTAAATATTTCACTTCTGGTAATTGTAATCCACTGTTAATAAGTTCACTCAATATAAAGAAAGGGAAGAGAGAATGACTTGCTATGTCATGATAGCCTCTGTGAGAAAATACATGTAATGTCACATGAATATTTATAAATTCAGTTTGACTAATTATGACTCTACCTACATAAACAGGGTAACATACACTCACTTAGGTGTTCTTATACTTGGTGTTCTGAACCATATGACTTTTTGAAAACCATGTAAATGTAGTCTGAATTAATGATAAAATCCATTCACATGTTTAGTTTCAGAATTTGAGCTCCTAACTCAGGGAGTATATCACTAAGAAGCATTCTTTGCTCTTCTATTGCTTAAGGATGTTAATGTGTCCAATTGTACTTGGAAAATCAACCAGATGATTTGAAGTTTTCACTCTTTATTTTTTCAATGATCTGGTGGCTAGTAGCAAAACTAAATTATGTAATACTACTTAGGAAAGCAGTTGAAACTGATTGATTGAGGCTGAACCCTCTAAGACAGTGAAACAAACAAACAAAAGGAGCCTGAGGAATGGCAATTTGGATAGGACATGCAGTGAGACAATACCCAGACACAAGATGCTGACTCAGCAGAAAGATATAGCCAGTTGTCTAGTAGTAGCTAAAAGCAATTCTCTGTAAGGAAAGTAATTTTTCAAACAAGTCAGCTATTTCTAAATTAGTTGCCTCATATTTGTTTATGATTCTGTCTTTCTCTATTAAGTTGTAGGTAAGGACAGTGCTAGGTTTTTTTTTTATCTTGCTATATTCTGTGTTTAATCGTTTACAACACTCATTATGTAATGGTTTTAAAAAGTGAACAGATTTGACCTAGCATTTTCCCCATTATTTATAGGATAGTGAGAATATATTGGACACTTCATCCCAAGTCCTAGATCAGCAATTAGACTTGCAGTTCACAACAGTATTAGCCAGTGTTTCACTGTGTCAAGCATCTTAGGAATTATCTGTGAGAATATGAGAAACGAATGCTGAGAGTAATACTTTTACTGGGAGAAACAAACTTGAAGTTAGTTAGGGAGAATCTTGTGGACTTGGCTGGTTAATATATTCAGTAGTGATTTCAGGGAAATACAGTTTCGAAAAAGTCATCTACCCGTGCAAGGATTGAAAATCCAAAGGAATACATTTAGTTAGTTAGTTATTCAATTAATTTAATTATTTGCTTATTTAGTTTCAAACAAGATTTAATCCTGTAGCCTAGCATGGCCTAGAACTCAGATTCCCACTGCCTCAGCCCTCTCAGTGCTGGGATAAGCTTAGCTAACCATCAATTGATTCCTTTGGCTGGGCCATCCGGACTCAAATCCTTGCACCCACCATCCTTCCTAACTCTAATTGGTAGTTTTCCACACATTCTCTGTCTCTACTCATAAATATACATACATACATGCATACATACATACATACATACATACATACATGCATGCATACATACGCACACACATTAAGGATGAGTAGAAACAGAGAGTATGTGGAGCATATACTGTTGGGGTCAAACTTAGATCAGCAGTTGACTCTAAACGGAAGTCATCAAATCCCATGAGGACACACGGAAAAGGAAATAAAGGGCACATGAGTGAGGGAAAACTGGAGACTGCAAGTCACAGAGCAGGCTGACGTGGGAGAAATCCTCCAGGGTTTTTCTGAACCACTGGCTCTTTAAGAAGCCTTCTCATCAGTGCTGGGTTTCAAATACAACAAACAAACAAACAAACAAACAAACAAAAAACATAAAAAAACCATTTCTTAGGGGCCTGAGGTAAAAAATGAACAAATAAAACCAGGGTGTTCTTCACTAGTGGTTTGGAAGGTAAATTAAGAACTCTACTTGAAATGTGGACAGAAAATATCAACTTGCTTTTTTTTTTTTCTAATTATATTAATAAAATATAGATAGCATGAGAATCTGTACTCAGACACTCAATCTAGAGAAGTATCACAGGTTAGAATACAGCTAAAGATTACAACAACTTTTCCCTATGTTTACAAATTTGCTTTCATTAAGCCCACTCTGTTTTATTTAAAATTTAGCAACTTGAATATGATCATGATGCTGTCAACTTCAAAGACAATTGAGGTGCAAGGAATGGAATATCAAAGTTTATACATAAATGAAGAGTGATGCCCTCAGTACAGCCATGGATTTCATTTGTTCAGAGTAAATATTCTCCAAATACCATTTGAGAGTTTCCAAAATGGTGTCTAGGGGCTCTCCAAATGGTGACTGAGGCATCTGGATTTATAGACTAATAAAAATAAGAAGAAAGGACAAAATTACAGCAAACTCATGAAGCATGGCATATACTCGCTGTGTTGCTTACTGTATGAGATGAATTCCACGTAAGAATTGTAATGAGGAGAAACAGACATTCTTCTTGTTTTATTATTCTAATGGTGTCAGTAGGACTACAAAGAAGTAAGTCAACACATGTAAAGACCAAATTAGCTCTGAGAATCTGTAACCGCAGGAGATTTTAATGCCTCAGGCACTGGAATGAGTCAGCAATCATTCTCTTACTAGATCTTAAATATAGTTCATGAGAAAAGAAAAAAAACTGCAGAGAAATGTACATTTTCCATTTTCTGCCAACTATGTCCTATACTTTTCAAATGCATACTTGATCTCATCAAGCCATCTCAAACAGTGCAAGTTACATATGTGTGAGGAGATGGATAAATAAAATTCTCAGTGAATAAGCCCCAAAGGTTACAAACCAACAGGACTCTCCCAAGATTTGCTTGAAGTACAAGGCTAATGCCAAAGCACATGGTGGAGGATACAACATATTTAGCCACTGATGTTCAGTGAAGTCACAGATCAGGAAGGTCCTGAGCTGCGAGTACAAAAGGTCCTGTAATGACAGTGGACATGTGACACACAGAAGAAAGTATGACAGTCATGGAATGAAATGGGAGCTAATTTTCACTGATTAATTATTACAAGCCTGACCTTGAGCCAATCATGTTTCTCCTTCTTGCTCATGACATAGTAACTAGAACAGTAATCATTGGGCCATTTTCTATTTCCTAGGCACCAAGCTAATTAAATTTTGTGCCCAGTTCCACTGGATCCTCACTGCACCTCTATTATCCCCCATTTGACACATGAGGAAACCCACTTTACTGAATATGTGGCTAAGCAAAAATGTCATAGACAGAAATTGATCTTAAGTCACATTGAACTCAAAGTGACATTTCTAAATAATGTCTTCCTAAGTAGCCCCAAGCTAGAGACACGGGTTAGAGATGATTCTAGGAAGTAGTGGAAGAGACAAAAATGAGTCTTGAAAACAAACAAGATATACTGTAGCACAGATGACATTTTCCTGTAGATATTCTATACAACATGTCAATGTCAGACATCCATATCCGGCTTTATCTAGCACATGAATCCTAGGATTCTAATCAGCCAAAATCCTCATTTGCTTCCAGAAGGACCTCAGTGTGGAGACAACTCTAGAACATTTGCATTGGATTGTTTCCCAGGTACACATCCAACCTCACTTGTCATCCACAGCATGCATCTGCAGGATGTCTGGCCAGGTTTAGGAGCACAACTTTGAATGTAGAAAAGGTTTGCTTTTCTTTCTGAGTCGATTTTTTCTGATTTCTTTGGGGAAGAAGCCATGCTTTTAGCCTTATTAGCACCACACCAACTAAGCGCATTGACCCAGATAAATATTGTCTCTCTGACATGTGCTTTAGGAATAATAAATATTCGGGGCTATAGGCTTTACTCTTAGTAATCACCAAGGGAATCAAAAACAATATCAAACACAAAGCCAGGCAGTCCTATACTCTCTCTCCACACCATTCCTGTTTCTCTTTGGCCTCTACCATGCAGCTTGTTTTCTGTGGTTTTAAAATTTGAATAGTGCTTTGGTTAAACTAAGGTTAAAATTAGTTTGCATTTGCTGCCCACATAGCAACTGATGGCTGGCAGTTCACTCTGAGAGGATGCTGCACAGTGAGAGAAGGCAGAGAAGAGGGAAGAGGGAAATATTGGAGGGAATAGAAGAACAGAAAATATTCATGGTGATCATTAAATATTTTAGATTATTCTATGGAAACACATGTACACATACATTCCTGAATGATGAAATGTTTGCACATAAACTCATACACACACACACACACACACACGACATTCTGTCCAAACAGAGATTAGGGTCTTGGAAGGCAGGGGATTAAACTTCTGGGGAAAATTGGAAGGATAAGCAAATGTTTCCTGGAAATATCAACAGTGTGGTTGCAATTGGGTGCACAGGCACAAGTAGAGAGTTGGGCAGGAGCAATTTTCTTAAGAAAAAAAACTGCTGTTTTTACAGATTTTTTTCCATAATTGATGGTGCTTCTAGATCCTAGCTTATTCATCTTATGACCACAATGATGTCTTTCTTCCAGCAATATAGGATGTGTGCTCCATTTCTTATATTCATGAGGATTTGCAATATAAGAGAAGTCAATCTGCTCCCAGCTAATCTGTTTTATTCATCATTCAAAAGACCTTGCTCCCAAGCCCTTCACTTTGACTTAATAGAATCAATGAGCTTAAAAGAATAACAGAAGGAACTGAAAATGTAGAGAATACGACCAAAGTTATCTGCTTCCGATGTGGAATGTCTTTGTATAATATGGTAGGGCATGGTGATGGGGTAACAACAGTTAAGTAAATACCTAATGACTTCTCTTCAGAGGGAATATGCTTTGTTTTACTTAGGAATGAGCAATGGGAAAAGTACAATGAGTTTATGGCTTTTGAGCTTACAGTGCTGAAATGCAGCAAAAGATCATGAAAGGAACAAATTATCAGACAGTTTGAACTGCTCAGTGAATGTGACCGCAGAGGTCCAGTCAACGTCAGCTGAATGGAGTTTAATAGTCATGTTCATTTAATGTGAAATTCATGTGTATTGAAACTATTTATCAGGTAGAGGATCATAAGATGTGATTGCTACATTGCTGATCGTAAAGAAGCTGGGAAACAGCCGTTTGACAGGGGTGCTTTTTCCTGCCACATTCACATATCGTTGATCTCAATTAAAGTTCTATAGCTCACTTCTGCAGGGTTTAAAATATTAACCACAACACCTTCCTACCACCAGCACTCTTTGTGGTTAATAATTAAACTAGCAAGTTTTGGTGCCCCCTGAAGTTCTTATACTTGTTATGCTAGTAAATTTAGAGGATCTAGTCTATGTGTTTGCTGGAGAAAGCACCTCTGTTTCCTAACAGGAACACTGGCTAAGGAATGGTCAACCTATGTACAGATGTCTCCCTGTACCCTATCCCCTGCATGTCAGATGAAAACAAAATACAGCTTCTGTTATACACCAAAAATGGATAGAGGAAAAAATAGGTCAGGTAACAGAAAACGTTGAATTTGTCAAAGTAATGCACCATATCATGATTATGTAAGGTTAAGGCTTCCAATATATCTGAGTTCATAATAAGGCCCTTGATGCTACAATGAACACTGGGACCTTGGAGAGAAAAGGGAAAATAATTTTCTTCAGCCTCTGTGTTAGCCAGCTTTCTATAACAATAATAAAATGCCTGATATTGAGCTCAAGGTTTCGGGGGCATCAGTACATTTTGATAGATCCTGTTGGTTTAAGCTTGTGGGAAGACATCACATTAGGGCAAGGTGGAAGAATCTAAGACACTCCAGGGCCAGGAACAAAAGGAAAGGAAAGACACTGGGATCCTAATATTCAAGGCATGTTACCAATGATCTGAAGGCTGCCAATTAAACTCCACCTCTAAAGGTTGTTACTATCTCTAAGTAATGCCAAAGAGGGTCAAAGATAGTAACAAATGCATACATTTAAGGTGCAAGCTATAGAAGCCTTGTATACAGGTATTTCTATAGCAGGTAAGATAGCTAGCTAGCCCTTCTGTCATGGTGCAAGATATAGTGTCAACTTTGGAGCTTGGAGGTTTTGTTAGTAAGTGAAGGTTGAAGGCAGTAGTAGTTTAGTAACTTGGGCATATACCCAAAAGATGCCCCAACATATAACAAAGACACATGCTCCACTATGTTCATAGCAGCCTTATTTATAATAGCCAGAAGCTGGAAAGAACCCAGATGCACTTCAATAGAGGAATGGATACAGAAAATGTGGTACATCTACACAATGGAATATTACTCAGCTATCGAAAACACTGACTTTATGAAATTCATAGGCAAATGGATGAAACTGGAAAATATCACCCTTAGTGAGGTAACCCAATCATAGAAAAACACACATGGTATGCATTCATTGATAAGTGGCTATTAGCCCAAATGCTTGAATTACCCTAGATGCACAGAACACATGAAACTCAAGAAGGCTGACCAAAATGCGAATGCTTCACTCCTTCTTTAAAAGGGGAACAAGAATACCCTTGGCAGGGAATAGGGAGGCAAAGTTTAGAACAGAGGCAGAAGGAACACCCATTCAGAGCCTGCCCCACATGTGGCCCATACATATACAGCCACCAAACTAGGTAAGATGGATGAAGCAAAGAAGTGCAGGCCGACAGGAACCTGATGTAGATCACTCCTGAGAGACACAACCAGAATACAGCAAATACATAGGCGAATGCCAGCAGCAAACCACTGCACTGAGAACAGGACTCCCATTGAAGGAATCTTAGAAAGGACTGGAAGAGCTTGAAGGGGCTTGAGACCCCATATGAACAGCCATGCCAACCAACCAGAGCTTCCAGGGACTAAGCCATTACCCAAAGACTATACATGGACTGATCCTGGGCTCCAACCTCATAGGTAGCAATGAATAGCTTAGTAAGAGAACCAGTGGAAGGGGAAGCCCTTGCTCCTGAGAAGACTGAACACCTAGTGAATGTGATTGTTGGGGGGAGGGTGGTAATGAGGGGAGGATGGAGAGGGGAAGGCCATATAGAAGGGGAGGGGGAAGGATTAGGGGGATGTTGGCCTGGAAACCTGGAAGGGGAATAACAATCGAAATGAAATACTCAAGTTAATAAAGATTAAAAAAAAAGAAAGGTCGACTAGCTGTAATCCATTCATTCATTATGACTACATTTGTCTCTTTTGAAAAATTTAACAAGAAACATGATGGATACTATTAAAGATTTTTATTCTCATCTAAGAAAAACTTCTGGAGACAATTTATGCCTGGTTTTATTACTCAACGATCTAGTAAAAATTCAAATTCTTTATACTTCCTTTTATCTTTTTGGTTGCATTATGGCTTTTAATTTTCTGAAATGCCAGGGTTTTGTTCCAGAATGATGGATGATGATAAAATACCAAAGATTAGAGAGGGAAAGTTTTCTCCTTGTGGGCTGTTTGTGCTTCACAAAGTAAGGTCCCCCACTTCACCTTTAGGACCCCATGCAACCTTTCTCTGATGGGAATATGCCACAGATATGTAATATAATCAAGGTATAATCTGAGAAATTAAAGATTTAACTGGTATTTATTATGTACAGTAAAGAAAAAGAAGTAGCTGAAGTTGTTGTTGAATTCAATGAACAAATTAAAAGATGAAGGAACCTAACTCTGAGAATACCAAATCCTGGTTTATCAAGGGCTACCCATAATTCATAATCCCATGAGATAATATGGTTTGATGCCAACAAAACATGAACTGGACTTAGTGTGCCTCAAATAGGTAATAAACAATAACACTGTATGAGCAGAGAGCTCAGGAAAAACAGATTTAGTGTTTCCTTTTTCTAACGTAGAAATGCTTTCTCCTCTCTGACTCATCTATACATCCTCAGCTGTTCTTTTGGCCTTCAAATCACATGACATGTGCCTTGAGTGCTCCATAAAATGCTATGTGGATCAGTAGGAGCTCTGACTTGAGTAAACCTTATTAGAGTGATCATTGGTCAGTGGCAGTGTCTAAAAGCCTAGAAGAGCACATATGCTCTACTAGAAAAGACCAGTATACTATATTTGCAGCAGCATACATACATCCCATCCCAAAGTTGGATGCAGGAAACAAACAAGTGAAGACAGGATAGACTTGGAGATTCAAAAAAGGACTGATGTGAAGGCATGAATATAGGCCTTCAGTGAGCAGCATCATCTTTTATATGGGGAGAGACAATGGAGCCATAAACTCTTTGATAATTCATGAAGTAATGGTTTCCCCCTGTCCTGTGATTGTCAAAAATTCTACTTCTTCTACCGACCTTTACAAACAACACTAGAGATTCCTTGAGTATTGTTAGAAATTCATACACTGGTTCTGAAGATAAACTGGATCACAATGTAGGGACTAGTTCTGTAAGAGAACACTTAGTTCTGATTTTAAGTATGAATTAAGAAAGGGATTTCTAAGGTAGAATCGGCCACTCTAGTGGAGTAAGTGAATTCTGGGAGTAGGACACTTGAAAATAAATAGATACAAGAAGCAGTCTTCCCACTTCCCCATTTACCCAAAAATGGGGCATAATTTTTTCAGGTGTTCTCCACTTCCAACATAAGAAGGATGAGCAGACCTAAATAGTAGGCCTTAACCTAGCTAGAGACGCTCCAGAAGAATTCAGTACCAAGGCAGACTTTTAGGATTACCTGCCACCTGCAGCTGCACTTGCCTTTCCAATTTCCCTGGCTGAACAGCCAGAACCCTTTACTGTGTCATCTTACTTCCTTAAACACTGATTTTGTTTAATTTGATGTAATGCTATATAAACCTAGGTCTGGTCATACCTTTGACTCACTTATCTCTTGGTATGTAATAAATTAATACAAGTTAATGAAAACTCTCATTCTTTTTTTGGGGGGGCGGAGGATGGTTGGGCAAGGAAAGGACCTCTCTTTCTCTGCAGATTCTCCATTTTGTGGAAAGAAACCAGAAATCATGGTAATATTCGGCACAAAAGTTTCTTTTTTTTTTCTTTTTTTTTTATAGGTGATTTATTTATCTCTGAAAAAAATTTATCATTTTAAAATTAGATTCCCCCCAAGAAGCATACACTAAACAATTTTAAAAGACTTGAGACCAAAACGAACACAACTCTCCAATTCTTAGAATTAGAACTTTGCACTGAAAATGTAGAAATTCAGACAGTGTGTTTTCAGTGTTTCATTCACTCATTCTCTTTCTTCCTTCCTTCCTTTCTTTCTTTCTTTCTTTCTTTCTTTCTTTCTTTCTTTCTTTCTTTCTTTCTTTCTTTCTTTCTTTCTTTTTCTTTCTTCTTTTTTTTAATTAACTTGAATATTTCTTATATACATTTTAAGTGTTATTCCTTTCGGTTTCGGGCAAAATCATCCTCCCCCTCCCTTCCTTATGGGTGTTCCCCTCCCCACCCTCCCCCCATTGCCGCCCTCCCCCCAACAGTCTAGTTCACTGGGGGTTCAGTCTTAGCAGGACCCAGGGCTTCCCCTTCCACTCATGCTCTTACTAGGATATTCATTGCTAAGCACAAAAGTTTCTTTAGACCACCTAAAGATATTTACTAAATAACACATTTCCAATGTGTTAGATACATTGATTTATTATCAACAAAATCTCCCCTTTGTTCAATACCAGGCATTTTTTTTTCAGTTGGGTCACTGATAAAGGTGATTCTGTGTGTCTGTATTTATGTGCTAAACATATAAACAGCAGCTTAAGGAGCAATGTACTATATTATCTGCTTTAGTATCTTCTTGTATTCTTATTAATAAAGATTATAGGTTTTGAAAGTATCCTTAAGTTATTGGAATTGAGGAAATTACCACACGCTGCTAACAATCACAGTATATTAGACACTGATAAAACAGCTTGAACATTACAAAATGGAGGCTTAGTTTTCTGTTCATTGCCACTTTGTAGGTAATAGAAAATGGAACAAAATGTCAATAACAATTATTCTGAACTATAGCAAAGAGATGTAACATATCATTATCCATCTGCAATAAAATTATCATTTGGGAAGACTTTTACAATGGGGCGTATGCCCGTCTTTCTGCTCATTCTATTCATGGACAAGGAGTCTTATGCATTCTTAAGTACTTGGAATTTGCTGTCAAAGAGATTTTTGTGATTTAGCAAATAATTTCATGTGCTTTGAAATATTAAGTGGTAAATTTAGAAAATTTTCTATTCTTCTCTTTAATAATAAAATAATTTCATGGCCTTGTATCCAACTATGGGTCAATCCATTCTTGGTTTAAGCTATTCCCTAGATCAGTGCCTTCAGTTTTAATTCCTTCTTAATGACTATTTTTTTTTCTTTTTTGCTTATACCAAGGAATTTGGATTTCATGCCAATTTCAAGGAGAACCAAAGGTTCAATGTGACTGCAGTGTGGAGGAGCGAGAAACCTGAATCCGGCAGAATGATATTGCCTAAGTTCCTGTGGGGGTGGGAAAGACAGGGACAGGAAGACAATTTATACATATTAAGGAAGGTCTACTGTCTCTAGTATCTTCAATTTCTAGTAGTGTGGCAGGCTGAGTGCCCTGAACAGCCAAGCTAAAAAGATAGCTAATAACTACATCAAAATTCAAAAAGTAATATATAGATGATACAATAAAACAAAACGTTAAGGTGAACAGAGGTTTAAATGAAGCAGGAATATGACCCTGGGAATATGGCCATGCCTAAGCCATTTCAATGATCTCTGTAGGAAGCTCCAAAGAACTTGAGTTTAATTTCAGTGGATTCAGGACAAAGGCATTCTGTTGCACAAAGATGTCTGACACTGTCTGCTGTATACAGATGGTCAATATCATCTACTGCATAGAGCTGGACCTGACAGTATTCTGTAGTTCATTATGACCTGCTGCAGGGGCCAGCATGGAACCTTCCAAACTGGACATTTTTGCTAGAGAAGCTGTTCCACAGCTGCATGAAAACTCAGGGACAGAGAACCCAGATTCGTGATGCTTTCTAGAACAAGGAGAAGCACACATGAGTTCTCCTGCACAGGAAATAATTTCAATCTTGGTGTCTTAGTTAGGATTTCACTATTGTGAACAGATACCATGACCATGCAAGTCTTGTAAGGGAAAACATTTAATTGGGCTAGCTTACAGGTTCAGAGGTCCAGTTAATCATCATCAAGGTGGGAACAGGGTAGCATCTAGGCAGGCATGATGTAGAACTGAGAGTTCTGTATCTTCATCTGAAAGCTGCTAATGGAAGACTGACTTCCAGGTTGAGAGGGTGAGGGTCTTATAGCCCACACCCACAGTGTCACACCAACTCCAACGGGGCCATACTTTTGAACTTTTTTTTCCCTTGAGCTGGGGACCGAACCCAGGGCCTTGTGCTTCCTAGGCAAGCGCCTACCACTAAGCTAAATCCCCAACCCGGGCCACACTTTTGAAAAGTGCTACTCCCTGGGCCAAGCATATACAAACCACCGCACTTGGTATCAAAAAACTCTCACAAAAGGTTCTAAGGAACATGAATTCAGAGCCATAAAAAAAATCAAGGAACTATCTCCACGTGTGAGGCCAGCAAACACTGTGGAAAGCGGCATCAGATGCAGAATGACTAAATCATATGCAAGAGAGAAAAGGTTAAATATCATTAATAGATAATTGCAAATAAAAAGACAAAATACATAAATTAAAATAAAAACATGAAGAAATTACAAAACAGTTGTTAGAAAGTATTTTGTGTATAAAAATAGTAATTATAATTTTAACTAGATATTTTAAATAGATAATTACACATTCAACTCAGATGAAAAGAGAATTAAGAAATTGAAAGAGAAGCTAGAAGTTGTCTGAAAGATAGCAAGAAAGATGTATGTCTTAGCTGCCAAAAAATAACTAATAAAGATAATAAGAAAATGATATTTTCCAGAAAAATCTTCCTCATTTATGAAAAGATGAAAAGGAATGAATAGAACAAGAAGCATAGCAATAAACTCAAGAAGTAATTATAATATCATAAGTGGTAGAAATTAGTCATTTAAAGAGGATTGCCAATTAGATAGATTTTAATATATAAAAATATCAAACAGTTGAAGAGTAAATGTAGAAAGACTTTAATGAGAAAATGTTAGAAAAAATAATCAAATAACAAACTATAAACAAATGCAAACATTTGACAGTAATATAATTAATTTAGACTTAATATCAAAGAAGATATATGGCTAATTAAATAGTTAAAAATATAAAATGACAAAATATTTCCAGTTGGGTGCTGAACTTTTTAAGGTTTTATATCTTCAAAAGTATTGTTACCCCAGATGCAAAACATAACTGGTCATGTGTTAAAACATAATTGATATTTAATAGGTGGTGTTGATCGTTTAGAAAAAAACCATAATATTCAGGGGCCAGCAAGGTGGCTCAACAGTTAAAAGTAAAAAAAAAAAAAAATGGTGAGTCATACATTTTTAATATACTGTGGCTCCCAGGAAGCATTCTAATTCCAAATGGAAGGACAAGAGAAAGAAATGAACAAAAACACCAAACCCACCAGTACAATCACTCAACCCTGCAGCACTTGATTATAGCATCAGAGGCTTGTAGAGGACTCGTCTGACTTTTGGCAACCTTGAGTAGCCCAGCCCAGTCATTACGGTTCTACACACGTGGCTTCTTCTTTAGCAGACTCTACACAGTGGTGTCAGCCTTCCTCAGCACACACCTCAGCTTCCTGTGAAGAAATAAGGTTTCATAGTTTCATAGATATGAGAAACAAAGTTGTAAAAGCAAGGTTTTGAGAAATACATCTGGTGGTCAGGGTGCCTATGACAAACTTGTGACCCTTCTGAGAGATACAGCTGACATCAGGGTGTCCAGTGATATGATAACTTGGTGATCAAGATATTGAGGCAATTCTGACTAAGCTAATTAAGACAAAACAAAAACAACTGTTCTCAGAAAGAGCCCCACCCCACCTCTTCCTGTGGTGAATCCCAAGAACAACTACAGGGTGTCATCCTGAACCCTGCCCGACCACCCAGTTCCTCCCCCGTCTAAGGGACGTGCCAACTTAGCCCTTTCCCAGTGATTCTCCAGGTGTAGGGCTGGATAAGGAAAGTGACTAATTGATCCAAGAACAGCGCCTTGAGCAGGCCAGCCAATACCTGACCAGATCCTTTGTCCTGTGCACCACCAATGAGAATGGGCCAGCTACCCCTGTGGCTGAAGTGTGCCCTCTGTAACAAATAAAAGTTGTGTGCTTTTTGGGTTCGGGGTTGCCTCCCCCTGCATGGATGAGCAACCCCACGTACGTGGATTAAAAACCTTATACCCTCATGCTATTGCAGCGGTCACTTTGTCAATCTGTGCTCTGTGGACGGCTCTCCTGATGTAGGGCCACTTTGAGGTCTTACAACACCTGCAACCTCCAAACTCCGGGTCTCTACTACAACTTGGGTTTCAGTTTCAAGCTTTCACACACAATCCACTCCGGAGATTTACTCAGGAAATTCGACATTGTTCTGCAATGGCTGGTCTCTGCAGGTCTCTGGAACCTTGGTACAAGCCTGCGTAAACCTGCAACATGACTACAAACCAGCAACATGTGTGTGATACTTCCAAGTTCTGCTTCCTGGCTTTGTTTTACCACAGCTGCTGCAGCCCCTTGAGTGTCTGCCAGCTGAATCTGGGTAAGCAGGCTTTAAGGACAATACTCACAATGGCAGCTCTACCAGTGTGAACCAAAATGCGTAGAACAGGGGACAGGTAAGCTATGTTTAGACCTCTGGTCTACTGTAAAGAAAAAGGCAGCTGAGAATGAAATGACTTATGGAGTTGTTTTTTGTTTATTTTTCATTTTTATTCAACTAAAGGAGAAATGACACAAACTACTGCTCATATTTAAGGGATGCAGTGTGGCATTTCAATACATGTATATCATGTGTATTGAGCACCTCAGAGAACTTAGCACACTCATCACCTCAGACTATAATCAATTCTTCATGCTGGGGATATTCAAATTTTGGCTGCTAGGTATTTTGAAGTGGGATCTAACTGTTGTCACTCACAGCTGTCCTACTGTGCTGTCGAGCATGAGGATTTCTTCCATTGGCCTAGCTGCACCCTGAGCCTGCCAACCATCTTCCCTATATACTCTTCCTCACCACAACCCATTTTCCCAGCTTTTGGTATCCACTATTCTATGATTCTATGGACTCATCTTCTTAATTACTACATACAATTAAGAAGATAGCATGTTTGTCCTCTACACTTGAGTTAGCTCTTTATATTTGAGAGAAGAGTCTTAAAGGCTCATCACGATGTATCTGACCTTGTCTTGGAATCAGTATTTTAATTCGAGATTTTTCTACTATCATTTAGAGAGGCTGGAAAGAATACATTTTTATCTTTGAGTCTAGTAGTGCCTGGATCATTATAATTTTTATAAATGTTGCTAAAATTTCAAAGTGTTTTTCTTTACTCACAGCTTTTCGCTTTGATTTTACAGGAAGCATGCAAGGAGAATCTATAATAATATGCTCCGAAATATTTTGAGTTAAGAAACCAAATTCAGAGCTGGAGAGATGACTACTGTGCAAGTTTGAGGACAAGAGTTCAAATTTCAGTATCCTCATTAAAAAAAAAAGAAAGCCAGGTTTCTTTTAGGCACAGAGGCCTGCTTGAGTTTTCAAAGCATGGGACGGACACACACACACACACACACACACACACACACACACACACACACACACACACACACCAGGTACACATGCTAAAGCCAATTTAACATCCATTCTTCTTCTACACTGGAGCAGAGTGTATGCCACGACCTAGGTTTCTAAAACTGGGCCCAAGTCTCAGCTTTCCACTCCTTTCCTTACTTTCTTTTAAGCCTTTACCGAATAATTGTGAAGTATTCTAGAATTCAGCACCAGCATCCTCTGTAGCCCTGAAGCTTTCCCTATTCTCTTGAACCACCCACTCCTAAAGTCAATTCCATGGTTTGGAGGTTTTAGATAATGCAATGAACCAATTCCCACACCAAATTTTCATCAGCTATCTATTGCAACAAAACCCTTCCCCTTCAAGGGTTCAGATACAACTGTGATTGGCTTTATTTACAATTCTGAATATTTGACAAGACTCATGGAGGAGAGCTCACCTCTCATTACACAGCTGAAGACAGGAGATCCATTTCTAACGCTGGTGCTGGAAACCCAGTGCTGTGTGATGCCTTTTCCATTACAGCTCCTCAAAGATGGTGCGATTGTCCTACCATTTAAAGAATACTAAGCACAAACTGTCCTTACGAGAAAGGGACAGAAAACGACACAGCCTGTTTGCTGGATAGAGTATTCATGGGGTGAGGAGTTGTGTTGATGGAACCTGACCTCAGTGGAATTATTAAGGGAATTTGGGTTCATAATTAGGTCTTTTAGCCTGCAATTGTCAAACATTCCAACATGTCTTTACTTTAACCCTGTGTTCATTTCACATTTATTCATTAATTCACTTTATATCCTATACTAATTTTCAACTACACTGAAACTACACTTCATCTTGATCATTAACAATCTCTGTGTACATTTTAAAATATGACCTCATTATTTTATTGTCCTTTAAAATTATTTTATTGGCCTCGAGAGATGGCTTATCAGTTAAGAGCACTGACTCGCTCCCAGAAGTCCAGAGTTCAATTTCCAGCAACTACATGGTGGCTCACAACCATCTGTAATGGGATCTAATGCCCTCTTCTGGTTTGTCTGAAGACAGACAGTGTACTCATATACATAGAATAAATTTTAAAAATATTTTATTTTTTATTAGAAGTACTTTTTTCATATAATATATTCTGATTATGGATGCCCCTTCCCCTACTTCACCCAGATCATCCTTATCTCCCCACCCACTCAAATCTATACCCATTCTTGCTTTCTCTCATTAGAAAACAAACAGGATCTAAAAATAAAATAACAATAATTGACTCTTACCATTTCTCCCTTCCCTTTCCTCCCTCTAAGCCCTCTCATATACTCCCTGTTCTCTTTCAGATTTATGGACTTGTTTTTCATCAATTGACAACCCTAAGGATGCAGAAGTGACACATATCTATCGTTGTGCTCACCAAAAACTCTCAAGTAGGGTTTAGGATCCACTCAACAAGGGGAAAATAACTCCTGGTACTAGAAACCCAGCCACTTACCCAGAAGAGGAAAATTTACAGCTGCCTCCTAGCATAGCCCTAAATGCTTTCTAAATATTTGTTCTTTTGCCCCCAGTTGTTATTGTTCTTATAACAGAATCAGCCAAGTATCAGATCGCTTGGCCCTTTCTCTTTCCATCACATCTGAGTTCAAATGTTTACATTTAAAGCATTCTCTCAGGTCTGCAGTTGGGCTCAACATGCTGAGTACTTAGCCCAAACTTCTTTGTCCAGACAGGCTTAATCTGACCACCATAGCCACTATTTTCTGTTGGAATGCTGCTTTTCCTGTCTAGCAAGTGAATCCCAGCACTTCTTTTATGTCACTACTTAGGGTAGTATTTGCTGTACGCCTTGCAGAAACTCTCCTGTGTTTTAAAATGTTCACCATGGTTACCAATCCTAACAGCAAAGAACAAGGTTGGCCCAGAAACAGGAGTATATTCCATGTGAAGTGCTCATTCTTCTGTTAACATCCCAGGAGTGCTGCTAAATTCATTTTTTCTTAACAACTTTCCTTATTAATTCTGTGACTCCAAGTTGCTTTTGGCTTCTCTCTACTCATTTCTTAAGAGTCATAGTCTTTGACTCTGGTTCATAAATCGTACTAAAGTTCTTTAAGGTTTTTCACAGGTTTAAACGGAGTAAAGTCAAGTTAGAAAAACTCAGTTTTAGTTATCCTAACTCTAAGTTTTACCAAACATTATTTTCATCCTGACTTTCTGAATGACAGGCTTATAGTTAATAATTCCATTGTCTATTCCTATCTGTCAAATTATTTTTGTTTGCGTGCTAGCTAAGCAGTCAAATTTAATTACATCTTCTAAATTGTCATGAATAGCTTTGATTGAATTCTAATTTTTACTTAAAAAATTGCTGTCTATTAACTGTAGAAGCTGACACAAGTTAGTGATTCCTTTGGACTAGTATATCCTATTGTAGCCAGGAGGTTCACAGACTGTCAAGGAATATATCTCTTGATTTTTTAGGGATGTCAAGAACTTTTAAAGCAATTAGAGTTAATCATGGATTCCCTGCCAGAAAGGATACAGTTATACCCCCTGTGGTAGTTTGAAATTGCTTGGCTCAGGGAATGGCACTAGGAGATGTGACCTTGTTGGAGGAAGTGTGTCACTGTGGGTGTGGGCTTTAATACCCTCCTCCAAACAACATGAGAGCCAGTCTTCTACTAAGAACCTTCAGATGAAGATGTAGAACTTCCCTTTCCTCCTGTACCATGCCTGCATGGATTCTGCCATGTGCCTGCCTTGATGATAATGGACTGAACCTCTGAACCTGTAAGCCAGCCCCAATTAAATGTTGTCTTTTATAAGAGTTGCTTTGGTCATGGGGTCTCTTCACAGGAGTAAAACCTTAACTAGACACTCCCTCTGTCTTATATGTACTAAATATTTGTTTATCCATTTGTATATTCTTCCTATGATGGTCACTTAAAAATATATTCACTGATAATTATTTCACAGAATAAAAAGATTATCAAGAAAAGTGGTGTTTCCTGCAATCTTATTTAACACATTCTTTGTTTCTAAAACATCATATTGCTAATTGAAAGTAGAAGCTTAAAAGCCAGTTACTGGAAGGAAGAAGGTAAAATATATCAATTTACTTACTGTCTTTTTCAAGATAATTTTAACCATGAAGCAAAGTGACATATCTACTTAATGATATGACTTTACTCACTCAGAATAGTTGCACAAGTACAGTAGATATGACCAAATCATTCACCACCTTATTTATTTATTTATTTATTTGCACAAACCAGCCTGGTGCTGTGTGACAACAAATAGAAGGTATCAGACCCCAACCCTGTAGATCCTCACCTCAAGACTGTTAGTTATAGTTCTTTCTGTTTTAAACTTTGAAATAAACTTTAAAATATCTACCATTAATATCCACTTTAGAAGTGGATGATTACTGGTGGAATATTGTAGTCAACTTGTGATCTATTTTGTGGTAGTTATCATTTTATTATTTAAATTTTCTATTCTTTGTCCTTTATTTGGACTTTCATAAGAGAAAATCAAGAGACTGTAAAATAACAAATACTACACTAATAGTGTTACACAAGTCTTTCCCAGTATGCTAAGAAACATTCAAACTGGATGTAGTGGTGTATAACTTTAATCCTAGTACTTGGATGCCACAGGCAGGTGTATCCCTGAGTTTGAGGCCAGCCTGATCTACAGAGTTAAGTTTCAGGTCAGTCAGTGTTACACTGAGATATCCTATTTCAAAAACAAACAAAACAAGGCAAAAAATTAACTAAAAAAGAAAAAACAAACAAAAAGAAAGAAAAAATATGTTTACCCAAAATGTTTCACAAATACCAAATGTTTATATTAAAAAATTCCCATGTGTAAATAACAATTTATCATATATTCCATGGACTATAACAAGGTTATTCTTTATTAAAAGTTCAGAACATTTTGAACTCTTTAAAGAGACTAAAATATTGTCCAAACTTTTAGCTAGTGTGTTAGTTCAGGGTGCTACAGAGAGATAGACCCACTGAATAGATATATAGGTAGAAAGGAAAAAGAAAAAGGAAGGAAAGAAAGAAGAAAGCAACCAAGAAAAAAAAGGATATTATATAAATATATCTATGATAGATTACAAGTTAACAATAGATGATTAATAATATATGAATAGACTAAAGAAAGGCAATAAGCAAATGGTACATGATAGACAAACAGATATAGAAATATGGACATTCATTTGGGAAATTGTCTCATGAGAAGCCTTATAGTAAACTCTATGTAGGCTTTAGATCTCTGCACACTGATAGCTCAAACCAAAGCCAAGGACCCAGGAACTAGGGAAGCCATGGCTACAACTCTCACTCCTGAGGTATTGTGAGGATTCTAGTGAACTCCTAGAGCGAAAGTGACCAACTTTAATTTCTTATATCACAGGATGGGAGAGGTTACCTTGGTTCCCAGAGAAAAATCAGTAACCATATTGTTCTCTCTGCTTTTGTTCTCTGTTGGGACATGGCTGATTAGGAGGTATGGAGTAAAGCTGAAGGAAGATCTACCTCACCCAAACTGTAGGGTTCATTCACAAGTTTCTACAGAAATTTGATCATATTGACACCATAATAATATTCTTCTGTATTATTAATCATTCTCTAGTTCAATCAAGTTGCCATCTAAAATTAACAGAATTTTTTAAAGCTGGTCTATGTTCTGTATTCTATTATTTAAATCCAAACACTTTCTCTAAAGTTTATTTAAAAATTAATGTAGAATATCCCATTTAAGCCTAGAGAATAATAATATTAATATATTTAGGCAAAATGTATTCATATAAAAAATTACCTGTCATTTATGCCTAGTTTTCTAAAGCAGATTAGTAGCATGAATCTGTCTTTTATTTTGTTATTCCTTCAATTTATCAATATTGTAATATTACTGCCAGCATGACTTCAAGGGGATTATGAAAGAACAGTTCTGGTTAATTCAGCTCTCCAAAAGCAATTTACCTTGCAGAATGGACATGTCAAGCACACATTTTAACAGAGATTCAAAATATATACTTTATGTATTTTTGTTTTTGTTTAAGCATAAAATTTAAAATTTATGCAGAAATTTAGATAGAAAAAATCATTATTGAAAAAAATAAAGTAAAATTTGTAGTATACCTGAAATGAAACAAAGAAATGTAGCTTTTGTCAGAAATTTTGCTTTCTATAAATATTTACCTGATGTGATTTAGTGAAAAGCTGCTGTAAACAAGACAACGAGGGCTGGGGATTTAGCTCAGTGGTAGAGCGCTTATCTAGGGAAGGCGCAAGGGCCCGGTTGGTCCCCAGCTCCGAAAAAAAAAGAATCAAAAAAAAAAAAAAAAAAAAAAAAAAAAAGAAGTAGTGGGTGTTGGGAGCAGATATCAAACAAAAACAATGCACCTAGAATGTATTTAACATTCTCAATAATACATATCAATTCTGTAGCCTTTGTAGAAAAAAATGAAAGGCATTTAACTTTGGGTTAGCATTCTTCAACTCAAAAATATCATATGTGTGTGTGTGTGTATGTGTGTGTATGTATATGTATATGTATATGTATATGTATATGTATATGTATATGTATATGTATATGTATATGTATATTTGTATATGTATATTAGAGGACTGCCTGGTTTTGCCTCAAGGGAAGAAAATGTGCCTAATTCTCTAGAGACCTGAGGCCACAGAAAGGGGAATGCCTGAAGGGTTGGTCACCCTCTGGGAGGTAAAGGGGAGGGGAAATTGGTTGAGGAACTGAGGAAGGAGGGATCAGGAGGGGTTAATAAATGGAATGTAAATAAATAAAATAATTAATTAAAAATCTTTGAGGACATAGTTTTAAAACTCACTAGACTTTTTTAAACATTAGTATCCTTATTTCTATTGATAACTTCCCCCTTTGCATATTTAGGGATGTTTTATTAATCTAAAGACTAATTTACACTACTCTTCTGTTTTGAATTGTATTCAAAGCAGTTCACAGCTAGTACCTCATTCTCAGAATTTTACTTTGGATTCTTGAAATATGATCAGTTCTTTTTGGCTGAGTAATATTCTATCATGTGGACACAGCACATTTTTTTAATCTATTTATCATATGATGGACATTTGGGGTGTGTGTGTGTGTGTGTGTGTGTGTGTGTGTGTGAACATGTGTTAGTGTGAGGTCATGAGAAAGTTATAAGGAAAAGGGAGGAGGTTGAAAATGATGCAAATGCAATATTATGTATGAAATAATATATGAAATAAAGTCAAAACTCTAGCCATTTATAATAAAATTATAACTAATTACTATCTCCACAGTTTAAATATAAAGCAATAATCACTCTCTCTCTCATTTTAAGGCAGGGTCTTGATATATATCTCAGACTGGCCCAGAACTAAAGATACTTGTGCCTTAGTCTTTCGAGTGTGTGGGATTAAGACCATATCTGATCTTCCACTGATTACTCAGCACCTTTGCTCCATAGTGATTTCAGAGGACTGTCTGACACCATAGTAAGTATTATTTTATAAATATTTGGCCACTTTTTAATTAGTAGAATGCATTTGTTGCACATCAGGCTATATCTTGTGGCAAGAATAATGCTAAAGTTGAATAATTCAGACAAAATTAAATTGGCCAATGAAAATGTACTTAAAAATTCTCTGTGGTAGGAGGATATAGATAACATATTTCAAATAAAAAAAACCACAATTATAGCCTAGGTCTTTTATTATTGGGGGGGCATCAATTGAGCCAAATTCATAGAAAATGAGGCTTCTTGCAACTCCGGCTCTGTTCTTTTAGTTCTTACAAGAGATGTGTCTCTGTGTGGAAAAGGCTGAGCCTAAGTTTAAACCCACAGACTTTTCCCTTTGGCTTTCTTTATTTTCTGATCATTTTCCTTCACACATTTCAGGAAGGTATTTATGCTCTGTATGCTCCATATGCACATTAATTCTCTTGACAAGAATCTTGCCCTTGCTCATTGACAGTGATGCCAGCATAATGCTGAATGACAATGCTACTCTTCCAGCTCTGCATAGGTAACATTTATAGAATAGTCATTTCTGAACATTGCCCATTCCTTCGTATAGGTCAGCAATAGCATCTTTCTTATAGATTAACCTGTGTGAAAACGGAGAAGCAACTCCTTGTTTTCTAAAGGCCTAGAGAACATAGATGGACTTCCTTGCCTCCCTTCCCTTATGTTGGTCATTTTAGTAAATTACTGGAAGACAGTGATTCCAACATAAAGACTGATTTCTTAAGTGGGAATTCTCGTTTTAATGGAGAATCAATTGGGTCATGTGATGCCTTTCTGGAAACTATCTTATGAGCAGATGCTATGCTGAAGCAGACATGTAGGGATATGTTTTGCTGAGAACAGACACAATGTTTTTCTGGAAGCAGCCTGTTGAAAAGGGAATGTTTTGTTTTGTTTGAGAGGATACATGATATTAGTGGATGCTGTTTTGTCATTGGTTTGACTTGCAACTCTTTGCTGTTTTTATTGGGCTTCCCTGATGCTGGTCTTTGCTTATAACACTCTTGCTTGTTGAGACATCATAGAGAGAAATGCACCAAAATATTCTTGTTGGTATTCTTGTTGCTTCTTGCTGCTTCCATGGGCTTGTGCTGGTAGGCTGAACCTCAGTTTCTTTTAGATCAAGCTGATCTTGGTTGGTGTTTACCAAATGGTCTAGACTGCCAATACTAAATTGTGTTTGGTGTTTTGCTAGTGGACTGAATACTAGCTGACAAAGAAGATTAGAATCACTCCAAAGAATGATTTCTAAACAGATCCACAACCCCTGTTTACATTAACCTTTCTTTTCCCCACCTCTGGTGGGTTGTGGACTAGAAGGGAGGTTGAAGATTTAAAGAATCATAATTAAAGTATTCAAAGCAGTTCACAGCTAGTACCTCATTCTCAGAATTCCACTTTGGATTCTTGAAATATGGCCATTTCTTTTTGGCTGAGTAATATTCTATCATGTGGACACAGCACATTTTGTTAATCTATTTATCATATGATGGACATTTGGGTTGTGGGTTTTGTGTGTGTGTGTGTGTGTGTGTGTGTGTGTGTGTGTGTGTGTGTGTGTGTGTACATGTGCTGAATACCTATAGATCCTCACCCATGGGTAGAAACTTCTGAAATTTCACTATCTATTTTGGCTTGTCAACTGAATTACAATTATTCAGGTGCTATCTCTCACACTGGTCATATCATCTACAGCTCTACACACTCATTTTTTTCCTATTCTTGAGAAAACTTGTTATTTTCATGTACACACACACACACACACACACACACACACACAATAATGTTGTCTTCCAGTGATTGTTAAGTGATATTTTGTATATCATTGTAGTTTTGATTAGTATTTAATCTATTGAATTTGTTCTTCTATGTTGATCCCCCAGATACCTATACTATGGGACTAGTAATCGGGGAGGGGGACATTTATGTTGATTTTCATAATGTTCCTGTTTTGTAATAGGACATAGACATCTGAAGCTATATGTTGGGTTGCGTTTTTTAATATGAGTTTTCTGCCCACCAGGTAAGAATTCTAAAATGGACATGGGGAACCAGTTCTCTTATGTTTGGCCTCTTGGAGCAACTGGGCACTTAATGGATGTCACAGTTCTATATGTGTGGAGCCATGTGAGGGGCTCCTCTTAGCAATATTTGTGCTTGGTGAAGAGGTTCAAAGGGTAGATTAAGCTACATTTTTAATTGTGTAAATTTAAATATTCTTCATATATTTATTGACCTTGTTGTATTCTCTTTGAAATACATCTGCTCATATAACTTATCAACTGCTTAGTAGAGAACTACTTATCATTTATTTGTTGAACTATAAGCTCTTTCTATATACTAGGTACTTGATCATTATTAGCTGAATAGTTTACAAAGACTCTATCACACCCTATAGGATATGGCTCTCTTCCATAATAATGCCTTTTGATGCACAAGAGTTTTTAATTGTGAAATAAATATTCTGTATTTACTTTTATCTATGCAATTGGTGTTATGCTTATTAAATTGTTTAAAATCTGCACTCACCTTTCTTTCTAAAAGTTACACACTTTTAGTTTTTATATTTAAGTACTTGATCCATTTTCCATTGACTTCCCTTTTTTATAATGTGCTTATTTTTTGCTCAAATTACTTTGGTTGTACTTATTCTATTTTTGGTGTAGATAATTGGGAGAAATACATCATAAATATTTTTAGTATCAGTGTGCTTTTTTTTACTATTTGTGTCCTCTACTTCAATGTCCTTTGTCTTCATTGGGATTTAATGTTAGTTTACCTTTAAGGTTACCTAAATTCAGAAAACATTTAAAAATCTCTCAAAAGAAACCCCAGAAAATTTACAATCATAAGAATCCTATAATCAGTATTAAAATGTGTTTTCCCTGTGAGCTGAAGAAATGGAAGTATGTTTGGCCTGAATTTCGGTGGCTGTTGAGAATGACCTGAGAATTCTGTGGATTTCCCAATCTAATGATTGTAAAAGATTCTTCTGGAAATATACTCTGGCAAATGAGAAAATCTCTTCCGTCCATTTTAGTCTCACAGCGAGCATGTGAAGGACTCTCAACCTGGAAAACCCTTTAAACAAATGGTACCATGAGAGCCACTTCAGCATGAAACTGCTCTCTAATCCTCGACTCCTACCATAGTGCACAACGTGGCTTTGTTTTGCTTTTCAAAGGAGTCATCTTGGGTTAAAGCAACTTAAAAGATCACCTTTTTAATAATTAGCTAAACAAGGACTCCTGCTTAAAGTGTAACAGGACATAGACAGCCTCTTAAGACTTCAAAATCCACCAAGATTAAAGATTAAAATCTGTATTAACATTATTTGAAATTTAAAGATAGTTATATATTTAGTTTTTGAGGGTTATATATAATTAAAATGTGAAAGCCTTTTTAAACAGAAAAGTTGACATTCATTGTTAAGGAAATGAGTTACTACTAGTATACACCTGTCAAGAATAGCTAATGCTTTAAAACAGGCAATGTAATAAGCTGAGAAGATACAGACCAACCAAAATTCTTTTAAATTTCTAGTAGGATTGCAAATGCAGGTAAGGACAGAGTGGGTTTGCTTGTTTGATTTGCTTTGTTTTGTTTTATTTTAGGGAGAATTTGAACATGCACCTTCTAAGAAACCTAGAAGTTCTTAGCCTGAATGTTTACCCAAGAGAAATAGAGCATTAGTGTAATTCAGTTGTTCATGAACATCAGAAACAATAAGTAATATAACCGTCTGTCAAATAGTGAATGAACAGGTTCTAGTACATCCATGCCGTGCAGTGATGCTCAGAGAAGACCTAAAGGAAGAGCAATGAGCTGGTGACACAGACAGCATGGATGACCTTTACAGTAAAAGAAGCTGAATGAGGGCAGAGTGTCACATGATTACACTTCTCTGGCATTCTAGAAAATGCTATAGTCTGAAGGTTCGCACCTCTCCCAGAGTGTATGTTGAAATATAATCCCTACTGTGATATTATAAGAAAGTGGAGTCTTTTGGGAAGTGATTAAGTGGTGAGCATTCTACTCGGATAGATAGGACTGTGTCCTTATAAGTCCCAGGGAGAGCAGAGAGCTTTCCACTTACTTTGGACTTATGAAGAGTAGATTGTATCTAATACCAGTGAAGGGCTGTCTTGGTAACAGGATAAAATGAACTTGCTAGGGACAGTGAGGACAAGCAGATGAAACCCAAAACCTTCCTTCTTCTATGTCCTTTAAGATAGCGTGCCACCAGAAGGCACAGCCCAGATTCTTTTCTTTTCTGTCATTTTTTTAAATTTTGTTTTATTACTTTTATTTTTTTTTTAAAGTCCAGTTGTTACCTCCTCCTGGTCTGCCTTCATGCAGTTCCTCATCCCATTTCTCCTCTCCCTATCTCCAAGAAGATGTCCCCCCCTGCCCACCCACCAGGCTTCCCTACCCTCTGGGTCCTCAAGTCTCTCAAGGATTAGGTGAGTCTTCTCTCACTGAGGCCAGAACAGGCAGTCCTTTTTTGTACATGTGCCGGGACAGCCCAGATTTATAATGGGTCCTCTGACCTTAAATGATCTGGATTTAGGGTCTTCTACCTTGAATAATCCAACCAAGAAAAACCCCTCACAGGTGTGCCTAGATGCTTAGGCTTTAGGTAATTTCAGTTGTATTAAACTGTTGACAACCAAGATTAGTCAACATAAGTACTAATATGTAAGTAATTGAGAGAGGATGAGGGCCTTGGCACCAAATGGAAAAAGAAGTGTTGAAGGCAGAACAGTAGGAATGTTAACTGTAGGAATGTTAAATCTTCCAGTAGCCTGAGAAGAATAAATGGAAAGAAATGCTTAAATATTCAGAAATTCAAATGGAACTAGAAAACACAACCATGAGGGTTATCATTAGATTTTTAAAGATTAGACCATTGATGGCACCTGCCTGAATGAATTTCTCAGGCCCAAATTGGACAGGTAGGTTCTGAACATACACACAATGTGAAGAAGCAAGGGTGAGACCACAGGTCAATGGGAAAGGCTGGGAGGTGGGGTTATTTGGCCTTTTTTACTTAGGTTGTAATGTTACTACAGCTACGGATCATATGATAGAAATAGAGCAGAGAGGAAAAAAGGAATACTCAGAGATGTAACTGAACATATTATGAATGTTAATTATATCCCTCCAACACTGTCTGTGTAAGACCCTGACCCTCAGTCAGTGGTACTTCAAGATGCCCAAAGTGAGACACCTGGACCGATACAAAAGCAAGATCAATACAAAGGCAAGAGGTTTATTTTCCAGTGTGTCAGGGTCAACCCTCAATCAGTCCCTCCAGGTGAGAGACTAGAAGGTGACACTGAATGGTTAATACAAGAAGTTTTTATACTTTTTAGGGGCATAGGTTACATCAGCAAGGTTACAGTTTAAACTTATTGGGTAAGCATATTGACCTTTAAATCTATTGGCTAGTAAGCATCAGTCAGTACATTTTGAGAATTTTCTACTCAAAAATGTTCCTGTGGGTGGAGAATGGAACTTGGCCTAGCTTTGACCTGAGGCAGGAAGCTGGAACCTGGCCTCTTCTTCCCCTAGGTGGCTGAATGTAAGGCTGGCTAAAGCCCCTAGGGTCCTTCATTTGCATGAGAGGGTCTGTATGTAGCTTCAGGCAACTACACTTTTCAAAAGTGCCCCCAGTTGATTCTGATTGGTAGATAAAGATGCTAGCAGCTAGTAGCTGGGGAGGACAGAGACTTGTGCCCAGGAGGAGAAGGAAGGAGATCCACCATGCTTTTAAGAGTGTGGAGAGAGGAGAGACACAGAGGGCACTGTGGAGGTAGAGAAGCAAGGAGAGTGCCCTGGGCTCTGGGCCAGGAAAGTGCAGCCTAGAGGGCTGCTCAAATGGGACTGGAACAGCCAAGATGGAACATAGAATTAGTAAGTAGTAACTCAGAATTTTCAGCAGCAGGAAGCTTCTAGCAACATGTAGGCTAGGCAGTCACCCAGTTATTGTGATGTTTAAGGCATATTAAATATAAAGATTGTGTGTGTGTTTCATCCAGGAACATAAACCATTGAGGTGGGAAGTAACTTTATGCCAGGATTTATTAATAAATATTAATACTGAGAAGGTTAGGCTGACTCCATGACAGGCTTCAAATTGGCAGTTGAGGAAACAAGGCTTAAATCTCTCTTTCCAAGAACTGGGCAAGTCCATACCTAAGAAACTGCCCTGCCACTTGGCCTAAGGCAAGCAAAATGAATGGATCAGGAGCAGTTTCTAGACTTCCTTAGCTACTTCCTCAGCAACAGTTTTCACACCTTCCCAGCAACAGTTTCCAGCCCTAACACCCTAGTAAAGGTTCTGAAATGTCCCCAGTGATGGAGCAAGATAAATGTTACCTACCCTGGAATTCCCCTAATGTGCTTTAAATCTGGCCTGCAACCTCACTTGGTTGTCTCTCTATCTTGATAATGGCAGACCCCAGCATGCTGGACTTGTGCAGAATAAAACACTCTTTGTGTTTACATACTACTTGAATCTGGGCTATCATTCGTCAGTAAATCATGGACCCTTACAATACAACACAGAGAAGTTCACTTTTCAAAAGTGCAGGCAAAAAAAGTGTTGTCATAAGACTTGAAAGGAGACAGAGCTCTGTCTCCTGGCCTAAGAAAAATCTGTGAAAATGGATGAATCTTCCTAAAATGTGTTCAGGAGAAAGGGAGGTGGGAGCAGAGGGAGTTTCCCCATGACAGTTTCTGAGAGTGGGGACTTAGGGTAATGCCAGATTAGGAGTGAATTACAGTCTGTTTAAGGAACACCAGGTAAGAGAACTCAATCCCTGTGCACATCACAGCCAGCTCAAAAACATGGCTATTATTATTTTAGTACATCAATCACCAACTTAGGTATTTTTTCTTTCTAAAAACATTAAGGTAACCAATGATGGCAGTCAGGAGTACAGAGAAGGCGATAAATGTCAAATCTGTGCTGATTTTGAAAATATTCTGAGGTTCCAGGTGGTCACTAAGGTCTTTCTTAGACTCTTCCATTCTTAATGGAATTAAAATCAAAATTAGTCTTATTACACATAAAAATTATGAAGTTTACACTTCTAAACCCAGTGTTTTAGTCACCTTTCTATTGTTGTGATAAAACACTATAAGCAAGAGAACTGAAGGAGAGAATGTTTATTTGGGTCTTTCAGCTTCATGGGGTTAGAACCCATGACTATCATGGTGGGAAGCATGGCAACAGGCAAGAACACTAACCGTGAGCTCACATCTTGAGACACAACCATAGGCAGAGAGAAAAAGACAAGAAAACCATGAACCCTCTGAAACCCCAAAGCACAACCCTGTGACACACTCTTCTCACAGACATTCATCCTCATTCTCCCAAATGGTTTTGTACACTGAAGTTATGGGGCTATTCTCATTCAAATCACTATACCTTGCTACTAAAAAACTTCAACTCTTGAGGATTTACTTCGTACCACATGATTTAATGTAAAAATTTAGTAACTTTACTATAGAAGTCATTGAACCACAGAGATTTGCCCCAGGCCGATAGCCAAACAATGCTGACTAGGACAGGGAGGATACCAGTACAGGAAGTACAACCAGAGAACACCATGAACACACATAACTTATTGCAATAGGTAAATTATAAATGTGTAAAGGGTTTAGTTACTTTTTTATTGGATATTTTTATTTACATTTCAGACATTATCCCCTTTCCCGATTTCCCCTCCAGAAATCCACTATCCCATGCCCCCTCCTCCTGCTTATATGAGAGTGCTCCTCAACCCACCCACCCATCCATTCCCTCCCACCTCCCTGCCCTGACATTCCCCAACATTGGGGCATCAAGCTTTGACAGGACCAAGGGCCTCCCCTCCCATTGATGCCTGACAATATCATTTTCTCCTACATATAAGGTTGGAGCCTTAGGTCCATCCCTATATAATCTTGGGATGGTGGTTTAGTCCCTGGGAGCACTGGGGGGTCTAATTAGTTGATACTGTTATTCTTCTTATGGGGTTGCAAACCCCTTCAGCTTATTCAGTCCTTTCTCTAACTCCTCCATTGGGGACCCTGTTCTCAGTCCAATGGTTGACTGCAAGCATCTGCCTCTGTATTTCTTAGGCTCTGGCAGAGCCTCTCAGGAGACAGCTATATCAGGCTCCTGTCAGCAAGCACTTCTTGGCATCAGCAATATTATCTGGGTTTGGTGGCTATATATGGGATGGATCCCCAGGTGGGACAGTCTCTGGATGGTCTTTCCTTTAGTCTCTGCTCCACACCTTGTCTATATATTTCCTTCTGTGAGTATTTCTGTTCCCTCTTCTAAGGACTGAAGCATCCACCCTTGGTCTTCCTTCTTCTTGAGCTTCATGTGGTCAGTAAATTGTATCTTGTGTATTCCCAGCTTCTAGACTAATATTCACTTATCAGTGAGTGCGTACAATGTGTGTTCCTTTGTGATTGAGTTACCTCACTCAGGATGATATTTTCTAGTTCCATCCATTTGCCTAAGAATTTCATGAAGTCATTGTTTTTAATAGCTAAGGAGTACTCTATTGTGTAAATGTACCACATTTTCTGTATCCATTCCTCTGTTTAAAGATATCTGGGGTCTTTCCAACTTCTGGCTATTACAAACAAGGCTGTTATAAGCACAGTGGAGCATGTGTCCTTGTTATATTTTAGAGCATCCTTTGGGTATATGCCCAGGAATGGTATAGCTGGGTCTTCAGGTAGTACTATGTTCAGTTTCCTGAGGAACAACCAGACTGATTTCCAGAGTGGTTGTACCAGCTTGCAATCCCACCAACAATGGAAGAGTGTTCCTCTTTGTCCACATCCTTGCCAGAATCTTCTGTCACCTGAGTATTTTTTTTATCATTCTGACTGGTGTGAGGTGGAATCTCAGGGTTGTTTTGATTTGCATTTCCCTGATGACTAAGGACGTTGGTCATTTCTTTAGGTGCTTTTCAGCCATTCGATATTCCTCAGTTAAGAATTCTTTTATACAACTCTGAGTTAAGAGAGAAAATGGTTTCTAACCTAAGTTCTAACAGCGTCTTATGCCGATGTAAGAGTCCATTGGAAGACCCCGAGTCAATAAGTTCACAGAGACCTGAATCGCTGCAATCCACAAGATGTTTATTGTTCCAAGGTACATTGGGGTCACCCAGCATGCAGGCAAGAGGAGACCCTGAGCTCACAAAGCACACACTTTTTATAAACATTTTCATGGGGAATTCAGCGGTCGCCTGAGTTGGACGACTGTGATTGGTTACCCTGAACAACATTTAAAATTATTGTCAAGTCAAATGGGAAGGTTGTCTCCTTCATTTGGTCCTATCCTGCCCATCTTGTGGAATTTGTGGTGTTCCTGGGCTTTCTTTCTCCGAGTCACTTCCTCTCTGTCCTCACCCTAGGCAGGGTAGTTCCCTGTTTAGGCCATTTCCTGATCTGTCCTTACCTCAGACAGGGTGTTGACCTGCTATTCTGACAGGATTCTCATATCTCCCCCTTTTTCTTAAGACCATTTCAGTCCTGAAATGAGGTCTCATTCTGTCCTAGCTTCTGGTATTGTTGCCGCAGCATTAGAACTTGTACAGTGCTTATGCACTCTCTGATAAAAGCTAGCAAGAGGTTAAGGATGCAGGGGCCAATAGTCACCAGCAGTAGCAGGATAATAAGGGGTCCTGATAATGTTGATATTCGCTAGTAAGCCAAGGGGAAGAATTAAACCATGATTCGAACCAGCCCTGACTCTGCTCTTGCTCTTTCTTTCTTTCGGCTAGTCCTTCTCTGGCTTTGGCTATCATATCACAATTTGTACAACCCACATCCCCAACTTTTCTCTTTAGCCATCTCATTGGTCCTTTACCTTTCTGAGTGAATCTGATTATTGGGTTATAGGTAGCATTTGCTCAGAAAGTATCTCAATACCTTCAGTTCCCCTGGTAGGGCCCTCAGTAGTGAGTGGGAGGGGGGGGGAATCTCCCACAAGTGACAACTCTGTGCAGGGAATGTACACCTATTGTGCTACCCCCCCCCCAAGCCCAGATTCCTTTCTCCCACATGGGCAGTTTGCTTCTGCCAGCACTCCTGTCCAGGGCAGGGATGTCGCTCGAGTCAAGTCTTGCTGCCAGGGGGCACAGGTCAAAAGTAAGGTCAGGCCACCATGTGTTGAGGGGCTTGGAGGCAGTCAGGGAGGCAGCAGCATCTTCAGTTCCAGTAGAAACCACAGTCCAGGTTGACAGACCGGCACATGGGGGCAGCAGGAGTCCCAAGGGAATGAGGCTTCTGTAGGTTTCACATGGGATGTATGCACCAGGGCTGCAATACCGTTAACAGCACCAGGAAGGGTCCCTTCCACCGGGATTCTAGAGACCTTGCCCAACGCCTCTGGACATAGACCCAGTCACCAATCTGGAAATGGTGAGGGGTCTCTGGCATTCCTGTAGCATATAAGGCAGACAGTTTGAGCCAAATCTCATGTTGTATTTGCTGAAAGGCTTGGAGCCTCAAGAAGAGGTTCCTATTAGTGAGTTGGGATACCTCTAGGGGGGTGGCCCAGCAGACACCAAGGGAGTTGGGGTACCAAACAGGATCTCATAAGGGGTCAGGTTAAAATGGTAAGGGGTGTTCCAGGCTTGGAACAGGACCAGGGGAAAGAGCACCACCCAGTTAGCACTAGTGTCCAAGGTCAATTTAATTAAGGTCTATTTTAGGTTTCTGCTCATTCTCTCTACTACATGCCCTGAGCTCTGGGGACAGTATGCACAATAGAGCTTCCAATTAGTCCCCAATATCTTAGCCAACCCCTGACTTACCTTAGAAGCAAAAGCAGGACCGTTGTCCAATCTAATTACCTTGGGGACCCCAGACCTCCAGAAGATTTCTTCTAATATCTTCTTGGATGCCATGGTAGCTGTTTCCTGATTGGAGGTAAGAGCTTCAACCAATCCAGAGAAAGTATCTACAAACACTAGAGGGTATTTGTAATGATATTTTCCTGGCTTAACTTCTGTAACTTCGACTTCCCTACAAACTCCCTAAGTCTCTTTGCCCCGTTTGTTTGCTAAGCATTCACTTGCTGACATACCTTACACTGTTCTACTGTTTCTCTGGCTAAAAAACTAAAGTCTATTACATATACCTTAACTATTTGGATAAGCTTCTTATCCCCTAAACGAGTCCATTTGTGTATTTGGCAAAATGAGTCTTTCGTTTGTTCTCTGGGGAGTATAGCTTTCCCCTCAAGTGTGCCATTGTCTTTTCTCTTCTAAGCAATTTGTGCCTTTTCTTCTCTTGTACATTCTAAGTGAGGCTATCTGTTAGTCCAATCCCAGTTCCCAGTGGCTGTCTCTTGCAGGACCGCAACCAGGGTAGGTTCCTGCATAGCCATTTCTTGGGCCACTTGATCTGCTTTGTTATTGTCCCATGCCACTGAATCTCTTCCCTCTTGATGTCCTGAGCAATGAGTAATACTCACAGTTGCTGGCTTCAGCAAGGCATCCAAAAAATGGCAAAGGCACCTGGGCTGATGTGCTGGGGGGGGGTAGAGGTTCAGCCATTCCAGATGACATTTATGTTTTCCACCACAGTAGCACCCACTCATCTCTGACCTTCATGAAGAGAACTGCTCCTGTTTATAGACACGGTAGCCTTGGCTTTCAGCAAGGGTTGATCAATCAGTCGCAGAGGTCTTCCCTCCACCCTTGGGCTTCTGCCAGTACTTGACACTTGTGCTGTGGTGGCTCCAGGTTGGGATTGGGCAGCAAGGTGACCAGATTGTCCCCAACTGGTGGAGAATCTAGTCCATGTCAGCTGACCAATGGTTCCATCCTCTGGGTCATTCCATCCAAAGGCAAAGCATTTTTGACTTTGGGGTACCCATCTCAGGCAGAAGAAAGCACCTTTCAAGTCTAAAATGGCGTACCAAATTCTGGAAGGTGGTGAAGAACTCAGAATGTAGGGGTTAGGCACAGTAGTACAGAAATCAACCACTCTACCATGGTTTATCTTTCCAAAGTCCTGGACTGGGTGGTAATTGTTAGTGCTTGGCTGGGAGGAGCAGTGTGTTCCAGGCACAACAGCAACAAGACCACCCCAGCGGAGGAGCTGGGAGATGTGTGGGTTAATTCCTTCTCATGCCTCCCCCAACATTAGGTACTGGTGCACTGAGACAGGGTCAGCCTGGGTCTTAAGCTCCACATACACAGCCTACAGATATGCATACACATGGCCTCGCCCAGCCATTTCAGCTCACGCAAGCCATTTTGGAGAACAAATCTCTCCTGAGCAAGGAATAGGGGCAGTCAAAGATGACCATGAACGAGTGGGATACCCAGCCCACGCTCAGGTCTACAATTCTTCGGGTAGTCCATTATTTTTTTTACTTTTTCCTCTGGTGACTGGCCTGTCAGCTTAGAGGACTGAGTGTTGGGCCCTAGTGTTCACCAAGACTTTGGTGGGTTTCCCTTCCACTTTCAGAGTTACCCTGGGTTCAGGGAGGGGGGTCAGAACCCTGTCCTCCCCAGTTGCTGTCTTCTCCCAGGGCTAACACCTTTTCGGTTTTTGGGAGCGGTTTTCCCAAGACCTGGGATTTTCTGGCCCCCTCCCTCAGCTTCTGTTTGTTAGGGCACTCTTGAGCTCAGTGGTCCCTCTCCTTGCAATAGGTGCATTGGTCCTTTGTGATAGGTTCTGTCTCTCTTCTTTGTCTCCCCTGCCTACTGTAGCCAAGATCCTACAGCAAATTCCTTTCCTGTCTCCCTTTCATCTTTTTCCTTTCTCTTTCTCTGTTTCTTCTCCTCCTCTGCCTCCTTGTTATGGTAGACTTGCTCATCAGCTTGCATTAAATCCCTCAACGACTTATTCTGTAGTCCTAGCCTCTGAAGATTTTTCCTGATAGCTCTACTAGTCTAGTCTATAAAAGTCATAGTCACAGTAGCTTTGTGCTCCTCGCTGCTGGGGTCATAGTGTGTATATCGGCAGAATGCCTCCATGAGCCACTCTAGAAAGGCTGAGGGTGACTTGTCTGGTCCCTGCTTAACCTCACATACTTTGGTCAAATTGGTGGGTCATCCTGCAACCCCCTTGAGACCTGCCAATGGAGTCTGGTGGTAAACCTTCAGTGCTCCTTATCTCCTGCCGTATTAGTAGTCCCAGTCAGGTATAGTCAGGGAAAATCCGCTGTCGATGACAACCTGGTCATTGGTGGTGCCCCCTGTCTGAGGCACCAGATTGCCATTCTCATCTGGGTCCCTATGGCCCGTCCCAGTTCTAAGAGTCCCTTCCCATGCTCCCCCCTTGCTGGGGCCTGAGGAGAGACCGTGGGAACTGGGGCCACAGTAAGGGAGTAGAAGATTCAGCAGCAGCAGATCCACAGTGGAAGACTCCTGAAGGATGTTCTTTACAGACTTGTTGGACTCTATAGGGTTCTTCTTCATGGCCAGGGCCCGCAAGAGTCTTGGAGACAAAAGCTTTTATACAAGAAGGGGGCTGGGGTAGAGCAGGAGGTGGCCAGCAGAAGCTGATGCACCTACCCCAATATCACGCACCAGTGGCCACTCCCAGTCCGTTCCGACTGCCAGCAAGAGCTGGTTATGGGCCCAACGCTTCAGCGCCATCCATTTTCAGGGCTAGTTGTTCTCTACTAGATCCTTCCAGGTAACTATATAGGGTACTTGGTCTGAGTACCCCAGGGATTCTGGCCTAAAGATCCTTTCCTCTAGTGTTTAAATAAGATGCTTAACAGGGTAGATTCAGTCTATCCCATGTCCAAAAATAGTGTCAGTCAGGTCCGAGTCCAAGAACACAGAGAAAGACAATCCACACAGTTTCACCCCTGCCACAGGTGCAGAACAAGACTGAATTCCAAAAACAAAGAGAAAGGCAATCAACACACCAACAGCTTGCTCCTCTCACAGACACAGAATCCAGGTTCAGGTGACCCGCCAGCTTACACTGTAGTGGAGTCCAAAAAGTTCTAAAGGGAGCGGAGTCCTCCTGACTCCCTCTAGACCAGACCAGACCAGACCCGACCAGACCCGACCAGACCAAACCAGATCAGAGGCTCTCTAAGCCTTATAGACACTTGCAAGCAAACCAAAAGCAAGCCAGACAGCACAGTCCGAGTCCACAGGCAATTAGACAAACAGAAAGACCAATGTGCTCCTGCCGTGAGCGATACAGAAGACAGGTGACCTGCCAACAGGTTCCAAAAGCGAAACAAAAACCAAAAAGACACACAAAAAAACCAACCACCCGGCGACCATGAAAGAAGAAGAACAAAGATGGTCGGGGGTAAGAGCCCCCTGTGCCAAGATGGAGACAAACCCTATCGGATTCCTTCTCCCAGCAGGAGACTAGAGCGTCCTCCGAGTCCCTCCCCTCCCCCCGCATTGCCGCAGTGTTCCAGCACATCTGCCCGACACTCTGGCAACCTCAGATCAAACCGAAACTACAGACCAAAAAAATGCATACAAGGCACACAGGCAGACAGGGATCCCACATTGCCTTGCTTGAGCAGTCGGTCCTCTGATCCATGGCATCTGGGTCCCAAGTGAGGCTTCCCAGCCAATGAACCAAATATAAGAGTCCATCTGAAGACCCCCAACTCAATAAGGCCACAGAGACCAGAATTGCTGCAATCCGCAAGAGGTTTATTGTTCCAAGGTACATTGGGGTCACCCAGCATGCAGGCAAGAGGAGACCCTGAGCTCACAAAGCACACACTTTTTATAAACATTTTCATGGGGAATTCAGCGGTCGCCTGAGTTGGACGACTGTGATTGGTTACCCTGAACAACATTTAAAATTATTGTCAAGTCAAATGGGAAGGTTGTCTCCTTCATTTGGTCCTATCCTGCCCATCTTGTGGAATTTGTGGTGTTTCCTGGCGTTGTCTTTTCTCCGAGTCACTTCCCTCTCTGTCCTCACCCTAGGCAGGGTAGTTCCCTGTTTAGGCCATTTCCTGATCTGTCCTTACTCCAGGCAGGGTGTTGACCTGCTATTTATGGCAGAGTTCTCACACCATGACTCTGATTTGATGTCTAATCCATAAGAATGATTTTTTTTTTTTGAGAAATGTGTTTAGTATCATGTGGCTTGGGAGGTTTATTCAAAAGGGAACTCACATCATGTGTAATACATTATATTGTAGGTGATCAGAAGAACAAGAAAATGGCAAAGTGCCAATGAATTTAAGATTACTTAAGCAAAATTTGTTTGTCATTTAAGCATAAGTGTATAATTGTTCATAGTATGACTCACTTCTTTGTCCAGTAATCTTCCAGTGCCCTTTGGTTATGCTTTAGTTGTAATTTTTCACTGTTACCTTTTGTTGGTTAAGGAGAACAAGGTATGAAGTAGGAGAAACTAAAAACATGAATAATCCTGAATTAACTCACCGTTCAGTATATAATGAATATGGACAGGATTTATTTACTAGGATTTCACGGGAGTTTGGCCATCAATGTCACAAGGTAACCAAAACCTTTAAAAGGCCAAGCCTAAGCACAAGTCATTAGGTCATGGGAAAGTTGCCCTTGGAAGTGATGAACCTACTTCTTACGGGACCCTAGTCTCATTAAGCCTTCCTATTTGACTTCATGCTTTCCTCATGAATGCACTGCCATTAGGGTGCCATTGTTATGGTCCTTGACAAAGACAGAACCAACTCAGTTGCCTGATCAAATACTTTCATCTCTAATAGTATACCTAATAAAACCTTTCTTTTCATGAAATCTTTAGATGTTTGGTATGGTAACAGAGAATAGGGCCATATAGCTGCTTAATCTTGATATTCAGAAATTTAGTGCAGGATCAAGCATTTGACAGCTCTGAAATTCCTTGGAAGCTAGTTTTTACTAAATACCCAGAGCTTGAAAATTATAGCAGTTGGTTCATAGCAGTTGCATGAGTGTTGGTACCTCCCATACATACTTTATCTTTTTTAGAAAGAATATGTGCTGAAAAAAATGAAAAAAAAAATGCAACCAAACTGTAGTTTGCTACTACCTTCTTCTAGGCAAATGGCATAGCATATAATGAGTGTTCGACACACGTGTATTCACACGTACTTCAGGTAGAGCTCTTATCCCACAAAGATGAGGAATTTAAAGCCAAATAATAATTCTTTTTTCCAAGTGCACTTTGATTGCTGTTAAGCACACTGAAAACATCTACAGGCCACGAGACTGTAAAAAGAGGTATCAACAGAACCCTGAGGGAGGATAAGTGACTGCTACTAAAAGAACTAGAGAAGGCATTAAATACTTGCCCAATTCCATTCCACAAAATTAGAAAAGAGATAGTTTTATAGGTTTGATCTGAATATCCTTAGAGGTTGATCTGTTAAACTTGCTCCCCAGCTATTGGTATTTCTGACATATGTAAACACACTAAGTGAATCTGGTTGGAGGGAGTCTATCACTGAATGTGTCTTTGATACTGAGAGATTGGTCTCTTCTCTTTCTCTGTGCTCACCCACCCAGGATGATCTTTACATCATCATGTGTTCCACCACTGATACTTTGTCTGAATAGAGGCCCACAAAACACTGAACCAACTGAAACCTCTGAAATCGTGAGCCACACTGCAGCAGCTTCCTAAGGTTGATTTTTTTAAAGTATTATATTTTATCACAATGGTGAAATACAGAGTATGAACACTATTCCATCAGATAGACAAAGGATTATAGACAGATGGCATGCCAATAAGAAAAGGACAAACAAAGGAAGTATACCATGCCCATTTGGGGAAAAAGAGGTTTACACATAAGTCTTAAGAAAAGACTTAAGTAGGCTTGTCCATAATTTCTCTAAATATTTCAAAAAACATCTGAGTTATAAATTAAAATGATTTCTTCTCATCATTCTCCTCAATAATTACCCCGGTAATGGGAAATAGGACCCTGCAGCTCCAAGGTTTATGTGTTGAGACTTACTATCTGATTCCATGCAGAGGGAAGGATACATCTGCTCATGACAAATGTTAACTAGATAGTACAGTTTTGGGCTCATCTTCCTGACGACCCAACCACTCCGAAAGTATCTTGTATGGATATGTAAATTATTGCTTGTGGTGTGCAGAGAGCAATAAGGGGGAACTTGCCTAGATATATATTATAATATGCTTTGCATTCTTGCTCTGTTAAATTTCTTCAAGACCTGCTTTGGATATTTGTGTATATGTCATTGGAAAATAGAAGCTACTTAACTCCTGAGATATAGTGTCCAAGGTAGAGGGAAAACAGTCAATGGCTTAGTTTAAAGGTGTCAGATACCCTTAAACAGGATAAATATTTTCCATCTTCCCTTTATTTCCTTGGATTTGTCTTGAACGCATTCAGAAATATAACAGAGGTTGCTAAGATTTTAAATATTCAATATATTACCCAAGAGATAGAAATGTATTTATGTAAGTAAATAAAATGGAAAATATAATATGGGTAAAAGCTTTGTATAGATTTCAAAAGATATTGGATTAAGAAGAGGTAGAATAATGAGAATTAAAGTTACTGCATCAGTTTAATCAATAAAGTACTTTCATCCATATAATTTGGACTGTCAGACCACTGTGGGTTTAAAAATTTAAACTAGTCTGTATAGAGACAAATGTTAAAGGATGGATTGATTATATTATGTGATCTTAAAATTTCCATTATAATTTTAAATCTGAGTGATACTCCATAAATTAAGCAAAAGTGGGTAGTTCCAGACACTGATAAAGACATAGACAGGTGACCAGTTAACTTTAGAAGGCAAATCAAGAAAACAAGCAATTTTATCTTTTTTTGTATGAATTTAAACCACATCAATTATTTTGATTCTAACCAGTTGTGCAGACTGTTTACTGTGGTAATATTCTATTGTCCTATCCAGAGCATAGTTCTCTGGCATAATGATATCAGTCTTTCTGAGAGTGGTACAACACGACAGAGAAAGTGTCTGTTCCTGTCACACTCATTTTCTCTTTTTCTATCCAGTGGTGACTACTTGCTCAAGTTTAGTGTTTCTCAGGTCCATTGATTCTCATTCATTTGAGTAAATATTTCTTCAGACCTTTCATATTACAGTGACTCTTCAGGGTGTTGCAGAACTATATATTGAAGTAACCAGACAGATACCCAATTCTCGGAATTTTATATTCCAATGACCTACAACATATGAATAAACCAACTCTTCTGACAGAAGTGATAATGTTATGGGTAGAAAGAAGTAGTTCTCTAAAATTTACTTTCACATAAGGTACACAAGGTCGACTTTACCATGTGTACCTCAGTGCAGACAAAAGGACCATTCCTGAATTCTGCTCATCACCACTTTTTCTTTGTAGTGGAAACCCTATCACCCGGAAAATTCTTTCGTGTTTATAAATAGTCTAATCTTGGGTGCATAGGCCAATCACACAGTCACATAAGGCACCAAACTTCTTGTACAATGTCCAAACTTTTAGTGAATTCACTTGGTCTGCTGTCAACAACCGACATTGGATATCAAGCTTTTGGCAGGAGTCGGCATGAAGTCATCTCTCCCACCTTCACTTGACCTGAGCTATGGGCTGTGGAACTCAGCTGCACTGTTTCATAATACATCAAGGCACATAATTCCATGCCGGCCCTGCCTTCTGTCTTTGCAGCTCTTCACCAATAAAGCATGCAAGCAAGGAAAGCTCAGCTATAGACAGCATTGTTTCCTCACCATTTCCATGCTTACTATGTTTTCTAAATAATACTTTTGGTTTGAGGAAGAAAAACAATAGCAGCCAATATGTGATCTAAAATCCAACACTACTTTAAATATTTTTAAGTCATTTTTATCTATGCCAATAGTTCTTTTGAACTTTTATATACTAATCTTTATCAGAGGCAATGTCAGAATTATATAGGATGAAGTAAAAATAAAGAATAGTTATATACTATTCTGGTCTGCCAACAAGAAAAATACACTGAGAAACTTGTAATATTTCAGGCAGGTTTACTAAAATGAACGAAAACAGTGCTTTTAACTGATATATCTGAAAACTTAATCACTGATTACTCTGCTATTATACATCATGTTATAAGTGTATACATTCCTGAATTGAATTAGATGTAATAGCACTGAAAAAACTTGAAAGAGGATGGGATGAATTTATGTTAAAGAGAAAAGTGAATAAAGAGCAAAAATCCAAAGCAATCTACCCTAACCATTGGAACTGGGTTTATAATGTCTTTATCTTTGGAAATAATCGAAGATAAAGTCACACTTCCTGGAATCTTACCTTCCTGTACTGATCATTCTGTAGATGTGGCTGGTGAAAATCAGGTCATTGCTCATGCAGTAAGTGCCTCATGTATTCAATGTTTTGGAGGGTTTTGAAGTGTTTCAGAAGCCTTTGTAGTAGTAGAGATAACTGATTGGCTCACAAAGTCTAGTCCCTTTTCATTAGAGAAATACACCTTGCTGCAAGTTCAGGGAAGCATGGTGTTTGAGACTAGGAGGAAAGACTTTCTTCCTTCTTTTGGTATATATGTGTCAGCATTCTGAAAGTTCTCATACTCTGGGAGATTGCCAAGTTCTGTTTCATCCATTAAACCTGTCATAAAGAACAAACCTGCAAATTCTGTCATAAGTGGTGATATATTGCTGCTGAGACATACAAATTGCTACAAATTTGGGAGCCAACGAAGTAAAGTCTAAATATGCAATGAGCTCACAAGCATCATGTGCTTGCTCTTTATGTGAGCTGCATTCTATATGCCTGGGGAAGAGCCAAATATGAGTTCATTGAAGACATAGTGAGATGCTTATGCTTAACTCTCTGGTTTCCAGGAATTCCACCAGATCCTGCATGGTCATAGACCCACTTAGGATACCCATAGATATGAACAACTTTACACATAACCCTGGTAATGATGGACAGGTAATACATGGGAATAGTGTACAAATGTAACTCAGAATGCTGATAAGACTAGAGCAGTCACAAGTACTGAAGCACCTTATCAGCCATAATGACTGAACCTATCTAGTTTTATGAAGCCTGGCTGCTCTCCATGAATTTAAGAATGTTACAGAACCCGTCATGACATTTGTCTTGAGTGAGCTGTTCATAATACATTTTTATATGTAATGGTGACAAGTCTACTTTAGATGAGAAGAATAAGAATTTTCTGTGACTTTGTATAGAAGCATTTGGCATATGCAAAAACAATTCAGAACAAGATGGAGGACTCCTTATCCATAAGTCTAAAATAGTTCTAGCTCATAGTTGTAGTTCTTATCGCAAAGGCTTTTCAATTTACATCAAAATATGAGATAGGCTGAGAATTCACTGACAATATTGTACAGAGGCTTGTATGGAGATGGACAGGAAGGATCACATGAAAACAGAGATGGCAGAGATTTACAGAGACTGTGCATGTAAGAATGGTGCCATGACCTTTAAAACATAGTACCCCCATCCCTTCCTCCATGTATTCTCCCATATCTATGGATACCAGATAAAATATGGAATGCCTTGCTAAATTTGCATTTCTCCAAAACAATAGATAATATTATTCACTGATTTTCATTGAAAATATTTATCCATTGAAAAATGTTGTTTGTCTGAAATTCAAACTTAACTGGATATCATGTGTTCTCATTTGCTACATCTGTCAAACCTGCCAATCCAAGCTATCACACTCCCTAATGTAGTAGCAGTGAAAGAATGCTAATTAATTGCTTTGTCCCAGTAAAACATGGCCAAATAAGTTAGGTTGGTCTAAATGTCCCTGGCTAGTAAGAAGCTCAATGACATCATTGATGTAATTCCTGCTTTGTCATTTGTCTTTCTACCTAGTCTTCAAACTCCCATAATATCTATTGCCAGAGCAATGACTGCTCTTTCTTTAACTTAGTGGTTTAAATACTGGATTAAGTGATTGAACCATAGGTCAAGGGTCTCTACCTTGCCCTTAAAGGGCGCATATCCTTCAATGGAAGAGACAGGACTTAACTTTCATATTTTTTTTCTTTCTCACACTTGTTCTTCAGTAGGGTATTGGACAAACATTCCTGCCTACTCATCCTGTTGGTTTGGATCAGTAAATTTTACAAATGAGTGCTTCAGATATTCTAGTGGTTTGAATATACTTGGTTCATAGGGAGTTACAGAGTTGCACTGTTTGGCGGTGTGGCCATGTTGGAGGAAGTGGGTCTCTATGGGGGGTAGGCTTTGAGACCCTCCTCCTAGGCTCTTGCCAGACAGTCTTTTTAGAGTGAGATGTAAAACTCTCATCTCCTTTAGCTTCATGCCTGCCTGGACACTGCCATGCTTCTTTGACATGACAATAATAAACTGAACCTCAGAACCTGTAAGCCAGCCCCAACTAAATGATGTCCTTATAAGAGTTGCTTTGGTCATGGTGTATCTTCACAGGAATGAAAACCCTAACCCACACAGGTATTAAATAGACTAGGGAGATAAGAATAAAATACGGCTGTGCTTACCTCTTTCACCACAGCTTTGCTTACCTCTTTCACGCATTTCTGGTATCAAAAAAAAAAAAAAAGGTTTCAACTATGCAATGACTTGGGCAGACTGAATACAATAGCTACAAGGAAAACAGAAGGATGAAGCCTTCTGTATTGTTTGAGTCTGTAACCCTTACACTAACAAACCCAGGGGTGATTAATGACAGTCATGCAAAAGTGTCAAGTTTAACAGCTTTCAAACACTCTTATACAAATTGCACATATTTTCTTCCCCATGTAAAGATTTAAATTGGCAATAAATTATGTCTGTTTAGCATGAGTGGATTATATAAATAACTTCTTTGGAATACAAGATTTCACACTAACACATCAAGTGTTACAACACATTTTCTCTTTACTACATAGATTATATTTTTGAACATGGAATGCACCTAGAATGCAAACCATAAAGCAGCCATCAAAACTGAGCACATATTAAGCAAACAAGAAGACTTTCTCTAGAGATTGGAATCAAAGTCTTCCAAGTAATAAGGCAAATTACTACATATCTGCCCTAACTTGTACCTAACAAGTACCCTTGCCTTAACTACAGAGCCCAAGTTGATCTAGAAGAACTGATGGAATTCTGCAGTCAGTCTCCTCACTTCAGGTATTATAGCTGTGTGTTACCCTGCCTCCCTCAAGCAATAATTCTACAATGTATTCCACAGCAATAGCTATCTTAGAGTATGTTAATATGTAAGCATGTACACATATTTATTATGGCTTGGAATTTATCCTTCACAGAGTATGCTCAAAAGCAATTCCACTTAAATATTAATAATCATTTAACTTGATATGAATATATTCTCAGTTGTGAAGGTATTACAGACAATAGGAAACTAATTATATTTTTCTTGCAATGTTAACAAAGACTGGTATTTCACATTAAAGTTGAACTTAAATTCAGATATCATTGCACTTGGCTCCTAACTGTAAAATTTTATAATTATTTACTTTATAATGTCTCTCAGGCTTTTACTTGGACACTATAAGTGCTAAAAATATAAGTTGGCCATACAACATTCATTGCCTATGTTGAACTTTTCATCATCGTTTAAAAATTGATTTAAGATTCTCTTAATGGAAACTCGTAATATGTTTTAGTGAAATTGATCAATGGGGATAGCTCAGAAAGATGCACATAACTAAAATTATTTATGTGTCAGAGCCAGCTGAGAGTAAAATATGGAAATGGTAGCCATAGAGGTCAAAGGGTTGAGAGAAAAGAGAAGGATTTTTGTTGAGTTAGGAAATATTTTATTACCCCAAAGAAAAAGCTGGAACAAAAATGCTGGCTTTGGGCATTTTTAACTTTGATTTTTTTCTTCTAATAGTCTTCAGAAAACACAAAACCAAAAGGGAATCTCAAGGAGGGAAGGAAACCTAAGCTAGAATTCAGCATCTCTGAGTTTGTGTTTATCTTTGATTACATACATACATTCACTACTTAGTGAATTAGTAGTACCGTACTGAAAATGGCATAAAAACACACAGATGCAGATACACACACAGAGATGTAAGTGGTAAGTTTACATGTTATGCAATAATTCTATTGGTTACTTATATGGCCAGCCAGCCCTCTCAGTAATTGAGTCAGAGTCCTTTGAATTGTTTATTTAGCTTTTCCACAATTACCAGGGGATTTCCTCAATCTCTTTTTCTATATACTAGACTATAAATAATTATGGTCTTAGACAGGAAGGGAATTAAATATGGAAGTTCGATTCTATCTTTCTTCTTCTCTATCCTTTTTCTTTCTTAGGTAAAGAGAAGGGGGTTGAAAAGGAAAGGATTGGCACAGAAGCACAAGGTAGAGAGGAGAAGGGGAGAGAGAGAAAAGCCTCAATGGGGTAGGTGAGTCATAAAAATATGACCATGAGAGCAAGTCAAATGGAGTTACAAACTGTCTAGATGGAACATAGCAAATTATAAAATGGAGTTAAGGGTGAGAAAATAGATTCAAATAGCATAGTGGGTAGATATCAGCCGAGCTCTAGTGCTAATTAAATCTTATTATAAATATAAACACTGTGTGACTTTTATCTGGGAACTGTATGATCAAAGGCAGGGTAGACGTCCCTGATTGAGATTAAACAATTTCAATAACAGTAGACCATCTACTTATCAGCTGCTATCCCCAAGGACTTGCTGCCTGAGTCTCACCAGGAAGATTCCTTCTCCAGAAGTCTATCCTGGCGGTGTATTTCACTCATGTATGCTCCTTGTCCACACATCTAATGGAAATCTCCTGTTCTGTCCATCTTCTTTCTTCTGTCTCTCCCCTCTCTCCTCACAGTTCCTACCTATGACGCCAAAACTGAATAACTGAAACTCTGACTAACACTATTCGCCCCAGTAATTGACTGCAGTCATATTCATTTAAATTGAGTAGCGAAGTTTACATAGTATCATTTGGGGCAGAGGGATGGCAGACCAAACAAGAGAACTAACTAACTGTTCTTCCACAGAAACTGGGTTTGATTCCCAGCATCCACATGATGGCACGTGGCCATCTGTAACTCCCTTTCCAGAAGATCTGACACCTTCTGACATCAGGCACAAATGGAGTCTAGTCATACATGCTAGCAAAACATCCATACACATAAAATCACAATTTTAAAAACGATTATAAAACCAAATTCGACCCAAAATGGTATTTCTAATAGATTTTAAGGAAGATTATATGCAGTAAGAATAAATATCATTTGTTCAGATGTCTTCTATTTATAAATATAACAGGAAGCAAAGGTAGATGACATACTCTTTAAAAACACTGAATAATCTTTCTTGAAGAATGTTTATATATAAAAGGCTTCCTATGCTTTGACATGAAAAACTTGGAGCAGAAGAAATAAATTTCACTGATAAAGATTTTCTGTAATCTAAAGAGTGGAAGAATAAGACACAGCAATATTGTGCACAGAATGGAAGGGAAGACTGACAGCTTGGGAAGAATGTCAGTTAGAAATGAGTGTGACTGCTGGCATTAGTCCAGCTTTTGTTCTAACAAATGAATGAGAATTGGAAAATAACTACTATTTCAGGCTTTCAAACACAAAGCCTGTTCATAAAGTGGAAGATAGAGACAGGACCATAATTTACAGGACATGTGCACTTAATGAAAAATGTCCTGGTCTATCTTGAAGAAGTTTCAATAATCTATCCTTCTGCATGTGAGAATTTCTTATTCTAATCCAAAATAGATAGCAGGCCAGTTAACATTTAACTGGCACATGATTGCAAAGTACTTCACAAATACAAAATATGATGTAAGTGCTATAGAATCCCTTAATATCATAATCCATGTTCAATCAACAATCAATGAAAACAGTGGTATTATAGAATAGAGTTGCCAATAAGGCTTCCCTATAACTTTAGAATAATCCACAACATTATACACTTGTTTAAAGTCAAATTTAATTTTAATCTATACATTGATTACACTATTTTACTGCTTGACTTTGGAAACATACACATATAAAGTTTTACATATTAATGAATAAATCCTTTCATTTCCTGTATGAGGCAATATTATTATTTTAGGATTCATATATTTATTGTTTAATGACAAAACATTTACCATGTGTATTTATGATACTCACTGTGTGTGATTTGCAATAGGCAGCCTTTTTGTTTGAGGATTCAAAAAAATTTCTAGTTTTTCTGAATTCATATTTTTGGGCAAATGATGGAAGGGCTCCAGGAAGCTGGGAAGCTATGGGCTGCTGGGGTATGTTCCAAGGCTTTAACTCAAATGAGGCAGAGACCATAGTTGTCACCCAGTGCAAGGAGATCATATCACAAGTTACTTGCATTTGTGTGGTTGGGAAAGATGAGTTCAGTTTCCACAGCTACAAATATGCCTGGGGAAACAATAGTAAGAGAAAGCAGATGTAGAGAGCTCCAAAGATTTTCATATTGTCTGAGCTCCCAAGTGTCTGCAGGCAGAGGAGGTAAAGGTGAATTTCAAGAATGAGTCTCATGAGCCTTGTTGTCCTTTGAGTGAACTAAATAGATTTCAGGCTTAATCGTTTACCACAGAAAGCTCTGTTTATCAGGTCTAAAATACAAATGTTTAATTGACTATATTCCACACACTGTGTGCATTGGTTGTTATATAGATTTCAGACACTACTAATGACAGTAATTTTGTTGGAATTTAGTTGGCCCTGCTGCTGGATTAAGTCTTAATTTAGGAAAAAAAAATCACATAATGAATTTAAGCTACTATTCTAGAACTCTGCAGAAGAGGAAAAGAAACCATTTTGTTTAACAAAGCCTAGGCTATTTCTACAGTGTTTCCCAAGTACTTGAAGAATCACTGCATAGATATTTCTATCATTCCCCTCTTTCAAATGGAATTCACAAATTACTACTTGTGATGCTCATTGTGTAAAAATGTAAATAAGATGATGCTGTGTGCTAAAAGATCACGACTGCACAGCTGGTGGGACACGTGTGTATAAATGATCTCTTACAACTTGAAAGATCAGGTAAGTTAAGGCAAGGCAAATGAAGATATGGAACAGAAAGGATGCCCCCAAAAGAAAACATAGAAATGCAAATTTTAAGGTTGGAGAGATTATATAGTCCAAATCTTGTGGTTATATGCACACAACTCTTGTGATTGGAATAGAGAAGATATGTGACAGAGGAAGAGACAAGATCATGAAGACATCTGTGTACAGGACAAATGAGTTTGAACTTTTATCACTAAAGATATTTAAAGAAACACCAAAAATAATGTAGAGTGGATGAATGAATTAATATGGAGGCAAGATAGACATCGTTAATGCATCTCCAAAGAGTAATCAAATTATTGCCAATCTGCTATGTCTAATACATACAAACACATGAATAAGTACATGTATTAGGGGGAAGGGCATAGTAGCATTGGTCACTGATAGTAAGGCCTAACTCAATAAATACTTGTAATAGAAAGAGCAAATAAACATTTTAAGCAGGAGGTTGATTAAAAATCAGGAAGTCATGTTTCAAATTGTGGATCAGGAATTAACATGAATAGATAAAGAGTTGATAACGACACGAATCTCAATGTGCTTATTTGGAGAACCACTGTTAGGTAGAAGATCTGAAGACTTGTTGGTCTCCTAGCTGTCCCACCGTCTCATCAACATTTGTCATCCAAAACATTGAAAAGTATAGCTATTCAGCTCAGTCGTGATCCACATACTTGAAATGCCTGGGAAACACCGGGTTGAGCTTTTTTTCATTTACTCAAGTGACTCAACAAAAATTTCCAGCTCCATTTAGATGGAGGGCTAGGCTCTGGTGGCCTATTGTTCACAGTGACTGTAGTTTACAGGAATGTATTAAATATTTTAAAAACGGCTAAATGAATGGAATCTATATATTCTCATTCTAACTAATGTGATTGATTCATACATTTTATATACATACACTAAAACATAAAACTGTACCTGTAAATGCATTTGTCAAACAAAAATTTAAAATTTAAAATATTTGAAAATAAGGTGATTAATGGCAAGTCAAAACTCTCTTAAAAGTTTCCAAAGTACCACCTAAGTATGTAATTCATCATGCTATCTTTTGAAGTTGCAATTGTTTTACTTACATTTTTTATTTCCTGTGCATGCCTTGGTGTAAAATCTTTCATTCCTATTATTACATTACTGTGTTTCTAATTGAAAGTGTCTGATTTGTTTTTGAGATTGGTAACATTCTGACAGATGGAAAAATGAAAATCATCACCAGAAGCTAAATTAATTTATTAATATTCACATTAAACTGAAAATTATCATTGCTGTAGAGTAAAGGTCATGAAAGCTGGCAGGAACTGATTTCAGGGCTAAGAAGAAAACTATCAAAGTAACCTAATTCTAAAATAAGCTAAGAAGTCTGAATAATATGCTTTTGGGGTTTTGTTGTTTTTGTTTTTTTGTAGCTGCAAATAAGAAGGGACTAAGAAGAGAAGACTGAAGTATAGATCTCATAAGCAAGCACAAAGCACTTAAGATGGTGCTATTTTCATGAACAAATTAAGGCATACGTTCAAGGCACATTCTTACAGATAAGGAAAACCAAAACAGTGCCTCAATAGAAAACCCTACCAGTGTGAGCTGATATTTAATTGTGAGAAATGCAACACCTCCAGGTGATGACTTGGGAACCAAGGATTAATGACGTAAGTACATATGAAATATTAATCTGTTCATCTCAAACTATAATAGATACATCATCCACTGTTTATAATTCCAAGTGGCATTACATGTGGTGCATCCTCTTGGTCAGAAAGGAAGCCCACTACAGCTGCCTTCTGCTGTCGGTGAAGTAATAATCCTGGAGATAAAGCAAAGTTAATCTTGCTGCTAGGATCTTCAGGGTTTGAGTTTGTATAACTCAATCTATTCAAATGCATGTGCCTTCTCAATCTGCAAACTCAAAGAGGATGCTTTGAATGGTCAGGATATTTCAATACAAGTATGCACAGTAGCACAGTGCCAAACAGCACCTCAACTTCTCTGCAATTGTTCAATGGCTTGTCCTCTAGCTTAACTCTGTATGGCATTTTTTTCCTGTAACCCAGTATTCCTGTAGAAGTTTGGGAAGGCAGGTTCCTTTTGATCTGAAGTCATATTTCTGTCAATCTCTCTTTGCCTGCTCTCTGTGCTCGACTTGATCTTCCTTCAGACGTCAACAGTTTCTCTAGTGGCAAAAGCTGCTGGGGATGGAGCAGGACTGTTCATATTCAGAATGGGATGGCTTTGAGAGTCCTTTGCTTGCTAACTGGATATTTTGGAGCTGTTTTCCACAGTTATACAGGAATTTGGCTTCCTGGCCCTCACTCACTCACATTCCCCGCATCCGTCTGTGAGCTTTGCTTTGTGTCTAGGATTGCTAAACTGAAACCAGTGGAATGTCAGAACTTAGCCCATATGTTCATTAGCAGTGAATCTGTAATTACTTTCTATGGTTTAAAGTTAATGAGACTCCATGTGTATGCATGTGTACATGCTGTGTTAATGCATTTTAAACGATGGCCTAATTATTTCTCTACATCTTGCCTTCACTGACCACGAAGGTACTTTTTTCTGTTCAGCATTCTTTAGAAACTTACATCTATATTCTCCATATGAAGAACAAACCCATGTGTTAGATTTTTAGTTCAGTGAGGTGAGAATAATTCATCTTCACCTGAGGAAAACTCATTAACCTATTTTTACAGGGTTGTCTCTAGCAATAAGAAAGTTAGAATTGTAAACTCTTCATTTAATATTAGATATTATTTAGGATGTCTCTGATAGGAAAACAATAAAACAATTAAAAATATTAAAAAATACTACACAGGAGAAAGACCACTTGATAAGTGAGTATATATAAACATATTCTGTAAAATACGAATCAAGAGTCTCCTTAGTTTTAAAACAATGACCATGACCCATAAGCTGCGTAAGAAAACAAAACCAAAAGATACTCTGAATATAAATACTTCAGTAAAAATAGTGCTTGGTATTCCTCTGTGTTTTCATCTAGGAATACAGTAAAAAAAACCCGTAAACATTTGTTGAGAGCAAATATTTTACAAAACAATATGATATATCAAATGAAAATTAACATGGCCTGGAATCAAGCTGTATCTGGCTGTGCAGTGGGAGTGAAGACTCTCAGTGAAGACGTAATGCTCACTTCTGCATAGAATTTAGAATTTTCTAGAACACTTGTGTTTAGTGCTTAAAAAATTTAATGTATGCATTTACTTGTCAGAAAAAGACTAAAACTATAGATTCTATACTCCCCAGGTATTAGCAGCAGTAATCAAAGATTATGAATTGTCACTATTTGTATACCCAAAAGTTGGAGTAGATAAGGTTTTATTGTTGTTTTAAGACAAAGAGGATGGGAATAAGATTAAAGTTTACCCACAGTATGACATTAGAATAACTGCTTACCCCAGATCTGAGTCTGAGATCATGAATGGACATTTAGACATATGTCCTTGAGTGGCTTCTTCTGTGTAAGTTAGTGGGAAAGGTTTTAAAAAATAAAAAGAAATAATTATAAATAATTTATTACAACACTTGCCAAATAAAATCAAATGAATATTCTTAGCATCACTAATATCTGTATTATTGCTAGCTTGGAGTCACGTTGTTTGTAAGTCATAACTATTGTAGTTTTCATGTTGTGGTCCAGAAACACAGTTTCTCATGCTCAACGAGAAAACAGAGGCACACAAGGAAATGCTGAGGAAGAAATGTTATTTCCTTGACTCCAAAACAGACTCTGGGAAATCCTTGTAAGAAGTGCCCTTCCCTGCTCAACACCGCAGGAGAGGGAGGGTCCAGTTATGTGCCTTCAGTGTGAAAGCCTGCCAAGGGCTGTGTGGGCTCTCTGGGATCACTCTGGGCTACAGTGTTGGGGAAATTTTTACAGAGGCTACTTTACTTTACTGCAGTAAGATAAATCTAATCTCGAATGGCCAAATAACACATCATCATGACAGCATAAGCTCAGGCAAGTCAGAAGGTCTGTCAGAGCTTGGAACTTTAGAAGATTAATGAGGTTCTTGCTTGCTGGTTGAGGTCAAAACCTGGAGCCCTCACTTCACCATCCACATTAGTGAGTTATATGTAACTCACTTGAAATACATGAAATAAGGAACTTCAAAAAAGAGAGGTATGCTTTGGCTCATGAGTTTGAAAGGTTTAAGTGCATGGCTGACTTGATCTTTCCCTTTAGACTTCTGTTATGTCAGCACACTAAGTAAAGCAAACCATGGAAGGCCATCAGTAGAGGATGAAGATGTGCTGAAGTCCCATTCCTTCCTTCTAGAATATGCCCTGCCCAATGTGATGTAATGACTTCCAACTATACCTGAGTTCTTAAATTTTTTCACAACCTCACAACAGAAAGAACCAAGCTGGAGACAAAGACTTCCTTTAAAAAAGAACTCACTGAGTTTTGTAATTAGCATATAGAATAATGTGGCCTAATTATGGTATTTTTCACACATACAATATATCTTTGTAATTTTCCCATACTTACTCCCCTTAACCCACTTTCCATCCCTCTGCCACTCTTCTCTGTTCTCCATTCCCCCTACTACCTCCAAATGGTCCCATTTTAAGTCCATGTCCAAACTGTAGCATCATTCCTATAGAGCGGAGTAGAGTATCTATTGACTTCCAGTCAACCAGACGCAGTTTTAGTAAAAAAAAAAAAAAAAAACCTGCTGTACAAGCATGAAGACCCGAGTTCAACCTCTAGTGCCCAGTGCCCACAGGAAAAACTGGGAATGGCTGCACATGCTAGTTATTCCAGAAGTGGAAAAGTGGAAACAAGCATATACCTGGGGCTCAGTGGCCAGTCAGCCTTGCCTAAATGGTGAGTTCCAGTGGGAGATGCTCAAAAAGCGAGATGGACAGAATCTGTACAGCAACACCAGAAACAGACTTTGTTCAGAATTCTTTCTCTCTTTCTATCACAGACATAGACCCATACTCAAAACCTTAACTTTGAAAAAATAAATCAGACAATACATTTCCCATACTTAGAAAATTCAGGTAATTTCGACTTAAAATGAAATATAAATTCTTGGCATGGTCAAAAGTACTCTGCTTCATCTCCCTTTTTTTTGCCTCTTGGCCCAGATTTGCCCTTTGCCAACTGCATTCCACATAGATTCAGTTCTCTGAAATCCCTTGGTTGGACCATCGCTGCATCGTAATTCAATGCTTTTGCAATTGCCTTGACTCCTTCATATATATTTTATTGATACTCACATAGCTGTTTCTTATCCTTCAGAATTTGTTCTGGTTTCAGCTTTTAATAATTCTACCCACAAGGAGTTGCTCTTCATTCTGTACTTATTTACCTCTAAATTATCTGAAATGTTATCAAATAATTAGTATTTTTTTTTGTTTTCTATATACTGTCTTGAGAATCTAAACTTCATAGGGCTAAGTACCTCAATGGATCAAATAAGACACATTGGTGTCTTAAATAATGAAAACAGTATATGTTCATTCATAAACATCTGCTTAATTAGGGAAGAAAAGAGTTTATGTATTTGCTTTATCAGTCTCAAATTCAAAGTATCAATGTAAGTTCTTAGATTTTATATCTGCCTAATATAAAAGGAAAAACATAGAAGAAATATTAGAGTATAATTGTAAGAGTTTGAATACTGTCTCACATAATTTTATGTGTATCTGGATTGTCGGAATACAACCTCATTGGAAATAGGTTTTTACAAATCAAAGTATTCCAGTGATCTTACATTCTTTCACCATATTGTTGCTTACATTATAATGTTAAAGTGAATATAGTCGTAAATTTAATGTAAAATAATTTGCATCTTAGTATCTGTTGACCTAAAAAGAATTGTGAAGTCTTCAGAAAATATCCCCAAAGCATTCCAGTCCCTGTTCTGAGTTACCCTGTCATCAAGCCAAGCTGTCTTCTTCTTGGGGCTGTGGAGGTTGCTCAGTTGTTAGGAGTGATTGTTGCTCGTGCAGAGCACCCACATCCACAGCTGCCTGTTGCTCCAGCTCCAGAGGATCCAAGACAAAGCACCCCCTCTTTGTCATCTTAAACGCCGCGTGATATGGCTGCTGGGAATCAAACGCTGGTCCTCACAATTGTATAGCCAGTGTTGTAACAATTGATCCATCTGTTCTTCCTCTCTTTGAAACATTGATTTCCTAGGATGTTTTTTATAAATATGCATATATAATATAAACCAATGTACAATTTCATTATGACAAATATATGCATATGTATATAATCTTATATAATTTGTTAATATTAAATTCCTGTATATTTGTGGGTAAGAGTATACTATAAACATTTTTAAAGGTCTTGATAGATATGTTTCAGAGTTTATTTTTTTGGTTTTTTGGTTTTTTTTGTTTTTTTGTTTTTTTGTTTTTTTCCAGAGCTGAGGACCGAACCCAGGGCCTTGCACTTGCTAGGCAAGTGCTCTACCACTGAGCTAAATCCCCAACCTAGAGTTTATTTTTAAAAACTGTACCAAGCTAAATTATTACCCTCAGCAACTGAGGGTCTCTCTTACAATGTACATCTCAACATTAGATGCTATTTTATTAAATTTGTCAATCTGATAGTTTAAAAATATACTGCTTTTATTGCTTTATCATAAGTGAGATGAAGTGTGCTGCTTTTCACTGTTAATTATTTTATGTTCTCAACATAAATTGTAAGATGTAGAGCATCAAATTAAAACAGAAAGAAAACTAGTTAATATTTGATTCTTAGAAATTAGTATCACTTCCACAGGTTATCAATCAAATAGGATAATATTATTAATATTAAAAACATTCTTATATTTTAAACATGAAATCAATATACCGAAAAAGAAATTTAAAAGTGGGCTGAAATTTTAAATTGTAAAACTTCCTAGCAGCATGTATGATCAAATAAAATATACAAATCAGTATGTTAGGTTCTAAAAAGAAAACCAGAGGAGAATGAAATGATATATAAAGTTAACATATATAAGTAGACAAGTAACTTTAATTAAGAGAAAATAAACTTGAGAAAAATATTTCTTGAACAGGGTCACAGAGCATTTATTTAGAGGCCAACAGAGCAGGGAATACATACTTTACGTAGAATTTAAGACATTTCTTAATAGGCTACAGAAAATCTGATTTACAAGGTCAGTAACTACAGTGTGAAGAAATGAGATCTTTGAGATTAAAGAAAAATGGCTTGAATGACTGAGATGGAAATAATCGAGAATGGTAAATGGTCAGGGTTAACTAATGGGCTGTCACGGGGATAAATCTTAAGGCAGACTTTTGTTCACTTATATAGCAATGACCCCAAAGTGGGTATAGTTGTTACATGGAGAAAATCTGCCGATGTTGCAGTAGTTGGGGTTTAAAGGGTCAGTCAGAAAAGAGTACTTACACTAAGTTGGACAAGCTGAGTGTGGAGTGATAAGTGACTAATTCAGTTCAACTTAGAAAGCAAAATCACAGATGCTTAAAACCATAAGAAAAAATAGGAATACATACCCCTAAGTCTCTCAAGACAAACTCTGAAAGAAATACACTGAGTTATAGCTTTCAATTGAAAATTATGCTAAGAAGGTACACATGTACACATGCATGCACACACACACACAAACACACACACATGCATGCACACTCATACACTTACACAAACACACAATGAACAAGTGGGTATTTAGTATATGAAAATTATAGCAGGAGCCTGGACATTTCTGAATCTGCTAAAAGATTGTCATGTTATTCCTCAGCCACTCATATTTCCTTCTGAGTTCTTTGTGAAGAATAATTTCATAACATTGAATGCTATTACCTTTTATCCCACTTCATCAGCTCCAATGAGTTGTATTAGAGTATGTAGTGGACTTTTCAGTCATAAGAGGGGACATGTAAGGTTGACACAATTTAATAATAATAAAATAATAATAATAATAATAATAATAATAATAATAATAATAATACACAAAACTCCATGAAACAGCCCATGAGTATTCTACTCCTGTTGCCCCATTTGTTTTTCTGGTTCTACAGTCATCTTAGCTAATAAAAAGTAAGAAAAAAGTAGAAGACCATAGTTCAGAAACAATAATGTCTCAATATCAAGTATGACTCCAACACTCAAAGGATCATCAGTCCCTGGTTATGCTTAGCCATGCCCACTGGGAGGGATTTAGACTGAGTTTTCATAAACATTGAGGCTTAGAATATGGATGTAATCCCCTGTCATTGCTGTCTTTGTCATTGTCATTGTCTTCTTCTTCCTCCTCCTCCTCTTCCTCTTCCTTTCTATTCTTTTCCTTCTCTTTTTTCTCTTCCTCTTCTTCTATTCTTTCTTTTCCTCCTCTTCCTCTTCTTGACAAAGGGCAAATAGGGCAGAGTACTTAATAATAGAGGGTACTAGATACTGATGAGTTCTTTCATCATGTTAAAAGAATATAAGATACCACTTTCTATTTTATACAGAAATCACAACCTAAATTCAGTCTCTCTAGTGATGCTTTCTCATGTAAGAATTACTAGGAAGACTGTGTTGATTGAAGGGTGATATTCATAATATAAATAAAACAATATTTAGTCGCAAAGTAATCAGAACTTGCAGTCCCTATACTTCTATGGATGAATATTGTCTTATTTTTACAGATAAATTAAAATCCAAGGGTAACAGAAATTTTTCATGTTTCTGACATCTCAGAGGTAGAAATAGGCCATGCATTCACATCCTGGTTGATCCCATACCATGGTTTCCAATCTCTCAATCATACCACGATTTATTGTTGATTTCCCTTTACTGTTTCATACACCCTTGTTGTGAGGATCTCCCATTTTTCATACACTCAGCTTTCTGTGAAACAATTAACCTCCAAAATTACATTGTCTGAACTGGTCTTCACTTATACTCACTACATTTCTCAGACCCCGATAGTCTGATATGCATAGCTCTGCCAGCACTGGTGGATTGTCTTGTGCACGGCAGCTGCTCACTGATTTTATTATTGAGTGAGTATACTTAATGTGCTCTTGTCAAAGGCATACTGCACAGGCTTTGCCCACGGTGCTCAATTTATTATGTTTAGTTAACATCTGTAAAAAAATTCTTTCGAAGCACACTTACAACTGTCAAATCCTACATTCACTATTATTTTGTATGAAAAAATGAAGTTTCAAAAGTCATAAATGCCTGCTCTGTGGTTACACAACTATGGTAGCTTTCCATCACTATAACAGAGTACCTAAGAAAGACAATTAAAAGACTAAGTATATGGTTCACAGTTTCAGAGATTTGAGAACTTAATCAATTGGCTCTGTTGCTACCATATATGTAGGGAAAGCCATCATGACAGGAAATACATTATAGGGGCTCAGAGTTGTTCAGCCTGTGGTGATTAGAATGCAAGTGGAGAGATGGCAAGGAATTGTCTCGAGAGGATCTCAAGAGCCCTTTCTGAGGTCATACTCTTAACTTATACCTACTAGTTCCTGTCCTAACATTTCTACCAGCTCCAACTAGCTAACTGGAGATCAGTCCTTCCACACATGGGTAATTGGGACACATTAAAGTTCTGAATAATAGCAATGGCCTAGATCAAATCCTGGACTTGGTTCTTTAGGCTCACCCCATAATCTTTCTGTGCCTAGGAGTTTTCACTTGTATAATGGATTATTCAAGTACCCACCTCCCTGGAAAGTTGCCTGCCATATTTACTAACATTTAGTAAATATTTGATCAGGCTCAAGTAACTGAAGACCTACCTTATTTCCTCCTAATTTAGTCTTCTTTCATTTTGTTTGTAACTTTCCTCCTTTGGGGAAATTAAGAAGTACCTTAAAGTTATGGAAATAATTAAGATCGACTTGTTCACCACTTTGAGTTAGCCTTCTAAATTATTACTGATACTGTATGATGAGCCAGGTGCTTGTTTGTCACCTGGAGACACAAAGTTGACAAGCTATGTGTATACCTCTCATCTTAGGAGTTGAGGGGCTACACACGAGCAGAAAAAAAATCATCCAACCAGCATTTGGGGCTTTAAATACAGAGCTATTTAAAAGATGTTCTCCAGGAGCTAAAATACAGTATGAACAGGACTAGGGTATTCTTCAACAAGAAAGCGATTACTCAGTGAATCACACTGATGCCTTCCACCTACATGCCAGCCAGAAGCACAGTAAAAACTTGAGTTATTGTGGTTTTCCTCTGACAGCATGTCCTATCCTTCAACCCTAGCACAGTCCATCCATACCTCACAGGAGTCAGAGGCAGGTCTTTGCTAAAGGTGAGCAGCCTACATTGCTGCAAAGTTCATGTTCAGTACCTCCATAATTCTGAATTTTGCCTTTCTTTGGCTTTGCAACTGCAACATGGTAACATGTCAGTGTAATTTCTGTATGAAGTGCATTTACCAGATTCTGAGATCATGCCGAAATACATATTCAATGCACTCTTTGAAATACTGTATGAGAATAACTATGTATACATTTGTTACCAGTGTAAATTTAAATAATAAACTGTGTAAATAAAGTACAGTGGCATACATACTATGTATGATTATGACATATATAGAACAATGTCATAATTGAATATATTAATATCTTCTTAATCCAAAGCAAGGTAGATTAAAATGTCTACTGTGCATAGTAGGTAATTACTCCCCCCATATAGATATGTGGGGTTGATTCTTTTTCATTTGTTGAGTAAATTTTTATGTATCAACTATTTATCAAATATATGCAATACTATAAAAATATTGTAAGACTTGGGAAGCCAGACAAATCACACATTAGCAAATCTCTTGGTGATCTTCCAACTTGGCTCTCCCTGTCTTTTATGACATTTTCAGACAGCTAAGAATGACCTTCAGGTTTCAGATTCAAGGTTTCCTGTCAATAGAAGTGGCAAGGGGACATAGTTTCTTAAAATTGCAGTTGATTTAATGGAAAAATTACTACAGATTTTTTTTACAGAAAAACAATAATATTTTGTGTAATTTAGTAAGACTGCGTATCTCTTAAAATTCAGTGACAAATATCAAGAGTCAAATTATACAATTGGTCTCTGGGTTGCACCATAGGAAGGTAAACAACTATCATTGATATAAAATACTGAGGTCACAAAATACACTAGAAAAGCAATTTATTTTTTACAAAATGAAATGATCAAGGACTTTATTAAATTTCAGTGCAGTGAATAATAATATTCATATTACCTACATAATCAGAGTTCTTGTGACTCAGAAAGAGTTCAGATGTCATCACCAATGTATGTTGGGTTCCTTTTGCTTTAATGAGAATTTATTGAGTAACATTTAAAGTTAGTGATATTGTAAGAACAGGAGATGTTAATTAAGATTAAGAATCGACACAGTTTACATCAAAGACCATACAGTCTGGGGTTTTGAGGTGAAAGAGGCACAGAATTCAGAACAGGCAGCCAAAGCAGGACAAATTACAAAAGAACTTCATAGCAATATGAAGCCAGGTTTTCAAGATTAAGCAAGATATTTTACTGGAAATTGATCCTTTCTATTAGTCATCCTTAAAGTTAACCTGATAAGCAGTGAGTATTATGATGACATTATTTCACACAGTTCTCTGCCGGTGTGTGTGTGTGTGTGTGTGTGTGTGTGTGTCTGTGTGTCTGTAAACGCATATACAAGTATACTTGTCTGAAGGTCAGACAACAAACTTTGAGAATTGGTTCTGGCCTTTCCTCTTGTTGAAGCAGGGTGTCTCCTGTTTCTGTTTGTACTCCAGCTACTAGGCAATTCTGTCCGCACTTTCATTCCTAGAATAAAGCTAACTCAGTTGTGATGTACGGTCTTAATGCACTTTGGAATCTGTTTGTGTTCTAGTCTCATTTCTGTTGTTCTGATAAAATACCCTGACAAAAAAACAACTTAAGGGCAAAAGGCTTTAGCTTACCTTACAATTCTGGCTTACGTTTGTCATACCAGAAAGTGTCCTTATTGGAGTACCAAGAATACAAATGTATGCCACCACTTCTGGCTTTTTAAGGTGTTCTAGGAATTGGACGTGAGTTACCTGGCTAGCTTAGCCATCTCTCCCATCCATCTCCCCCCCACACTTTCATTTCTGGTCCTCTTTTATCTTTCATTCTGATGGTCCCTGCAGTCCTCATATCAAAAATACTCTGTTACTATCGCTCTATTTTCCTTTCGCTCTTTAAGAGTTCTTCTCATGGGCTCTTTTTTTGGGGGGTGGGGGTTGATGCCTTTGTCAAGCATTAAGCAGCTGTAACAATGTAGAGTCCGCTTTGAGCCCTCTGTGATGTCCATTGTTCTACATGTCTGCTTTGTGCCACTTCCTCACTGCCTATGACACTATGGCATCAGAGGCCGAGTATATAGACGTCTCAGAATTGTTTTTTTCTGCTTAAGATAACATCAACTATGTGGGTCTCAGTCCATCATTGCAGGGAGGTCTCCATGGTAGCAGCTTGAGACAGATAGTCACAACACATCTGCAAGAAAATGCAAAAAGGGAGTGAATGCAAGTATGCATGCCTGTTGTGCTGAGTTTAACTTCCTCACTCTTAGGCTGTCCAGGAAACTTGCTTGGGGAATGGTACTAGTCACACACAATTCTTCCCACATCAACTAATTTAATTAAGACAGCCCTCAGCAGACCTACTCATATATCAGTCCAAGGATAACAATCTTTTATTGAGACCCTACCCAGGTTACTCTGGGTTGTGTTAAGCTGATGACTAAAGAATATCATTATGGTTTTCACCTTTCTGAGAATTTTTCATGTATGTTCATCAGGAAAATTGCTCTATAGTTTTACTTTCCTACGGTTTCCTTATCCAGTTTGGCTATTGTTCTTGACTATAAGAACAGAGTGAGTATGGTAGTCTTCAATATTGTTTTTCTTTCTATTTTGTTTCTCTTTATTTCGATTTGGGATCATTTTGAGAAGTATGGATGTTAGCACCATCCTAAACATTTTGTAGAATTTGTCTGTGAAACTTGAAAGTTCTGGGCTTTTCACTGCAGAGAGATTTTAATAAGTGTTTCAGTCTCTTGCTAGCTGTGGGCTGGGTAAAGTTGTTCACATCTTCATTGGTATGGATTGTGTTTGAGAATTTATTTTTTTGTTTGTTTCAGTTTTCCAGTTCATTATTAAGATAAACTTTCAATGTATTCTTCCAATAGAGTCCATTCCTACCTTGTACATTTCATAGCTAGTTAAGTTTTTTTGTTTTTTTTTTTTGTTTTTTTTGTTTTTTGGCCTTTTTTTGCCTCTCTTTCTTTTGTTTCATTTGGCAAGATGTCTGTCAACTTCATTTTTGTTTGCAAAGAACCAAGTCTACTTTATTCTTTATTGTTCCTGCAGTCTCTAGTTCATTAATTTCTGTTCTAATGTATTATACATTGTCTTTTACATCAAATTAGGTTTGTCTTGTTATATATGTATGTGTATATATATATGTATATATATGCACTTCATTTTTTTAATTATAGGCATTTTTACATTTCTTCGTTGATTTATTCAATGACTCACTGTTCACAATTTGTTTTCAGTCTCCAAATATATGTGTAGATTCTGTGGTTTACATTTCTGTTGATTTGTGGTTTCATTCCAATATGACCTACTAAGATATAATAGTTATATTGCTTCTTTAATCACTTGAAGGTTGCCTCATGGCAACTGTCACCACTTTTAAAGCAAGCTGAGTGTAATGTATGTGCAGCAACTGTTGATTGAAATATACTATGTATAACTATTAAATAAAAATGATATATCATATAGCTTAGCTCTGAATTATCTTTAATGATTTTAAGTCTGCACGACCTATCTAAAAATGTAAATGGGGAGCTGAAATCTGAACTTTTGTTTCTTTTGGTTTTTATATTGTGAAACTTGGTATCCCAACATTAACTCCATAAATACTTACAATTTTTAATTTATCTTGATGAAATGTTTCTTTTATCTATATGCAGTAGTTTTTCTTAACAATTCTGACAAGTTTTGAAGTGCGGTTTATCATCTATCAGAATAGATGTGCCAGACATTGTCAGCTTCCTTATGCTTGGTAGGTAAGTAGGTAGATTTTTATCCTTCACCTTCAGTTTGGAGTAGTCTGTTCAGTGTGGTGCTGTGTTCAGAGGTAATAGACAGTTATTTGTATCTTACTTTTAAATACAGCCAGCTACTTGGTGTCTTTTCTCTTTAATTGAAAATAGATTTTTCATACAATACATTGATTGTGTTTTCTCTTCCCCTCCAACTCCTCTGGATCCTCCCCAGCTCTTTTCCCAGCCTAATCCATACCCTTTCTGCCTCTCCTCAGAAACTAAACAGGCATCTACTTAATAATAATAAAATACAACAAGGTAAAATAACAACATACAAATCAGAATAGGACAAAACAAACAGGAAAAGAAGAATGAACGAAAAAGCAGAAGAAAAACAAATAGATACAGAGACACACACTTGTGCATACACAGGCAACCCATTAAAAACACAAAACCTGAAGGCACAATATGTACACAACGGACATGTATTATAAAAAGAATACAAAAATAAATTTTTTTCTTTTTCTTAAATTTTTTGAGCAGAGTTTCTTTGTGTAGCCCTGGCTGTCCTGGAACTCACTCTGTAGACCAGGCTATCCTCAAACTCACAGAGATCTGCCTGTCTCTGCCTCCCAAGTGCTCGGGTTAAGAGCATGTGCCTCCACACCCAGATAAATAAAAGATTTTTAAACATATAAATAAACTTCCAAAGATGCCATTGAGTTCGTCTTGTTTGCCGTCTCCTGATGAGCATGCAGAAAACTTTGAAGAGTATTTTATTTCCCCCAAGTGAGACTCACTGGGAGAAAATTAATTTTTTGTTTGCAGTGGTTTTAAATTGGAGATTGCTTCTGTGTTAGGAGTAAAGGCTTGTGTCTACTTCTCATCTTAGTCCTGGGAGCTCATCTGTGGCAGCCTCCTGAAGGCCCTGTGCATGTTGTCACAGTATCTGTATATTCATATGAATATCAGCCTTGCTGTGTGTAGAAGGCCTATTTCTTTGATGTTTTACATCTCTGGCTCTTAAAATCATTCATCCTTCTCCTCTGCAGGGTTCTCTGAACCCCGAAGGAAAGGAGTTGATAGAGACATCCAGTTTAGAACTGTTTAAATGTTTGGTGTCATTTTCGCTTAATGTTACTATTGAGGGCATTTTGCTATTTTCTATGACTCTGTTGGTTATTCTTCTGGCCGGATGCTTATGATTATTGTTACTTCAGTCTTTCCTTCTTCTAATAATATCAGGGGTTGCTAGTTTAATGTGTTGGATATAAAGGAACTAGGAGCACTTCTTTAGCATATGTCCTATATACTAAGGCTACATAGCATATAAACGTTCAATAAATTCTTTTCAACTGTTTTCTCCATTCCCCCTCAAGCCCTTATACTATGTCAGGATTATTTACAATGATGAATTTTTTCTCTATATATATCAATAAGATGATATTAGGCCAAAGTAGATGGAGTTCAACTTTCAAGGTGGTTGAAAAGCAACAACTTTGTATGTTTCAACCAGATGAGTGTTTGCAAGAGTTAATCCACATACCACAAGAAACTAAGAAAATAACCATTACAGCAAACTGGCACTATGTATGGTTAATTTTGTTAGGCAAAATTTAACAAGGGTTTTCAGCAATTTCATCAAAATTACCAAATGTCCTAATACTTTGAAAGCTGAGGCTAGAGGACTGTCAAAAGTTTGAGGTTAGCTTGGAGCTGTGTAACAAGCTCCTGTCTTTATGTAGACTCAAGATGCGGCTGTTACCTTAATTTATTATCAACTTCATTAACATTTACAAAGTCACATCAAGCTTATCTGGACTTCAACCTTGACTTCCATCACACAGACCACTTCAGTGTGGGTGTCCTGACTTACCTTTTATGACAACAAAGTTTCTGTAAATCTCTGTAAATGTTACCGCCTTATTGGTATAACTGTGGTGATATAAATACCACATGGCTTTCTTTATGCTCCTCAGAGCACTCATCCCTTTCTCCTGACATGGCACTGCCTCTCAGTTTTCCATCTATATCACATACAACTTCAGTGTCTACTAAGTGTTGGATTTTGACAGAGCAAAAGACTTCTGTAGCAGGGACACCTAGGGAACATTTCTCATTAAAAACAGCACAAAAGACAAATGAATTGCCATTCAAATAAGACACTTATATAAAAGGGTGGAAGTAATAACAAGAACAGTAAAACAATGGACAGAAACAGAGACTGTTCTAGGCAAGATAAGAGATTAGTTAAATCCTAACCTGGACGTTTTTCAATGTAATTGTGGCAGAATCCATTCTGGGAGACGTTCTGCTTATAATATGGTCTGTAATAGGGTCAAGGACCTCACTACATGTGTTTGATAGGACCTGAGCAGAAGGCAACTGTTCATGTCACCTGTACATCACATACTATGGATTTTGTTTTCTGTATGACTTGCTGTAGATTTGACATGCTTAGTTCCATGGTTTTGGATTATAATACTAACTCTCTTGCTTTCCCTATATTTTCCTAAATTTCTTTTTCTTTTCTTTTCTTTTTTCTTTTTTTTCAGAGCTGGGGACTGAACCCAGGGCCTTGCGCTTGCTAGGCAAGCGCTCTACCACTGAGCTAAATCCCCAACCCTTTTTCCTAAATTTCTTTGCAGAGAAGGAATCCCTTTCCTTGAGATAACCATTTGGTTTTAATATGTCAGGCCTTAGATCACCTTTTTTCATCTATAACATTTTATAGGTTAATTGGAAAATAGACAAATTAAAATGCAATTCCTTGAGTATTTGATGATGACTTATCTTCAGTTGTAAGCACTAAAAATATTAAATGTTAGCAAGAGGTAGACCACAATTTTTATTTTAAATTAATTAAGTTTTCCTTTTTGTGATGCTGAGAGTGAAACTTAAGGCTAGGAAAGGGTTTTACTTATGAGCCACATGTACTTCAGAGAACACTATTATTTTAATTTTATCTGAACAATTAACCACTTGAGTCATTACCTAAGCCCTTGTTATTGAAGAATCTAAGTAAAAGAAGCACGCTTTAAGTTCTTTGGACACAGTAGTTGTGTAAATTTTACTTTTCCTGTATATGAGGCCTATATAAGAGCAACACAGATCTTCATTACTTGAAGGTTTACTAGTGAAGCTCCAAGACATTGGGAAAATTATCCCAAACTTTCTTGGTGAGATAACATTCAAATCCAGTTCTGTGTGCAATATTCAAGACCAAGAATTCCCTTTCTTCTCTTGAAAATAGGGATTTTATCTGGGATTCATGAAACTGGGGCTAATACTGAATCTTGTTTCCAAAATTTCCTCATGTTTTTCATGGGTATTTTATTCAGGCTGTAATAAAATGTTTGAAATAGTTGTCTCATTTCATGGGATAAAAATGAACTGCACAGTTTTCAAAGTAGTGTCTAACTGCCCTTGATTCCAAGCCAAATGTGAACCCCCACCCCCACATGCTGGGACAGTATCTGCTCCCAGGGTCTCTCTAACGTGGACATTTATATCTTCTTCTTAGGTTTACCATGGGTCGCCTGGACATTTCAAAACAATTGCTTTGTCTCTGTGCTTCTGTTGGAGTATGTTATTAAAACAAAGTTCAGTTGGTTTTTAATTACTGTGCTATTTTTTCTTATCTGTAAGGTGACATTGTAGCCCATCAGCTACAGCTCTCTACTTAAGAAGAGACAAGGGGCTGAAAGGAGAACACAGCAGATACAAGGTTACTCTGTATTTTCAAAGCCTCGCTTGGGGCTTCATTCAGGTAATTTCAATTAACTTTTATGGACGTTCCCCGTGCTAACACACCAGCAAATGCTACTATAAGGAGAGTCAGTGCTTTTGGCAATACAACTGTGAAGGTAGTTAAGCTATGGATTTTTTTCAAATGCACCAAAAATATTGCCCCCAAGACCTTGTGACATGTTTTCTATGTTCTAATGCAAATTAGACCACTGTCATCTAAGGGTTTGGGAAAACAGGGTCATATGGAAACATTAGCAGACCTTTCTGGATTGCAGCTCTGCAGGGGGCCATTAGAATACTATATGGAAGTGTCAGTGGCAATCTCAAAGAACAAGCCTACAAGTAGGAAACAAGCAACTCCAAAAAGAAAACACAGACCGTCCTAAGAGATGAAGATGTAGTTAAGAGCATAAGGGCAGTGAAAATGCCTGTGGTGACTTTTTCATGTTCTGTAATCCTGGGCCGCAGTTTGAGCATTCTGTGTTTTATGGGTTTAAGAAAAATACTTGTTATACATCTAAGCTCACAGGTCTCTGGTTCTTTGTAACAGAGGGCAGAAAGTCCAAGCCACCTATCCAAAACCATATTGACAGTCTCTTGTTGAGATAATCTCTCTGAACTCTTAGCGCCTCTCAGGAAAATTTATCTGGGATGACAAAGTAAAAATAAATAAATACAAACAAAATTATATCAAAGCCTGTGACTGCTAAAAGGTTGTTAGCATCTCAGTGTTACAAATGTGAATGCCTCCCATTTTCTCCATACAAAAGGCAGCTAGTTAGCAAAACACTACCAGACAAAAAAAGGTCTCTTCACTACAGTTAAAATGTCTAGTTGTCTTAAATAAAAATCACAGTGACAAAGAAAACTGCTATCAAAATATTTCATGCACCACAGACTGTAATCAAAGTTAGTGCATAAGCTTTAGCTCCAATTCTGATGTGTTTAATTTTCTTTTACATGAGTTTGTTTAGGAAATAACTAAACCACATATTTTTGTTTGGATTTTTTTTTACTGAAATTGGATGAATTTCTCAACTATTTCCCATCAAAAAACATTGCATTCCAGGTGTGCCAAGGTTAAATTTGATGGCATTGTAGACTACCAGGAAACAGACCACTTCTTTTATTTGCTTTGAATGTATGAGTTCAGCTAGCCTTTATATAATCTTTTCTAAAACGCTAAATTAAATGGGACCACAAAGTCTGTATTTTTCCAATATTTAGGGGATGTTTGATGAAAAGTTTGGCAACTTAATTCTCATAAAAATGATTAAGTAAGGATGATATTGGCAAGAGGCAGCTATCACGTCATGTTTGGGAAGGTGTATAGAAAAAAAGACTAAGTAGGAAAGTCTCAGTCTCTCTCCAGCTTTGAAGGAACAGGGCTTCTCCTCCCATTGGTGCCAAATAAGGACATCCTCTGCTACATATGCAGCTGAGCCATGGGTCTGTCCATGTGTAGCCTTTGAGTGGTGGGTTAGTCCCTGGGAGCTCTGGTTGGTTGGTATTGTGCTTCTGGGGTTATAAACCCCTTCTCCACCAATCCTTTCTCTAACTCCTCCAAATGGGACCCCATTCTCAGTTAAATGGTTGGCAGTGAGCATTCCCCTCTTTATTTGTCAGGCTGTGGCAGAGCCTCTCAGAAGAGAACTATATCAGGCTCCTGTCAGCATACAGTTCTTGGCATCAGCAATATTATCTGGGTTTGGTGGCTGTATGTAAATAGGCTGGAACCACAGGTGGGACAGGCTCTGAATGGCCATTCTCAGTCTCTACTCCATATATTTTCTCCATATCTCCTCCTATGAATCTTTTCCCTATCCTTTTAAGAAGAACTGAAGCATCCACACACTTTGGTCATCCTTCTCCTTGAGCTTCACGTGATCTGTGGATTGTATCTTGGGTAATTCGAGTTTATACTATCTGTGGTTTTGTGATTGGGTTACCACACTCAGGATGATATTTTCTAGTTCAAGCCTATGAATTTCATGAAGTCATTGTCCTTAACTGAGTAGCACTCCATTGGGTAGATGTACCACATTTTCTGTATCCATTCCTCTGTTGAAGAACATCTGGGTTCTTTCCATCTTCAGACTATTATAAATAAGGCTACTATGAACATACTGGAGCATGAGTCCTTGTTATATGTTGGAACATTTTGGGTATTTCCAGGTTAAGCAACTCCTCAATGTCTTCCCTGGGCAGGTTTGGGCCACTGGAGCTCCCTTGACCCCTTTTGTGATCTTAGCTCTGTATTGTGTTTTGAACAATTCTGGATTTAAAATCCCGGTACAGTTTGTGTCTACCTCATTCCAAGTTCGTACTGAAAATGACAATGGAAATATTAGTGTATTTGCTTCTATCAAACAAAGGAGGATATTTTCCCTTGTCTTAATGCCTATAATATTTGAACAAAATATATTATTTTTAAAAACGTTAATATTATCATCATTATTTTAAATTACATGTACATGTTTGTGTTTGTAGTTGTATGCAGATATGACTACAGTTGGTGGTGGAAGCCACAGGTTTTACGTGTTTGTAGATCTGGAGTTAGAGTTGGTTGTGAGAAACACAGCATGGGTCTGACCACTGAACTCAACTCCTGTGAAGAAGCAGTACCTACTGTTAACCTGAGCTGTGTTCCACTCTTAATTTCAATATTTTTATGATTGCGGTCATGGTATTCATTGTATATCATGTTCCTCTTCTTGTTTACAGCATATTTCTTTTGTAGAATATTATTTTATTTCTAATATATGGTAAATTTTATGAATAGGAGAAATAAACATTTTTGTGTTTTATTTTACAAATTTAATATTCATCTGAAAGTATTTTATGTTTTTGTAGGTCTTCAAAGAAAATGGCCAATGAAAAGGACTAGGTATGAGAACATTTATTTAATCATATTTAATAAGATACAGTATAAAAGTGAAAGTAATATAAAGTGATTTTGAAATATAGTAGAAAATAAAAATTAAGAATCTTAAAAAAAAAAAAAACCCTAACAAATGCCTGTCACCTCTTAAACACGTGTTAATTCCTGTGGCTCCTTGATAAAGATTGTCTGTTAAGAGAGCACCTAGCACATACATCCTTTTTAAATTCAAAGTTCAATTTGGATAACTTAATGACACAGTAGCATCTCACAGCTCTTAATACTTCTCTGAGAAATCAGCAGTGAAACTTTCCCACCCTATGTTAACTAACACAGAAACAATGTACTAGCTTGATGGAAGCTTCATAGTGTGTAAATTCTCGAGACTCCATCAAGTTTTCTATTATTAAAGCTGCAAGATGTATAGGCTGTCTGTAGAGTAATGAGCATAGCCCCTGCAGGTCAACAGGCACCTGAATTATGCATAGGGAATGGTCAGCAGCAGCATACACATTGAAGTCTGGTATTGTAAATTTGGGGCAATGACTTTCCCATAATATCTCCTTGAAAAGTTTGCCTTCCCAATGGTCTATATACTGAAAGGCTTGTCAACATGGTCAGGATCATGTATTTTATACCTGAAACTTTAGTCTTATTACCCTATTTACTAGGTTCTACCTTTTTCCACTTTTGTCTAAGGCATCTTTAAACTCCACTTAAATTATCTTAGTTTCAATATCTGAGGAAAAGGAAGATGATACCTACCTGGTTAGTTTGTACTAAACAGAATACTACTAAATGGGTTGCACTAGTTAACATAATGGAGGTTCTTATTAGGTAGAAAGAAACACACTCTAAAGGCAGCTATTTATATTTGGAAATCATTAAAGTTGCTATGTCATGACATCTGCATGATAGGTTGTATATGATAATGAGTTGCTGTTGTCATGCATGTCCTTAATATAGGTTTTCAATGCCAGTTCTGATTATGGGAAGTGAGGTGGAAAATATGGTTACACGATGATTAGAGAGATGAGAACCTTGGAATGCAAGGTTTGCTAATCCAGACGTTTGACTGCAGCTCACAAAACAGAGAGGACTTCAGCAAAAGATGATTATGAAATACCTTTGGAAGTAAGCAGATGCTACGATCCATTTTGGTCTAATAAATCTCATCAATGATATAAGAAAGGCTAAGTATCTCGATTGTAGCCTATACTTACACATGAAAGACAGTGCTTTATTATATTGTGATTCACAATCTCAAACAATACATTGGAAATATATAATAATACCAACAATAACAGTTTAAATAATATTATACAGCAGTTTTTTGAAAATGATTCTGTGTCAGGTTGTATGTTTAATTTCCCTACTTAATTCTATCATATCCCTAAGAGGAAGAACTTTTGTCATTTTGATTTCTCAGATAGGAAAACTGAGATTTAAGGGAGTTAAATAATCACTCGAGGGAATGAAAGATAATGCCAGATCTAACTCAAGAATTCAAGATTATATGTTTATAAAAATTATGTCAACTAAACATCTTGGCATTATTTGCTTTTCTGTAAGCCAGGCTAACATTTCTGCTGTAAGAGCCAATATAACTAAGCAGGGGTGGGGAGTGGGGATGGGAGTGGGGGAGGGGGGGAGAAGTATGCTTCTGTTCTCTCAATGAAAGCATTTATTTAGAAATATAATGAAATTCTTGTAAATAGGTCAACTTTGCTTCAGATTTTTCTTTCTAAAGTTCATAAATATAAAATCAAAGATTCATATATGTTTTTTTTTAAAGAAAGATGGAAATACACTTTTGGAGCCTCAATAATATTATGGATTCATGTTAGACTTGTGGAACAAATTTTCTTGAGATGTCCATTCCCCAATTCTATCTTCTGAGAGGTACTTCTATCCTCTGGGAGGTACTATTTCTCCTTATGATAAATAGTTCATTGTTTGGATCCTACTGTGAAGCCATATGTCAATCTATAATCTCACTAGTCTTTCAGTTTGAAAATATTAGAAATTACTTACAGAACTGGTTCTATGGATCAAAATCAAAGACAACCAAGTTGCAAAGAAGTCTTTATGCCCTAGCTTCATCAGAGATGAGTCTGGGGCTACAAGCAGCAAGCCCCAGGGGTAGGATCTGATGGTCTGATGCTATCTTTTTCATGATAAAAACTAAAAAGTATTGTTTGCTATCACTTTCCTCGAGCCGGATCTGCTCACTCAGGCTGCTACTCTGCCACATGGTCCCTTAGGCAATAGTTACCACCACCACACACACACACACACACACACACACACACACACACACACACACACACACACACACACACACACAGACATCTCATTCTGTGGGCCCTGTGCGTTCTTACTTTGTATTGGCAACAGCACCAGATCCACATGCTTCAACTGCCTCTCAGCTATTTATTTCACACCCTGTCCTCTTTAGCCCAGTAAAAATAAAAGTTCCAGAAACTTGTAATTGAGTTGAAAATGACAAACTACCTCTTTGTATATGCAGAAAGCTAGTAGCAGCTTCAGGGTTCTAGAAATGCTTCTGAGCCACAAACCTTGTGCCTTATACTCCCATACAGATGTGAGATGTGCCAAAACAAGAGGAGACTTAGCAACGTCAAGAGTAAGCAAGAAATATTTCAAGTACCAAAGAACATTTTGGGATCAGCATATGCTGAACTCTTGGAAACTATTTTAGTCAGTGTTCATTCACTGATACAAAACATCTGAGAGCCAAAGGTGTATTGTGGAGCTTTGCAGGCTCCAGCCCATTGCTCTGGATCTTTGCTAAGGCCCATTATGGAATGAGAATTGGAAAGCAAAGGTACTCATTTTATCAATGTGGGAAGCAAGCAAGAGAAAGAAGAACCAGGGCCTTCCCCATCTTCTTCAAAGTTACACACAGAGCAGTCTAAAAGTTTTCCATTAGGTTCCAACTCATAATGATTCTAACCACAACCAGAATCATTCTGAGTACTATCCATTCAACATATGAATCTTTTAGGGATACTCAAGATGCAAAACATAGTCAAAGGAAATTGGAGGTTCAATCATCTCCAATTTTATACCATTCAGCAACGGGCAATCACACATAAAACACAGAAAGGGAATGAGCACATTAGGGATCATAAAGGTGATAGAGTCTTATCAAGACCTAAGAGAAGCTAGCAAAGTGCAAAGTATTCATAGAAGACACTGATAACTACCATTCATTCACGTAAGCCTGCACTGACAACCTACAGAAAATCTATGTCTATAATTGCTTATTATGAACTCATTAGATAGCTTAACCTCCAAAAGAAGAAACAGAAGGAAAATATGTGATGATGAGAAATAACAAAACAAGCTATAAAACTTATAACTAAATAGACAAATAGCTATGAGTGAAAGGAATTTCTCAGAACACAGAAGAATCACAGTGATCAAAGAATACCATTTTCCCCTTTAGACATGGGTCATCCAAGAAATAACTACCAGTAAAATTTATAATAGGCACAGTAGAGAAGACTCTAATTCCAGTACTGCAGTATGCAAAAGACAAAGAATATATTCCAATTAGTAGAGAAAGGCACACTTCTCAAAGCTCGATTTCTTACTTGGATTTGCACAAAAATAGACCACTGGAAATACAAGTGGAAAACTAGTAGTAATTGAAACCAACCATTAAGCTATTTCAAGCAGTGAACTATGCAATTAGCACCTTCGTTCCCAAAAAGCGGAAATGGACCGACAAAGAAATTTTTGAAAAAAATTTATATTTCCATAATACATTTAATCAACTCTGTAGTTATCCTGTGCATCACCATGATAATCCCTGTCATGTATTGACTAGCTCAAATTGCTGTGACAAAATGCCACCAACTGAGTGGCATAACAACATGTATTTGTTTTCTCACAGCTCTTAGGTACTGGATGTTTAGGATAAGGGCAGCAGCAAGAATGGGTTCTGGAGAGAGATCTACAGATGTTATGTTTTTGCAATCTGTTCACATTTTTTCCCTCAGGTTTTGTGAGGGGAGTACAAGCTCTGGTGTCTAACCCCATCATTAGGGAACCACATTGGTAATGCAATTGAATGCCAATTGCTTTCCAAAGTCTTCCCTTCCAAATACCACACTGGAAGGCTGGGGCTCTGACATTTGAAAGATGGGACACAAACACTCAATTCAACAGCATGTATACATGCAATCATTTATATAGGGCTAGTCTAAGAAATGAGTTATTAGGTGATGCTCATTGTTTGAACATTGTGATTATAGTTCCATGAACTCAGATGGCTCCAATATTCAACAGCTGATTTTTGGAACTTTGATATTATATGCAGACTGTCATTCACCAAAACACTGTTATATGGTAACTAATTATATTTCTAATTCCTATGCTCAAGAAAAGCTGTAATATTTTCAAAGGTCCCTGGAATACTCTACATTTTCACACTATTTGTCACATCCTCCCAACACTACTTCCATAGACTAGATTACATGCTCTACTTTAGTTGCAATAGTATCTTTGCTTCCCACCCAACACACTGAGTGCCCAACAGTTACCTGCAGTTCTCTTCTGGGTACCTATTGGACTTACTCTCACTTCCTGAAAATCTCTCTTCAAATACTGTTATGCTAGAAGAGCTATTCTTGAGCATTCTATAAAATATCAATCTCAGCTTCCTAACCTTCTTAGCATGTAGGATGTCCCTTTCACATGTTTGCTCTGTTTTTTTCCCTAAACTTACCAACACTCTGAAAAATATATATTGCACATCATTCTGATCCCTAACTTTTCCTTTATGTTTATTCCTATATTCACATATAGTAGCACTGAAGAGGTTTTTTCTAGACTGTTGGTAAATAAATTATATCCTACATATACTGCCCACACACATAAACACACACATACAGACATATACAAACACACATATACACACACAATTCTCTCTCTGTTTCTCTCTCTCTCTCTCTCTCTCTCTCTCTCTCACACACACACACACACACACACATACACACACACACCAATATATGCCTACTAATTATTATAAAAAAGAACTGTGTTGAACATCTTTGCTAAAGTTGTTCTCTGCACACACACACACACACACACACACACATACACACACATACACACACACACACACACAAACACACCAATATATGCCTACTAATTATTATAAAAAAGAACTGTGTTGAACATCTTGCTAAAGTTGTTCTCTGCACTGGGGGAAATGTTTTAGGCATTGTTCACAAACAACTGTATGCTGTCTACCACTCACATATCAAAGTAGCACAGACACATCAGAATTTTGGTAAAAAAAATCAGGATGGGTTATTTTTCATTGTTATTTGGAGTTGTTTGCTATAAAGAATGAGGGAAGACTTAGACTAAGACGTAAAAGTATCTTTGGGGATAGTGAGATGTTGCAGCTTATAAAGAAGCTTTCTACCAAGGCTAGTACCTGATTTCAGTAATAAGAACACATGTGGTAGAAAATGGGAACCAACTTCTCCAGGCTGTCCACTGACATCCATGCATGTACATACGTCCCCAACATGCACCACACACACACACACACACACACACACACACACACACACACACACACACACCCATGCATGTGCACAGACACATAAACATCTTTCACACACAATAATAATAATAATAATAATAATATAATTTTAAAGTTATTCTTTAAACTAAATTTTGACTACCAAGACTACCAAGAGGTTTGTGAAGGTAAGACAGTCCTGTAGATTACAGTGAAAGCTCCCCAGGCAGAAGTTAGTTACCTGCTGCATAAAACCATGCATGATTCAAGAGTGTCTTGGAGGGGTGACGAAATCGCTCTGCTAAACTATGACTAAGTAATTTCCTTTGTGGTCTGGTTCTGGCAATGTGTTGATGTGTATAAAATCGCTCCTCAAGAACTTAGCAGCTTGAAAGCTGCTGATAATAGCTCAGCAGCATTCTCTGGGCTTTCTGTCTCTTGACACTGGGTGAGTCTCTTGCTAAATGACTCACTCTCAGGATTGGTAGCTTGATGTCAGCTGTCATTGGGAGCTCAGAGAAGGCCAAGGACAAAGGGGCCTGCTGCTTTCTGCTTCTTCTCTTACAGGCTTTCGTGGGTTTCTTATTGAATCCCATAGATCCACATTACATTTGGGTTTATAGATGAAGTGTCCCAATAGCACACAGAAGAAAGGGGCTTTTTCATCCTTTAACTTGAGGCATAACTTCTGATCTGTTAAGCCAGGCAATCAAAAGATCTTCTTGAGCACAAGGGAACAGGACAGAACCCAGTTTGATGAAAGACCCATGACTGTGCTAGCAGATGAGGCTTGGAGGCAAACTGTATTGTGGTGTCCATGTTTGGAGGGTACACTCTCCTAAGGATCCTGTCCTGATTTGTATTGTTCCATCATCTGAATTTTCACAGCCCCCCTTCTGCTCTGTGTACCATTTCCCTCTCCCTCCACACCACATCCTTTGGCTCGGGGCTGTGCCTGGCCTCTATGTGCATTCTCATCACAATTCATGTACATCAGGGCTCTGCTTGTGTAGCCATTCCTTATGCAACAAGTGGGCAATTTATTCTGTCAAACCATTGCATGATTTCTTCCATTAATTATTTAATAATCTGAGGCTCACTGATTTATTTTCAGTAGCCAAAAACAAAAACAAACAAAAAAAAACAAACCAAAAAACAAAAAACAAAACTCTGTTTATCTCTCTTTTCATTAGACAGCCTCTGTCTTCTTGCTTATACCTCCGGGTTCGGTTTTTTCCCCTCTTATGTTGGCACAAAAAGAACTTTCCATTTTCTTACTTTAAATAAATGAAAAAGGAAGAAAATTAGGTTAGTTGCTGAGTAGAGCTTGAAAAGAAATTGAATGCTTCCCTTCGTGTCATGTGGGGGGCCTGACATTTTCTCTGACACTCTATTAACTTGCCTTTACCCAAATAGTTACAAACACCCCCATAGGGCAACTTTCCTTTTACAGCAGATTAGGCATGGCAACCTTTTCTCTAAATTAAGCCTTCAGGGAGTGGCCCAGCAGCCACATGGCAGCTCTAAAACCTACCTTCCTCTGTGCTTTTCCTAGACACTTTTCCTGCAGCTATGGAAACTACTGGAGGCCGCTCTTACCCTTAGGAGGGCCATGGGAATTGCGATGAAGTACGGTTGCTACCATTTTCTCCATGATATACCTCAGTATTGTTTCTTTAAGAGCTGGTACTACAGGGGTTTGTGAAGCAGTAAGTTCAAGACCAGACTCAAGGTCCATATCTCCTCCCAAACTTCCAGGAAAGTTTCAGGGTATGGGGGTGGGGTTAGACTTTACACTTCAAAATGTGAGAGGTCTTCTAGAACCCACTTTCAGCACCATCCCTAGCAACAGTGACCATACAGGGAGGAACCTGGTATTTTGATATCTATAGTTCTTAACTTTTGCTATAGAAAAGAGGAATCGGTACTTCTGCCTTCCAGGCAACCTGTTTCTACTCGAATCATGATGCTGGGGAATGGAAGGATCTGTGGATACAGATATTCTGAACTGCTTCCTCCCCCACACTCTCTGCTGAAAAGGGGTTGGCCTTTCTGCATAGAACACAGGAAGTACAGTTGTACTTGGCATTAGATCATAATAAAAATTCTACAAGCAGAATATCTGATTTGCTATCTCAGCATACATATGAAGTTGAAAAGTTCTGATCTGTAAACTTACCCCAAGGTATGCAGCTTGGAAAAAAGCTGAGGCAATATGAATCTGTAAGTCTTGTGATTCTCTGTCCTCATTCCCCTCACAAGCTTTTGTCAAGAGGGCTCTTCTGAGGTGGACACACTCAGGGTGCAGACAGCTTCTCAGAATAAAGGGGAATTTCACCTTAGAGGGAATAAGATAATTTCATTTGAATCACAGCAGAACAAAGGACCCCACATTATTTAATTCTTATTTTTATTTTCACTGGAAAAGAAAACAAAAAAATTAGAGATTTTCTAGAGCAGTCGAAGGGCCTCAAGAAGTTATAACTTCCCTAAATATCTCCAGTCGCTGACCTTGTGAATCTTTGCTGGATATTTGTTTGAGGCAGAATAAAAAAGGACATAGACACAAACACAAAATCCAGAGATCCACATAAATGTCAAAGTACAAATAATAGATCACAAAACTCCCTGTCCTGTTGGCTCTAGAGTTTCTTCTCTCTCCCCCTTTCTTCACTCTCTTGTTACTGTCATAAACATCATTTTAGGGTTTTTATTAATTTTTTATGCTTCCTTTTCAGAGAGAACTAACTGAACACATTGACTTGACCTCAACATTCAGCTCTGAAGTCAGACTGTCCAGAGCACTATGATACTCTTGGTGGGGAAGCAGTGTTTCTAACAACATTGCTGGCTTGGAGAACTTTGTTAGAATTATCAATTCCATCTGGAAGTGCTCTCTGTGGAAGTATAATAAAGAAAGTGTTCTGGACTAGGTGCAATTCATCCATCAACTGACTAAGATTAGATGCCTTCTACACAGAGGCAACAATAGTAATGAAGAAATGAAGGCCCTGGAAGAAGAACACATCTTTACAAGAGAAGGAAATGCACAGTAATTTAAAAGGGAGAGCATACAATGGCTTGGAGAGGCAAGTAAGGCAAGGATTTTTACCAGTCAGTAATTATGACTATTGTGGGGGGGGTCTGAGAGTTGGACTCCTCCTCTGTGAAAGAGGCTTGTGTACATGGACACCCATAGGACTTCTCTGAAGCTCTTGTCTTTCTTCAGCTTGATGGTGTTAGAATGACCTCCCTATCGGCAGTGCTCCAGCTCTGCTCACTGAGGGAGACAGAAATATAGGTCAGGAGACTGGTGTCTGGGCAACTGGATGCAATTCATAAATTTGCAGTAATTGCTTTTAATCTACACTCCTTCATTTTTTTATTTGTCCTGAAACTTAGACCTGGATAATCAGACAACTATGCATTGACTTTACCCTGTAGACCTTGGACCACCTGTCTGTTTCCTTCTTTCCTGGCCAAGTATCCCTTCTGGGAAAGGCTGATTGGAAACACAGCAGGATAAAACTCATTGCTTTTCAGTCTTTGTTCCATCTGTCTCCCCTGTCTTCTGGGAGATGGCTTGTTCAACTTCATATTGCTTCTCACGTTCAAGGCACAGATCTCCACCTGTGTTCCCAGCCCACCGCTCTCCAGTCTTCTTCCGGATGTTGTCTATGCCGCGATCCCTGTTTCTCATCTTTCTGGTGTGTTAAATGCCTCATCTCCCGAACACTTTCAGAAAGCTAAAAAATCTTACCACGTCTTTTGCATGGAGCATTCTCCATTCCTTCTTCTTAATCTCCTTATTTCTGCTCTCTCTTCACCAACCAAACCCTTCTGTGAAGTAGGCTATAGTTCACAGAGCCTCCAGCTGATTTCCAGCGATATTTCAAAGCAGTGATGGCTCAAGGATAGCCCCAGAGTCTCTTCCTAGTACCATAAAACACTCAAGGTCCTGATGCAGGTCTCTCTCTGAAACCGCATGGAGAGCTAACTTTGTGAAGGTTTTGAGTGATTAATTATTTGCTGTACATGTTCACTACTCTCAGCAATTTGATATTGTTTACCATGAATCCATAAATGTAGCCCCTTACCAATCATCAGAGATGTGGAATTATCAGTCTGATATCACACCACTGTTTTACCATAGCCTTTTCTGGGTACTTTATACGGAGTATAAGAGGTTTAGATTCCATACATATTCATATGTGTACGTAATATATATCCAAGTACATTTTACCAATACTCATTCTTACCAGACCTTTACATTTTTTCCACGGTTATATAAATCAAATAGAACATAACTGCAGTCAGTTTAAATCTCCCACTCTAACAGGGCTCTGAAATAAGAAACTGAGCACACATATAGTAAATAATTGGAAATGCCATCCCCTTACTGACATCCCAATGAATTGTAGCTAGGATATTCATTTAGTAGTATATTATGTTTCTTTATAATTTTATAATGTAAAACTTTTGACATCTCCTGATTGATCGAAAGATATTTAGTCTGTACCTTCCCTACTATAGACCTTGCTATTTACATGTAATTTATGTCATGTTTCCATTTCTTCTATCACTACCTTTGCTAGTACTTGCAGAACAATGTTGAGACACAATCAGGGCAACAGCATTAAATATAACAGAAGTTTCTTGGATGCCTAGCCTTTGCTGGAAGGTGCTCAACCCATCAGTGAAGAAATTCACTTTGACTCTCTCAGCAGCTGCTCTGCTACCTATAGCAAACTTGAAATGATAATATCAATATAACATTTCTCCCTTTGCTTTCTCTCTTCTAACTTTACCATATGCCCCTCCTGCCTCTCCTATGATTCATGACCTCATTTTTCACTAATTGTTATTTCATGCATATATGTTTATACATATACATTGCTACAGATAACCTGCTCTGTCCATATTTGGTTACTTATATATGTGTGTGTTCGAGGGTTAATTTCTTGACACAATAACAACATTTAACTCAGATAAAAGCATGTAAAACTGAACAGAAATCAACTTTCATTTGTTGCCCATGCTTTCATAAGAGGAGTCAACCTCAAAGTTCTGGGTATTTAATTTAATATTAAGAGCAATATCCAAGAATAGAATGAGAGATGTTCCTCACAAATTCATGTTGGAAACATATTTTGAGATGTTTATCACTAGCTTGTACCTCATAAAGGGCACCCCAAAGCCTTAGAATTTAAATGCCATTGCACACCAACTACCTAGAGCAAATGTTCTGCACAGCAAACATAAATAAGTGTTTGAATTTTTCTACCTTGCATCACTAAGAAAACAAGACCTGAGAAGCATGTATTCACTCAGCTTGTGGAAGAACTTAACTTACTTAAATGTCCTGAATTTTTACAAAAGTGTTATCTAAAGAGAACCAAACATTTCCAAATATTTAATGGTATCTCTCAGAAAAGGGTGAGGAGACAGAGCCAGTCATGGGATCCAGTAAGGAGACAGGAAGACAACAGTACAGGGCATGTCCCTCTGCCCAATGAGCATTCATTTGTGTTGCTAGGACACCACTTACAGTATTAGAGGCAAGGAAAGCGCCAAGTCAGAAGGTTTCCAATGGCTGAAAACACCTTTTAGTTAAAAACTGCACACTTTCTATGAAAATTTTCTTACCTTAAGACCAATGATGTACGTTCGATACGTATACACTCAAACATTGGTATGTTTGAAGAAGTAACATAATGTGTGTCTGTCAGTCCTGCCTTTCTCCACTTGTGCCCAGGGAAGGAGATCAAGAGAACTCATCTCAGATCCTGTCAGGAGCTTGAGGTAAAAGCAAGCAGATATGAATTCAAGAGTGGGCAGGCCACCTAGGAAGACTGTCTCAGAGGATGAGAAGCTGGGGCTGCAGCTTGGGGTAGAGCACAGGCCTCTCTTCTATATGAATCACTTCAAAGGAAGCCAAACAGACGTATGAATGAGCAGAAATCCTTCATTCGGACACTGGTACCTGCAAAGAAGCTGGGTCTTCTTCAACTACTTCGGCCTTCCAAATTTTGAAAACAAGTTTGTATAACCAACCCATTTTCTCTGTTTTAAATGTTTTTTACAGCTATTTTGTGTGCATTTACACACACACACACACACACACACACACACATAATGTATCTATGTTATTATGTATGGACATATGTATTTGTTCCACGGTAGGTGTGTATGTGTTCATAGAACAACCTCGTTGAGTTGACTACCCCCTTCAGTGTTGGTATGAATCCTGGGGTCTGAACTCAGGTTATCAATGCAACATCAGGTTATCAGCAGCAATATCTGCTGAGACACCTCACAGGTCCTATATTTCTTCTCCTGACTGAGGCTATTATAAGTGTCATTGTTGGATTTCCCAAGAATATCTTGTATTCTGAATCTAAAAGTTAACCTTTGTTTGATTCTCTTTTTGAAATACAGTAAACAGGTTGCTTTTGTAAACACAGCTGGTTGTTACCATTCTAGAGGAGACAGCTTAAAATATAAAACAAAAAATTGTACACTTAGAAGTCATACTATGTGAAGAGGAAGCCTAAGGAAGTTTTTGTCCCCATAGATAACTCTTCATAGCATCTACTCTTTATTACCCTACTTACTTGCAGCTGTACTTTCCTTCTGTTCAGCTCTGCAGTGGAGGCAGTGTTGTGTGTGTGACACCACAATCTGTTACATGGTAGGGTTGTCGTCCCCACACATTCAGCATTAGCCATACCAAGTGTAAGGAAAAGGAGAACGCTATCCTCCACACTTGGTTTAATGTCACAGAAAACTGTGAAAAACACACACAGAGTATTCTATGTCCATTTTTCAGCATAATTTATTTTTAGCTTTCTGCATCCGGCGTGTCTGAATTCAGACTCAAGAGAAAAATATCAATGGGCCACATATGGTACACTTCTCAGCATCTTTGAACATATTTGAAGTAAGCAATGTCATCCCTAAAGACTTTTCAAGGCTAAATAATTTTACTAACTTTTACAATCTTCAGTGAAAAGGGTATAAAACCGAGGAAGAATCCCTGTCAGGTATCCCCTCCCTCACAAAGTGGTCCCTTTGATGTCTTTCTCATCTCCTTCAAGGCCTTGGCCTTTGTTATAAATTTTTCATATTTCTCTCTCCTTCTAGCTAACCCTCAAACATTTAAGTTATCAGCTGCCATCTAGATATTGATGACATCCAAATTCACCTCCCCCAGGCAGCTCTATGAAATTCAAATACAAACTTGTAGCCATATATCTCACTTTTTACTGCACAACTTTCCTTGAGTGTGTAAAGACATAGCTCTAAATTAATAACTCAATTATTTGAAACTACTAGCTCCCAAACCCACCTGAATTTATGGTAACATAACTGAATTTATGGTAACTAGAGTTGGATCTCTACCTATCGTAACAACTTCACTTACTCCACACCTTCTATTAATATTCTTATTATATTTTTTCTCTTATAACTTGTATCAAACTGCCCACTAACTCCATTGGTCTATGTAAAAACACATCAAGGACTCAGATATTTTCGCTTACAGTTGCTACCCCTGAATCTAAGGCTCTCTCCTCCCACCAGCATTAACAGATGCCTTCAACTGATTCTTCTGTTTCTGTTCCCCAGTCCAACTCACTCATGAAGTCTGTTATCATCATCATAATCAGTTATTGTTTCAGATGAAAGTGAAAGCAGACCACTCTTCTGCTCAAAGTGTGCAGTTTTTTCTTCTGTAAAAGCAAAGCCAATAGTAACTTATGAGATTGTGAGATTGCTCTACTTTCTGATACTTGTAGCCATGCTGACCTCTCTGTTTGATGGCTACATCACATAATCACATGCATGCCATCATAGTCTTGTTATCTTCGCCATCATTGAGGTCAAGAGAGAAATTTTGAAGCTGGTGGAGGTCAATGGCATCGGCTGTGGTGAAGGCTATATGCTTACTCAGGTGTTCACTTATCTCAGCACTCATCAAGCTCTATGCATTAAATATGTATCATTTTATATGGAAATTGTACCACTGTAATATGGCTGTAGAAAAAGACCTGCAGAATGTCCTGGAATGTCACATTTTACTGATGGTAGACTGAAAGTCAGTCCCACCTTTTCTCCTGGTTTTATTGGAAGTGTTAAAAAAATTATCAGTGAGGATGTCCCTTACCAAACTTTTAAATTTCTTCTATCTTCCTAGAGAGTACTTTTGTTACCCTTCTGATTTTTATTGTCTCTGCTGGGGAATGAACCCAGTGCCTTTTGCACTCTGTGGCACTGAGCTATCCACAGAACTACTTTCATATTTTCTTTTCAGTGTTATCTTGGTTGAACATATTTTCCTGCTAAGTTTATTACTAATTTCAACCTTTATTAGACAACTGTCCTCAGCATCAGAATATATAGGCAATATAAGCAATATAAGGCAACATGACACCAAATTTTCTCACCTCCCTCCTCTCTCCTCTCTCTCTCTCTCTCTTTCTCTCTCTCTCTCTCTCTCTGTGTGTGTGTGTGTGTGTGTGTTTGTGTCTCCACAATCTCTTCCTTGTCTCTCTCTTGCTTTCTGCTAAATGTTTTGTCACTAGAATATACAATAGTGACAGGAACATTAAAAACAGAAAGAAAAATGTATTGAAACTAAAAATGGAAACAAAGGCAGAATAAAGAAAACAGGAAACAAAGGGGGAAAAGGAAAAAAGAAGAGAATGAAAGATAAAAGGGAGGAGGAAAAGACGGGAAAGGGAAAGGAACACAGGAGGGGAAGGAAGGATGAAGAAGAGGAAAGAGAAACAAAAGCAAGCATTGTTTTCTTTTATGAAAGCGAGTGGTCTACTAACAGGAAATAACTATATTTGATGACTATCTTCCTCTGAGAGAACATTCGTGTACTTTTTGTATTACTCTGCTAATTTTTCTTTCTTATTTTAATTCTTTAATTTCACTTTTAGTACCAGATCTGAAACAATACAGTGAAAGATACAAGAGGAAGTAGAGCGATCACAAGGCACCACGACAGGGGTGTGTGGATGAATGACGGGATGCTTATGTGCATTACACACACACACACACACCCACACCCACACCCACACACACACACACACACACACACACACACAGAGAGAGAGAGAGAGAGAGAGAGAGAGAGAAATTGTCTGTTTTTTTTAAACCACTAATTAGAATCTTACCGTCAAAAATCCACTTTAAAACGAATAATTTCTCACTCTATGACTCCATAAACTATGCAGGGTTTTTGTTTTCTTAAAAAAACTTCATAGCTTTCAAAGTATGTCTTTAATAATTACTAATGTTAAGGTCGTTTTAAGAATTTGTTGCGTATTACAGAAATACCAAGGGATGGAATCTGTCAGCTCATAGATGAGTAAGGAAGCAATGCTTTACACATTTTCTAAGGTGGTTCTCACAAAAAGGCAAGAGAAATGAATGAAAAAAGTGATGCATATATCATGCACCATTTAACATGTAGTCACTATTTAATAATCAGACTACAGTTTTGAAAGTGGATGTGAAATGGAATATTTAATCTCTGCCACTGAAGCAAGAAAATCAAATGGTGGTTTATTATCATTTTCCTAACTACAATCTGTAGGTCTACCTGTATGAATTTCCCAAATGCTAAATCTGTCAAGTTTGAGAACTGGTTAGTATAAAGTTAGTGAGTGAAAACATCTATTTCTTTATTAAGAAACATATAATGTAGATATTGCTTAAATAACATCTGATCAATGCTCATTGAGTTAGCAAAAGACAATTTTTATCAATGCATGGACACCAAATTAAAAGTATAGTGATTTCATAAAAATAGGAGGGGATGCCCTAAACTGTCTGCCAATAAAACACTCATCACTAATTTTTATGAAAACTATTGATAACTCTACATCAGACTCCAGTGGTTAATTTAACATAGAAATTCTGACCTTTTGCACAATGGCAAAATCAAATGATAGTGACTTGAAATAATGTCTTTTAATCAAGTATTTCATGGCAATAATCAGTTTCATAATGTTAAGAAAATATTAGTGATAAATAATTTTTAAAAGTAAAACATTAGAAATAAATGATATCTAGCAGTTGGTCCAACAACTACTCCAAATATCATCAATATATGCAGTAATAACTGTAATTTCTATTGGATAAAATGTGATAAATACATCTCTAAGCTAATGTGATTGCTTCCCTTCCTTCAAACTTGAAAATGTGGAGATTTCAGTTATAGAATAATTTGCAAATGTAAAAATGTACTTTTTTTCTACATAAATGGGGAATTCCTTTGAATCTAGCCGCTGATATGCTGAGAGTAAATGGTTCTGGTACAAGAAACAACATGATGCTTGGTTTATAATATTTCTTAAGGTCACAAAAAGAAAAAGAAAAGAAATAGGATCTTATTGTGTAACCTAGGCTGACCTTGAACACAAATCCTCATTTTTTTCCATAACAGTTGGCTAGATTCTGGAATTGTGAGAGAGTACCACCACACATGGGCTAGTGATTAGAGACTCTGAAAGGATCATATTGAGGGGATTTGAATCTGTCAAGCCACACAATTCTCACTTTCTGCTCAACGATGGACATGTGTTTGTAAACATTGGCTGTTATGTTTTGTTTTGATAAACGTTCACATTTTCCCAGGTTGTAAATTCCCAAATACATTCATGTTTCTGTTAAAATTTCCTTCTATATTCTCAGCAAACAAACAAAGAACTCTTGAGCATTCTCCAGATTAGCAAAAAGCAATAAAAATTTCACTTGTGATGCTTAATCAAAAGGGTAATGTTTTTGCCCAAGCTTCTCCTGGGTTGACACAAAAACCAGATCAAAGTATTTTCAAATAGATTCATCCATGTGACAGCTGGTTCAGAACTGGTGACTGCTTTGGAATGATACAGAGAACTAAGAAATGGAGTCATGCCAAATTTAGAAGCTACTCTTCCTCTTGGGATCTATAGCTTCAAACAGAAAAGATTCATCTTTGTGGGTTTAAACTTGTTTTCTCTGTAAAATTCATTAGAGAAGGCTTCCTGAAAATCCAGTAATTCTTAGAAACTTAACTTGCTGAGTTCAATGACTTAAACTGTTTTATAAGGATCGGAGAGCCTTTTGCTTTTCAATGAACACTAATCTCTTGGGAAAATGTGACTGACTTGTAGTGAAACTTGATGGACACAGGTCATGTTGAGATCCTCGAGAACTAATTCAGACTCTCAGTTCTGAATCCAAGAGGCCTCATATCATACAGAATTGCCCTAGAAACAGAAGTCAGAGTTTCCTTGTCACCTCACCCCACTACCCTGACCATTGCAAGACTTGATGCTTAGTTGCAAATCTTGGTTTTCTACAACCAAAAAAATTCACATTATAAAATCTTTTACTTCGCATTAGCTTCCTTAGAAGCTTCATGAGCAAACAGGAAAAGGTTTTCAACACAAGGGTTTGCCAAAAGGGAAAGATGGCTCTTGATAACAAAATTTAAGTCATTACTGGCCTGATCATTCATTCTGTACAAAGGATTCACTGACATTAAAATAAAGCCCAGTTTTTGCTTTCATAATCTTTTAAGTAATAACTAAGAAGAAGAGTTGAATGTCCCAATTTATCCATACTATTTAAAATGTTTAGTGTTGGCAATGATTTTCATTTATTCAAAGAATGCTCATTAAGGTCCTAGAATGCCTGAGCTCTATGCCAATGAGAGCATAGGTAAACCTCAAGTCATTCTTTCACTGAGAACCCCGTGCAAAGGTAGTCTATATTAATTATGTTTATCACCCCCATTTTCTCTCAGGGGTTAATGCCATTCCTTGGCTAAAGGTCATGACATTGCATTTCTTCTTTACTTTCCTTGGAAACAGAGGAAGATTAAAGATATCTTAAGGCATCCTATATTGTATATTTCATAAACTAATGTTAAGAAATTAAGGTTAAGAAATATATTTCCACCTCTTGTAGAAACTTGGTAGTGGTATGAATCATTGGTTATGAAAACTATTTTCCTAGTAGAATCCCTTGATGAGAAAAAGCTTTCTTAGTTCCTTAGCATGTGTTATGTGAGCCACTAGGGACTTCTATACTCCAAGGAAGGAAAGTATGTAAAAGGGGAAAATGTTGAAATTTTAATAAATTCAGTTCTTCTAACAGATTTGACAATGAGGACAAAGACTTTGAGATAAATGGTGTACTGTTGGGAGTAGGATATTGCTGCTTGGTAGAGCTATGCTTTGCTGTGAGTTATGTCCCATCAAGAGGGTTAATTAACACTTATTTAATTTAGCTTTTAAAAGACTCATTAGGCTAATATCCACTCATCAGCGAATGCATACCATGTATTTGCATTTGTGATTGGCTTACCTCACTCAGGATATTTTTCTAGTTCCATCCATCTGCCTAAGAATTTCATGTAGTAATTGTTTTTAATAGCTTAATAGTTTTCCATTGTGTAAATGTACCACATTTTCTGTATCCATTCTTCTGTTGAAGGATTTTTGGCCTGTTTCTGGCTTCTGGCTATTATAAACAAGGGTGCTATGAACATAGTGGAGCATGTGTCCTTGTTATATGTTGGAACATCTTTGGGGTATATGCCCAAGAATGGTATAGCTGAATCCTGAGGTAGTACTATGTACAATTTTCTGAGGAACCGCCAGATTGATTTCCAGAGTGGTTCTACCAGCTTACAATCCCACTAATAATGGGAATCCACATTCTTGCCAGCATTTGTTGTTACCTGAGTTTATGATGTTAGCCATTCTGTCTGATGTAAGGGTTGTTTTGATTTGCATTTCCCTGATAACTAAGTATGTTGAAATTTTCTTTAGGTACTTCTCAGCCAATTTATATCCTTCAGTTGAGAATTCTTTGTTTAGGTCTGTCCCTTATTTTTTGAGAGGGTTATTTGATTCTCTGGAGTCTAACTTCTTGAGTTCTTTGTATATATTAGATATTAGTCCTCTATCAGGTGTAGGATTGATAAAGATCATTTCCCAATATGTTAGTTGCTGTTTTTACTATGTACAAATGTACTAGGTACTTTCCTTTGCCTTACAGAAGCATTGCAATTTTATAAGGTACCATTTGTCAATTTTTGATCTTAGAGCATTAACCATTGATGTTCTGTTCAGGAAAATGTCCCCTGTGCCCATGCGTTCAAGGCTCTTCCAAGCTCAGAATACCCAAGATACAATTCACAGACTACATGAAGCTCAAGAAGGAAAAAAGACCAAAGTGTGGATGCTTCAGTCCTTCTTAGAAGGGGGAAAAGTACTCACATGAGGAAATATGGAGAAAATGTGTGGAGCAGAAAATAAAGGAAAGGCCATTCTGAGACTGTCCTACCTGAAATCCATTCCATATATAGCCACCAAACTCAGACAATATTGAAGAGGCCAAGAAGTGCATGCTGACAGGAGCCTGATACAGCTGTCTCCTGAGAGACTCTGCAAGAGCCTGGCAAATACAGAAGTGGATGCTCACAGCCAACGATTAAACTAAGAACAGAGTCCCCACTGGAGGAGTTAGACAAAGGACTGAAGGAGCTAAAGGGGTTTACAACCCCATAGGAAAAACAACAATATCAATGAACCAGACCCTCCAGAGCTCCCAGAGACTAAACTACCATCCCAAGAGTACACAGGTATTGACCTAATGACTCCAGTCTCTTATGTAGCAGGAGATGTACTCGCTGGGCATTAGTGGGAGGAGAGGCCCTTGGTCCTGTGAAGGCTCAATGCCCTAGTGAATGCCAGGGGGTGGAGAAGGGAGGGAGTGGGGGGATGGGTGGGTGAAGGAGCACCCTTATAAAAGCAGGGGGAGGGGAGATGGGATAGTGGGTTTCTGGAAGGGAAACTGGGAAACCTGTTAGATAGAGGTGGGTTGTAGAGATCCTTTGGAAGGTTTTGAGGACACTGGAGACATGCCTTTAAGTGGGGAAAATCAGGACCCTGTTACTTGCACTTTCTCTTCTTATTCATGATACCAATGGATTCTTATAGCTCCAGTTCCCCACTTTTGCCACTGGTATCACTGTCAGATATTCAGAAACATGACTAGGGACTAGAGTCTCTAAAACTAAGCCAAAATAGATCATTTGCATTGATAATTAAATTAACTCAGGCTACAAAGAAAAAAGAAAAATAGAAACACACATATCACACATGTTGAATTAAGGTGGATGAAAATCAAGGAAAATGAGTTACACACATACACACACACACACAGAGAGAGACAGACAGAGAGAGAGAGAGAGAGAGAGAGAGAGAGAGAGAAAGAGAGAGAGTAAAACTAAAACTAAATGTGGGACCTATGAAATGCTTTCAGAGTTAAAAAGACCATGTTGAATTAAAATGAATTCATGTTGAATTAAGGTGGATGAAAATCAAGGAAAATGAGTTACTACTGACATTTATTTTTATGTGAAAGCATTTGAACAAACATCTATTTCTTTAAAAGACTGTATTCTCTCTCTCTCTCTCTCTCTCTCTCTCTCTCTCTCTCTCTCTTGCTTCTCCCATCCAATAGACAACTAGAAAATAGGTGACAGAAAATACACACCACACTGACATAAACTGGAGCTCTTGCAGCTGCGAAGGCATATATCAACTGTTTCCAGTTCTTTCCAAATCCACATCCTGGAGAAGAGCATACTGAAGGTAACATAAGTTGTATTCACCTTGGCTGTCCTGAGACCCAAGTTGAATATGATCCAAAAAATGATGATCCACCACTTCATCCACAGCTGTGCATGAAGCAGGGCCAAAGCATCATACACCCCAGCTCTGGTCCTCGTCCTTGGAAGTTTCTTCTCACGTTCTCACATCCTCAGCTCCCATATTCTCCAGTTCCCCTGAGCCATCTCTAAAACAACAAGACCACATCCTCCCACATGAAAAGTTCTAGCAATTTTTGTCCTATGAGAGTGTACTGCATAGCATATAAGGCTTTGCTTTTTTGTTAGCTATGGATATATACAATGACAGCAATTTTTTGGACCATGTGATAAGTATGTGAATCTGTGGGAGGTTATTTCACACACATTCCCAAAGACAGGCTCTGTTTTTTTGTAGGAAAGAGAGCAGAAGAACATTTCAGCTATACTTTAATGTGCACAGCAAACTCTGGCTTCTGATCAAGGACACTGGGGTAGATGGGGTGGGAGGAGGGAGAAGATGAATAAAAACCAAACTCAATCCATATGGTGCTAGGGCAATAGGAAACAATGTGGTTTTATATTGTAGATGTTTCAGATTTTAATTGGAAAGCACGTTTGTGAATGAAAAAATGAAAATGAAAACATGACAGTCCTAAGTATGGTTGAGAAGGTTTAGTGAGATATGAAAAAGAAAACAGTCAGAGGTACCTGCAAGGGTCCAGACTGAACGAGGCCAGCTGACCAAATGGAGTGAGGGTAGGAGAGAGAGAGAGAGAGAGAGAGAGAGAGAGAGAGAGAGAGAGAGAGAGAGAGAGAGAAAGGAGCCAAAGACTAGGGAGGCCAGAGCACCGACAGAGAACCAAAAGAACATGTAGTTGAACTGGTTGGGTTATATAAGGAAGGGAGTCTTAGGAAAAGAAAATGAAGCTCAAGGAGGTTGAGGGTAGTGGACAGGGTATGCCAACCTGGATGACTCTGTAACATAGCAGGTCCCAGAGAGTTAGGACTGAGGAAATTGACAGTAAGAGTTCTCTGTTATGGGTTCTATAGGCATCTTAACCATTTGACCTGCTATCTTTGAGACCTAACATTTTGTTTCTAAATTTTGTGTGTGCCCTTTTCTTTCTCTTCCTCTCCCTCTTCCTTCCACTCACCTCTCCCTCTCCTTTTACCTCCTCTTCTTTCCCTCCTCCTCTCTTTCTCTCACACATAATATATATATAGATATATAGATAGATGATAGATAGGTAGATAGATAGATAGATAGATAGATAGATAGACAGATAGATAGACAGAGATATAGAAAATTCATTAAATCAGTTCTGTTAAAATAGTAACAGTTCTCTTCTACCTGAAAGCTCTGAATCAGTCCATCATTGAGGCTAGATAGCTCTACAGTTGACTGCTTCACATTAAAGAGGCTGACATCCTAGTAGTTGCTCAGTTCCCAAGACTGTGTAACAAGACCCAAGACATTATCATGATAGATACATTAGAGGTTCCCTTCTGACCTTAGAACCCAACATGCAGACCGCAACACCTGCTAAAATAGTTCCCGGAAAGACTGTTAAAGTACTTTTTGCTTCTCGGCTTCTGTAGTTCTGCTTTTTACTTCTAGAAGGGTGCCAACTAGAATGTATTTTGTGCATAAAAAACAAAGACCTATGTGATTTGTGCAAGTTCCCTGTGAAGCTACCCATTAGCAATAGTTACCTTTAGTCTTTAAAATTGTCCATGTGGTGGTATTTTGTGTGCTCATATCACCACATTCTGGAGGCCCCAGCAAGATCTTCAGACACTAAGGCACCAGGATACTGGGGATTTTGAATTCCTTCTTGTATTATAGCACAGAAAACAGACATTTCCTAAGGAGTAGGCATCTTGATATATTCTAATTCTCTACAAGTTTTAGTTTTGGGTTTTTTCCTCTTGTCTTTCACCCCAGAGGTTCCTGATGCTTCCATCCTAAAACAGGAAACTAAAAATGTCACCTAAATCTGTCACATTGGGAGGTGACATTTTATGGCACCTTATAAAGAAGACACATAAGAAAGGCTGGAAACAGCAATAAATCTGGTGTCAGGGATCCATATGAGATGTTACTGGATCACCTGGTATAAGTCTTTGTGTGGCTACTTCTGGTTGCCTTTGCTGTTTGCCTGTTTGTGTATCTTGCTGTGTATTTCTGTCCATTTTTTTTTGTTGGGGAAACAAAAGAGAGGGAGTAAAAAGTCCCAGGTCACCATAGAAGTGTATGTTAAAACCTTTCAAGTAGGGTTTAATGTACAAGAATGGATATGGTGTCCATATCCTGGAAAACTCTGGGCTTTCTGTGAATTTGGTTGGCCCAGTTTTGCAGTCGGGTAGCACAATGAAGGATCTTTGAATGCCTAGAATGTTTAAGACATCTGAAATGTTGTGACTAAGGATCTCAACCAGTCCAACAAGAGCTGATTCCTAGGCCACAAAGGAATCTTCTGGGACTCTGACTTACTGTTGAAGAAAAGAGGCTCTGATCTACTCAATACTTGCCTGCTCTCCTGGTGGTCTCCTAAGCTGCTAACAGCCAGAAATACATTGTGCTCAATGACATTACAAAACCAAGTCCTCCAGGAGGTACACTTATTCCTTTCTAGCCCTAGAAAGGAAACAATCACAGCTTACCTGTGGTCTTGGGCAATGTAATCCTATATACATAAAGGCTAGGACCTGCCAGGAAACTGAATGTTATTATTAAAAACTGGCAGACCCTGGGAAATAATATTATATGTAAACATTGAGACTTAGGCAGAGAATTTACTATCCAAAAGAAATTTACCCAAGGTCATCCAGCCCATTATTCCAAAGTGGTCCATCTTGGTACTCCTGGAATATGAGCTTCATAAGGTGGTAAACTCCCAAACTCCAACTTTCCTAGGAATTCCTATGGCAGCCACAGGATGATGAGAGCTTAAAAGTAAAGATTAAAGTAGCAGAAGCAAGCCCCTTAGTGTTCAGGATGCTAGAAGGAGTAGATCAGTTTCTTAACTATTACCACCTGGACACAGGTAAAGATTGTTCACTATGCCACAAACTCCCATATAATATCAGTACTAGAATTAATTGAACAATAAACCCCACTTCCTATTCTGATAGCTGCAAATGGGGCCAATCTAATTTCACTCTGGGGGTCCTCCAGGAAAAGGGTGCCTGCTTAATGTCACTAAGATATCTACTGATTTGTTCTACTCATGCAGATTCCTTTAGCCACCAACAGCAGGTTAACTCCAGCAAAGGCAGTTTAGTGTATTTCCAGGTCCCAGAGACTTCATGGCTTTCTTGCAGGAAGGGATTATCAAAGTGTGCATCTTCTGGATGGTCAGCACTGAAGGAGATCTTGTTCCTTTGCATCCTCATGTCCTCATGTCATGGAGAAGAGGACAGCACCTATCTAAATCTAAATTCTGGGCTTCCCAGTGTGGGGTGAGCCATCTTTAATCTTATTGGTATGGGTATTAAAGGTTTCATAGCAATTGGAACCTCAGCCCCAGTCATGGGGCATAAATATCTTAAGGAACTCAGTGCTCAGTTAGTCATTGACCTAGACCATCTGGAAAATTCTATTTTCTGTCTGGAAGCTCAGGTGTACTCCTTAGCAGAGGTTGCTGTTCAGAATCCCAGATGATTGGACCTACTCTTTATGAAAGGAGGAGGTTTCTGTGTGGCACTGAGAGAAACTTGTTGCTTCTATGCCAGCCAGTCAGGAGTCATCAGAATAAGTTTAGCCATAGTCAGAAACAGTCTTAAAAAGAGAGACATCAAGAATCTGACAACTGGGGTTGGGGATTTAGCTCAGTGTTAAGGTGCAAGTTAGCAAGTGCAAGGTCCTGGGTTCGGTCCTCGGCTTTGGAGAAAAAAAAAAATTGACAACTGGTTCCAATCCTTGTCCTCTTGGTTCCTGCGGTTAACTACTCTGTTTATGGTTGTTGATGGGTCATTGGTCCTTTTGCTCCTAGCTGTCACTATTATACTCTGCTTGTTCAACTGCCTACTCAACTATGCAAAACTAGGTTTAAAAAAATTCTGTTAAACTATTAAGCTGAGGAAATGATATAACTCCCTGCCCAATAATGAGTCCACAAATTAACTTATGTCTATAGAACCGGTGGGGATGGTAAGAGGCCCCCAGACCTTAGCACTTAAAGGCTCCCACACCTGCCATAGTTCTAGAACAATCCTCAATAAAAAGTCCCTAAATGTAGTAACCTTGCCTTTTGGCTCTATAGCTCTTATTCTTGCTCAAAGAAGTGTGAACAAGAACATGGCTCTCGTTTATAAAGATTTGGTACTGAATGATTTAGGCAAGTTAGTGAATAAAGACTGGTGTTTGTGTTTTGTTTCTTTTCGGTTTTTGTTTGTTTGTTTAGTTTTTGGCTTTAAAAGTGTCTGTCTTGTGGTCTCTGATGGGCATATCTCACAACAACATTGAGTTCCAGCCTTCCCTATGAGGTGCTGAAGATCTGGCAGTCTCCTGGTCCTTAGAGACCTAGTCCTTAGTAAGTGGCAGAAGCCTTAAAAGCTGGTTTTGAAATCAGTATGGAACCGGCAGCAACAATGTAGCTAATGAACTCAGCATCAAAAGTGAAGTTCAAGTGTACGAAAGGTGAATAGTCTTCCTTTCGACATTTCCGCCCTTTTATCTCTGAGGCCTGACCAAAAGGTGCCATTTTCCCTCTGAGAGAGTCTTCCCACAACTGTTAAGGCAATCGGGGCAATTTTTGGTTGAGGCTCCCCTACTCTGTTGACTCTAATTTGTGAAAAGTTAGCATTAAAAAAATCAACCATCACAGACAGAGAGCTCCAGAATTCAGTTTTGGGAGGGGTGGTCATCTGTGCCCCTCCCACATGCTCCCCCCAACCTCTTCTCACCAAGCCTTCACTGATTTTTGCATCACAATCTTTTCTATAAAAATCACCTCAACTCTTTGTCCATGTTTCCACTTATCATTTCACACACAAAATATGCCAACCATCCCTCATGCTTAATTGCAAAAAGAACATTTTGAGAAGATATCCACTACCAAGCTGACTGCTATCAGTCAAAATTATGAGCACAGTCTCAAGTGAGTCAGCAGGACTGTCCGGATTTCTTATTTTATTTTTCTTGAGAATTCACCTGTCATAGCTATTTCAACCATCTGGTCTTTTTCATCTCTGTAGTCCTCACTCTTATCTGACAAACTTGTCTGATTATTTTATGTAGAGAGCAGAAGTATCAAAAAAGAAAAGTATGTCCTTGAGTTCCCATCATAGAACAATTTCACCTTTATCTCTTACTGGAACTAGTTGGACAAACTCCTGTGCTTGTGCACAAAATTTCTGCACCCTTCTTAGTTTGAAGAATCTTCTCTGGACTTTCAGCCATTCCTTGTCAATGGTTTCTAATTCTTTCATGGCTTTGGTTACTTCTGTGAGCACACAGACATTACAGTACGATGCCTGTAGTCTTAGTAACTGGCCTCCACTTGATACTGTGTTTTCCCTCCAGCTTCCAAGCATTGCTTTGGGCAACTTTACACAAAACTTCTTGGGAGAAATGACCCTGTCTTCCCATCTGCCATGCCATCTTATTTTCCTTACTTTAATAAATGGTTCTTTGATGACTTTCTTGTTTAGTCCACGAACTACTGTAGTTCATTAGTATTTCCTTACGTGAAACAAACCCCCTTCCAGTTATGTTTCTTCTGACACTGTTCTGCTCAAGACTCTTCATTGAGTTCCAGACTTTGTACCACCAAACTGTCCATTTGACAGGTGATATTTACGGGGCCTCTATTAATTACTTTCCCAGTTGCTGTGATAAAATGTTCTGAGCAAAGAAACTTGGTGCAGGAGGGAATATTTTAGCTCACAGTTTGAAAACATAGTCCATCAGGGTAGGGAAATTCATGTGGTAGGATCTTGGAGCATTAGCCACATTGGGTCTGAGGCCAAGAATAATAAGATGAAAACTGTTCGTGTTCATATGGCTTTCTAAATATTTTCTATTTATTCAGTTCATAATCTGAGCCTAGGGAATGGTGTCTCCCATCTTTTGGGCATCCTACCATAATTAACTTAATCAAGATATTCCTGATAGGCATGTCCAGAAGCTTCCTCTTAGACTATTCCGGATCTTACCATATTGATAATGAATATCACTCCTCACAGGGTCCAAAAGGACCTTTGGATGTTCTGCTGTCCTGTATCTAGTTTCTGCATAGTGGCCCATCTTAGTAAAAGGCAACACTGTGCCTCAGAGTCTCACAAGTCTCAACAGATTTTATCATTTGATTTTCAAATATCTCATATTCATATTCTCAAGGAAGTTCTAATTGATTTACTTTTAGGAAATGCCTTGAATTAAATCATTAGTCATTATGCTGATAACAGAGGAATTAACATTTGGAGGACTGAGTATGTGAAGGGATTCAGCAATAAGGAAATCTCAGAGAGAAACCTAAATAAGAAATTAAGAGCAATGACTACATGCTAAATTTATGTTTACTCTTCATCCCTATTGGCTATTTTTTAGTGGTTGGTTGTGGAAAGAAATCACAAATTGTATTTGTGACTGTAAAATTATTACTTACTACTGAGACCCTGAATTTATTAGTTGAATGTATTATGTTGAATCTTTTCTATAATTTTTGTTTAATTTGTTTTAACTTGGAAGGGGATTTTCTATGATATACAAACAAGTAGTAAGGAGAAATGTCATGGTGGTACCCTACAATTTGAGAGAGAAAACAGTGCACAAATACAGTGATTCCTGAGGGATGAACAGCATTTAAACTAGTTTCTACAGAATAAGAATTTAAAGTATAAATTAGATACTATCTTAGGTTCGATCAACCTGAACACGTACTCCCAAACAATACTGGTATTTTTATGATAGTAGGACATCTATAGAGAACAGAAAAATTTGCCAGAGACAGAGGAAACTTGTTCATGAAACAGCTATTGACAACTGATGTTACTTTATAATGAAGAAAAAATAATAATTTCCTAGCATTAACAGCATCTCATTGCTACAGTCTCTTGTGCTTGATTGGAAGATTCTGAAATACGAAATTTATTATTCAACATTAAATTCTCTCTCTCTCTCTCTCTCTCTCTCTCTCTCTCTCTCTCTCTCTCTCCTCTCTCTTTCTCTCTCTCTCCATCTTGTCCTTCTCCTTTTGTACTTCCCCAATCTCTAACATTTTGTCCTTTCTTTTACCTTCTTTATATTTATCTTTATATCCAATTATTCAATCATAATTTACACTTCGGTATGTATTTTAGAGTTACTGATCACAAATTACTGGTCAATAATCTTATAACTGCTTGTCTTCAGAATGTGGCTATCTTCAGGATGATTCATAGTGAGGTTAGTTACCTGCTGATTTTTGCACATGCTTATTAAATGGTCTTAGAGAAAGAAAGAAGGAAATATTGGAATTTTTTTTGAAAATCAAAAAAAAATGACTTTATAATAATTTACTTCAATTTGTCAAACTTCACTAATAGACACTATGAATTTTCCAAAAATCTAAAAACATAACTAGAAATGATAAAGTATTGGTGAGTAGAAAAATTCCAGATAGATAAATCAGTAAAGTATTGAGGACACTAGACAAAGTATTTCTGAGTTGTATTTAAACACAATGGCTTTGAGTGCATTTTTATGTATTACTAAGGGCTCCTCTGTCTGCCTTCCTAACCTAATGACTAACATCATATCTATGATTTAGTTTAGCCAATGGAATATGAAGTGGTATGTCTATTCTGTCCCTTTCCCATGATCCAGGACCCAAGACTGAGGCTTTATGGTCTACCCAAGTCACTGAAAGAATAAGAGATAGAGGAGAGAGCATTCAGTTAGGCAAATCCATTTCAAATATGTAATGGAGACAAACAGCAAACATTTGGTTGAAGTTGTTACTCAACTAAGGTGTTACAGCTTGTGATCCAACAGGCTTAGTTTAGCCACCCATCCTCGAGTCAGTTAAAGGAGCCAAAATTAATAGTGAAGGGCACAAAAAAGGTTTTGTTTATTGTGTTTACAATGGAAAGAGGGCCAAGATGATCCAGGGGCTTCCCCAAATCTATTTTCAGAATTCCCACTAACTAGAGGGAAGAGTTTAAAAAGAAAACAGCAAATATACATAAATAAACAGCCCAGCAAGGTGTAGTCCTCTGCACATCACCTTTCAGCTACCAGTCTGTCCTGCCAGGTCCTTGTCTGCTGCTAACACAACTGACATTTGTAAATCTTTCCCAGGAAACAAGCTCGTCCTCTGGATGTCTCCTGGGTTTCAACCATTTCATTCCCTCTCCTAGCAGATTTTCTGATTTCTTGTGGCCCATCTTTGTATACTCTGATAGTCAAAAAGGGAGCACACGTGTCTCCTCAGAATACCTCCATCTCTGCCAGGCAGGCTAGCTGCTAAGTAATTTATATTTTAGAATCATTCATTACCAAGCATAACAGCATAAGATAAATAAATCAAGATATTTCAAGAAATGGACATTTTCTCCATCTGTAAAACAAAAAGGAGAAATTTCAGGTAGAAATCATATTTTTCTGCTTATAGCACAAATGGTAAATATCATGTAGCTATTACCTGGTAGCTATTATAAAGGTCCATATCATTAATGCTTGGACACCAATCTGCCTACTATGAGGAGGTATATGAAATATTGTTGGGGTAGTGACTTCTGGAATCAGTCATTTATTGAGGGTACACCATTGAAATAGATATTGGGATCTGAGGCTCTCTTCTTTATCTTTGCTTTCTAGATGCCAGGAAATTAGCATCCTTTTTTATCTAGCACATGCTTCCTCTCTAATGTACTGTGCCAACATAACAGGGCAGAACAACCAGGGACTAAAACTTGTGAAATCATTAGCCAAACTAAACTCTTCAGGCTTTACGTTGTTTATCTTGTGTGTATTGTCATACTGACAGAAAACTGTGGCTATATTCACAGTACTTGTTGAGGAGCGGGCAGAGAGAGAGAGAGAGAGAGAGAGAGAGAGAGAGAGAGAGAACAGAGACACAGAGACACAGAGACACAGAGACACAGAGACACATAGAGATACAGATAGAAAGATAGAGACAGAGAGGAGCGACATAGAATATGGGAGATGGAGTAGTTGGGAAGAAAAATGAATCAGGAAGACTGTGAGAAGAATAGGAGAGTACTGAGGATGTAAATCTGATTAGATTATATTGTACACATGTTTGAAAAATCAAAAGAATAAAAGAAAACAAGCTAGCATATCCATGGGTCTTTCTACAAATTAAATACAAACATAAAACTGTCTTAATTTGTCCAAGGTTACTAACTTCTCTTTGGCAATCTGCAATTTTATGTCTGTATTCTAACCCAAATATGAGAGAAATATAACTAATTGGTAGGTGTGGTATTGATGTTGATAAGATTTAGATGTATGTAAGAATTCTAATTAAATTTTTATGTTCACAGTGAGACTCACAAGATTTTATTTATTTGCATAAATAAACATCTACCATTGGAGTATTGAACTTTCAGCCAAAGATAATGACTAAGCACAAGAAGAAGATGAGGAGGAGGAGGAGGAGGAGGAGAAAGAAAAGAAAGAAAGGAAGAAAGAAAGAAAGAAAGAAAGAAAGAAAGAAAGGAAGAGGAGGGGGAGGGAGAAAGAGAGAGAGAGAGAGAGAGAGAGAGAGAGAGAGAGAGAGAGAGAGAGCGAGAGAGGAGGTCTCTCAGTAGGAAAAATGTTTGTTACTGACTCCAGTACATGGTGCTGAGAATGTTTTAATGATAAATTTGTACCAGAAAATGCTAATTTTATAAGGAATTTATATGGTTTCTATATCTAATCATGGGACTTACACTAAGTTTTTAGTGAATTAAAATGATTATCAAAAAATCCATTATATTTCTGTATACACCTTTTTTATAAATTGTACTCAAACTTATACCCATGCTATTATTGTCCTCTACAAATTAGAAGTCTGGGTGCAAAATCCTCTGAGGAAATGATCCCAAACAGATATGCAGTTGTCTAATATTCAATGCAAAGTCAAGATCATCCATGGTAATTGTTTGGCACTTTTGTCAAGTGCAGTGAAGTGCGGTAGGATGGAAAGGAAGCTCCTGCTATCACAATCACGCCTGTGCTTGCCAACATACTGTTCCTCTGATTTCTCAGTCTTTTTTTCATTAAGCTCCAACTGCTTTTCAAAAAATCAAACAAATATAGATCATAAGTCTAGTGAGGAGATAAACTTCAGAACTACAAGCTTCCTTTTCTAGGTAAAGCACTTCAAACAAGCAATTTCTCACCTTCCATCAAACACAACTCTGTAGTGTCCCTCTGGCCATGGATTGTCTTCTTTTTCATCTCCAGAATGAAGATGTGATCTGTGACTCCCATGACTAAGAGCTGCAGCTGCTGGAAGGTGTTTGGTTATACGCAATACTCAACTGTCTCCGTCCTAGACACACTTAGATCTGTCTGTAGGGTTAACGTTCAAAAAATCAATCTCTTCCATATAAAAAGAATACACTACTGTCATATGCATGGCTTCACCTTGTTCATGAAAACTACTCTATATGCCCAAACATGCTTTCCCTTTTAAGTCCATACTCTTTAATGTTCTTCACCTGTCAGGGCTCCAAATCTGATCACATTGTGACACTCTCTTTAAAACCTAGCATCTTACATTTGGTTCATGAGCACATTTGGATACACACACACACACACACACACACACACACAAAATTGGCACTAGTAAAAGGTTTCTGAAAGCACAATGAAGAAAACTTAATTGACAGTCACATACATGTGTAATGCACCCAAGGTATGTCTTGCATCTGCCCATGCATTTGGCTTTACATTATTCTATCATATCCTGGAGTCTGAAGTCACAACAAAGACACTTTTCAGTGTGCGCATTATTACACTATATGATGCCAATGAATGTTTCTTGCCACTCTTAGGTTCAGAATAGAAACCACCCTGTTAGGAATGGCAATGGTTTTATTGCAGACAAAATTTATACTCTTAAAGTAATTTAGTTCCAAAGCAGAGACTACATGGTATCTCTTATCATTCCATCATTCCTCAACACAGAAGTATCAAACTAATATATCCTTGGGTTGTATTGTATTAGAAGGTTTTATTTTAAAAGTGGTTATTGTAGCTACTGAGCTGGGCATCCTAAAAATATTATTCAATGATACTTTGATTTGGGTTTAGGATAAAATTTCTTGTAATATTTATATTTTTATTTATTTATTTATTTATTTATTTATTTATTTATTTATCTTTACACTCTAGATTTTATTCCCTTCCCTGTCCATTCCCCTGACAGTTGCACATCCAATACCTCCTCCCGCAACAGTGTCCCCACCCCACCCACCCTACCAGACCTCTGAACTTCCTGAGGCCTCCAGTCTCTTGAGTGTTAGGTATATTTTCTCTGACTGAACCCAGACCAGGGAGTCCTCTGCTGTTTATTCTAGATATTTAAGATCATATAAAATTTCTCAGGTCAAGATAAATCTTTATGTTGAATACATAAAGATTAGAAGGCTGTGATCTAGAATATACTAAGGGTTGGAATTAACTCCCTTAAAATAGAAGTCTATTGGTGCCTGTTAAGGTCTATTCTATAAAAGATACAGAGATAGGCAGGCATACCAGCCTCTGTAGGTATTTGGAGGTACTTGAGCAACCACACCACATCATTGCTTTATTAGTTCTGTTACCATGAATATTGCCAAAGTATAGTTCACACATCTGGCTACTAACCCTCACCTATTTCGGGGTTTTACTCTGTGTTTAGAACCTCAGTTCAAATTGAGTAAAATAAGACTAAAGTTCTCTCTGCTTATGAATGAAGTCATCAAAGGAGATGTAACAGGTAGTGATAACATCCATTTGTTGAACATCACATGAAAATGTTTTACATATACTTTATCTTTCATGAGTTCCATATGTCATTTAGAAGGTGTTTTAGTTACATTTTCATTGCTGGGATAAAACATCATAACCAGAAGCAACTTGATAAAGAATGGGCTATTTGATCTTACGATTCTAAGGCCACACTCCATGACTGATGAAAGTCATCGCAGAAACTGGAGACAGGAATGTGGAGGCTGAAACCGAAGTAGAGGCTGTGACGTAGTGCTGATTTCCATTTTGTTCCCCATGACTTGTTCTCAATAGGGCATTCAAGAAAATGCCAGTATAGAGTTGCTGGCAGGTATTCTAATAGAATCATGTTTTCAACTGAGATTTCTCTGTTCAGATAACTCTAGCTCATGTCAAGTTGCCAGAAAGAAATCAGGATAACGGTTTGTGAGAGGAGAGCTCTGAGAAGGCCACCCTACCACAGACACATTGCTCTATCCTTGGTCAAAACCCCTAGATAAAGCACATAAACTTTTACTCACTCAATTTCCTTCTGGGAAAGACTTAAAAAGGACTGTAAGGCTATCTTCCCAGGACCCTGCTCAAGTTTAAGTGCCACTGACGGCTGCAGCAGCAGACACGTTAGCACAAAGAGCACCGCCTTGACAATGCAGATAACGATGCAATTTTACTCTAAAAATACTCCTCACCATCTTATTTCTCATTGAAACATGTAGGATCTGACTGTAATATTGTAAACATGACAGTCCTCTTAATGTGAGCTGAATTAATTGATTTATTAGGAACAAAATAGCTATGTGGGCTGAACTAAATTGGCTTATTAAGGATTCAACAGCACTAATTGCTTGCATAGTGGCCAAAGGAACAAAGGGAGGAATGAAGGAGGAGAAGGAAATGCCTGTCAGAGAGATCCAGGCTCACCAGCCCCAGTCAGGGAAACTCTTTCCCCGCAGAGTAGCTTGAACAAAGCTTCCAGACTCCTATGAGGAACCAGAGGATCAAATTCCATGTTAGCTCAAAGAAAACCCTCCTTGTCTTACAGCTAGAGGCTATATTCTGTTCTGCCTTGCACAGATATCTGAGGACAAATGCTGGGGAAAAGAAGGGCGTCTTCTCTGGGGTCTTCGGGGGAATTTCTGGGAACAAATATCTGTTACAGACAAACAGGAAAGTCTCAGTGAGACAAGCAAAAAGCCATATACCAGACAGGGTTCTCATCTCGTGAAGTGACTTCTTTCCTCTACTCTCTCAGGAACGTCTCCTGCAGCCAGATAGCTTTTAAATACTAAGGAAACACCTGTCAGCAAAAAGGGTCAGGGTTGGTGCCAGAAAAAGGGAAGGCAGAAAAAGCAAGGAGCAGTTCTGCGTGAGTCTATGTAACAATGCTAAGATAACAGAGGGCACTGTAACATATCTCTACCCATGATATATTTACAATGCCCTCTTGTTACTGCATATATGCCTCCAGTAGGAAGGACCTAAATATGCAACATTAATTACCTATTTTAATGATTAGGTTTGATGTAGTATGGAAATTTTTGTAGATGTGAATGAATGACAAAAATTATGATTTACTATTAAGAGATGGAATGAGAAAACAGGGCTAGTCTGTCTGTTTAGTCTCTTCTGGGCTCTTCTGTTGTAGCATTGCCTTCCTCCAGGGTAACAGTGGACAGACCACCCAGAAAGGCTACTTTAACTTCCCTCTGGTCACTGGTGCATAGATAGGGGCACAGATATATAGGATAGTATTTTTAGGCTGTATGTCTAATGGGAAAAGGGATTCAGGTTTCTCTGACCCATGTAAGGGAAAAGAGATTCTAGTGTCTGATTTGCATCTTCGAAAATGAGAGATTGAAGGAGAATAGGCCAGGGGAAGATCAGAGGCAAATATGGCTTCCAGGATGGTTGTGAGGCACCCACTTTGAGGTATTGTTTTCTTAACCTTGATGTGACTGGACTTCCTAGACAACTCTATTGTGAGAGGTCATGTCAAGGGCAGCCTGGCTATGGTTAAGGGCATAGATTTTCCAGTCATGGAGAAATGGTTTGGGCTTTTATTCTGCCATTTTCTGACTGTATTCATAAGCAAACATTCAGTGTTCATCTGGACTGTTTCTCCATAACATGCACTAAATGTCTCATTCCCAGCTTTAGGCTATTGGATGGTAGAACACTTACGGGTTAGGTTCTAACAGGGCTTTAAGAGATTGAGGGGAAGGATGGCCTCCCTTTGATTCCTACTCTTTCTTTCCTGCTCTGACAATAAAAAGTCTTTGGTCTCCCCTTCTCTGCTGCCATGCATGCTGCCTCACTCCAGGAACTAAGGTACTAATTGGCCATGAGCTGAAGCCTCTAAAGCTTTCAAAATAAACAATTATTGTTTAAAAGTTGGTTACCTTGGGCATTTGTTATTGAAGTAAAAAGCTGACATCCAGCTTCTTTAACCTCTCCATGCCTTAGTTTCCTTATGTGAGCATTATAGCACTGCACTATCTTTCAGAACTCTCCTGAGCTGCCTACAAGAGGATCCATGAAAGTAGTTCTTATAGCACCTGACAACTCTGTGGTTGTCAGAAGAATCTGTAGGATCTACCTCTGAATCTCTTCCCCATACATATCTCTGTCAGTCTCTATCTGAGCAGTTATTTAGAAGCATAGAATGTTACAAGGCTTCTCAGAACTCATTTATTTCAACATTCCCAGAAAAATCAAAGTCTGGGACAAAGATTAAGCGTCTTGCCCACAGTGCCCTAAAGGGTTTCTTATCAAAAGGAAATGATGCTTAAATTTCAATGACTTTGCATTATATTTAGAAAAAATACTTTGCATTTCCCATGTGCCCCTGCTTTCATCTACACAGCTCTGCAAACATTCATCAATTAAATTGCAAATCACTGCTGTGCACTGGATCAGTGTTAATTCTCTTTATTTATTTAAGAGGTATGAAGCACTCACAAGTGTAATTCAAATCATAAAATATAACACTTATTGTGGGGGAATTTGCTTATAGATCTCTCTATTAACTTGACCTACATCTAACTATTTTCTCTATGAAAAGAAGCCCCAGCAACACTGGGATGTAGTCATTGTTTTTGTAACTGGCTCAGGGCCTTAAGAGAGTAGATTGGTTGTGATCTCAACTAGGAGTCTATAAAGCCATACCCACTGGGCTGCTTGGCTGTAATTGCTAGTACACAGTCGCAACCTGGCTTGCAAGAAATAAGTATATGTATGTTACTACTGCTATACTTGAACATAACTTGAGGGTGCATTATTCAAGGGACAGTGGTTGATTAACCTTCCTCCTCTGTTTGTTTTATTGTTTTTGATTTGTTTTGCTGGTTTTTGTTGTTTGTTTTGTTGTTTCATTTGGTCATGGCAAGAAGAATTCTAGACAAGCCAGACAATATAAGACAGATGTCTTGATTGAGAAGGTCAAGAGGAATTATGAGAACTTCATTTCTACCACCATAGACACATCTGCATTCATATCTTTTCTCCTGTGCTCTATAAAGAAGAGGATGGGTTGTTACTTTGGAGTACCTTCAAGTTTGATGATCACATGGCATGGGCTTGTCAGATTGTCCCAGAAGACTCAGCATAAATCAAATGATAAGTTAAAGGGAATATTCTTCCCACATTCACATGGAAGACAGGAATGTCAACCACATCCTCCCCAGATAGATTCCTCCCTCCTCTCAGGGAAAAGGATCATGAGAAAAATTAACATTTTCCTTCTGAAGTAAAAGAGCCTCTCTGTAGACTAAGCAAAACATAAAAGAAGGCAGTCATTACATAAGAGCTGTCAACCAAGCAAGATAAAATGAAGGCCCTGACCCAGCATTGCTACCATAGGGATCCAGCTAAGATGTACAGCTGGTGAATCTCATTCAGGATCTCCTCAGTTTGGGCTACTGCAGCAAAGAGTAGAACGGAATGAAGGCTGCATCTGACTCAAGATTATAGGGGTTAGAAGTAAGCCACTGTTTATGTTGCCACTGAAAAGCTTAATAGCTAAGTACTTAAACTCTTGTGTTTGTTTAAAAATTGTGAGGGAACAACATTTTTTTTAAAAGCATCCCTTCTGCAGTAACTGTTGTTTGGTTTCAAATCTCTTCGTGAATGCATTATGGAAAACTGGGACAGAATTTTCTCCTTGTTAGCAAAGGGCATGCCAGCTGAGGCTTTATGTTAGAAAATACAGAAATGTACAATAGAAACCTAAACTACCATGCACAAAAGCACATACCAGAAATGCATACCCACACATTATGTGGGTCAATATTATCTACCTTCCATATTTACTTTATATACATTATTGAGACAAATAATACTCATTTCAAATATGTAATATTTAATGACCTCAACTTATACCTTTTACTTCGGGCACTTTTACCTTTCTCAGGTCCTAAAAAGAATCCATTTCATATGACCTTTTATTATGCTTTAGTATTAATTTATAATTTTATATGCTTATTTACAAGGTGCCAGAATACAGCTCAAAAACAGGATATATCGAAATAAATATTCTATAAGCTTGCCTCTGTCAACCCCAAACAATTTTATTATAAAACTGTGTTGAAAATGCCTGCAATGTTAGTAAGCTTTCTAGATTTACTCAAATGCCTGGGTAAGTCCTAGCTTGACAATCAACATTTTGGTTTTAGAGACAAATTACAAGTATTTAATAAAAGCATTGCCAGGCCTGAGGTGGAGCTCAGCAGCAGTGCTTGCCTGGCATGAATAAAGCCCTGAACCATGAAAACAACAAATAAATCAAAGCTTTCAAAGGTGCATTAATAAAGGAAAACTAATTTGGTCTGTCCACTCGCTGAAAGCCTTGTTGAAAGAGATGTTTGTGTTATGATAAGTGTATGGAGTTGAAAACGTGAGTCACTTTCTTTATGCTCATATAATCTCTTAATCTTAAACTCTTAATATTCCTAGGTCTACCTCGCAAAGGTCTGGAGACAACTTAATGAGGTAACTAGCAAAATCCCAAGCCCATGCTTGGCCTCTAACACACTCTTCAATAGTAGCCAATACCAAAAATTTTAAAGGTCTGCACTAATTATCTATTCAGAAACATATACAGACTTCTGTGTACACAAACTTGGATCCTTTAGTGTTAGAGGAAATTACATATTAAAATATCCAATATTTCATGATCTTGGAAAGATTTCTAATGTTGGGTAATTCACATAATTTAGTCAAGTACTTCACTGCCATCTTACCTGCACTAACTGATAAGGGCAAAGATCTTATGTCATGAGCCACATATTCTCAAGCCAAATATCACAGAAAAGCACCATTCCAAAAGAAAGTCTATGGCTTTTTTGTCTTATCTTGTAATGTTTTATTTTTATGATCTTTGGACAAGTTAATACAATATTAAACCTACATGCTAGTTCAAAGAACTTTCATCTCTCCATGTGAAAAATAAACTTATAATTGTTCTGTACTCTGTTACCAATAAAATTAGATAAAATTCTCTCTGAACAGGTAGTTTTATTGGTACAAATGCTATCTTACCTTGAAGAAAGATTTAACGTTGACAGAAACATACAGTAGCAGAGAATTTGCCACTGGAGGGGAAGTGGTGTTGATTACATAGTTTTAAAGTTTGAAACATCTCTTTCCCTGACGTTATCCCAGCTTTCCATATGAGTACTCCCCTTCAAGAGAATAGGTGAATTAGTCACTGAACAGAGGCTGCAACGGGAGGCCACTCCACCTTGTAAGGCAGGCACTACTACCTGGTGGAGAAGTGGGAAAGATGGGAAAATGAAGCTGTATGTGCACTGTAAAGAGGGGTGACACTGGAGATGTGACAGTGGTGACAGGTGTAAGAGAGGGCTGAGGTCCAAAGTGGAACATGCTATTGACCAATAGGATGGGTTGAGTGGTGCAGCCACAGCCTGGAACAAATGCAGATGTAGATGAGTCTGGATCTGGAAAAATGATGGCAACCTAAAATAAGAAAAAGTTTACTTTCTGGATTTACCTTCTCATGGACCATCTTAGTCTTTGATGCCCCCCACTGGAATTGAGGTCATGTTGGTATCTATGGTCCATGCTGATACCCAGGCTGTGATGAAACCCAAGTTCCATGTGGATATATAATTCTTGCTGCTGGCTGAAGCCTTGGTGATGTCCTCAGGCTCTGATGTCATGGGGGCCACATTAATATGAGTAATTTGCACTGCCACCAGAGGCCATGATACAGATGTAGCTGGAGGACAAGTTTATATCTGTTGTCCATGATACCACCCAGGCGATGTGGATGTCTTTGGTCTGTGCTACAGCCTGAAGGCATGTTGATATCTGTGCACCCTGCTGCTGATAGGGGTCATATTGATCTGAGTGTCCTGCAATGCCACCTGAGGTTATATCAACATGATTATGTCCATGGTGGGGGCAACCTTTCATGGCCTTTTCTGGATTTGTGATCCTACTGCAAACAATAGCCATTAGGGTCATGATCTGAGCTCCAGCTAAACCATAAAGAGCAAGGAATCTACTTGTATAGTGATGTCAATGACTATAGGTGCACAGTTGAAAGAAGGACATGGAAGGCTTTCATGACAATGTCTTCCTCAACCGTCCCCTCAAAAATAACAAAGGAACAGCCTATACAGGAAGATGTGGAAGAGAACTTCTGTTTGGTTTTGGTTTTTTTATTTTTTATTTTTTTCTAGTTTGTTTGTTTTGCTCTGTTTTGTTTTTGAGACAAGGGTTCTGTGTGTAGCCATGGTAGTTCTAAAATTCACTTTGGAAATCACTTTGCAGACCAGGCTAGCCTTGAACTCAGAGATCCACCTGCCTCTGTCTCCCAAGTGCTGGGACTAAAGGTGTCCCACTGGCCCCCCCACCTCTGACACACACACACACACACACACACACACACACACACACACACACAGAGAGAGAGAGAGAGAGAGACAGAGACAGAGACAGAGACAGAGACAGAGACAGAGAGAACTTTTGAAGAGACCATTTTTCCCCTATAATCTGACATTCAAACATTTGTCCCTCCAGATACTGAAGCCTTTCCTCTAGAACCTCTGCAAAGACAGGTTCTTTGTGTCACAGCAGAAAGAGCCCATGCCCCGATGCAGTAGCTCCCAGTACCTAAAGATGACCACTGAAAGGCCGATGAGAAGGAGTCTTAGTCAGCTTGCAACTGCAGTATTTTACCTACTGTTTTTTCCTTATTTCCTTTAACTAAAAATAGATTTTAAAAGACTATAATATATTCTGATTTTGGTTTTCCTTTCCTAGTTCCCCCCTAATGATTGCTATATCCCCACAAACTCAAACACATACCTTTCTTTCTCTTATTAGAATACAAATAGGTATCCAAAATAAACAAAATGAGATTAAAAACAAACAGAAAAGTCATCCAAAGACAAAGCAGAAGAAACACATATAGATGCTGAGAAACACATTCACACACTCTCTCTCTCACACACACACACACACACACACACACACACACACACACACACACACACAGAAAACCTATAAAAAACAAAATCGAAAAACATAATATATAAGCAAAAGATCTGTAAGGAAAAGTCAAAAAAGCCCAAACAAAGCACTAGGAGACAACAGAACAAAACAATAACAAAACCACCTCATTTTGGGTTTTGTGTGTGTGTGTGTGTGTGTGTGTGTGTGTGTGTGTGTGTGTGTGTGTGTATGTGTGTGTGTGTCTCTGTGTCTGTGTGTTTGTGTGTCTGTGTGTCTGTGTCTGTGTGTGTCTGTGTGTGTGTGTTGGCCATCTATTGCTAGGCATGGGGGCCTATCCTCAGGTGTTATTTTTTGAGTTCCTTTTTGAGCTGTTGCCAACTACAGATGACTTCTGGGTTAGGGGCAGGGTTTTATTGTAAGATCAGCACTGGAACCCATCAGGTTTGGACCTGTGCAGAACCTGGCCACGACTCTGCGTGCCACTAGTCTTTATCCCTGAGGTTTATTTTATTTTTTCTATTATTGTGTGTGAAAATTAACCTAATGACCTAAATATGGTTCTGGTGGTGATCAGGCTGCCTTCTGCTCCTGCTTTATGAGCCACTCTGACCAGCCTCGAACTTATTTTTCAACTGTGCTTTGTTTGCTTGCTTTGTGTGGCCCAAAACTCACAGTCCTCCTGCCTCAGTGTCTGGAATGCTACAATTTCAGCTTTATGATACTATGCTCAGCCTCACTTAATGTTTTAATTGTTTATGTTTCTAACGAAGAAACTCTAAGTGTGCTTATAGCAAAGAGAGGGATGGAGGGAGAGAAACAAAACAAGGTTGAAGAGTTCTAAAAGTATCAGATAAAATGGACATTTCACAGGATTTCCTATGATTAATCCCCTGACTGAATGCCAGTAGCAAATTCAGCATTTGTAGAAAACAAGGTGGCCACACTATCTTAGAAAGGTTTTCAAACAGTAACAGGCTAGTCTCAGCTCTCCTGGCCATTTGGTTGTACTGTTTGTTCCTTAAATGTTTGTGTGTTTAGTCAATAATTGTGTGCATACACACAGACACACTCACAGACACACGTACACACATACACACATACCATACACATACATACATGCACACATACATAATACACACACACACACACACACACACACACACACACGACATTTGAGGTCTGTATTTCCTCTAGATTGTTGCAGATTTTTATATTTCTTTTTACAAAGAGGCTACGAGCCCAAATTCCAATGCTTCTGACATGAAAGGATAACATATATCGGCCTAGTAACACACATGGAAGGAGTAACTGTCCTCTGATAGTCCAGGAACCACTATTTCCCTGCAATTTCTTGAAGCCTTAAGATTGAGGGTGTTTCCTTTCCTTGATACACAAGGCATTTGTATTCTTCTCACAGCTCTCCTGATTCGTAGTCCTCATCTTCCGTGCCACCAGGCTGAGAAATGTTGAGATCCAGACTTATTAGGCAAGCCACACAGCTGCTGCCATATCTCCTGCCTCTATAATTTTCTCTGATTGATACATTTGTGCTCAGAATGGATAATCCGCCATTTAAAAAGGTTAATATAAAATGCTCACAGTGGCAATTTTCTTTGTATTGGGTTTAATTCTATCTTCTTCTACCCTCCCCTAGTTGTCTTTGTCCTCAGTACTAGGCTTACTTCTCTGGAATGCTCAGTTAGGAATATTTCCTGTTTTCCATCAAAAAAGCGTCTGGAAACAAAGGACATAGAGCCACTAAGATGAGAAAAAGACAAACGTCCAGTGAATCAGAGCTAAGAACAGTGAAGCAAAATGGAATCTCTTTTCCAGAACTGTTTGTCATTTACCCCTAGAATAAATGAGATCTTACAACAACAACAAAAATCCATTTGTCATTAATAACTTTAGCAAACTGTCAGGAAATTATCTCTTACATAAGAGTTATGTCATGCAATGACAATGGAAACATAATCAGGTATTTTCTGCTCTTGAGGAACTCAGATTAGTGGGAGAAATATACATCTAAACAAATAATTATGATATGATCACTACTATGATTATACAAATGCCAGGGTATTTTAATCAATGTCAGGGACATAACAGTAATCATCATAAACTGGCTGTTCACATCAGGGAAGAGCTGAGAGAGAAAAGTAGTGTTGATCTTGAGCTTCAAAATAGAAAAGACAGGGTTTATTTCAGAAAGGCCTCCCCGGTTCAGGACTGCTGAGTCATTCCTCACCAGACTACATTACAGAGGAAATGGAGAGAAACAGCATTGGAGAACAGACGGAAGCGGATCTGCCCTCCACAGGCTTTACACTTTGTTTTAAAAAGCAAGACTTTTGAACCAGTATTGACTTTTTCCCATTAATTCTCTAATGTAGAGAGAAGACAGCATATTAGAGACAAAGAGTTAGTGCGTGGCAATGGTGCTAGGAATGATTTGGTGTTTCTTTTCCCAAGGCAACCCATCATTTGGTGAGACATTGTCCCATGTCATTTCAAAGGCAGAAGACACATGATTGCAAGCAAGACAGGTTAACTCATTGTATAAGCCAAACATGAAAGAGTATCTCTCATAAATTCCAAACTCAAGGACGCGTGAGGGACCATACAGATCCATTCATGGATGTCAGGCAGTTCTTTCTTAGGTAGAAGACTATATGGTCACTCATCCAAGCCCTTCTCTTCTGCAACCTCCTAGGCCTTCCAGATCACTGAAGCTGGAAGTTCCCCAGCTCTCTGCTTTGCGTTCCTTTGGAAGACTTTGACTATACTGACCACAGAGATATGGAATGAATAAAGTACCTCCTGAATAGTGCTGGCTCTCTTCATGCAGGTTTTTCTGTTTCTATATTTTTATCTAAAGAATGTGGCAGATCCCAGGTAAGGTATTACCAGACTAGAGAATATTCATAAATAAAACATCCAATATGTACTGAGCTATCATCTGAGAAAATGTCTTGCTGTTGTTTTTAAATGTTTGCTTTATTGCTAATCATGTGCATGTATGTGGGCATGTGCATATTAGCAGAGGTGTCCCAGTGAGGCAGAAGAGGGCCTTGATTCTTCTCATCAGGATCACAGAAGCAAATCCAATGTAAGTTCCCCACCCATGTAACTTTTGTTGAAAGATTGGCCTCTTGGCTCCATACTACATTATATCTATTTTTATTTATCTATATTACTTATTATCTTTCATTGACATTTGCACTTTAGAGGTTTTCCAATTTTAACTTAAGAAATACTACTTGTTTTTGCTAGAGAAGTAATATTCTAATATAGAGCTTTAGAATTTAGAATGTAAGCAAATGAACCTACTTCCTCCCTCCCTCCTCCCCTGCCCTCTTCTCCTCTGTGTATGTGTGTGTGTGTGTGTGTGTGCGCGCGCGCGTGCGCGCTTCAGTGCACGCTCGCATGCACACACGCGCATGCACATGAACATGTTTGTTTTGAAACCAGACTAAATATTTAAAGGTGACCTTGGCTCTTGCTTTGGCCTCCAAACTACTGGGAATATAAACATGAGACACCAAACTGAGTTCTTTCTTTAAAAAAATGTTATAGATTACTCAAAATTAGTCATGCATGTGATTGTGCAAATCAAACAATTCTGGAACTCTTATAATAAAAATGTGGCCTTTCCCAAACCTCCCCCAGCCTCCATTCCTGCTCTCTAGGAGAAGGCACAGCTCTAATTTTCCCTTACAGTTCTGAATTATACACTTATGTACTTTTTTGTTTTCAGATATTGCCTATTGATTTTTCTAGTACAGAAAATGAAAACTTAACTCTCGGGGATTTTCTGCTTATCTCAAAATATAATCATCTCATAATTCTTGTGCAAATCCATTATCAAATTTATTATTAATATATTCATACTGAACCATGAACAATAATGTTATGATTTTCTCTTCTGTATCCTTCCCAGTGTGATTGTTTAAACTATAACCAGTGTATGAGACATATGAGAAATTAATCTATCTAAATCTCATCAACACTTGGCATCACTGTATTGTTTTTGCCTTTGCCAATCAAGTCAGCACAAAGTATATCATGAAATTTCCATTCGGGCATAGCTGACAAATGCAGAGATCTGTGTTGCCTGGCAGTTTGAATATTCCCTAGCTAAGACATTTTGATAAGTCCATGTTTATTAGGATCTTCATTGACTTTTTATCATGCTATTTTATTTCCTTTAGTGGATAGATGCATTGGTCGAAGGAAGAGGAAAATGTTTCAGTGTTTGTGTGTTGGGGTGGGAATATATGATTATGCTTAATATGTCCTGAAGTTCATCCTGTGGCTGAGCCTCCAACACATAAAATGTTTGTCTCAGGAAGAATCACTATAAGACTGGCTCAAATCATCAACCTAAGTCAAGTATAAAACATCTTCTGTGTTAAGTTTCCTTTATAAAAACAACAACAACAACAACAACAACAACAACAACCACAGTACTGGTTGGTTCAAATCTAGGAAGTCTGGAATTTATGAAAATCATAGATTTTAGACAAATAATTAACAAAAAATAGTAGATGGTAGCTCTCTATAAATACTCGAAAGCAAGATTTGCCTCAGATAAACTTCACAAGCAGATAACTTGCCAGAAGAGCATGGGTTGTATAAGCAAAAAATACCCAGGTTCATTACAACCACCACAGCAGTTCTCAAGGTGAACAAATGAAAAAAATACTGTCCTAATTAGCAAAATGGTCCATGGCTTGTCTTTAAATTCATCAACACTTACTGTACAAACACAAATTACACTAAGTAATTGCTTAGTAAAATGATTATGAGGCTACTGGTTAAATGTCTACACAGTTCTACCCAAGAACATAGTTTCAGTAGTGATAAATATGTCTTAATTCCATATCTTAGTCCACTTGGTGATTTTATCAAACCTGAATTTATATAATTTACAAAAAGAAGGAGGAGGAAGAGGAGAAGGAGGAGGAGGAGGAAGAGGAAGAGGAGGAGGAAGAGGGGAGGCAGAAGAAGAAAAAAGAAGAAGAAGAAGAAGAAGAAGAAGAAGAAGAAGAAGAAGAAGAAGAAGAAGAAGAAGAAGAAGAACAAGAAGAACAAGAAGAACAAGAAGAACAACAAGAAGAAGAACAACAAGAAGAAGAAGAACAAGAACAAGAACAAGAAAAACAAGAACAACAAGAAGAAGAACAAGAAGAAGAAGAAGAACAAGAACAAGAAAAACAAGAACAAGAAGAACAAGAAGAAGAAGAACAAGAAGAAGAACATGAACAAGAACAAGAACAAGAACAAAAAGCAGAAACAGCTAGCTCTTAATACTTTGGAGGGTAAGATGTCCAAGATGAAGTCTGGTATCTGATAAGTGTCTGAACTCTACTTTCAAAGTGTCTGCTTCAATACTAAGTTCCCTAGAACATGGGATGCTTGTCATCCTTGAGCCTCTAAGCACTAAGACTGTCTCTCTTAATATTGTTACAACACCAATTAACTTAAGTGTGAACTGTGGAAGGTGCAGACATGCAGACAATAGAACATATGCTTGCATGTTAGATCTATCACACACATGAACAATTTTGAGTATAGTATCTCAGAGAAGAAATAGGTCATAGATAGTCTGGACCAGGAAAATCACTACCAGCCAAAAAGCAAAATTACCTTGATAGTAAAGTCCTAACAATGCTAATGTCCTTTCTAGATTTATTGAATGTAAGTTTTAATTACAATGTGGACAAATTAAGACTCTATCTTAAAAGAGTCTTTCAGGGCTGGAGAAATGGAGAAATGGAGAATGGAGAGGTTAAGAGCAATGTCTGCTCTTCCAGAGGTCCTGAGTTTAATTCCCAGCAACCACAAGGTGGCTCACAACCATCTATGGTGAGATATGGTGCCCTCTTGTGGCCTGCAGGCATACATGCAGGTGGAACGCTGTATACACAATAAATAAATCTTTAAAAAAGTATTTCATTTCCTTTTTTTATGCACATGATTTCTACTTCTAACCTCTTGCTGATGACCTCAACCACTCTGCTATAAATAACTATTCATATTTCTTTAGGGTTAGAAAAGAAAACAACAACAAACCAGAAGTTCCCTAGACATTTAACTAGTTGATTTTTCAGGAAAGTTTTACTTATGACATGGCTGTACACTAAAGTATTTGCTTAGTTAAATGACAACATCATAACGAAAATTTACCTTTTTTTATCAACTAAATCCCTCAGCCAAAAAAGAAAATATATTTGTCTCATATGATCACAGACAAAATCCCTGCCTGTTGTCAAGAAATAGCAATTTTGTAGTCTTATGATTTTAACCTAGCCTGGTATTTAGAAGTATTCAGGTTTGACTCAATTATATCTCTGACTTGCTTTTTGTGCATAATTCAGTTATGTTTTAAATAACTAGTAGTTTTGTCTTATTTTTGTAAAATCATTTTGATTTCCCTTTAAAATTATTTTTGTGATGTCTATGTAGACCAAAATATGATATTATCACATATGCATAATATTCTGGGATACAGGAAAATTATGATGACATATTTTGGCTTGTTATTTTTTAGAAGCGAGGAGGTTTATCTAAGCTAGAATATAAATGATGGAGTTTATGTCTAAAAAATGTCTAAATGTGTTTTTTAATGAGGCGTTTCTGTATTTCCCATGGCAATTTGAGATAATCACTGTGTACAATCTTTTAAAACAATTTTCCACATTTATTTTTAATTAAACTCGAGTAGGCTGAAAAAAAAATCACTCACTTTACCTTCATATGAACACTCATTTAATTTAGCTCTACCACCCTTCCCCCACCACCTCTCTGGGCAAGCAATAGTTGAACAACATTCTCATTCATTTTTAAACATGGATGTGTGAGCATTTTGTGTAGTGGCACAATATGAGCTATGAATCTTTGCTTCTGGGATTGTTCTAGGTTATATTTTAAAGATTTTCCCAGAGTATAGGGTAGTATTGTAATTTTGTTTCTTCCTTTTTGAATCAAAGCTGTAAATCTTCTATCAAAGAAATCACAAAGATTTTATTGAGGCACCGCAATGACCATTGTATTTATTAATCAAGAATATAATGTCAGTCTAACTACTGTTGAATGACCTTGGTATTGTTTGCTATTTGTTTTTGAGATTCAAAATGAGAAGGGGGGGGCTACCTCTTCATTAGAGAGGAGCAATCTCATCTGATAATTCTTATGTAAATGAGATTATTAAGGGAATAGTTTGTGATTAAGCACTTTTAGTATTCACAACTTTTCAGGGGAGTGGAAGTAAACCCCCACTTCAAAGGTGCAGTAAATAGAAGGAGAAATCTGATGCTGTGGCAGATAGTTTGAGAACAGCAAGTCTGGAAAGACAGGCATCAACTGCAGGCCATGTCCGAAGTCCCTGTCAAGGTCTCTGCCCTTATTGCGATTGCCCCAGGGCAGCTTTTTCTAGGTTCTGTAAAGTATCCGGGAGAAAGCATGAAGAGACAAGCTTCAGTACTTAACCAATGAGCATCACTGGCATTCTCAGTGCCTTGATAAACAGAAGGTAACATTTCACCTTTGACACCATGGGCAATCAATGCACAGGAAAGGCCAAGGCAGAATTGATGTAAATGACCCAGAGCTGCCCTTTGTGCTCCGGGGACATGAATGGAGATGATTAATCTGAATTTCCTGCAAAACAACAACAGAGGCTCGATTTTGCACTCAGAGAGGCTTTTTCGCCTGAGGGCTCTGGGTGTGTTGCTCCAAGGAAACAGCTCGTAATTGTTTCTTGATTGTCATTCTTAACCAGAGCTGATTTGTGATCAAAGAGAAAGCAGGTTGCTGATAGATTTATATGAACTGTCATCTAGCAGATTCAAGATATGAAATGTTATCTGGAATTTTAAAACAAATAACTGTAATTACCATTTAATTCTATTTTGACCTTGAGCCATCCCCACCCCCACCCCACCTCCGAAATCATTATGTTAACATTAGAACAAAACTGAGCCATCAGGTGCCTGAACCTGCAGTGAGGATATCACAGGGGGAAAGGAACTCAATTTAAAGCGTGTTAACTTTTATTGGCCTGAGCCATTACTCTGCTAATGCTTCCTTTTCAGAAAGTGTCTGCAACTGCTCTAGTCTTAATAGAATAAAAGAAAAGATTATCACAGTTACCAGATACAAACTTTAAATTCAAACACTGAGACCCAGAGGTGTAGACAAGAAACTCAAAGTAACATGTCTGATAAGTGACAGAAATACTGAAACAGAAGTAAAAATTTCTTATTTTTACAAATATAAGACGTAGAACTCCAAAGATTTTAAATCATATTTTTGCTTATGGACTGATTTGTGGATGAGTCAGCGTTTAAAACTCAGACTCATTTCAAGTTTGTCGGTACTATATTCTACATTAAAGGTAAGTGTATCTTTGAATACTCACAAACCAGATGTCTAAAGAATTAAATGTTATCCACCACATTAACAAATGAAATTTGTAGAATAGCTCTCAATTGGCAAATAGGCTTTGTGACCAAAAAGTCAGATTTGAAAGCAAATTATCCTCTTGGACTCCTTGGGCTCTATGAAGGGCATTGGCCTGACCAAGGTTTACAGCCTACAACAACCTTCTACTCTTGGCTTTAACTCATTCACTTTTGACTTCATACGTGTACCTAAAAACAAGCTAATATTAGTCTAGCAATAAATAGTCTAGCCCACCCAATTCTCCTGACTCTTTCTTTGAATCAGCAGAGGTCTCCATGAGCTGTAAATTCTGCTCTGTGGCTCAAGACAGTTGAAGAGGCTTTCCCATCCCAAATAGGCTGGCCCATGATTGCTGAGTATTTGACCATCATCTCTACTACACAGAGGCTGGGCAAGTAGTGGTGGCAGGTGGGATGGGTATGCTTTTGTTCTGATTTGTACCATTGACCTTGAAGACTACTTTCAAATGGACAAACATAGACAGAGATGGAGTTAGAGCTGAGAATTGAGAAATATATAACGTTGGAGCAGAGTCCTCTTTGCCTCAGTCCAAAGGAAGTGATAATCTCTTAAGATCAGGGTCCTATATTCCTCTTCCTTTACCAAGATAAACCTATAATTAAGAAGAGAGTTTAGAAGATACTAATTTTTTTCTCATTTTAATTTTCTTCTCATTTTAGTCTCTCCAAAGCTAAAGCTGGAGAACTTTTAGCAACAAAAAATACTATTACATTTTAATTCAAACTATAGTACATATATCCATGAGTAGTGTAAGTTATTGTGTAAATAAAGGGAAGACACAAATATCCCACGCAAAATAAGTCAAAATAATTTAGCTATGTCAATCACCCCAAGACAGTGAAACAGGGCTCTGTAGGTTATGCATTATGATAATGGTGGTAGATCAGTGAGGTCTAAGAAAGTTTAATAACTTTAAACTGGAGAAATCTGACAAAAAATGTGGAAAGTATTATTAGTTCAGTCACTAGATAATTCTTGACCTAAAATTCTTGACTAGATAATTTTATAACCTAAAATATGGGTATCACACAGTTTATAGGGAAAATTATGGTTCTATTCTGAAATGGTTCAAATATCATTAAAATATGTGTGGCAATTCCTCTTTCTAACTGTGATAGAGTAACGTATTGGACTTGCCTTCTCAACCCAATGATCCTTCAGGGGTTTTAACAACTTTCTTTCCGTAACTGATAAAGGAGCAGAGATAAAAATGCATACAGAATAGAAGACATAAGTACTCTGAGCTGTCCCAGCTTTGTGAACATCCATGTAACACTCTACCTCTCAAAAAGTACATAATTTTTCAGTGAAAAACTTACCAAACTACATCATGTGCTAGGCCGTAGAGTTAGTCACAATTAAAATTATAAAATAATAAAGAGCATGCTCTTTGACAAGAATGGGAATCAATTATATATCAGCAAAATCAACATTTTTAGAAAACTTCAAGTATTTGGACATTGGTCATATACATCTAAATATAATATAAAATAAACATGATAATAAGTTGCCTGAACAGAATAATAATGAAATAATATAAAAATGATAAATATATAATAAGCATGTAATATCTTAATCTTCACATTGGAAACAAAGGAATGATATAAGAGCATATGAATTTCTACCTAAATAAGTAGAAAAAACAACAGAAGACACATGCCAAGTAGAAAAGCAGTAAATATTATGAAAACTAAGTCTAAAGTGGTGGGACTAGGGTTATACCTCAGGTGATAGAATGTTTGCCCAGCATGAAGAAAGCCTGGTTCTAGGGTGACGCAGGCATGGAATTTAGGAGACAGAGAAGATCAGAATGTTAAGACCATCAGGTCCTCAACAAGGAGTTCTAAGTCCAGGCTGAAACCCTTGATATAAATTATCAAAAACAACAGGATTTCCTGTCCCACTAAAGACAAAATTGTATTCACCTCACACCACTTGTCAGTGAATTTTACAAAACCTCTTCTAAGAAATAATACCTCTGTAACACAAAATCTCCAAAAAAAAAAAAAAATTAGAAAAAAGTTTTCTTCCCAAGTACTTTCAATGATACTAGTATAACCTCAGTTATAAAAATGTGGCAAAAATTTTATAAGAAAATCTATAGAACTGTTAGGAATATTAGTAAACAGATCATCAGCAAATTGATTAAATCCAGAAAAATTTAAAGTCATAATATGTCATGATCATAGAAATTAAAGATTGGCTGAAGGGAAGTGTAACCCTATAGGAAGTACAGTAGTCTCCACCAACCCGGACCCCTGAGAGATCCCAGAGACTGAGCCACCAGCCAGGAGCATACACAGGCTGGTCCCAGGCCCCTGGCACATACATAGAAAAGGACTGGCTGATATGGCCACAGTGGGAAAGGATAAGACTTGAGGCCCCAGGGAAGGGAGTAGTGGGGGGTGTGGGGGGGGGAAATCATCTCAGAGGCAAGGGAGAGGGTACATGGAGTAAAGAACTGTGGGGGAACTAGGAGTGGTGGCAATGGCTGGAAGGTAAATAAATAAAATAACTAATTTAATACAGAGATTAAAAGCAAATCAGAGCTGCCAGAACAGCACTGTAACACCAGTTTGGAAGGTCGAAATCAAATGAATGCAGGAGTATAAGAATCACAGAGAGTAGTGGAAAGGGGATAGAAATATAACACTATACAGTACAAGCTGCTTTCCCAGGAAGGAAATAGTTCCTGGGTTCAAGGTTGGTACCCAAAGTAAAAGACCAAGAAAAAAATGTTAGCATAAGAGAGCTCTGATTATTTTCGTATGCACAAAAAAGATAGACAGGATTCAAACTCTGATTTTCTTCTCTGTTCTGTTTGTTTTGTTCTGTTTTGAGGCAGGGGCTTCCTGTGTAATCCATGCCTGCCTCTTGCTTAGCCCCTGAGATGCAGTGCAGGCTTACAAGTCTCTGCCACCAATTCTGGCCTCAATGCTCATGACTGATTTTTTTTTTTTTAAATCCAATCAGAATCCAAGTAGTATTTTTTTAATTAAAGAAAATTGACTAGCCAATTTTAGGATGTATATCAAAATGCAAATATCCTAGAAATCCCAGACAAACTTGAAAAGGATGAGTAGGGATGAATTATGCATACCGTTTAATTCCAGATTTATTCCTGATCTGTAGTTATCAAGACAGTGGGTGGACTAATACACTAGGTTCTGAGACGTGAATTCAACATTGTGCCATGCACGTACAGTACGTTGTTTCTTCCAAAGACTGACAACAAAGAGGGAAGATAAATTTTAGTAATTTGTTTTTAATAAATGCTGTTCAATTGCATAAGCCTTATAAATAAGATTAAACACAAGTCCTACATCATCTCTTAACCAAAAATGTTAATTTCTTTACTTCTGGATTCATTTTTTAATTGAGAGGGATTTTGCTTTCACTCCTCTGTAAAGCTTTTGTTTTTGTCTTGCTCATCTAAGCATAAAATATTCTCTTGAATACTATCAATACATTTCTCTGCACCCCAAAAAATAAAATAAAATAAAACCTTACTGCAGGTAAATATGGGGAACTTCGTATTTTGTAGTGGGTTAGGCAAATGTTTCTTAGCATGGAGAGTGTCACGCCTGGGGAAGCTGGCATACACCATGTGGTACAGGAAGTAAGGAATATTGAGAAAAGAGTTTCAAGGTTTTGAATTTCAGGCCAGCTTGGGCTGACCCTTCAGTTATTGAATCAGTAGATGAACAGAAAAGAGTAAATTAGACTATATTTAAATATAAAAACATCAGTTCATCAAGAGAGACAGCAAATAAGCCAAAGGCAGAATGGAATGAATGAAGATCCCAGAGAGTACCTACATCTAAAACACACTAAGGGGTTTGGGGATTTAGCTTAGTGGTAGAGCGTTTACCTAGCAAGTACAAAGCCCTGGGTTCGGTCCTCAGCTCCGGAAAAAAAAAAATAATGCGGGCAAAGAGAGTGCTGGAAGAAACATACAAAGGTTGAAAAGGCATCCAAAATGTTCCCATCATCCCAGAAGTGCAAATGAAAATTTATGCCTGCTAGAATCACTTCTACACACCTGCTTCAAAGGAAAAAAATAAAGAGAGGTGACATTAAACATTAGTGAGGAACCTCGATTCTCAGACATTTTTGGAAAGAATACTGTATTTCTTTGGAAATCTTTAGCAAGTTGATTTAAAAGTAAGACAGGAACTACCTATTGCCCATCAATCACTGTATTTACAGAGACACAGTGAAGATTAAAAAGAATTTTCTACAGAAATACTTATAAAAACTTCATTTATAGTAGTCCTAAACTGGAAGCTACCCAAAAGGTTTATCAGTGAGAGAGAGGTTAAGCAAACCAGCATATTCAATAAGAAGACATAACTACTGATAGAAACAGTAATATTGATAAACTCCAAGACTGTTATGACTGAAAGAAATGAGATACAAAATACCATGCAGCATACAGAGCATGCATGAAATTTGATTACATTTATAAGGTTCAAGATATGGAAGTACAGATAGCAGTTGCCTATGAGGCATGGGATAGTGAAGTACATATCTTTTAACAGTTATTTCTGTTACCTTTTAAAGTTATAGTTACGTCATTGCCTCTTTTCTTTCTTCAAAACCCAAACCTCCCAAGTGATCTTCATGGCTCTCCTTCAAATCCATGCCCTCTATTTCTCATTAGAATCATATCTGTAAAAACAAATTGTATTTTTCTTTGTATGCTTATGTATGCTCATGTTCATGCACATATGCCTGTGAGTCTCCTTGAAGACAGAAGAGGGAGTCAGATGTCTTAGAAATGGAGACCTTTGTGAGATACCTGACTGGGGTTCTGGGGACTGAACTCAGCTCTCCTGCAAGAGCACTGCGCATTCTTCATAGCTGAGCCATCTTTTCAGCACATACAGTCTGTATCTTGATAGAGGTATTTAATTTGTTAGAGCCATTTTAATTGTACATATAAGTGTATATCTCTGTATGGACAAAATTGCCCAAACTAACAAAAGAATCACCTATGTGAAAGTTGAACAAAATCAACTCCCAAGGCCCCCGGTAACATATTTAGAGACGTGGTACATGTTAGCAAAGTAACAAGCTAAAAATCCTAAGGCGTAGGCAGGAGAGAGAGGCGGTGTCACGCCAATACCACCCAGGCTGTTTACAGCCTGTCTGTGAAGGGTTTCTCATGAGTGGAAAAACAGACAGCCCCTGCTTTCACGCCACCAGCTTTGATTATGGAAGACTGCGTGAGGCCTGGGCAATCTGCTGCCGTTCTTGTCCCTCAGTAGAAAAACACTTGCAGGATATATCCAGCAGGTAATCTTTGAAAAGTATTTGCAAAGCAGATATTGCGGAGAAACACTAACAACTCTGGTGCCCTCGAGGGCTATATAAAAACCACCTCCATGGGAAGGCTGTTGAGTTTGTGAGGCTGTTCACGGTATCTGGTGAGAACAGAGCGTGAGTCCAGACGGAAGAGGCAGATCCAAGCACAGAACCAGATTGAGACTTTAAAAATCTGAACTAGGAAAGTGATCCAAATCTTGCCTCTTTTGGAGAAAGGGTCTTGTCACCCCAAATGCCCCAAATGACGGAAAGCTTGAAAGGAAATAGCTAGTTGGAGAGAAGCACATGGGTGTTGCTTAGGACAGGGTTATGTTAAAGTGGAGACTTACTCTCTTGTTTTCCATCCAGGTTTAGGCCCATAGCAGTACTATTTCCATGTGGAACTGGTTAATGTATGGCAATGAATGAAAGATTTACAAAATGTCAAGAGATTGTGGGATGATTGATGTGATTACAGAATTTACTAGGAAGAATGACTGAATAAAACACATAAAAATATACAAATAGAAGAAAGGCCCGACTAGGAGAGGTGTTAGTGTTGTGGACAAACCCTGGGCACTGACTATATGAGGCTGGCTGTGTAGGATCTCCGGGTCTGACTCTTAGCTCCCTAAGCATGCTTTTGAAAACTTCCTAGCATGCTACTGCAACTGGAGCTGTATTTCTGTACAGGTAAAAAAAAATCATCTATTTACATAAGTAAAGTTAGTGTCTTACAATTAGCACAAACAATTTTTACTTCCCTTAATTTTAAATGAGTCGAAGGGGTCAGTTTGGGGCTGTGCAGAAAGTTTCGTGCACCGTTATTCATTTATAGCACAGTCTCTCCTTGTCATAGCTTAAGGTCTACTGAATGAGAAAGAATGGCTCTACCTCATTAAGATCAAAAGACAACTGTGCTGTCAGCCACCTTCATTTGAGCAAGTGCTAGGAAGATGCATCAGCTTACTCAGAGATTCAAGTCAGTGCTTCAGCAATCCATATGTCTTTAACCAAGGTGATCTCTAGATTAGTCTCTCTTTTGCTCTCTACCTACTTTGTCCTGAATGCCTGCCATTGTTTGTGTCACTAGACTCAGACTCCATTTTTCTGTCTCACTACTTTACTTCTTTCTGAATCACTGTTACATGTTTCAGTGAAGACTTCAGTGAGGTTAGATCAGGCATGTTATTTTATCATCATTATCATTCCCTCCTCCATATATTATTTCTTCTCTTCCTCCTCCTCTCCTCCTCCTTCTTCTCATCCTCCTCCTCTACTTTCCCCTCCACCTCTTCCTTCTCCTCACCACTCTCTATTAATGGCACATCCTTCAGAATCTCTTGCCAACATTATATCCAACATACATAATGAAATTTTTATTTCCAGAAAAGGATTTCATATATTACCTTTTATCAGGTCTAACTAAGAGCTATTACATATTTATAATTTAAATCACTAAGTCTTGTGGTAGATAACAAATTCACACTCAACTCTACAGTGCCAATGATGGTACTTAACTTGCAATAATGTGACAATTATAATTAATATAAGCATACAATATATTACAGTTATTAAACATGGTTTTGAAACTGAAAATGACGACATTTAAGAACTGGAAAAGGATGTCATCAAAAACCCTCTGAAGTGATCAATTAACACTCACTGATACCATACAAATATTTTCTATGTATAAAAATTGAAAACTTTCTGAAAAACTCAGAGGAATGCACATTAAGGTGTGTTTGTGTGTTTATTGAATTTTATTTTACTTTCTACTTCATAAAAGTATAAAAGAGTTAAGTCTCTGAACATGGCTACAATCCTAGAACTTTTATTCAACCCAAGTGCTTTCTGAGTGTATCTTATCTTCTAAGGCAGATATGATAATTACTTCTTACTGAAGTACAATGCACACAGTGAAAACTGTCTGATACATGAACACTTGGTTGTCTTGTGAATGGGATCATCGGGGAGCCATTACCTGGGTCAAGAAAGGATGAATGCTAGCCTAGAAGCATCCTTCGATGCGTTTGCACCAACAGTCTAGAGATGGTTGCTTTCCTTTATTGGAGGTTTAACTGGGAACATCTCAGAGTTCCATGATGAGAGCCCTGAGAATACTTTAAGGAATCTTCAACACCATCATGCACCACTCTAGAAAGCACTGGGTGGAAATATAGTAGAAGGTGTCTTTCTGCTCAGCTCTGAGGGCTGAGGGGAGAATAAAGCTATCACAGTCAGCAGAACCAAACTAGAAGCAAGTTTTGGGTAGTCTCTGGTCCATCTAAATACTGAATTTACATGAAAAGAGATCTTCCTCAAGAAGAAAATCTGGAGAAACAAAAGAACCCCACAATGAGATGAGTTCTTAAAAGGTAATGGGTACCGCCATGGTTGTGATTAGATAGTTCCTTTAATGATGCACATCAGAGACTTGCTCCCTGTTCTGGCACCATTGGGAATGACAGAGACTAGGAGATTGGGCCTAGCTAGTGCACAGTCTTTCAACAATTCATCTCATGTCCTTAAAGGGTACTGTGGGTCTCTAGCCTCTTTCTTTTCCTCTTTGGCCACTAAATGAGTAATTTTGCTCTACTGTGCATCCCACCATAATATGCTACCATAGACCCCCAAGAATAGAATCTATATCACGAACTATATATTCTAAAACAATTCTCTCTTTTTAAATTGACCATCTCGGTTATACATTATAGTAGCAGAATGGTGACTAACACAAATAAATGTCAGGAAGCTTAAAAAAAAGCAATAATGAAATAAGGGTGGCCAGCTAGCATATTTTCGGTGGAAGCAAGCATGTCCCATGGAAGGAGTGAAACAGATCTAAGAAAGAACAGATGAGACTTTTTTTATTAGAGCAAGCCTAGATTATTTACCAAATTAATAATATATACATTAGTTTCTCTGCTCAACAAGGAACATGCTGAGGAAGACAAAAAGATTCAGTTCACTCTATGTATGCCCTGCAGAGCCTTACAAATTATCACATACTCACTGGTAAACAGTGTCAAGTGAATTGTGATCCACTGCCTGCCTATAAATACTAAATCAGATACACAGATGGGACAGCGGAAGGCTAGAAAATGAATTTGAATAAAGTAGATCTAATAATAATTTGATTTTCTTTACCCTGTGTGTTTCTGTCCCCTTTTTTTAATTTTAAGGTGAGAACAAGGCCAGAAGGAAAGGTTGAGGCAGAATAAACATGGTGTCCAGGCTGAGGAGGAACATCACAGTTGGGCAAAAGAGGTGTCCCACATTGTCACATACATGGGTAGTAGGTCAATAAGATCTGTGAAGGAAAATAAGAGAGGAATTCTTACTACTGGAGAAAGAACTCTGAATATAAAAGAAATACATATGAACATAAATGTGTATGTTTCTATGCTATGTATGTATGTACAAGTATGTACATAAATAAATTCTTACTTTTACTTTTTTCTTTGAAGGGCCCAGAGAAACCCAGCAATGAGAATAGAAAATGTTGTGAATTCTAAAAGACTTCAATTAAAAGAAACTAATGTCTTAAATGACAAAGTTGTGAAATTGTGGCATAGTTTATTCTCTTGTACATAAAAGAGAAGTGCAAGACAAGTTCTGGAAAGTAAGTGTGTGTGTTCATGAGTCTGTGTGCTTGTGTGTGTGTGTGTGTGTGTGTGTGTGTATGTGTATGTGTATGCATGCCAAAATGCAAAGAACTTTTCAAACAATTAAAGAAGCATGTCAGAAGAAAATTGGGGAGTATCAAGAATCAGCCACTGGTGAAACCTGGGAAATTAAGATAACAAAATAAATAATTATGGAAAAGATCAGGTTTCTCAATGTAACTAGGAATTTTGAAATACACTGTTGTATGTAAAAAGCAGAGAGGTAGGACATGAGCTTTGTCCTAAATTAAACTGCCTACTATGAATTATAGTTAAAGTAACAGAAATAAGAAAGCTGTCACTTGGCACACAAGTTGAGTGGTCACAATAATAGATGCTTAGGTGGAGATTTGATGAAGTCTAAGATATGAAAATAGTTTCAGATGCTCTCTCTGAAATACTTTCCAGTTACAATAGGAACTACAAGGACCCTCTTGTGCAAATGATCATGGTTACCATCCTCAGCATTGAGATAGAGAATAACATCATCATCAGTTGACATGGAGTCCTCAGGAAGAGCAGAGCAGCCCCTCTCTGCTATTTCCTCAAGGATGCTCAGTGAGAGCCAGAGCGAAGAAAAGTTGATCAAAAAGACCAACTAAAGAACCGCTCCCAGAATGAAGCTTTCAGGGTCCCAAAGTGAAGAAAATTGCAGCATCAGAGAGGTCAATGGTAAATGACAACTGAAGGTAACCTGTGATTCTGAATTCTGCCTGACCCCAAAAGAAAAGAGACATTGCTAAGAGCGTGAGAGAAGCTGAATGTGTTTTGTTAACTAAAAATTATTACATCAGAACTGTTTTACTCATTTGAGTGCTTAAAGTGTATCTATCTAATTTTTACAGCTTAGTTTGGAGATTTATGCAGTGCAGAATTCTTGAATTTAGGATTAAATAGAATATCATGAGTACAACATATTCTCATAAAGCTACAAAGCAATGGTAGAAATAGGGTGAGTTGGTAAGAAGAAAAGGGAACCAAGAGAGGGGTAAAGAGGAAAAGAGGGAAAGCAAATGGGATATGACAGTTGTAAATGTAGCATAATGTCAATTAAGTGTGCAAATAAAAATGTGTAGAAATTATTTGGTTTTAACTTTTCAAACAACATTTAAATACTTCAAAAGAAATAGCTAAAACACTTACAATGTTGATGTTTTCCTTCTAAATTGTTATCCACTTGAATTTTATTACAATAACCCAAACTTTTATGAATTGAATTGTGGTTCGTCAAGTTCATGTGTCGATATTCTAACATTGAATACCTCAAAATGTAAACACTTAAACAATCATTATAGAAGTAGTTGCTAACTCACGATGACCTTATACAGATGTAGTTTTCCTGATTGAATATGTGTGCAAGCTTGCAACAAAAGGAAATTTAAAAGCAAAACCATATAACTGGAATGTAATAGAATATGGACCAGGGAAAACCAGCAGATTTCCAGAAAACTACCATATGATATGATCAGGGCGAGGTGGCAGAAGACATCCTCCTGGCAGTTCTCAGAAGGAACCAATCCTGCTGTCCTAGTTTTACTTTTGTTGCTGTGACAAAATGCCTGACAGCAAGTAACTTATAGGATAAAAGATTCATTTTAACTCACAATGGCAGATTACAGTCTATCATAGCAGAAAGTTTGTCTATATGACAAGAACATCTATCCCATGAGCAGACACCAAATCCTGACACAATGGCTAACGCCAAGATGTGCTTGCAGACAGAAGCCTGGCATGGCTGTCCTCTTGCCAGCACCTTATTGAGATACATGCAGATTCTTAGAGTCAACCATTGTACTGAGCCTGGGGACTCTATAGAAAGGTCAGGGGAAGGATGGAAGGAACTGAAGGGGATTGCAACTCCATAGGAAGAACAACAGTATCAACTAACCGGATCTTTTGAGTTGGGAATCTTCACTCTGTTCTATACCTATTATTCTCAAGATCAGTCTTTTGTTTGTGTCTGGATTTCTTGAATGTTTTGAGAAAGGAGCTTTTTGTTTTTTGTATTTTCCTTGACTATTGTATCGATACCTTCTATGATATCTTCTACTGCTGAGATTCTCTCTTCTATCCTTTGTATTCTGTTAGGGATGCTGGCATCTGTGACTCCTGTTCTCCTTCCTAGGTGTTCCATCTGCAGGGATGTCTCCCTTCGTGTTTTTTTAATGTTTCTATTTCTATTTTTAGATTGGTTTTGTTCAATTTTTCAACTGGTTTGATTGTGTTCCTCTGTACTTTTTAAGGGATTTATAGTTCCTCTTTAAGAGCTTCTACTTGCTTACTTGTGTTCTCCTGTGTTTCTTTAAGGAAGTTATTTATGTCCTTCTTTAAGTCCTCTATCATCCTCATGAAATGAGAGTTTAGATTTGAATCTTGCATAGTAGGTGTGTTAGGGTATCCAGGACTTTCTGTGGTGGGAGAACTGGGTTCTGATGTTGTCAAGTCAAATTAGTGTCTGTTGCTTATGTTCTTATACTTGCCTCTCGCTATCTGGTTATCTCTGGTGTTATCTAGCCTCCCTCTCTCTGACTGGAGACTGTCCTTCCTGTGAGCCTGTGATTCTATGGTCCTGTGATCCTGTATGTGTCAGAATACCTGGGGAATCAAGCTGCAACTGGGATGTGGGCAGATGATATGATAGTATATATAAGCAACTCCAAAAATTCTACAAGAGAGCCCCTACAGCTCTGACACAGTGGCAGAATACAAAATTAACTCTAACAAACCAGTAGCCTTTTAGCTCAAAGGCTAAAAGTGCTGAGAAAGAAATCAGGAAAACAACGCTATTCATAATAGTCAAAATAATATAAAATATATGAGTGTGATTCTATTTAAGAAAGTGAAAGACCTGTATGACTTCAAATTCCTGAAAAAAGAAATCAATGAAGACCTCAGAAGATGGAAAGATCTAGCATGTTCATGGGTTGCCGATATTAATGTAGTAAAAATGGCCATTTTACCGAAATCAATCTACAAATTCAATGTAATTCCCAAGCAAAATTCCAAATCAATTCTTCATTGAGTTAGAAAGAGCAATTCTCAAATTCATTTGGAATAACATAAAAACCATGCTAGGGAAAACTATTCTCAGCAATAAAAGAACTTCTGGGGGAATCACCATCCCTGACCTCAAGCTATCATATAGAGCAATAATGATAAAAACTTCATGGTAATGGTACAGAGATAGGCAATTAGATCAATGGAACAGAATTGAAGACCCAGAAACAATCCCACATACCTATGGTCATTTCGTCTTAGACAAAGGTGCTAAAACCATCCAGTGGGAAAAAAGACAGTATTTTCAATAAATGCTGCTTGTTCAACTTCATGTAGAAGAATTCAAATTGACTCATTCTTATCTCCTTGTACAAAGCTCAAGTCTAAGTGCATCAAGGACCTTCACATAAAACCAGATATGCTGAATTGAATAAAAGAGAAGGTGGGGAAGAACCTCATTACTTGAGCACAGGGGAAAACTTGCTGAACCGAATACAAAAGCAACAATTGACAAATAGGACCCCATAAAATTAAAATCTTCTGTAAGGCAAAAGATACTGTCAATAGGAAAAAGTGACAACCCACAGATTGGAAAAGGTCTTTACTAACCTTACATCTGATAGAGGGCTAATATCCAAAATATGCAAAGAACTCAAGAAATTAGACTCCAAAGAACCAAACATCTCTATTAAAAAATGGGGTATAGAGCTAAACAGAGACTTCTCAACCAAGGAATCCTACACGATTGAGAAGCACTTAAGAAAATGTTCAACATCCTTAATCAGGGAAATGCAAATCAAAGCAACCCTAGGATTCCACCTTACACCAGTCAGAATGGCTAAGATCAAAAACTCAGGTGACAGCAGATACTGGCAAGGATGTGAACAAAGAGGAACACTCCTCCATTGTTATTGGAATTGAAGATGGTATAACCACTCTGGAAATCAGTTTGGTGGTCCCTTAAAAAAATGGACTTAGTAGTACTTGAGGACCCAGCTATACCACTCCTGAGCATATACCCAAAAGATGTTCTAACATACAACAAGGGCACATGCTCCAATATGTTCATTGGAGCCTTATTTATAAGAGCCAGAAGCTGGAAAGAACCCAGATGTCCCTCAACAGAAGAATGGATACAGAAAATGTGGTACATTTACACAGCTATCAAAACAATGACTTCATGAAATTCTCAGGCAAATGGATGGAACTAGAAAATATCATCCTGAATGAGGTAACAGAGTCACAAAGGAACACACATGCTATGCATATTAGTGATAAGAGGATATTAGGCAAAAATCTTGAAATACAGACCATATGAAGGTCAAGAAAAAGGAAGATCAAAGTAGGAGTGTTTTAGTCCTACTTGGAGGGGGAAACAAAATAATCAATGAAGGTTGAAGGTGGGAGTCACTTGGGAGGAACAGAGGATAGGGATGGGGGGAAGGGGAGCAAGAATAGGTGTGGGAGAAGGGCATGATGTACAGATGGTCAGGCAATTGAACAGAGGTGTGTAGCAATGGGGAATGGGGGAACGTGGCGTAGCCACCAGAAAGTCCCAGATGCCAGAAAAGCAAGAAGTTCCAAAAACCCAACAGGGATGCCTTTAGCTGAAATAACCAACAAAGCTCAGAGAGAACCTATGGAGACCATATCCAGAGGTTATGCACTGCCCTTGGTTGAGGGATGGGGCCGCCCACCCTTCACAATATTTTAACCCAGAATTGAAATGCAGGGACAAACAATGGAGCAGAAACTGAGGGAGGGGCCCTCCAGGAACTGCCCCACCTGGGGATCCATCCCACATGCAGCCACCAAATGGCATTTCCTGATACAGACAGGAACCTGATGTGGGTGTCTCCAGAGAGGCTCTGTTGAGCCTTACTGATGCAAATGTAAATGCTTGCAGGCAAACATCTAGCTGAGGATGGGAACCCCAATGGAGGAGTTGGGGGAAGGACTGAAAGAGCTGAAGGGGTTTGAAACTCAATGGAAGGAAGAACACTATCAACCAACCAGATACCCCAGAGCTCCCAGGGACTAAACCACTGACCATAGAGAACATGAGGAGGGACCTATGGCTCCAGCTGAATATGTGTCAGATGATAGCCTTGTCTGGCATCAATGGGAGGGGAAGTCCTGGGTCCTGTGTAGGCTTGATGCCCTAGAGAAGGGGAATACTAGAGGGGTGAGGTGGGAGTGAGTGGGTGGGAGGGGGATCACTCTCTTAGAGGTGAAGGGGAGGGGCATGGGGTGAGAGCTCCTGGAGTAGGAACAACATTTGAAATGTAAATAAAATAATTAATAGTAATATTAAAAGAATAGAAAATATCCAGTCAGATCATATCCATGGTCAAGACCAGAGAAAAATGAATGCTAGCAGGGTACTGCTCAGGTCACCTTCCCAACTCCATAAAGTTTAGGACCCAAACACAGGGGTTGGTTCTTCCCACACCAATTAGCACAATGAAGACAGTCCCCTACAATTTGGCCCACAGGCCAACATACTCTACACAATCCCTCACTGAGACTTTTTTCCCAGATTAATATTATGTGTGTAAAGTTGGCAATTAAAACCCATCATTGCACCAACCAGTGCACTGTGGACTCAGAACTTGATCCTCAGGTACCATGAGAATTTAAGTTTTCTTATTTAAAGCACTTAGCATGAATAGCTTTGTCGAAGCAACCAGCGTGAACAAATACAGTACCTATTAATATTTTCGGACATAAAACAACAACAACAAAGCCCACAGCATTACACAATAAGATGAAACTGGAAGGAAGGTTAGGAAAAATCTCTCATGGTAGTAAAATAGCAAAAGCCTCATCTGACACACCTCTATGTGTTCAGTTTATTTATATGACATGATGTTATCTGCTCTATACCCAAGGACACAGAAACTCTTAAAAACAAAGGACTTCCCTTCAAGGGAGTTTATAGTTAACTGAGGAACGGAGGTAATAAGCAAGAGATAGTAATCACGATGATGGACTATAAAACAGGAGAAAGTAAAGAGACAGAATGATAAAGCAACAACTTGAAGGCATCTTAGGTTTTTATTACTGTGATAAAACATCATGTCTAAAAGCAACTTGAGGAGGAAAGGGTTTATTATATTTTACAACTCTCAGATTCACAGCAACACTGAGGGAAGGCAGAGCAAGAGTTCGAGGCAGGAACTGAGAGGCAGGAGATGATGCAGAATCTTAGGAGTGGGGCTTTCTCAGCTTGCTTTCTTACACAAACCAGGACCACCAGCCCAGGAGTAGCTCCGCCCACAGGAGGCTGGGCTGTCCCTCCATCAGTTATTAATCAAGAAAATGATCCACAGTCTCTCGCACAGGCCAATCTAGTGAGGACATCATCTCAGTTGAGCTCTTCCAAAATGACTCTAACAAGTGTTTATTTAATGTAAAACCAACCAACGCCGTAAATGAGCGAACTTGAGAAGACCTCTCAAAGATGAAGCTGAGGGAATATGGAAGAACTTTCAGCGGAGGGAACAAGTACAAAGTGGGGAGGGGGGAGGTGCAGGTGGGTGCGCGGGAGATGCGGTGGGGTGCGGTGGGGTGCAGACTTGAGCAACAGCAGCAACGGCCATCCCAGGCACAGAAGAATATGAGATGTGGCGAGTAATTAGAGATTGCTCTGGAAAAGTCGCCAAGGATGAGCTCATGGAAAAACTTTAGATCTCGGTAATGATTTCACATTTTATTTATTCTAAGTGTCAGGAAAAGCCATTTCAGCATTTTAAGCCCTAGGATGACATAAATAGATTTATATTTTCAATGGGTCCCACTGGATACAGGGGATAGTCTGTAGAGGACTTGAATAGAACGAGGAGACTGCTGGGGGCTGGGCTCAGTATCATCTCTGCTCTTGCAGACTCATCCTGTAGCAGACTTTAAATGGGTCTGTAGAAGTGGTCTGTATGTTCTGTGAGGAGAGGTTCCTCAGTCTTAGCTTTCAGCTGGGCTCAGCTCCTAGAGCTATCAGCATGGAACCAAATTGAGAAGTGAGGTCAGCTTATTTAATTCTCCAGCTTCCTGGCAGCCATGTTGCTGGATATCTGGCTGCATCTCTCTAACAAAGGCCACAGCTAGCTGTTTACTTTCCTGAACTTTTCTTCTTCTTCTCTTTGCCCTATAATGTTTTAGGATAGAAATCACTTCCCGTCATTACCAGCTCTGGATTATAGATTGCTTCTAATTTTTGTTTCCTTACTCTTATCTTTGCCTTTTAAATTAATCTTCTTAAACACCCTCCTCATTTGTCACACCATGTGCACCTTCTTTCATTCCTGTCAGGTCCTGTTCTGGGTTACTGAAGTAATATGGTTTCACCCTGGAACAAAGCAGTCTCAGTGAGTTTGGATGTATTAGACGATAGAAATAAGAGTATTTGGTGATGCATAGTCTGTGAAATGAAAGAGAATGACTAATTTTTTGGCTTGAATAACTATTTGTAAGGAAGAGAAAATTCATCTGTGTGCATGATGCCTTTAGAATGTCTGTTAGACATTCAAGTTTGAATGTTGAGTGGGTAGTTGGGGGAGAAGAAAAAGGTCAACATAAGCAATTCTGCTTTCAGAATTAGAGATGATTTGGTGGAGAAGAGCATGCATTGCTCTTCTAGAGGACTTACGTTTGTTTCCAACATCCATGTTGGATGGTTCACAACCACCTGTAACTCCACCTCCAAGGAACCCAATGCCTTCTTCACATAAGCACATATTCACAAACAGACACAAACACATAATAAATAAGTAGAAGAAAGAAATTATGAAAAAAGATGTTGTGGATTTGTCTTTGCCTGCTAATCTGAAATAAGAAATAAATTGAAAGATATATAAAGTGAACATTCACAAGTCTAATTTTAATAAGAAATAAATGTAAGAAATATTGGAAAATGATGAGGTATGTGATTGTCCTGTGGCTTATTTATATGAGAAGTGTGGGTTTGTCCTGATCTGTTTCACTTTAAATGTATAATGACAACAATTTTTTCAGTAAAATCAATACCAAAGAACAGATTTTAAACTAGTACCCTTCAAAGTATTGAACCTGGGATTGCTGGGTCATAAGCAGCTGAAAGCAGAAGACAGTAGTAAAGAGAGGAGATGAGAGAAAGAGGGACAGAGGTGATGTGGGCTGGTAGAGTCCTTGGAACCGGAGTCTGTGCTCAACAATTCCATTAAGAGCTTCACAGGAAGCTGTGGTCTGTGGGATTTGGTTTGGTGTATGCTTCTGGAGAAAAAGGAATGAATGTAGAGAAAAACTGAAAGAGAAAACAAGAAAATGGATTAGCCTACTCATTTTCAACGTCATAAATATGCTATTTAAATAGCTCAATAATTCTTTTTTCCGCTTAGTTATAACAGCAACCCAAGTATATTACCTACTTCCCATTGTTGCTGCTGATAGAGGATTTGGGGAAATTATTTTACTCTTCTATAATATGTCCCACAATATACATATTATTATCATATTTCATAATTTGAAAGCAAAGATGTATCACTTTGCCTCTATGATCATCTGTTTCTCTTTTTTTCTCATGTCTATGTCTCTCTCTCTCTCTCTCTCTCTCTCTCTCTCTCTCTCTCTCTCTCTCTCTCTCTCTCTCTCCTCGATTCTGCATCTCTCTATGCAAAGGGAATAGAGAATAGAGCCAGAATCACTCACTGCATTTTTGGGGTACAACTGATCAAGAGTTACTTCCTTTCCCTCAAAGCAAACATGACCAGAATGGTTGAGTAGATAGCAAACTTGGAAATAAGGGCTGTAAGAAGAGTCATGCTTCTATCAGTTCAGTTGAAAAGACAAAGTATTGAATTCTTCAGCAGCAATTCCCTAAGGCAAAGAGAGGAAATTCCACTTTTGAAACATGGAAAATATCCCCACCATTAAGCTATTTTAGAAAGCTGTGGTTGAGCCCTTCATCTGAAGAACCAGTCACAGAACAGCTGTCACCAATAAACACATTTTCCAGTAATGGGCGGGTCACAGAAAAGTCCCAGTTGGCCTCATTCCAAGTGTGGACCAAGACATTTAAAACTCATAGAAATATAGGAATGAGAGAGATTTAGAACATACACATTTTAACCTTCCAATGCCACCTGCTTATGAACAGGGATGGCAACATTACTAATTTATAAAGTAACCTGTTACAGTATTATAAGTCATATCAGTTGTAAAAAATGTCTCTTTCACGTTGAACTTACCTTTCAATTCAATTTCAATCTCCTTTCAATTCTTACACTCAAGAAAGGGGTATTTAGCACTACCCTTTGCATTCTGTGAATTGTTTTGTCTTCTACGTTAGATAAACCCACCTGGCCAAAGTGTGTCAACATAGATATCAAAGAGGGATGTAGGTGAAGGGGCACCTAAATCTGGAAAAAGGAAAGCTAATATACTTTAGGGTGGTGTTGAGTCATAATTACAGAGACCAGGAAATTTATCATGTAAATCAAGTCCCAATATCCGGACTAGGTACTTTGAATAATTATGCTGCGAAAGCAGGCATGAATTAATGCTGTCTTGGCATCCATGAACATCTCAGTAAAGTTAAGAAAAATGACCCTTGGACATGAATTTAACAAAACAGTCCCTATTCCCTGGGAGCACAGAGAAAGCCATTGCTTTTCCTCATTAGCACTCATACCACATAGACAACACATAGCTGGGCACAGACACCCACCCGAGGACAGATAATATGGTCACAATAACACACAGATCTAAATAAACTCAGGACTTAAAGTGTGGACTGAAGTGAAGACCCTTGCTTTAGATGCAGACACGATTTAGCCTGCATCATTTTAAGGTGTTTCCACAGACTCTTGATGGTGGGAACCCTGTGAAGGAGCCTGGATTTTGAGCTTGTTTCTTAAATTAAAGCCACATGGGAGAATCACTGACCAGAGTCGGCCCCAGGAGACTATGTGAGCAAGATGGGAATTTTTGCAGCATTAATACTCCAAGAGAGAGTTATTTTCACAAAGCAGTTAGTCTACTACAAATAACATCAATCCAAGGCAGGGCAATACTACAATCATATGTTTCAAAGACCATTTCAACAGACTCAAAATTTGAAGGTTTAAGCATACAATAATATTATTGGTACATTTGAGAACTGTACTAATTAGTGTTTCTCCTACAGTATCTACAGCAGAATCATTTCTTATAGCATGAATTTAAAATTATTTAAATCCAAATAATACTAAATTCAAAAGATTATATATTTTCGATATGAATGTTAAGCAAATATTATAAATGTAGAGAAAATATTCGTGCATGTTAAAAGAATTCCATGCTATCTCACAGATAACAACTATTTAATCTTAAAGAACTGACAGACTAGATCAATGGAATAGTGAGAGTAATACTCAGTACAAAGAAATGGCCACCATCTTCCATCTCTTAAGTGCCTGTATTACCTAGGATGTGGAAACTGATGAACTGAGTGGTAAGTTCAGAGATTCGTATCAGACAGTGTTCAGGCATAAACCTTTTTTCTGAGACTAACTGTTTCTAGGATTAAGAGTAAAATGCTTAGGAAAGCTCATAGATCACCTCCATGCATTGCTGAATACCAGCAACTTCATTTACTGCAACATCTCTTCATCCAAAATGAGCTATAATAAACATTTTTTTGAAGCTCAGAGTAAATACAGAGAAAAATTACAAGTTTCTTTTATTGTTCTCTTAGTTTAAGATTATGTCAACATAAACAATTTTCATGCATTTAATACAAGTGTCTCTTTAGTCTCTTCATAGACTAGAAAATTGAATCTTTGCAATTCTATTCTGCTCTACTCTAGAATTCTCACTATTCTGGTAAGGAGAAATTAACAAAAATGTAGCAATATTCCCAATTTGCAAATATACCATTTAGTTAAAGAAATAAATTGTATTTAGTGACTTCCTGATTTCTTTTTTCCCCAGTTTCACATTTTTCAGTAATAGACTTTTGGTTTCATTTTCCATTTTGCTTTGGCTTCCCAAATATTACTAAAAATGCTCATCTAGAAGCAAAGTCAGAGACCCTTTAGGCATTCTAGAGTTTTAATGATGGATCTATCTAATCTGCCTCAATGTTCAAAGTATAATAATAATAATAATAATAATAACAATAATAATAATAATAATAATAATAATAATAATGCATTGTGTGCCAAATTCTACTTACAAAGCATGTTTTGCGCGTCATATGTATTTATGTGTGATGTGCATGCATATGTATGAATATTCACATTGTTTTGTTATGTGTGTGGGAGCATATATGTGGGTAGATGGAAATGTATGTGTGTGGTATGTATGTGTGTTAATGTGATTATGCATATATGTCCATATGTGCGTGTCTGTGCGTGGTGTGATGTGAGCCAGAACTTTACATATGTCTTCCTCAATTTGCTTCTATCCTTTTACATATTGGCACAGGCTCTTTTACTGGACCCAAAATGCACTGATTTGGCTAATCCAGACAGCTGAATCTTCTCGTCCCATCTATTGACTTCTAGATTCACAGGCAGTGTGAATTTTCATTTACACGGGTGCTGAGGATTCAGACTCAGGCCCTTACTCTTACATGCAGGTAACCCTTAACTAACTGAGACACCTTTTCAGCTGTAATGACACTTTTAAAAATATAAGTTGTATATATACTTTATCCTTAGGGGCCATCTTTAACAATTATCATAGCTTTTACTTGTACAATAGGATATACTTCATTCAAGAATCCCATCAGGGAAATATTCTCAATGATGTAACCATGGGTTCATAGATTAAAAATCTTTAACTCAACCTCAGAAATAGTAAAATGAACACATTGGTAGACAAATGTTTAAAGCAGTTTCATCTTTCATTATTCTCAAAGTGTTCTCAACACAAAAAGAGTAGTCTATAGACAATAGAAATCCGTTTGCCTGTATGGCATTAACTGACATGCAGTATAAGGGACCCTGGTCACTGAGGTCACCAAACTTTGTAACCCACTCCTTCCACAATGTTGTTGCTATTTCAATACAAGTCAACATGTATTATTTTAACCTTAAAGAAAATGTTCATTTTTGCCACGCTAATCTACTGATTCCATATTTTATTGCTTGACTTAATGGGTGAATCAGAAAGTAAGATTTAAATTCTGCAGTACAGTGGGATAGTTTCAGATGCTAGACTGAGGTCATTTTTTTCCATGGATCAATTGCAGTTCTTGATTTACTTGAAGAGAACAAGCAGACAGCATAGTATTCACAAGCTGGTTAAAACTGGAATTACTTCCATTTTAAGAAACTAAATCATGAGTACTCTTAAACCCAAGTAAGGTGTATAGTGTAGAAACTTTTGGACGAAACATAACCCTACTCAGAGAAAAGTGTAAGATCTGACTGTTGCAGCTAGGCAATCTAGATGTCCTCCTTCCCCATCGTGTCTCCTCTGTCACCAGTGTCTACAGCTCCAATCAAGGCTATAGTTTTACTCTATGGTTTGTTTTATTCTCACATTAATTAATACGTTTTGCTTGGGATAAGAGCCTAGTATTCCAACAATTATAAAAATCCCCAGTGTGCATTTTAGCTGACTTCGTGCTTTTAGAACGTAAAACACCAACCAAATGGCAGCTAATCACTGAAATCTCACAAAATCTGTCTATTTAACATTTAGGAAGCTAATAATTTGTTTAAGAATCCCTTGAGGTTTTATTCTTTCTTTTCTGTTATCAGGAACAGGGACATTGGAATAAATGTTTTCTTCAATAGTTAGCTTTTAATTCATACACTGTTCTATATACTGTGATGTTCTGCATCCCGAATTCTTGAAGCAACTAAAATTATCTGCTAGGAATTTCTTTAAGACAAACAGATGAAGTATTTGGAGAATAAATAAAAATATTTGAAGAAACGCTTAAGCAGAAAAAGCCTATCTTCTGTAGGACATCAAAATGGGTTGATGAATGTGTTTAGTAGGTAGAAAATGTAAACTATTATCAATAATATTATATGTACCTAGTGTTTTAAATAAAAAAATATTATAATACTCTGTATTTTGGGTTGTAGTTGGTGAATTTTCAAAATTCTCAATAAAATATACATATGGAAATGACACTTGACCTGTGAAAATGAAGCAGTCAGATGAACTATGCCCTAGTGCATCAGGTAGATGCCAAAATGCAATGCATCTGGTAGAGATGGTCTTGTGCTTACCAGACATCACTGCTGCCAAAGTTCTCAGAAATGTGGAAGCTGCTGCTGCCATGATTTGAAGTTCAGTGTTTAAATCTCAAGATTACAATAAAATACCTGAATTTTACAATCGTCTTCTAAAAGTGCATAAAAATACAAGAAACAAAAAGATTCAGTACTAATTTTAAAATTAATGTGCTATAGTTTTCAAATAGATTTTATTAAGCTGATAAAATTATGTGCTTTCACCCTTGTGATGTGTAAGAGAGAAATACTCCAGTATTTCAAAGCACTTAAAACATTTCAAATACAGAAGATATTTAACCATGAATTCCTTGTGAACAAGAAACATCTCTCTCTGTCTTATCTGGATATACATATAGAGTAGACATATTTTCATATGGTCATCACACTTCTTAAAATATCAAACTTTAAGACAATACTATTCTATTAGTTTCTTTCCATAGATACTCATCATTACAAAGCATTATTGGAGAAATGCTTCTGAGAACATTCCAATTGTTTGTGAACTGGTAAACATTTGTATTATAAAAATAAATTTATGTCCATTGAAATAATTCTGGATTGAAATAAATGTGTACATACAAAGGGGATGTGGATAACTGCTCGGAAACTTGCTCTATGGATAAATGGGTGAATAGGTTTGTATTTTGTAACTTGACATCTTTATGATTTCATAATCATTTATTAGCACAATCCACATACCTCAGAAGATGGAAAAATCCTTAATGACGCACAAATTCTGTTGCAAGTCTGTGGGTTTAACGGTTCCAGTCACACCTGTTCATTTGCCTATGTTTTACCACCTCCCCTTCAGCTGCAAGATCTATTTTATTTTGACATTTTAAACACAGGCTTCCTTGAGATAAAATGTGACTGAGTCCTTTGGAGTGCTTTCTGGCATAGATCATTTTTAGCAAAATGGATGTGCTTTAATAATATATACTGTTCTACGGCTACCATTGAGCTCCCACCTTTACTGAACATCCAGAAGAGTTACAGTGCTTCATTTTTGTGGTTGCCAAACTGAGGGCTGACAAACATTCATCGGGGAAGGAGAAGTAGAGGGCAAATGGTCCATGTGTTTATTTACAAAATAGAAAGGTGAAATGCAAGGTGGATCCCTAAACTATTGATAACCAAAGCACTCCTACTGTGTCAATCAGCTTTTTAAACCAATGCAGGTAATACATTTTATTGTCATTTACTCCTGCCTGGTAGTTCTGTGAACGGTCTACTTTTTTTAATCACAGACTCATATCCTGAAAATAATATTTAACATTTAAAAAATATATAAAGAATAGCAACCTGTGGGGATTAACTATGTAATACATATTGATATAGTCCTGAAATATACACATCCTGGAGGAGCTGTTGTATCTGGAGACAGCATCAGTCTTTCCAATGTGAAGGTGACAGATTATCCTCGTCCAGAACTGTCATGCAGCATAATTTCTGAAAAAATTCTAATTTCAAGCAGCATGTAAAGTATACTGTGATCCCCCACAAAGACCAAACCAATAATAAACAAATAAGTGAAAACATAAATAAAATAAATGAGAGAAAAAAGTCTGGAACATGTTTTTCACAGTCTTTTTTCTGAAATATAAGAGATAGGAGAAAAAAACGATATCCTGTCATGAAAAATAGATCTAATGCAAGCAAACACTGAGGGAAGTCACAAAGATGCAGCAGAACACCACATCTGAAGAGACCAAAGGGAACCAAAGGAATGTCAAGCAGGTTGGATAGAAAATTGCCACTGAGTGGTATTCTCAAGTCCTCTGTAGAGCAAATATGCAGGTGCACGCAGGCACGCACACACGCACACATGCTTCTGTTCCTAGCAATTCTAATCATTCTAATAATGTCTATTCTGATTGGTCTTGTTAACTATTTCAGGCATTACGGGGAAGCCTCCCTAATGGATGTCATTATCTTCCCAACATCACTGTTCTTCCCAACCTGCCTTTCTCTTGTCACAATAGCCTAAAATTGAAAGATTCCGTAAACTCACTTTTCATTTGAAAAGACATGGATTATCATGTGCTTTATAAAGCTACAGTGTTCAATTTCTCTTGTAAATACTACACGAATGCATGTTTCAAACAAATATACCAATTAGGCAGATATTCTCAGCATGAATCACTGGAGAGGAAACAGATCCATACTAATTTTAGCATAAATGCATAGGTAACTTTTCAGAAGTATTTGGGGAAGACTGCAAAGAAAGCAAGGATTAGAAATTAATTGCAAGTGACATGTTTGCAGCTAACTTCTCCTACTCACAGATCTGCTGAATGTCTGAGACTCAAATATATATTTTAAAAATTATGCACTCCCTAGAGCTATCAAAGGCCTGGAGCTGGTGCTGTCCCATCCTTTCTAACAAGGGCGAGGCTTTGAGAGGTCAGGAATGAAACTCAGACCTCTCACCTCTTCAGCCACCAGACCTGCAATATGTTGATGGTTTATCTTGTATTTTCCCAGCTGCTTCCTTCAACAATGTTCTTCCAAAAGGGAAAAAAACATTTAGCATTCACAGTGAGTTAAAAAAAAAATCCAATGGGAAGGTTTGGTGTTAAAAATCATCTCAAGAAGCATAGTAATGATTTTAATTTTTTTGTTTTGTATGTATGTTTGCATTCTGTGACAATTTATATATGTCTGTGGTGGGGATTGAAAGTGCACTCATGTATAGAAGCCAGAGATCAATGTCAGAGTGTCTATTTCTATTGATTTTCACTTTTTTGTTTGTTTGGGACAATGAGTATAGCATTTCAGTTGTCAGGTAGCCAACAAGCCCCTAGGATTTACCTGTCTGCCCTGGTCTTCTCTCCAATGCTAGAGCTCTAGATGTCTACCACCAGAATCATGCCTGGCCTCTATGTGGATGATAGGGATCTAAACTTAGGACTTTTTTCTTATAAAGTAGGGACTTTACAAAACTGAATTTTCTTCCTATCCCTAAATCTACCTTAACCTAAAGGACTAAAATCCCAATAACTTTCCTAGAAGGTTACTACAGATACATTCCCTCAAAATCAGACTCCAAGCCTTCATTCTCATTCATTTTTACTTTGGAAAGCCCATCTGTGAAACCTTAGAGTAAAGCTCCCTTTCAGCAACTTCTATGTCCATGGCAGAATAAGGAGAAAAAGATAAATCAGTCCCCAAAGGAGGGATTGTACCATAAGTGCACAGATGTTAATTACCTCATTGGAAGGCAGATCAGTCCACTACTTTTTTTGACTAAAGTTATTTCTTGAACTATTAACCTGATTCACTTCTAGCTTCTGCTCATGTCAATGAAGGTTCTGAGAAGAGAGTTCCATCATGAACCAGAAGGCTGTGATGGGGAAGCCAAGATAGAAAGCCACTCATCCATTCACACAGTAGACAAACTGTTCAGAGTATTTAAGATGTACATACAACCACTTTTCAAAAAAATGTACCAGAAGAAAAAAGTTTTACATTTTTGCAACCGTAAAATTTAGATTATACTATTGGGGAGATTAAGTATTGTAATGATACCAATTCTTCCCAAATCAATTTGTATATGAAATCTCTAAATTAAATCCCAATGGAATTTATTTTGTAACAAAAAATTGTTCAAAATTACGTCTAAAAAAAAACAGCAGGGAACTATCAAAAATAATGAAAATGAAGAAGAAAAACTGAAACAAGAGGACTTATTCTATTCTAAGAGCCAATAATTAAAATCAGTGTGATATTGGCATGAAAACTTGCAGACAGATCAGGGGAACAGAACAGATAACCCTGCAACAGATTTAGAAAAACAAGAGCAGAAATGACTGCAAACTACTGATATTGATTAATTAGCTTCTGGGGCAAAATAATATGTTGTGTTTTTAACCTTTCATAAGATAAGTAGATAATAGATAAATAGGTAAGTAGATGGTATATATTTTGAAGGATTATAGACAGTTGAAAGATGATAGAGTTACAGAGATAAATAGATGAAAGATGATAGCTAGACAGATAGAAGTAGTAGACAGTTGATAGATAATATATAATATATAAGTAGATAGTTTGTATATAGGTAAATAGATAGATAGATAGATAGATAGATAGATAGATAGATAGATGGATGGATGGATGGATGGATGGATGGATAGATAGATAGACAGACAGACAGACAGAAAGATGAATGGACAGACAGACAGATGATAGGGTAAATAGAGATTGATTAATGACAGATAAATATATACATAGGTGATAGGATCTGAACTGGATCACAATGGTTAAATGTATAAAATTAATAACTGTAAAAATTTGAGAAGATACTGATAAAGTAACCTCAGAAAGTAAAGAACACTGAAAGTATAAAAGGTGTTGAAAAATTTGCTTTTTAGAACTAGAAATTCAAACATTACATGTTTTTAATGCCCAAAATACAGACAATACAGAGCAATCAACCTAAAGTTTTGAATATTCAAGCTTGCCCAAGACTGCACAACTTCCTCCAAGTACAGAAAATGACAAGGATGTGGGTTTCTTATGGTTTTGCATTTTGCTCAACTATTTATGATATGAATGCATAGGTAGGTATGCATTTGAGGGTGTCATCAGATGTGGAGGATAGAAAGAGAAAACTCATAATGTCTACCACAGTCTTCTTGTAAGTAGGGTTACTTCCGGAGGAGGACAGACTAGCTTCCTTTTAATGCCTCAGCAATATTTTCTAACAACTTCCTGAAATCACTGGCAGCTGTTCTGTGGTCTGGCTTAGGAAATCATTCTGGGTTTTCCACCAATTCAGTGTTTTATTTAGTTCTTTTTCTGTGAAAATATACCATGAGTAAGGCATCTCTTAGAAAGCATTCAACTATGTGCTTGCTTATAGTTTTAGAGGTTAAGTCCGAAGTCATCATGGTGGAAGTCAGGCGGGATTGCCATCGGAACAGTCGAAGAGAGCTCTATATCTGCTCTATAGGCAGTGGGCAGACAGAAAGATTGGGCCTACAATGGAATTTTGAAACTTCTATTTCCATCCCAGTTCTACTAACCAATGACTAAGCATTCAAGCGTATGAGTCTATGACATCCAGACTCTTTCTTTTTTTTTTTTAATTACTAACCAATGACTAAGCATTCAAGCGTATGAGTCTGACATCCAGACTCTTTCTTTTTTTTTTTTTTTTTTTAATTAACTTGAGTATTTCTTATATACATTTCGAGTGTTATTCCCTTTCCCGGTTTCCGGGCAAACATCCCCCTCCCCCCTCCCCTTCCTTATGGGTGTTCCCCTCCCAACCCTCCCCCCATTGCCGCCCTCCCCCCACAGTCTAGTTCACTGGGGGTTCAGTCTTAGCAGGACCCAGGGCTTCCCCTTCCACTGGTGCTCTTACTAGGATATTCATTGCTACCTATGAGGTCAGAGTCCAGGGTCAGTCCATGTATAGTCTTTAGGTAGTGGCTTAGTCCCTGGAAGCTCTGGTTGCTTGGTATTGTTGTACATATGGGGTCTCAAGCCCCTTCAAGCTCTTCCAGTTCTTTCTCTGATTCCTTCAACGGGGGTCCTATTCTCAGTTCAGTGGTTTGCTGCTGGCATTCGCCTCTGTATTTGCTGTATTCTGGCTGTGTCCAGACTCTTTCAAACCATCACACAAGGGAATTTTTTTCTGTTTTTGTTTTTCAAGACAGGGTTTCTCTATGTAGCACTGGCTGTCCTGGAAATTATTTTGTAGACCATTCTGACTTTGAACTCAGAGATCTGCCTCCCTCTGCCTCCCAAAGCCCAGCATTAAAACTATGCTCCACTACACCTGGTATAGGGATCTTTTAATTGTAAGGAAGCTTTAACTTCTATAATCTGTCATTTATGTGTTTAGATACATAGGTTTAGCACACATTTCATACTGAAATAAAATAAAACTGTCATCTGTATTGAGTTAACATCTCCCTAGTACAACTTGACCTTCACCTATAATATGTGATAAAAAGAAACAATTCTAAGGGCTTTAAAATCAATGCACACTTACACACACTCAGAGAAAGAGGGGGAGAGAGACTGACAATATATGCCCATACTAGAAAGAAAGAATGAAGGATATTAAGTATAAAAGAGAGGAAGTGGCAGTATTGCTTCATAGACCAAGCCTTCAGCAGCAAATCTTGAACATTGTAAGTGCCCAGTGATTAATTTGGGAGAATTATCTTTCTTACTAATGAAACAGCACAAACTTATTAAAAACGTGTGTAACTAGGATTTAAAACATCGTTTGCAGTCTAAGGAAAATCTGGACTATGGGATATTCTAAAGAAGCAAAAAGAAACATTTTGAATTATAGTTATAAAAATAGACAAAGCTGCAACACTTGGGAATTAGAGAGAAGAAACTGACAGTTACTCATGTGTAGAGAAATGTGTGAGCCAAGGTGAGGGAGTGGACACGAGTTCCCAAGAAAGCAATGATCACATCCATGTGGCTGGAATAAGGAGCTAAGCATAAGAAAAGAGTCAGGAAAGGGAGGGAGAGCAGGTGCTCTAGTGCAGGATCTGCAATCTGCTTACATGGCCTGGCCTTTATCCAAGGGTTGCTGTGCAGAACCTGGGGTGTGCCAACAACTGGGCAAGGATGGAGTGGAAGTGGGGTGTCTTCTTAGAGGTTAGAGTAGGAATATCTCCTCTGAGATATTTTACCTCATGGCTTTATTATGTCATTAGTGATTTGTGAAATAATCAGATATATTAAAAAAATTTACAGATTTCTACTCTATCAAAAGGATCCACACACTCAATTGCAACCTTTGACTAGCAGGAACTTTACCCACTATCACATCTGTTTTCACTCATACCAGTACTAGGTCTCATTTTGTTGGTATGTTCAGTTTAACCAGGGTTATCATCCCATGTATGATGTTTTGATACCTTATTGTACCTACTGACCCTGCCCTGGTCCTTCCCTCTAAGGATTTGTGTGTGTGTGTGTGTGTGTGTGTGTGTGTGCACGCGTCTGTGCGTGTGTTTCTTTACCTACCGCACTTGCTTTTCTCCTTCTTTTCCTTCTTATTTCCACAGTCTCGATTGTACAACTGTGCATTCCTAAGATTAAACACACCCAGACATGCGTGCCCATATATCTTATCAGAATAGTTTTCTGTTTGACCTGCTGCCAAACCTACAGCCCAATTTTACATTTCGGAGAACCATTTGGGAGCAGCTCTCAGTGTTTTATGTGTTCTGTCTAGCTCAAATACCTTGGTGATAACAGCATAAGAACGTTGCATGCAGCAAACCGTGTTTGGGAACCCGTGCTGCAGGGACACAAGGCTCAGCCACCTGTCACTTCCCGGGATTAGTGCTGTGCTATATTCCTAAGCAGAGACTTTTCTTTTCTGCCTTCCACTCCCTTGGGGATTAGCTGGCCTTAAATGATCCTGGCTGATCCATATTTCATGACTTGTCTTCTCCATTGCCCTGCATTGCTTTAACCTTTCCGTTCTACCACAGATGAGAGTTTGTTTCTTGCTGTCTATCTCTTTCCCACGCTGGATTTTAATTAATTCATGAGACTGTAAAGGAAATGCTATCACAATGATGGAAGTTAAATCTAGAGAATTAACCCAATCTCTGCCACCTGTCAAACCTGCGTCATTTTCAGCTTTACTTTCTTTTTATTGTCATGGTCACAACTGCTGCAAACGCGCCTTGCAAATATACAGCGAATGTGGTTCTAGGGCAGGATCAGTGTGACAATGGCCCTTAAAGAGATCACGTGGAGACTTGAAAATGTAGGAACTGAAATACATCTACATCAAGGGCTGTCTACCTTCTCTGGCCCTGAATAGGTTTCTGGCTTGAAAATGGAACATAGAAAATGTATACATTTTATCCATCTTGAACTTTCATATTTTCTTGAATAAAAGAGAAAAGTTTTAAGTCTCACCTATTAAAATTCTCACATTTTCAAAGTCTTATGAATAGTATGTGTTTGTCTGCACATGTCCAAGGATGCTTGTGCACATCAAATACTGTTTATCTGTATGTCTACATGTGTGTGCGCGCGCACGCGTGCACACACACACACACACACACACACACACAAACTTCCGTCATGATCATTAGGAAAAGTCTCATTTTCAATAGCACAGAAAGGAAGAGACCAACTTGTGCCACATGTACAGTTATTAATCCAGGTTGGCAACCTAGAGAGACAGTGTGGTCTGGTTGACAGAACACCAGATGGTAAAGCATAGGACCTGGTTTCTATTCCCAGCTTTATCACTGTTACATATTTGGCAAATGGTGCCTGTCTCGGTGTCTGTCTTCCTGTGTCAAAGTGAGCATAATATGGAGTATCTCTTGTTTTCACAAGATTGATATGAAAACCCACCACTGAGACTCTAGCTAGACGTTCTCAAAAGCAAAGGAGTAAATAGAAAGGTGTTTACGTTGGGGTCCTCTGAAGTGGCCACTCAAGTTCTACTTTACTAAATTTGGGCTCCTAGTGGTTTCTGGCCACACCACTGGTGGTTGTTGATAAGCCTGGTTATGGTGACATTGGCTCAGGCTGAAAATAGTTTTCAAAACTCACTTTCAAATAGGACTTTTTCATTTACATCTTACTGCTTCATTAACATCTTTCTAACAACTCTTCTCTAGTCTAATTATATACACAAAAAACACTACAGAGTAAAAGAAACATTATCTTATAGCTAGCACTATACTTATTAGGTATCGCTATGGTAGGTACAGTAGAAAATACAAACAAAATCAGTTCAATATTTTTGTGTGAAAGTACAGAGATAATTTACAATGTAAGAATGATGGCAGAATTTGAGGGAAATGGGCTACATGTTGGTATCATCGCTTCTAAAATGGGGAGGTAGCGAAAAATAAAGAGGATTTGAAAAACATCACATACTGAATTGTTTGAGTTGGGCAAAAGTTGTTTGAGTTAACCTTGAAATAATTAATATACATAATTCCTTTGGGGAAGGCTGAACATAGAGAGACCAAAGGTAGGAGAGGAGGAAAACAATATTTAAGAATATTGCCCTCGTGGTGCTTTAAAGGTAAGCAAAGGGGCTACAGCTCAGGGATGTAATGCATACTTGGCATGATCCAAATTCTGGATTCCATCCCTAGAATCTCATAAACTGAAAGGTAGAGAAGAGTGGAGAGGAAAAGAAAGGAGAGTTGAAGAAACAAGGGAGGAGAAGGAAAGGAGATGGAAGGACAGAAAAATTGGAAAAGAAATGAGACTAGAAGAGATGGGAGGAGAGGATATGGGAAGAGAGGAGAAGAGAGGGAAGGAAAAGAGAGGGAGAAGTTATCATGGTTAAGAATTAAGAGATGATGGACTAGAATAGGGACCAGACAAGATTCCACAGCCTTCACAGTAGGAAGATATCTTCATGCATGGGCAACTTGATGTTGTATAATTTACTGAGAGGTGGAGTGATTATAGGAATGTGAGAGTTAAGGTGATAAATTTGATGAATATGTTACTATTGGCATTTCATGGAAAGGATTCATCTGAGGAAAAGTGTATCATGATCTAAGAGGAACAGAAGCATAAACAGTAAAACAAACACACACAAAGAGATACACACCCAGACACACACAGATACACACACACACACACACACACACACACACACACACACACACACACAAAATCAGAGGGAGCATTTCAGGGAAAGGATTTATCTGAGGACCAGTGTATCATGATGATCCAAGAGGAACAACAGAAGCCTAAGACAGTAACACCCCCACACATACACACATACTCACATGCACACATGTATGTTGAGCAGAGCCACTATGAGATAGAACAATGTATGTTTATACTAAGGATTGATAGCAAAATAAACACCCATATGTTTCCTTGATCATTGGTTTGTGGAAAAGGCAACCCACATTGGAAGAGAGAAGAAATTACCTTTGGCTAAAATTCTGATCTTTATATCAAGTTTCTCATGAACTATGAAACAAGATTAATGAAGACACTTTAAACTTTCTTTCTTTCTTTTTTTTTTTAGATTTATTCATTTATTATATATAAGTACACTGTAGCTGTCTTCAGACACACCAGAAGAGGGCATCAGATCTCTTTACAGATGGTTGTGAGCCACCATGTGGTTGCTGGGAATTGAACTCAGGACCTCTGGAAGAGCAGTCAGTGCTCTTAACCACTGAGCCATCTCTCCAGCCCCACTTTAAACTTTCTTTAGCTCATTCGAACAGCAACAGGTTTGTCTTAATAACAATATCAGCCGACATGGCTTTTTCCTACAAGAACCAATGAGATGAAACTAAGATGTTAGAGAAAATCTCTAGGCGAAATGATGCATGCCAATTTATCCACCCACACATTCACCAAGCACTTCTTGTATTTTGTAAGCAGTAGAGGCATGACTCGGCCTTGTAGAGCTCTAGTTACAGGGAATCAGGTTTTCTAAATGGTTGTAAAAAGATTTCTAGGAAAGTCATAGTGGTAGACATGGTAGCTCAAGCCTGGGATTTTTATATCTTTTGGATTTGTGCATTTTGATATAATTTTATGGATCCTGAAATAGTACTGAAAACATAGGTTCACAGTATCACACTTGCTAATAGTCTCTTAATATTGTTGTAAATACCTTCCTGCTTTATCACAACTCATACTTGATATGGTTCTCATATATTGTCTTATACCTTCTTAATTATTTTCTGACAATAATAATTGGGAGATAAAAATACACTATCTTAGGAGCTATCATTCGGGGTCCTTTTGAGGTAGAATCTACTGTATTGGGAGAAGATCTAGCTAGGTCATTGCTATAGCTCACGAGACCTGAAGTATATGGATGGTATCTGTAACTAAGGACTTGTTAGCGAGATTCATGAAAATGTTTTATCCAGGAAGTATCCAGAAAGCTCAGAAATATGAACTGCTCTACTGGTGGCTTCTCTTTTGCATCTATACCTTTGCAGAGTTACACAGCTCCCCCTATTTCAATGATAGTATAGGCTTAAAGAAAGTCCACTCGCCTGTGATTAAGTTATAAATTGTTATTAGTCCTTCATTAAGATTTTCATAATGCAGAACATTCAGAGGCCTTTAGATTATATCAGAAAATTTTAGATAATGCTTAATTTAAAGAAAACTACCTGTTTATTTGAGGAACAACAAATATTTACCCCAGGGAGTAAAGATTAAGTAAGCCTTGGGTGAATGCTTCACTCAGTAAGTATGTTTCCTGCTTTTCCCTCCTCATATGTACCTGGGTCTGCAAAATGAGCTTTTTAGAATGGAAGATTATTTGTCCCCTCACTTTGGTCCCATGATGCAGGCCTATGAGTAAACCTACTTTCCTTCCTATTAGGCCTTCTCCATGAGTTACTGGTTTTCAAGTGGATGTGGGTGGTACAGACTTCAAGAATCACATTCGTCCAAATTGTACTATGTCTGAACCATAGGTAGATTCACTTGTCTCTTTCCACAGTGACAGAATATTATTAATAATAACTTCATAAGCCACAAACTGTTGGCTGCAATTAATCCTAATTCCCTAGATAGCTGACCCTTGGCAAACATGAGTTCCTTTATTCCAATCATAATGACTAACTTTCGGATCCCAAAATATGCACCATGCAGTAATTTTATCTTTTTTTTATCTGTCAGTGTGTATGAAGTTCACAGAATACTTACATAGAAGTTCAAGATGCTAGAGCCAACCTCAAAAGTTTCAAGGAAAGAAATGTTCAACAAGACTTTCCTGAAGGAAGAATGAACCTATATGGTTATATGGTTGCCGAAGAGCAATTCAGGTGAGCTAGCCTTCAGAGTTCAGTTGAGGCACAGAGGTGAGGTTCGAGGTGGCCCCCAGAAGGACAACATGATGAATGGAAAGGCGGCAATTCAAGTTGACCATATCTCATCAGGGAGCATGCCGAGCAGAAAGCCCTGGGAATGGCAGGAGGATTGTGCCTGTAAGTTGGGTCCCTGCTATGCACACCAGGTAGGGAGCAACAGGTTGCTGGAGGCAATCACCACCAAGCATTCAGTATCCTCCTATATCTATAGTCCAGGTGAGAGGGTCTCACCCTTTTTCTTGGCATGAAATGTTAGGTTTTTCAGATGTGGTTATTTATGATAGACCTTTGTTGGTGTGTTCCCAGTCTTCTTTGATAAATGCAAGTGGTACTTTTGCACTTTTAGAAAATCAGTCACTTGTTTGTGCTTCACAATTGATGTTTGGCAGGCACAGAGCCATCCTACCTCTGCATTTGCACTCAAAATAGATGAAAATACTGCTTATAATATGGAGCCGCCCAGTGCAAGGTGCAGCCTGAAAACCACCCTTTTGGTACAATATGGAGTAACTCAGAGAAGGTACAACCTGATCCCTAATGGTGTAAGAAGACACTTCCAGTTTAGTTTAGATTTTGAGCCATGATTATCATTTGTATTTGAGTTAGGTTTCTTTTCCATGAATACTTTATTAAAGTATTCAACCCTATTAAATATACTAAACAATAATCTTAAAAAAAAATTAGTCTCAGGACACATGCTCCACTACGTTCATAGTAGCCTTTTTGTATAATAGCCAGAAGGTAGAAAGAAGCCAGATGTCCTTCAACAGAGGAATGGATACAGAAAATATGGTACATCTACAGAATGTAGTACCACTCAGCTCTCAAAAACAATGGCTTCATGAAATTCATAGGCAAATGGATAGAACTAGAAAATATCATCCTGAGTGAGGTAACCCAATCACAAAAAAACACACATGGTATGCACTCACTGATAAGTGGATATTAGCCCAAGAGCTCAAACTACCCACGATACAATCAACAGACCACATGAAGCTCAAGAAGAAGGATGACCAAAGTGCAGATGCTTCAGTCCTTCTTAAAAGGGGGAACAAAAATAGTCATAGGAAAAGATATGGAGACAAAGTTTAGAGCAGTGGCTGAAGGAATGGCCTTTCAGACCCTGCCCCATTGGGGATCCAGCCCATGTACACACAGCCACCAGACCCAGACAATATTGCAGATGCCAAGAAGTGAATGTTGACAGGAACCTAATATAGCTATCTCCTGAGAGGCTCTGCCAGAGCTTGACAAATAAAGAGGTGAATGCTAACAGCCAACTATTGAACTGAGTACGGGGTCTTTATTGGAGGAATTAGAGAAAGGATTGAAGGAGCTGAAGGGGCTTGCAACCCCATAAGAACAACAATGTCAGCCAACCAGAGCTCCCAGGGACTAAACAACCACTTAAAGAGTACACATGGACTGAACCATGGCTCCAGCTGCATATATAGCAGAGGATGGCCTTGTTGGGCACCAGTGGGAGGAGAAGCCTTTGGTCCTGCCAAATTCCCAGTGTAGGGAATGTCAAGGTGATGAAGCAGGAAGGGGTGGGTGGTTGGAGGGAACAATCTCATAGAAGAAGGGTTAGGGGGGATGGGATAGGGGTTTATGGACAGGAAACCAGGGAAGAGGATGACTTTTGAAATGTAAATAAAAAGATATCCAATAAAAAAATAGAAAAAAGTATTAGTCTCATGTCTCATATTGTGTATTAGTCTAATTGATAGGTTTTTATTTTCTAGCCTTTTTATTCATATATTTGCCATCCAAAAGGCTAATTCATATATTATGTATTCTAGTTTATGTATTTATTTGGAATTTATTTATTAACTTATGTCATAATTATGTTTGTACTTTTAAGCCATATCAAATAGTAAAGAGAATAAAATAGTGTACATTATCTACTCACCTACCAAAAATCATGTATTATATGCCATATGGAATCCTTACATACTGCTGCTTATATTTCATTTTCTTCTCCTTTGCCTGCATTGTATATTGACTGAATAAGGTGTCTAACACCATAATGCCACTTAAATAAATGTATTGACATTATATTTATCTTTGTAATGATCTTTTACCTCACACGCACATAAGCATACACACACACAAGCATACACACACACACACACACACACACACACAAACACACACACACAGAGTTTTAAAAGGTATCTGTTTGGAGGCTTCTGCATCATAGGATGTTTGTTCTTTTAATCTTCTGAAACTTTAATTTCTCCCCCAAGGTATTTATTATAATTCAACCTCTCCGGTAAAGTGAATTAGAGCTCTTACTGCTTCATACTCTAGGTCTACTCTTCTCAGACTTAACTTTTTGTACAGATTCATTCATGGTACTGTTTTGTGTGCATGTGTGTGTGTCTGGTGTATTGTGTGCATGTGTGTGTCTGGTGTGTTGTTTGTATGTGTCTGTCTGGTGTTTTGTGTGCATGTATGTGTCTGGTGTGTTGTGTGCATGTGTGTGTCTGGTGTGTTGTGTGCATGTATGTGTCTGGTGTGTTGTATGCATGTGTGTGTCTGGTATGTAGTGTGCATGTGTCTGTCTGCTGTGTTGTATGCATGTGTGTGTCTGGTGTGTTGTGTGCATATGTGTTGTGTGCATGTGTGTGTCTGGTGTGTTGTGTGCATGTGTGTGTCTGGTGTGTTGTGTGCATGTGTCTGTCTGCTGTGTTCTGTGCATGTGTGCACATGTGTTGTGTACACATATTAGTATGTGCATTTGTGTGCACACAGCATATGGAGGTCAGAAGAACCCTGTGGAGCTAAAGTTACAGGCATCTGTGAACTGTCCTACGTGGGTTCTAGGACCTAAAATTATGTCCCCTGAAAAATCAGCAGGGCCTCTCATTCTCTAAGCCATCTCTCCTGCCCCACATTTCTTAACTTTTGTTCACTTGGAATTTTTTCTCTGTGTGTCATTTTGGAAGGCATAGGTTTTGAGACCAATTGCTTGTGTTTGTTTCTTATGGGTTCAGCACTTGCTTTCTTGAATATCTTAGTCCTATTTTCTGGTTAATTTTAGTTCTCTGGTTGAACTTCCCTTGGGTTGTATCCAATGCAAAACTGCATCCTAAGTTTGTAGAATCCTTTGCTTTTCAAAAACTGGTGCTTCTTAATGCATTTACACTTTCAATATAAACACAAAGCTGTTAATTATTTTTTTTATAAGAAACACTCTGGGCTTGTAAAAGCAGTCCTTTTGTCCTCTGACTTCCATGACAGTGAAGGTGTTTCACCATTTTACTTTGCCACACCTGTTTTCTCACCTTGATTTAGTTGAATTTATAGATGACTAATTTATCCAGAGAGAGGTTTCTGGAGTTTTCCTTGATCAACTAAAAGTTATATCAGCAAATTTTCTTCCTTTTATATTCCATTATTTTTTTTTCATTATTTTTCTGGAACTGTTTGGCAAACGACATCGTTTAAAATTAACTCTGTTTAGTTTTAATATGCCATGAAATCTGATGCGTTAGTACCTTTTTTTGGATTGTGTTTGAAAAATTGTTCCATGTTTAACTGTAGAGTCTTTTTATCTCAGGAAATATCCCTTTAGCCTGACTTTTTAAATTTTGGTATCTTTATTCTGAAGAATGATGAACATGTTGGCTCTTGATTTTTCTCACCTCTATGGCTACCATTTTCTCTTCCTTTGTTCTCTCTGTTCTTAATGTCTGCATAGAGAGGTTTCCTACTGAGTTTGTTTTCTGCAATGTGTCATTCTCAATTTGATTTTAGTCTTAGGATCATATTTTAATGTTTTAATAGCTTTTCCTTAATTCAACTCGTTTTTGCTATATTCAGTTTTCTTGTCAGGCCAATTTTTCTCTTTTGTTTCATCATGTATAATTATTCCTAGACTTTCATGAGGACAAGATTACCTTTGAAATAACAAAAATAAAATCCTCTTTATGCCAGGTAGCGAGCTGTTTTTCATCTTGAAACCTTCAGAAATTTCTCATTAGTTTCCCATTTTCTTTATAAGTATAATCTAGGATGGTCTACTAAGTAGTGCCCACAATTCACTCCCCCCTCTCTCTTTTGTATAATGGGCTAATGTTTGATTTAATATTCTCCAGCTTTAATTAAATGTTGGTAGTAGTTCTGGTTTCTGGATCTGGGACTAAGAAAGACATGTACCAACTACCTGGCAAACTCTTGGCTTTAATGATCAAAATAAAGATCTTCTTGTGCTAAAATCCAGGAATGAGAATCTGTACTATGCAGAATTCATTCTTCCTACAGGTTTTCCTGTTGTTGTAAAATATAAAAAATAAAAAAGTATGGTTGTCTTTTATTCCCCACTAGGTCCGGCACCTCAGTGATCCAAGATACCTGATAGACATCTTAAATCTCAGTCAACAAAGCGTCTCACCTGCTCTGCTCCATCATATATCACACTGCCAAAGGCCTCTCTCTGAGCCTGGCTGCAATCTCTCTACCTATCTAGTTCCCAAGGCAGGATTTCAAGCTAGAAACATACATCTCAACTCTGTGGCTGCCCAGACTAACCGCTGCACAATTTCTTTCTTTCTTTCTTTTTCTTTTTTTTTTACTTTTTTTTTTTTTTTTTTTTTTTTTTATTTTTATCATCTTTTTTTCATCTTTATTAACTTGGGTATTTCTTATTTACATTTCGATTGTTATTCCCTTTCCTGGTTTCCAGGCCAACATCCCCCTAACCCATCCCCATCCCCTTCTATATGGGTGTTCCCCTTACCATCCTCCCCCCATTGCCGCCCTCCCCCCAACAATCACGTTCACTGGGGGTTCAGTCTTGGCAGGGCCAAGGGCTTCCCCTTCCACTGGTGCTCTTACCAGGCTATTCATTGCTACCTATGAGCTTGGAATCCAGGGTCAGTCCATGTATAGTCTTTAGGTAGTGGCTTAGTCCCTGTTTTGTTGGCACTGTTGTTCTATGGGGTCTCAAGTCCCTTCAAGCTCTTTCAGTCCTTTCTCTAATTCCTTCATCAGGGGTCCCGATCTCAGTTCAGTGGTTTAATGATGGCATTCCCTTATGTATTTGCTATATTCTGGCTGTGCTGGTTCAACTGGAGGTCAGCATGTAGAGGAATGTAAATCGATCCATTCTTATCACCCTGTACAAAGCTTAAGTCCAAGTGGATCAAGGACCTCCACACCAAACCAGATACACTCAAACTAATAGAAGAAAAAGTGGGGAAGAATCTCGAACACATGAGCACTGGAGAAAAGTTCCTGAAAAAAACACCAATGGTTTATGCTCTAAGATCAAGAATCAACAAATGGGATCTCATAAAACTTCATAGCTTCTGTAAGGCAAAGGACACTGTTGTTAGGACAAAATGGCAACCAACAGATTGGGAAAAAATCTTTACCAATCCTACAACTAAGAGAGGGCTTATAAGCAAAATATATAAAGAACTCACGAAGTTAGCCTGAAGGGAGATACATAACCCTATTAAAAAATTGGGTTCAGAGCTAAACAAAGAATTCGCAGCTGAGGAATGCTGAATGGCTGAGAAACACCTAAAGAAATGTTCAACATCTTTAGTCATAAGGGAAATGCAAATCAAAACAACCCTGAGATTTCACCTCACACCAGTGAGAATGGCTAAGATCAAAAACTCAGTTGACAGCAAATGCTGGCAAGGATGTGGAGAAAGAGGAACACTCCTCCATTGTTGGTGGGATTGCAGACTGGTACAACCACTCTGGAAATCAGTCTGGAGGTTCCTCAGAAAATTGAACATTAAATTTCTTACACTTAAATCGCTACATTAAAGAACACACAACACAATAACCTTTGACCCAGTTGATAAGACATAATTGTCCATCTAAACATACAAAGCCCAATACACTTCCATCCCTTAAAAACATTCGTAACAACCTGTAAGGGTACAGCATGGAATCTTTTTTTTTTTTTAATCTTTTTTTTTCCATCTTTATTAAATTGGGTATTTCTTATTTACATTTCAAATGTTATTCCCTTTCCTGGTTTCCAGGCCAACATCCCCCTAACCACTCCCCCTCACCCTCTATTTGTATGTTCACCTCCCCATCCTCCTCCCATTACCGCTCTCCCCCCAATAATACTGTTCACTGGGGGCCCAGCCTTGGCAGGACCAAGGGCTTCCCTTTCCACTGGTGCCCTTACTAGGCTATTCATTGCTACCTATGCATTTGGAGACCAGGGTCAGTTCATGTATAGTCTTTGGGTAGTGGCTTAGTCCCTGGAAGTTCTGATTCGTTGGCATTGTTCATATGGGCTCTCAAGCCACTTCAGCTCTTGCAGTCCTTTCTCTGATTCCTTCAATGGAGGTCCCGTTTTCAGTTCAGTGGTTAGCTGCTGGCATTCGCCTATGTATTTGCTGCTGTGTCTCTCAGGAGAGATCTACATCCGGTTCCTGTCAGCCTGCACTTCTTTGCTTCATCCATCTTATCTAGTTTGGTGTCTGTATATGTATGGGCCACACGTGGGGCAGGCTCTGAATGGGCATTCCTTCAGCCGCTGTTCTAAACTTTGCCTCCCTATTCCCTCACAAGGGTATTCTTGTTCACCTTCTAAAGAAGGAGTGAAGCATCTGCATTTTGGTCATCCTCCTTGAGTTTCATGTAATTCAAGCATTTGGCTAATAGCCGCTTATCAATGAGTGCATACCATGTGTGTTTTTCTCCAATTGGGTTACCTCACTCAGGATGATATTTTCCTGTTCTATCCATTTGCTTATAAATTTCATAAAGTCATTGTTTTTGATAGCTGAGTAGTATTCCATTGTGTAGATGTACCATTCCTCTGTTGAAGGGCATCTGGGTTCTTTCCAGCTTCTGGCTATTATAAATAAGGCTGCTATGAACATAGTGGAGCATGTGTCTTTGTTATATGTTGGAACATCTTTTGGGTATATGCCCAAGAGAGGTATAGCTGGATCCTCAGGCAGTTCAATGTCCAATTTTCTGAGGAATCTCCAGAGTGATTTCCAGAATGGTTGCAATTCCATCAACAACGGAGGAGCGTTCCTCTTTCTCCACATCCTCGCCACCATCTACTGTCACCAGAGTCTTTGATCTTAGCCATACTGACTGGTGTGAGGTGAAATCTCAGGGTTGTTTTGATTTGCATTTCCCTTATGACTAAAGATGTTGAACATTTCTTTAGGTGTTTCTCAGACATTTGACATTCCTCAGCTGTCAATTCTTTGTTTAGCTCTGAACCCCATTTTTAATACGGTTATTTGTCTCCCTGAAGTCGTGAGTTCTTTGTATATTTTGTTTATAAGCCCTCTATCTGTTGTAGGATTGGTAAAGATTTTTTCCCAATCTGTTGGTTGCCATTTTGTCCTAACAACAGTGTCCTTTGCCTTACAGAAGCTATGAAGTTTTATGAGATCCCATTTGTCGATTCTTGATCTTAGAGCATAAACCATTGGTGTTTTTTTCAGGAACTTTTCTCCAGTGCTCATGTGTTCGAGATTCTTCCCCACTTTTTCTTCTATTAGTTTGAATGTATCTGGTTTGGTGTGGAGGTCCTTGATCCACTTGGACTTAAGCTTTGTACAGGGTGATAAGCATGGATCGATCTGCATTCTTCTACATGCTGACCTCCAGTTGAACCAGCACTATTTGCTGAAAATGCTATCTTTTTTCCATTGGATGGTTTTGGCTCCTTTGTCAAAAATCAAGTGACCATAGGTGTGTGGGTTCATTTCAGGGTCTTCAATTCTATTCTAGTGGTCTATCTCCCTGTCTCTTTACCAATACTATACAGTTTTATCACTATTGCTCTCTAATACCACTTGAGTTCAAGGATAGTGATTCCCCCAGAAGTTCTTTTATTGTTGAGGATAGTTTTAGGTATTCTGGGTTTTTTGTTATTCGAGATGAATTTTAAAATTGTTTTGTCTAACTCTATGAAGAATTGGATTGGAATTTTGATCGGGATTGCATTGAATCTGTAGATTGCTTTTGGTAAGATGGCCATTTTTACTATATTAATCCTGCCAATCCATGAGCATGGAAGATCTTTCCATCTTCTGAGTTCTTCTTCAATTTCTTTCATCAGAGGCTTGAAATTCTTATCACACAGATCTTTCACTTCCTTGGTTAAAGTCACACCAAGGTATTTTACATTATTTGGGACTATTATCAAGGGTGTCTTTCCCCTAATTTCTTTCTCAGCTCGTTTCTCTTTTGTGTAGAGGAAGGCTACTGATGTTTTTGAGTTAATTTTATACCCAGCCACTTTGCTGAAGGTGTTTATCAGGTTTCAACAGAACCAAAAGCTGGTTCTTTGAGAAAATCAACATGATAGATAAGCCCTTAGCCAAACTAACCAGATAACACAGAGAGTGTGTCCAAAGTAACAAAATCAGAAATGAAAAGGGACACATAACAATAGAATCAGAAGAAATTCAAAAAATCATCAGATCCTACTACAAAAGCCTATATTCAACAATAATTGAAAATCTGGTGGAAATGGACAGTATCCTAGACATATACCAGGTACCAAAGTTAAATCAGGAGCAGATAAACAGTTTAAATAACCCCACAACTCCTACAGAAATAGAAGCAGTCATTAAAAGTCTCCCAACCAAAAAGAGCCCAGGTCTAGATGGGTTCAGCGCAGAATTCTATCAGACCTTCATAGAAGACCTCATACCAATACTATCCAAACTATTCCAAGATATTGAAACAGACGGAGTGCTACCAAATTCCTTCTATGCAGCCACAGTTACTCTTATACCTAAACCACAAAAAGACCCAACAAAGAAAGAGAACTTCAGACCAATTTCCCTTATGAATATCGATGCAAAAACACTCAATAAAATTCTTGCAAATTGAATCCAAGAACACATCAAAACAGTCATCCGTCATGATCAAGCAGGCTTCATCCCAGGTATGCAAGGATGGTTTAATACATGGAAAACCATCAACGTGATCCATTATATAAACAAACTGAAAGATAAAAACCACATGATCATTTCATTAGATGCTGAGAAAGCATTTGACAAAATTCAACACCCCTTCATGATAAAAGTACTGTAAAGAACAGGAATTCAAGGCCCATACCTAAACATAGGAAAAGCCATATACATCAAACTGGTAGCTAACATTAAACTAAATGGAGAGAAACTTGAAGCAATCCCACTAAAATCAGGGACTAGACAAGACGGCCTACTCTCTCCCTACTTATACAATATAGTTCTCAAATTCCTAGTCAGAGAAATCAGACAAGAAGAGGAGATCAAAGGGATACAGTTTGGAAAGGAAGAAGTCAAAATATCACTATTTGCAGATGATATGATAGTGTATTTAAGTGATCCCAAAATCTTAATGTCACCTGCCATATTGTCCTGCCACAGCATCTCTCCCTCTCCCTCCTGTCTTTTCCTCCTTTCCATTCCAGTCTCCTCCTCTTCCTTCAAACTTGTCTCCCACCCACCCTTCCTTCTTGTCCAATGGCAGGCTTCCTTCTGTCTTGTACTTGCCTCACCTGTGACATCTTCTCACATTTTCCCTTCCCCATTACCATCCCCTGTTGCCTATAAAACCACCTTCCACTCTTAAGTATTTCTTCTAACAATGGTGAAGAAAACCTTAGCAGTAAGTCAGATTGGAAGGTACTTACCCAGCAAGTGACAACACATAGATTTTCAGAAATGTCTATCTTAAAATTTATTACTACCATATCTGCACTCATTATTGAACTGAGAGATTTTATCCTAACGTTGGATTTTAAAATTTTTTATTAGTATTTGGATGACCATAAAATTTATCATAAGATCTACCATTAAAAATTTGTGATTTTCTGTATTTTTGTGTTTTAATGGAAAGTTGAGAATTAATCTTTTTTTATTTTCAGCACAATTAGAAGTCTTGTAAATCTTTTTATTGTAGAACAAAATTAAAACTGAGAGTAGGAAAAAAACTCTCTTTTTTGTTTTTTTGGTGTGGCTTGTACCTGTTGATATTTACTACACTAGAAATTAAAAAGGGGGGGCAGAGAGTTAGTAGAGTGCAGGCTTAGTGTATGTAAAAGCTCTGGTTTTTATCACTTACATCAAAATAATAAAAGTAATTGTAATAATCATATTATTGTTCATATATATTCATTTTTTTTAAAAAATCTGTATTTTCAGAAACAGATGAAAAACTAGTGCAAATAACACTTTTTCTCATCTTGCAAAACACTTTACTGAGCTGCGTCATGGAAGATAATTATATCCTATGTTCACTCTGTTGTTATATGTTAATTAATTAGATTATATGAAGAAAACCTATCCTAATGAGTACGTGGTGAATAAGAAAAAATACCTGAGGGATCCTTAGACCTCAGAGAAATAGCACATTAAACTGTGTTGCCATAGCAACTACACAACATAGATCAGATGATTACCAAAAAAATCAAGGTTACATGGTTTATCTAGCTAGTAAATAGGAAAACTGAACTGAGATCCGGATACAAACCCTTTAGTTTCTTATACACATTTATAACCACCATGTGGACCAGGCCCACTTATGTTATTTTATATTTAGGTTTGTGTAGCTCCATGTACCTAAAGGTTCTGAGAAGTCTGCTTCACATTTAGATCAATCTCAGTGTCCAGGAAGCAAAAGATAATTTTTGCTGTATGACATGTGTTGTTTTTAATCTACAGGAGAAAGAAGGAAAGCATCAGAAAGAGGGTACAGCCTCTTAATTCATTCTCCCAGCACCTAATGTTTCACGGAGCTTGATGTCCAGCTGTCTAATAAGAAACTCTATGCTCTAGAAGAGACTCACTATGAAGGGAAAAGTGCAAAAACTCTCAGTTATGAATGGGAATGATATTAGGGTGGGACTTTAAATCTGACTGACCCAGCCTTATGGCAATAGGAATGTAGTTAAACATTCGTCCCACCTTTCCTAAATGTGAAATACTATCTACTGTTATGCAAGAGAGTGTATTAGCAGGTGTAATGCAACAGGCCTTTTAGAAAAACGAACAGGGAAAATAGTAATTATGAAAACAGTGGAACTGGTGGTCTAATGCTGGGAGCAATTAATGCTCTAGTGAAAAATAATTAAAGACTGAGAGTGATTTAATCAATTAACAATGAAGTGTGAAATCCACATGGTCTCCAGGGCAGTGTACAACATTTTTCATTTCATGAAGAAATAATTTAGAAATCTGAAGATCAAAGAGAGTTCCAAGGAAAGCCAAATTCTCCACCTTGGCAGATCTTCGACACAAAGGGTAGAGACCTTATAAGAAATAATGAGGTGGTTAATATGGATTGCTGAATGTTAATATCTTATATTCGCTAATTTTGTTAAATCTTTTGCACTTATTCAAGTGCTCTGCCTCTCCCTGGTTTTTTGTTTGTTTATTTGGTTGGTTGGTTGGTCTTTTTTTGTTGTTGTTGCTTTTGGTTTTGGTTTTTTTTTTTAAATGTGTTCTTTCCTCTGTTCACTTGAAGATCTTCAAGGATCTCCTTCTTCCACCCATGGTGCTGCTGCCTATCCCACTTTGCTCCAGACAACACTAAAGTAAGGTGTAGATAAGTCAACAGGTAAAGACTTGAAATTGATGCAGGATGGAAGAGACTATAATCAAAGTCCCTTACTAGCAATGCATGGTAGAGTATTAAATGGCTGGATTCTGAAAGTACTCGATCGAGGGAGACTGAAAAGCATATAGCATGCATAAGAGAGAATGGAAAACCTTGACAAGAACCTTGATAAATCCCAATGTTCTGTTTGAGAAAGCAGTAGCCCAAAGTAATTGAACTTGGGATGCCAACAATGTCATATCAGGCAGTAAATGGCAGAAGAGATAGATAAAGGACTTGGTAGTTCTGGGGTTTGCCCAATGAGAAGTCATGGGAATGAAGCAAATGGATACACCACTGGAAGCCTGGACTTCTATTTTCAAAGTAAGTGAGATTGGTACTACCATTACTGAGTAAGGAAGTGGATCTGTTTGGAAATTTTAAAGCTGAGGTTAGAACAACTGAGCACAGTGAGAGCAATAGGAGTGGTTGTCTCTTACCTGTTCAATACCTGTGGCCACTTTGGTTGCAAGATGATATTATTCTAAGTGGAAAACACAGAGGAGTACTCTGGAGCTTGGACCCTAGACAGCTTTGGAGATAATACTAGGATATAATAATGACAGAGCCAAAATGAACGAATATAACACAGTAATGTAAAGTCATAAACCTTTCTCAATTTCTATACTTCAATCAGGTTCCAACTCAGAATCCACTGACTTTAGAAAAAATTCATTTTCCAGAAATAGGCCACACATGTTCATGGAAAACCCTATTCCATAATGACCTCCTCCCATTTACCTAGTTATCTAAAAGACATGAGAGTAATTCTGAGAACTACTGTAGACATTAAGCACTGGTATTCAATCATTTGAAATACTAAAAGAGCTTTCCTGTTGGAGAGAGGACATGTAGGCATCAAGTAATAGCTATCTTAGTACAGGTCTGGTTCATCTCCCTTGTTCTCAGAACCAATGGGCCATGGTCATACAACAATTTCCTCCTAACTGAAGCACCCTCTCAGAAAGGATGTGGGGCTCATGAAACTGGGAAGTAAAAAAAAATGCATGTCTGGGAAAGTTGAAACTTGCAGGATTCATGTGAGCTCCTCCTTACAATTATGGAAGCAGTAAGAAACTGCCTGGGAAGGAAACAAACCAGTCAAGCTGCCGAGAAGATTCTCGCACCTGTCAAGCTGCCTATGAGTTGTGCAGAGAGCTCTAGAAACATGGCTTTCATACATCTCACCATGTTGGGTGGGGTTTTCAGTGATGTAACGAGCTTTCCATCACTTGCATCTGCTGTTGGTAACCCCAATAAATCATTGACTTACCAAGTTGGGCTTCACCTAATTGTTCCTTTGGTCTGTTGTAGATGACCTGTCTGGGGAGAGTAGACTTGTGTCACAACTCTCTAGAAAAAGTCCCACAACAGTAATTTTGCTAGCAAAGGATAATTGACTGGAAACAACCACATCCTAACCTTTTGTTGCTTAGCTACAGAACAAGAGTTATCATAGTGGCAGAAATCAAGTGGGAGTTATGAAGCCTGAGGGAAAGTAGCAAGTGAAAAACATTCCATTCTTAGTAATGACAGAGATTAGTCTCATCCTTAAGGAGCTACATGACACAAAAGAGATAATCCTCAATATATCTTTATTACATTTATCAGTCTGGATGGCTGCGAGCTCACTCCAATGATAACCCAGTAATTTCAATCTGCTTCCTTGGACAGGTTATGCACATAGCCCATAGCACAACCCTAGTGCCCATTTGAGCAGACAACCCACACATTGCATCGAAACAACCCAGGCCTTAAACAAGGATTTTAATGAGTTAAATGTAATATAGATACAGAGAACAAAGCATTTTTTAAAATAAAATAACACACATTATTAAAAATAAGGAGATAATTATGATCACAGATCAGATTCAGAACAAGGAGGATTTGGGTCACACTATCATGTAAATCTACACAAATCCACTGTGAGTTTCTTGGTAAAAGCAAAGGAGAGAGTATACAATACATTTCTGATTGCATAGCAAGAAAAGTAGTAATAAAACCTAAAGCCAAATTCACTATCATTTCTTCTGGAAGCATATGGAATATTTTGCACTAAACTAGGTGGAACCTGGTGCTCAATCTTGGTCTATGTAGTGGTGGAATGAGTCTGTCCATTTTACTGGTAAAATATCAGAAGGATTATCTTGACATGTATTGTTCCACACAGTTAAGAAATATGTCTTTTCCAGCTTGCCTTAACCTGTTAAAATGAGAGAAAGTTGACATCTTCATGTATGCCCCATAACTACCTCATTCTCTTACTGGGAAGGAATGGTGGAAACAATGATTGTCCCTCTCTGGTCCCAACAACTCCTAATAGTGTAGAAAGTAGTAGAGGTGCAGAATCTCTAATCATTGTAATGACAAACATACGTACTTTCTGGTCACATGCGGACAAGTACCTAGATTCATCTAATATAGGTGTCTTCCTAATATTTTACCCATCTTTGGACTATCTAGCATCTTCCTACTGGAAGTTATGCATAGGGCAGCAGGATTACTTACATATTTATTTTGAACTACCAACATGAAGAGACCTAGATTTTGTCCTTTTATTAAAAAGATTTTTTTCTCACATAATGTACCCTGATTGTGGTTTATCCTCTGTACTCTTCCCAGCTACTCCACATCTCCCCTCCCCCCTGGATCCACTCCATTTCTGTCTCTCATTTGAAAAGAAACAGGTTTCTAAGGGCTAATAAAAAAATAAAAGAAGGTAAGACAAAAGCTAAACCAGCAGAGTTGGACAAGAAAAATAAATAGAAGGAAAAGAGTACAAGAGAAGACACAAGAGTAAGAGACCTACTTGTTCTGTCACAGGAATCCCATACAAACACTAAACTGGAGGCCATGGTACATATGCAGAGGATGTGGTGTAGACCTTTGCCAACCCTGTGCATATGCCTCAGTCTCTATGAGCTCATATGAGCTTTGCTCATGTTAATTTAGAAAGCCTTATATTCTTGGTGTCTTCCTCCCTATCTGGTCCTTACAGTCTTTCTCCTTCATATTCTGCAGTTTCCTTGAGCCCTGAGGGGAAGGATTTGATACAGCCATCCCACTTAAGGCTAAATGTTCCAAAATTTCTCACTCTCAGCATAATGTCTGACTGTGGGCCTCTGTATTTGTTCCCATCTGCTGCAGGAGGAAGCTTCTCTGATGATGGCTGAGCGAGGCACTGATCTATGAGTGTGGAAGAATGACCTTAGGAGTCATTTTATTGCTATGGTCAACTACTTACTTATTTTAGGACAGTAGTATCTGGCTTTATCCTAGATCCCTGGGTTATCTAGTCTCTTGTTCTTGCTCACTAAGGCAGTATTGGGTATGGGTTCCATCTCTTAAAGTAAGCCTTAACTCAAATCAGATATTTATTGCTCACTTCCACAAGCTTTGTGCCACCGTTGCCCTAACTACATTGTGGTATCACACCATTGTGGCTGACTTAGTATTTGTGTTATACTTTTAGTAGTATAGAGAATATTTTCCTGTACCAAAGGCTTTATGTAGGCACCATCTTGATTTTTCCATGTTCAGTGAGTTTTGTAGGTGTTGTCTCCAGCAACAGGGCCTTGTTATCAGTTTTGAGAGAGCAACATATAGTCTTGACAACAATCTGAGTGGTTTGGGGATTCCTATTGGAACCATTTGGCCAACAATTCAACTGAATGTAACCCAATCCCAGTATTGGAAGCTTCATCTGAAGGTAAGAGATGGCTAGTTGGGTCTTTACCATTATTTGACAATTTCATTTAGATAGCATTCTTATATTTATATATTTTAGGAACATTCCACTACATTAGGTTTCCATGCTAGTCTCGCCAATAGTCCTTAATCTTAGCTGTCTCTACCTGTATGTTTTCTCTTGCTCAATCTTCTTTCCCTCTCCCCACTTGATCCTCCAGTAATAACCCATATCTGTCTCTTCTATTTCCCTGTTCTAATGAGCTCTATTTGTACTTCCTATTTCCTTATTCTATACCTATTCTCGGTGATCCTACAGATTTTATTAAAAACCTGGTCTTTTGAGAAGGCATGAGAGGACTTATTTTACTTTAGAGTTTATAAATCCTTCACTGAGGGAAGCCAGGACAGGAACTCAAAGCATGAACTTGGAGGTAGAACAGGAGCATAATTCATGGAGTATATGGAGAACCACTTCTTAATGGCTTGTTCCCTAGGAGCCTAGTCTTAAACATAAAAAGGAAAGGAATTTTATTTCCTTTCCTATTTTCTGCATTCTCTCCTTCTTATTCATATCTACACAGAGAGCATACACTTAAGTAGTACTTGAACTAATTTGTACACATGTACAACATATATTATCACATTCACTCACACCTATTTAGTTACTTCGTCATGTGATAGAACACATTCCAGTATCCGAGCAATTTGACTCAATTAAAATATTAAGGAAAGACATTTCATAAAAATCATGAAAATATAAAATGTCCAATTAATAAAGACCATCTTTACTTAGAAGACTTTCTCAAGAAAATAATAAGCATAAATTACACAAAACTTTTCATAGCAGTTGTATTTGTCCTAATAAGGGATCATATCAAGATTAGTCTTTAATTCCTCTATTCACTGGGATTTAATCCAGAAACTGCAGAAATTTTGGCTGATATGGAAGTGTAAATTTACTGTAAGTCTTAGATCAGACAAAAATTTTGACTTTGGCAAGGAAGACTATGGAAAACAGAGTACACTGGTTTAGGCTCTGAACTGTCCATCTTTAAGACAGCCAGGAAGAAATGCTAAGTACGAAACAGCCTATGGTAAAGATCAACTGGAACATCAAAGGAGAACTGGGGTTCACTTAGCTGTCTAATGAGTCCAAACATCAGTGGAATGTGGACCTACAGAAGAAAATGAGGCTCTTTCTCAAGGACCTGCACATGTTCAGGACTGTTATCATCTGGAAAAATCTACAAGATGAATTTCTGGTCTACCTTTGCACAGTGTTGGATGTCTACAACCATACTATTCTCTCGAAGTGTTATGACCATTGCTTTTTTAAAATTTTGCAAATCTTGTCGAATTTGTCTGGCATTCAATTCTAATCAGGAACCATACGAGGAAGAAGATTCTCAGAAATCCATTTTCAGCTCAGATGATATTGATAGAAAGATGAGAGTTTGCTCATTAGAATTTTACTAACCCTATTTACATCTTTTCAGTATATTTAGTTTCTGGGTAAATATTTTAGAACATGATGCAGTCCTTACTTACACAACTGAAAGCACACTTATTCTTTAAAGGTGTCACTGATTTAAACATGAACCTTGAAATTAATCAACATCAACATACTTTATATTAGATGAAAAATAGAAGGGGGACAAAAATTTACAAACACACACACAAATTTAAGGAAGAAATACAATATATATTAATTTAATCTCCCATCCATTTTTATTGATTCTCTTTGCTGCCAGCAGGCACACAGACTTACCATTGATGTCATGCTTGCTGAAGTAGCTCAAACTTTATCCAGGACTGTCTGAGTCATGAGAAAGACTAACTTTACTAGTTATTACAGTTTTCTATTAACTTTACTACAGGATTAGAAATACTAAATCGTCTGACTCTGGGTGACCTACATTTAGGAAATAACCATTTTTATGCCCAATATTTAGTAGAAATTCATTCTGCCCCTTGACTTGTAGCACCTTTGAAAGAATTTAAATGTGCCTTCTTGCTTACAAGCATCATGGTTTTTCAGGAGTAGCCTCAGCTTCTAATTTAACTGAACCATTGCCAGATCCCCCATTGTAAGCATTAGTCTCTAAGAAAATAAGATCCTTCTTAAATCAATAGAGTCTAGAGTTCAAAAGAGTAGACATAAAAATTCTGCTAGGGGGTTCATTGAGGGTCCAAGTTAGAGAAACCACAGCTATGTCTTGACCTTGCTATATGAGGAACACCGCTATAATAAGATTACTGATTTACAGTATGAAAACTGTTCAGAGGATATGATCTTAGCTCTTCCTAAGGACATTGCCCCTCCCCTGAAGATGCAACTAAATTCTCAAAGGTCTATCCACCATTTAGTAGCTGTTAAATAAATTCCTGGGTCAGAAATGAAGTTTTGTAAAATGTCAATCATGAAGAGGCATGCAAAGATAGTGGTATTAACATATGTGCAGGGGAAGACAAAGTTATGCATTAAACTAGTCTTTTTTTTTTCCAGCAAATACAAAGTGCTGCTCCTTTCATAATAATAATAATAATAATAATAATAATAAAAAAAAACCACTGCAACCACTCTCCCAAGTGAGAGCTGGCTGATGTTTCTGGGGAACGATGTTGCCAGAAAATTCTTATAAATCTTTTGTTAGACTAGACTCAAATATTCTCCTTTGCGAACGTGAGTATAAAGAATTTTGCAAGAGCCACACGTACAGTTAACACAGGGGAAACTAGGACTAGAAACATGGGCCACATGCATTTGGACAACATAGACAAGACTGTATTACCTTTCTAATATCATAAAATTGAAACTTAACTAACACCTTCACTAGAAAACTCCAATTTCACGGTAGGTGCCTTAGCTGGTACACCAACCTGGTGACCCAGGTCCTGAGATTCCATGTTTACTACAGGCATCAATAGATCAAGAACTGTTCTTTGAAAAGATAATTGATGCCTTTAGACGAAGTATACCACACATCCAAATGCAATGGTCTGTACAATTCCTTACTTCCAAAAGCATGATAATGGATCTTAACATTGTCTTATTTCCCACAGATGCTATAAACACCATTACCTTTCTGGTTCTATGACCCAAGGAGTTCAGTGTTTTGTCTATCACCCTTGACCTTACAAACAGACATAGTTTGTTCTAGAACTGGTTCAGTTACCCTTCAATACTTTAAAAATTAATAGATGAATAAATAAATAAATAAATAAATAAATAAATAAATAAATCCTTTCAGAAGAAGTACCTGGTATCTACAAAATCCAAAGGAAAAAAATTTCTAGACTGTGTCTTCCTTTATAATAATAAAGTTATAGAAAGGGTAACCTGTTTCACTACATCAGGAAGAATAACCCCTCTAAGGTCAGGTACAAATAGGAGTGGAAAGCCCTAAATTTTTTGGTTCTGTTACCCCCACTTTGCACACTTCCATTTTACTTCAGTGCTTTTATGAAAATAGCTATTTCTACTTGTCAGTCAACCGCATATCCACAAGGCAATGGCTTAGCATGGTGTTCTTGGGATTGGCAAAGCAGTGAAGATACCCATAGAATAGATAAATAATAGATCAGAGAGTCAGAATAGTCCTGAGGTAGAGTGCTGAAGATGTTTCACATCTTTCAACTGTGCAGGCTACCATCTGTGATATTTGTTAAACATCACTGAAGAGAAGAACATCCTTGCGAGAAACAACAACTAAATACCAAATAGTAATTTCTCCAGAATTCTACAGAATTGGAATTGCTACCTGAATAGATGTGATGTAACCATAATGTTGCTGTCTTCTGCACTTGACAAATATGCGGTAAGCTGAGCAAGAATAAAGCAAGGATCTCTATGTCTGTATATTCCAAGCCTTTGATATTGCCAATAATTCTTATAGAACCTCTTAGAAAGCTGTATGGCATTTAGTATACTATCTGGGAAAGAATATTCATTTTCAGTGATTGTACTTGGTACTGTCTGGGCTAGAAAAATTAGTGGTGGAAATCAACATAATGTTGAGTATGGTACTCAGTCTATACATTCATAACTGGAGGATGATTATGCAAAGGATTGGGGCTTTAGGGAGCCCACTGTGAAGTAACTACAAATCAAAACACTTTTCTGACTCCTAGAGGTCTTTCCTCTGACCACTGGATTGCAGTGATAGTCGTGCTTCTAAATTTTTGCTAATTCAGAGCCAGTGAATGACAGTTCCCAAAGTTTGGGCTATTTCCTCCTCTAAAATACATAGTCATCCTAACCTTTACCTTTTGATTAAAAACTGAGAAAGAGCATCCACAGTGTAAAGTTTTGACTCTAAGCATGGTTCTTCCACAGGTATGCCTCAACTCCTACTTCATTTACGTCCTCTGAGTGAGTCTTGGAGAGGTTCTAAGAATCTTATAGTCCAAGCTATGAAATTATTATAGGAAAGTCCAAATAGAAAGTTTATTCTTCTCTTTCATTTTCTTCCTTCTTTTCTTTTCTTTTCTTCCTCCCTTTTTTTTTCTGGAAAGAACATTGACAATCTAGGTTGCCAAATGAAAAAGTGGTGCCCTTTACTATGAGTCACACATATTTCTAGTCCAGGAGCTGAGTGATTTCAGAAGATCAATCAGTATGAACCAGAAGATGTGAAACTCTCCCTGGTCCCCAAGCCTGCTGATGAAGTGGAAGATGGCCAAGGGCCCACATGATCTGCAGAAGCATTGAGTTCTGAAGACATTTAGGGTTCCGTGGCCACTCTTGCCTCCCAAACCCCATGTGCATTCCTTTAGAGCTAATCCTAAATTAAATTCACCCAAGAGTGGGAATAAATAGCTGTGCCTTAAGTGATTTGACAATGTAAGTAAAAATACATGCCTGTAGGGGTATGCATTGACACACATGTGCAGTAATCTTGTTTTTAAATCCATTTTTACTGCTGTGTATTGACTTTGACTCACTTGAACTTTCAAGTTTGGGTTACTACTTTCTTGGTGTCACAATGAGTGAATTCTGATATACATTTTCATTTTTCTGCTTGATTTTTGGATAGGGAAACTGTATATTTACAGATGAAATAATGTAGAGTTAATGATTTTCTTTTCCAGTGTTTCTCATATTAATATATAGTCTCAATATTTAAATGTTCTCACCAGTCTATATGACAATCAGTTATTGCATGTGAATTTCAAAAGCACATTTACATATATACAATGCATATTTCAGCAAGCATAGTTGGTAAATTATCTTATGCTTTACATCATTCAAAACAAATTTTACCTTGTATTTGATATTTTCAGTCAAAGTGTCAGAAGATAGGAATTTTCTGAAACTGATCTTAGGCTCAGTTCATATCTTCATGAAAATACTGATTGGAAAGTTATTTGCCCAGAACATCTAGTGACAGTATCTTAGTTGATATTGGAAGCAAAAGCTCTACAGAAAAAATAAAAAAGGAATTATAGAAAAGATAAGATCCAAAGTTCCCCACCACAGTAAACTGGATGGGATGTTGCTACCACTTTTTCCTGGCTTGCAATTATCTCAGCCATTACGACTTGAGATGCCTTTTAAGTAGTTAACTTCCCATTTAGTAGAGAACATTAATCTGCCCCTAATGGATGGCAGCAAGAAGGAATGTAAATCCAAATCTAAATTGTTCACATGACCTCAGCAACTCCTGAGAAAAGGAGGGAAGGAAGAAAGGGGACCATGGCCATCAGCCCTAGCCTTATCCGACATGCGCTCTTATCACTAGAGAAACCATTTGCTTTCAGATTCTTAGTCTCTTTGACAAAATAATTTAATAGCACACTGTGAAGGAATCCCAGGGACAGTTTTATTAAACTTTGAGAGAAAAGCAGTGGGACAGGCAGGCTCATCGAGAAAAAGTCACGTCACTGAAGTTAGGTACATGCATCAGAGAAAGAAAGAAGTTAGGTTTATGCATCACAGTAAGAAAATGCAGAATGTCAGGAAGAGGGAAGCATGTTTAAGCTTTTGGCCTGGATCTAAAGAAATAAAGAAAAAGAAAATGCATGCTTAGAGCCAAGCCACTGCAGAGTTTAGGAGACACCTGAATCCAATCCAGGCATATATATGGATTGGAGAGAGAGAGAGAGAGAGAGAGAGAGAGAGAGAGAGAGAGAGAGAGAGAGAGAGAGGAGAGAGAGAAGAAGAAGGAGGAGGAGGAGGAGGAGGAGGATGAAGAGGAGGAGGAGAGGAGGAGGAGGAAGAGGAGGGAGAGGAAGAGGAAGGAGGAAGATGATTTGCAAATGTTGGAAGGCCCACATAGGTTTTACATTCTTACATAGCTTCTAAAATTGAAGTAAGGAAATGGCACAAATGACCAACTTGATCCCTTTTCCAAGAAGGAAGTCGAACTTGGATGTGGCTTATTGGTACAGTGGCTGCCATACATGTGCAAGGCTGAGGGTATGCCTCCTGAAGTGAGACAAAACTCACAAGAAACTGTAGAAACTCCAAAGGGACTAGATCTCTACCCCTTTCTGGATCTCAGTTACTTAGGAAATATGATCTGGACACAGTCATACATCAAGAACAAATTACTAATCATCAACAATTGTGTTTACTCAAGAAACTAAGGGCAAATTATTCTTCACTCCAAGACTTTCTAAGTACAGACAAATGCTAATCAATATGTACTCATATCTATCTGTAGCCTAAGTAGGTCCTCAAGTGAAAATACTTTCAAACACAATGACTTTCATTCTTTCACATAAATAAATAAAAAATGTGATTGAGGAGCACACAGTTAAGAAAAGTTTTCTTTGCATTTTTGGATGTTTTACAGTTTTAAATGAAAATGTAGTTACAATATTGCTGTTTATTTCCTTTTCTTCCACAACTCTGTCCATGTAGTGCCCATTCCATCTCCGAGCCTCCACTTTAAATCTATTGACTGTGCATGCGTGTGTGTGTGTGTGTGTGTGTGTGTGTGTGTGTGTTTGTGTGTGTGTACATATATTTGAATAAATGAAAACACAACCTGCTAAGACCACTAAGTGTTGTGTGTAATGTACTATACAGCCAAACTATACCACTCCTTCACATCTGTCCAAAAGACTGTGTATCCTATTCCATAGATAATTGCTTGGCCATTTAGCAACTTTTAGTGGAATTTAAAAAAGTAGCTGGAGACTTGAGTTGATGACATTTCCTTTCTTATCTCTTTTATTCCAGTTATATCAGTAAATCTGTATTTTTCCCACAATAATTTTAAATCTGTCTCTGAAAACATTTGGGTCTTTATGTATGACTTTGCATATTCACATAGACATATCAGCTATCATAGACAATAATTTATTCAAACAGTGAACCAATTCACTAGAAAAATTAAGTTATACCAATAGCCTGACTTAATTGACTGCTTTTATTGTGTTGTGTATTAAGATTGATTGAATTATGCAGAGAAGAAATTTTGAAAAATGGACCATTGTGTAATAATAAGCATTGTGTTGAAAGGATTCTTCCACCTAACAAATATCCTCTTGCCTTGCAGAGAAAGGGAGAGAGAGAGAGAGAGAGAGAGAGAGAGAGAGATCCTTCAGTGATTATCAACTTCAGTGAAGAAATAAATAAGAATAAAGACTATCTGGCAACACAAAGCTGTGGAAAGAATATAAACTCAGTAGCTGACTTCATAGAGCACAAACTTAGTGAACAAGAGGTCTTGGGTTTTCTCCCAGCACCACATTCACTGCACATGGTGGTACGTGCCAGCACCTCTAGCAGGAAAGAGATAAGAAATGCCTGTGTTATCATATAATAAAGAACAATGGTGCCCTGAGCACACACAGAAGAAAAATCTACGTCTGTTCACTTATATAATCTCAGTCACTCCTGAGATGATGGCAAGAAAAAGAAAGAAAAGGGGAGAGATCAGCAAGAGCATGGCCACTAAAGATAGAGGCAGGAGAACCAGTTCAAAGTCCTTTTCTATGCACAGTGAGTGTAAGGCCAGGCCGTGTTACATAGGGCACTGTACGATGCAAACAAACAAACAACAGAAAGAGATGCATCATCCCTGTTGTGGGAACTAGTGAGGACCAACACTAGTCCTGTCCTGTGCTTGGGCAGCTATCCCGCCTTAACCTAAGAGCAAGGAAGAAGAGAACTAGCAGGTCAGTGGGAACTGGGTGATATCTAAGGGAAATTTGGAGAAGAATATTGATAATATGAGTCATAACACCTCATGCCTCTCTATTACTTCCTTTGAGAATTTCCTTTCGCTAACTTCTTCCTAGGGTAACAAATGTTCACACAAACTGAAAGCCGTTTAAAAAAATGATTACTTTGCCCACATGAGATCTAAAAATAACAACCCCCTGGTCTCTGCTCAGCATCACTGCCACCTCATGGATTGATGAACTGCGTGTCAACCAAATGCCTCATTATGTTCCTCTGTCCTATGTGGGTTGCCAAATGCATCCATTTTAATGAATGTGAATCATTCCTTATTTTTTATAATTTAGAATCATTGGTTTGTAAGTAAGCCATTAGCTTGGATAAAATTAATAGATCCTGTCAGCTGAAAAGCTGTGTAGCAATGGGGCACATGGCCAAGAGCACTCCCAAAAAGGAGTTGGGAAGGAAGAGGGCCATGCTGGTGAGAGAGAAAGGAAAAATACTTCCTTCATTCTTTAAGGTTAAAAAATACTTTTTATTTATTTATTTTACCAGAAAGCTCAATTTTATGGTGCTGTGGATTAACAGAGTCACAATTTGTCATGGTATTCAAAAATACACTCTATTTCATAGCAAAACTTTTAAAAAAATATCTGTATTTTCTCATAGAAAAAGAATGTTCAGTCTTTCTGGACATGATGGAACTATCAAATTCTGTAGTTCATCAACCTCAAGAGAAGCAAGCGAGACTCTTATTTAGCAAATTCCTCTACTAAGATGATGGCTTTCTGCTTGCTGTGGTTCTGAACAGAACTTGAGCTTCATGGATGTGTTAAGGGAGTATGTGCTGGGATATGCACTGATTCAACCTTTCATTTCCCTCCCCTAACCCCAGGCCTACAACACCCTTGTAAATGGAAGCTTTATCATGTCAGTAATGTTACTTGAATCATTGCTATGTTTTCCACAGTCAGAGAAGGTTTGCATATAGTAGGGCATCAATACATATGTACTAAGTCACTAATCAGAGTACAAGGTTATTCAAACTATCAAAAAATAAATTCATTGGATCCAAAATCTGAGAACTAATGTTTCTCCTCAGTGGTTTCTATCATATACTAACTAAATATAGAATTTGTAAATGAAAAGGAAAATAGTTGATTTCACTATTTTAATTGAATAATGAATTAAAATCGACTTTCAAGATCATATTTTTAAAGATGAAATGCAATGAATTCTATCCCACTATATTGTTTAGCTTGCTTGCTTGCTTGCTTGCTTATTTATTTATTTATTTATTTATTTATTTATTTATTTATTTATTTTAAAAAGACATTTTGCCAGCTAGTGTCTGCTATGGTATTAAGTCCAGTGTATCAGAGGCTCAATTTATTTAACAAATCTGCATAGAAACCCTTTAATGTTGGTCATTGCTACATTTATATAAGACATGAAAACCCACAAAAAGAAAAAAGTGTGCTGCATAGAGCACCCTTAGGTCCAAAGATACATGAAAACTTAGAATTTTAGCAGCACCTGCTGACTCTGAGAAATATTCATGTAAGTTGCTACCCAAACTAGGAAGGCTCACAATGACAGGTATAGAGAATCCAGATGAGTGGTTTTTTTTTTTAATTTTTTATTAGATATATTTCTTTACTTACATTTTTCAAATGTTATTCCCCTTCCCCGTTTTCCCCATCCCTGTCCCTTATATGGGTATTCCCCCCATAAATCCTCCTTCCTGTCCCACCCCCATATTCCCCTGCACTGGGGGGGGGTCCAACCTTGGCAGGACCAAAGGCTTCCCCTTCCACTGGTCCCCCAACAAGGTTATTCTCTGCTATGTACGCTGTTGGAGCCCTGGGTGAGTCCATGTACAGTCTTTCGGTAGTGGTTTAGTCCCTGGAAGTTCTGGTTGGTTGGCATTGTTGTATTTATGGGGTTGCAAGCTCCTTTACCTCTTTCAATCCTTCCTCTAATTCCTCCCAAGGGGGCAGTGTTCTCAGTTTGGTGGTTTGCTGCTAGCATTGACCTCTGTATTGGACATGCTCTGAATGTGTCTCTCAGGAAAGATCTATATCCAGTCCCTTTCAGCATGCATTTTTTAGCTGCATCAATCTTATCTAGCTTTGGTAGCTGTATATATATGGGCCACATGTGGGGCAGCCTCTGAATGGCTGTTCCTTCAGTTGCTACTCTAAACTTTGCTTCCATAAACCCTCCTATAGATATTTTCCCCCCTTTTAAGAAAGATTGGGAGCATCAACATTTTGGTTATCCTTCTTCTTGAGCTTCCTGTGGTCTGTGGATTGCATTTTGGATAATTTGAGCTTTTTGGCTAATATCCACTTATCAATGAGTGCACACCAAGTGTGTTTTTCTGTGATTGAGTTACCTCACTCCGGATGATATTTTCTAGTTCATTCCATTTACCTAAGAATTTCATGAAGTCATTGTTTTTGATAGCTGAGTACTCCATTGTGTACATGTACCACAATTTTTTAATCCATTCCTCTGTTGAAGGGCATCTGGGTTCTTTTTAGCTTCTGGCTATTATAAATAAGGCTGCTATGAAAATAGAGGAGCATGTGTTTTTGTTGTATGTTGGAACACCTTTTGGGTATATGCCCAGGAGAGGTATAGCTGTGTCTTCAGGTAGTGGTATGTCCAATTTTTTTTGAGGAACCTCCAGACTGATTTCCAGTGTGGTTGTACCAGTTTGCAATCCCACCAACAATGGAGGTGTCTTCCTCTTTCTCCACATCCGTGCCAGCATCTGCTGTCACCTGAGTTTCTGATCTTAAACATTGTGACTAGGGTGAGGTGGAATCTCAGGGTTATTTTGATTTGCATTTCCCTGATGGCTAAGGATGTCGAAGTTTTCTTTAGGTGCTTTTTGGCTATTTGATAATCCTCAGCTGAGAATGTTTTATTTAGCTCTGTACCCCATTTTTAATAGGGTTATTTGGCTCTCTGGAGTCTAACTTCTTGAGTTCTTTGTGTATTTTGGATATTAGCCCTCTACCAGATGTAGGATTGGTAAAGATCTTTTCCCAATCTGTTGGTTGCCGTTTTGTCCTAATAACAGTGTCCTTTGCCTTACAGAAGCTTTGCAGTTTTATGAGGGCCCATTTGTTGATTCTTGATCTTAAAGCATAAGTCACTGGTGTTGTGTTCAGGAAATTTTCCCCAGTGCCCATGTGCTCCAGACTCTTCCCCAGTTTTTCTTCTATTAGTTTCAGTGTATCCAGTTTGATGTGGAGGTCCTTGACCAACTTGGACTTAAGTTTTGTACATGGTGATAAGAATGGATCGATTTACATTCTTCTACATGCTGACCTCCAGTTGAATCCACATCATTTGTTTAAGATGCTATCCTTCTTCCATTGGATGTTTTTAGCTTCTTTGTCAAAGATCAAGTGCCCTTAGGTGTGTGGGTTCATTTCTGGGTCCTCAATTCTGTTCCACTGATCTATCTGCCTGTTTCTATACCAATACCATACAGTTTTTATGACTATTGCTCTGTAATACTGCTTGAAGTCAGGGATGATGATTCCCCAGAAGTTCTTTTATTGTCGAGTACAGTTTTTGATATGCTGGGTTTTTCATTATTCCAAATGAATTTGCAAATTGCTCTTTCTATCTCTATAAATAATTGAGTAGGAATTTTAATGAGTATTGCATCAAATCTGTAGATTGCTTTTGGCAAAATGGCCATCTTTACTATGTTAATCCTGCCCATCCTTGAACATGGAAGATCTTTCCATCTTCTGAGATCTTCCTCAACTTCTTTCTTCAGAGACTTGAAGTTCTTGTCATACAGATCTTTCACTTGCTTGGTTAAAGTCATGCCAAGACATTTTATATTATTTGGGACTATTGTGAAGGGGGTCATTTCCTTAATTTCTCTCTCAGCTTCTTTATTCTTTGAGTAGAGGAAGGCTACTGATTTGTTTGAGTTAATTTTATACCCTGACAACTTTGCTGAAGTTGTTTATCAGGTTAAGTAGTTTTCTGGTGGAACTTTTAGGGCCACTTAAGTAATCTATCCTATCATCTGCAAATAGTGATATTTTGATTTCTTCCCTTCCAAATTATATTCCTTTGACCTCCTTTCACTGTCTGATTGCTCTGGCTAGGACTTTGAGTACTATATTTGAGTACTAAGTAAGGAGAGAATGGGCAGCCTTGTCTAGCCCCTGATTTTAGTGGGATTGCTTTGTTTCTCTCCATTTAGTTTGATGTTAGCTACTGGTTTGCTGTATATTGCTTTTACTATGTTTAGATATGTGTTGGGAGCAATGCCCTTAAAACCCTCCATTATTGATGTTAATAGTATAGTTAGAGTTAAGTATGACTGTGTTCATGGAAAATCCCCGGCCAGTTGCAGAAGACTAATACAGATCTGGTGGTCAGGATGCCCAGTGATATGACAAACCTGTGACCTTTCTGAGAAACCAACATTCTGCTGACTAATGATATCTGACATCTGACATCAGGATGCCCAGTGATATGACAAACCTGTAACCTTTCTGAAAAACCAACATCCTGTTGACATCAGCTGATCACACGAGTACTATGTCCTTGGCCTGCGTAGATGCTTCCCACTTCCCCCTCCCTCTGTTACCCCTGCTGTGGTATAAAATCAGCCTTGGGAAAAAATAAAATTGTTGCCTTATTCAGACACTTGTCTTGGCACCCTTCTTTGTGTCTCTTGTCCCCCATTCTCTCCTAGGTGTTCCCCAACCTCCGCTGACTGCCCTGTAGGCCGGGGCAGATATGGGCCTTGGATTCCTATTCTTTCCAGGACTTTTGTCATGAAGGGTTGTTAACTTTTGTCAAATGCTTTCTCAGCATCTAATGAAATGATCATGTGGTTCTTATCTTTTTGTTTGTTTATATAGTGGATAACATTGATGAATTTTCATGTATTAAACCATCCCTGCATCCCTGGGATGAAGCCTACTTGATCATAATGGATGATCCTTTGGCTGTGTTCTTGGATTTGGCTTGCAAGAATTTTATTGAGTATTTTTGCATCAATATTCATAAGGGAAATTGGTTTAAAGTTCTCTTTGTTGGGTCTTTGTGTGGTTTTGGTATAAAGTAATTGTGGATTCATAGAGAGAACTTGGTAGTGCTCCATCTGTTTCAATTTTATGGAATAGTTTGGACAGTATTGGAATGAGGTCTTCTATGAAGGTCTGATAGAATTCTGCACTGAACCCATCTGGACCTGGGCTCTTTTTGGTTGGGAGATTTTAATAACTGCTTCTATTTCTTTGCGAGTTATGGGGTTGTTTAGATGGTTTATTTGTTCCTGATTTATCTTTGGTACCTGCTATCTGTCTAGAAAATTGTCCATTTCCTCCAGATTTTCCAGTTTTGTTGAATATATGCTTTTGTAGTGGGATCTGATGATTTTTTTTTTAATTTCGTCAGATTCTGTTGTTCTCTCTCCCTTTTCATTTCTGATTTTGTTAATTTGGATACACTCTCTGTGACCTCTGGCTAGTCTGGCTAAGGATTTATCTATCTTGTTAAATTTTCTCAAAGAGCCAGCTCCTGGTTTTGTTGATCCTTTGTATAGTCCTTTTCATTTCTATTCGGTTAAATTCAGCTCTGAGTTTGATTATTTCCTGCCTTCTACTCCTCTTGGGTTTATTTATTTCTTTTTTTGTTCTGACTTTTAGGTGTGCTGTCAGCTGTTATAGCTCTCTCTCTGTTTCAGGCACTCAGAGCCATGGGGTTTTCCTCTTTTTCTTTCATTGTGTCCCATAAGTTTGGAATATTTGTATCTTCATTTTTCATTATATTCTAAGAAGTCTTTAATTTCTTTCTTTATTTCTTCCTTGACCAAATTGTCATTGAGTAGAGCATTATTCAACTTCCATGTATACCAGTATTGTCTTAGTGCATGGTGATCTGATAGGATGCATGGGATTAATTCTATCTTCCTGTGTCTGTTGAGGCCTGTTTTGTGACTGATTATATGGTCAATTTGGGAAGGTTCGATGAGTGCTGAGAAAAGGTATATCCTTTTGATTTGGATGGAATGTCCTATGAATATCTATTAAATCCATTTGGTTCATAACTTCTGTTGGTTTCTCTATGTCTCTGTTTTAATTTCTGTTTCCATGATCTGTCCATTGATGAGCGTGGGCTGTTGAAACCTCCTACTATTATTGTGTGAGGTGCAATGTGTGCTTTGAACTTTAGTAAGGTTGCTTTTAAGAATGTAGGTGTCCTTGCATTCAGAGCATAGATATTTAGGATTGAGAGTTCATCTTGGTGGATTTTCCCTTTGATGAATATGAAGTGTCCTTATCTTTTTTAATGACTTTTGGTTGAAAGTCAATTTCATTTGATATTATAATGGCAACTCCAGCTTGTTTCTTTGGGTCATTTGCTTGGAAAGTTGTTTTCTGACCATTTACTCTGAGGTAGTGTCTGTCTTTGTATCTGAGGTGTGTTTCCTCCATGCAGCAAAATGCTGAGTCCTCTTTACGTACCTAGTCTGTTAGTCTATGTCTTTTTATTGGGGAATTGAGTCCATTGATGTTGAGAGATATTAAGGAATAGTGATTGTGGCTTCCTGTTATTTTCGTTATTAGAGGTGGAATTATGTTTGTTTCTCTTTTGGTTTCATTGCAAAAATAATTATATTCTTGCTTTCTGTATGGTGTAGTTTCTCTCCTTATATTGGAGTTTTTCATCTATTATCCTTTGTAGGGCTGGATTTGTAGAAAGATACTGTGTAAATTTGGTTTTGTCGTGGAATATCTTAGTTTCTCCATCTATGCTAATTGAGAGTTTTGCTGGATACTGTTACTTGGGCTGGCATTTGTCTTCTCTTAGGGTCTATATGACATCTGTCCAAAATCTTCTGGATCATAGTCTCTGGTGAGACTATGGTGTAATTCTTATAGGTCTCCCTTTATATATCACTTGACTTTTTTACCTTATTGCTTTTAATATTCTTTCTTTGTTTTGTGCATTTGTGCATTATTATGTGATGGGAGGAATTTCTCTTCTGGTCCAATTTATTTGGAGTTCTGTAGGCTTCTTATATGTTTATGGGCATCTCTTTCTTTAGGTTAGGGAAGTTTTATTCTAAAATTTTGTTGAATACATTTACTGGGCCTTTAAGTTGGGAGTCTTCACTTTCTTCTATATGTATTATCCTTAGGTTTGATATTCTCATTGTCTCCTGGATTTTCTTTATGTTTTGAGCTAGGAGCTTTTTTGCATTTTACATTATCTTTTACAGTTGTGTTGATGTTTTCTATGGTATCTTCTGCCCCTGAGATTTTCTCTTCTATCTCTTGTATTCTATTGGTGACTCTTGTATCTACGACTCCTTGTCTCTTCCTTAGCTTTTCTATATCCAGGGTTGTCTCCCTTTGTGCTTTCTTTATTGTTTCTATTTTCGTTTTCAATTCATTCACCTGTTTGGTTGTGTTTTCCTGTAATTCTTTCAGGGATTTTTGTGTTTCCTTTCTAAGGGTTTCTACTTGTTTACTTGTGTTTTCCTGCATTTCTTTAAGGGAGTTCTTTATGTCTTTCTAAAGTCTTCCACCATTACCAAAAAAAAAATGATATTTTAAATCTAAACCTTGCTTTTCTGGTGTATTTTCCAGTATTTTCTTTGGTGTGAGAACTGGGCTCTGATGATGCCAATTAGTCTTGGTTTCTCTTGCTTAGGTTCCTGCACTTGCCTCTAGCCATTGGGTTTTCTCTGGTGTTTGCTTGTCTTGCTGTTTCTGAGTGACTTGACCTTGCTGTAGGCCTCTGTGACAGCACTCCTGTAGAACTGTTTTCCTCTTTTCTTTCAGGCTTTCCTGAGAACAGATGTTCTGATTTCAGGTGTGTGTTGGCACTCCTGGAGACTGTCTTCCAGCTCCAGGCATGGACAGGAGTCAAAGAGTCCTGTCCCTGATTGCTCATAGGTCCTTACAACCAGTGGGCACAGTTGGCACTACGCAATTCTCTCTTGGGTTTGGACCGTGGGCAGAGGGTAGTCTCCTCTCACTTCTCAGGAGTATCCACACTTCTGAAGGTCCAGCTCTCTCCCCCACTGGATTTGGGTGCAGGGAGCTGATTGGTCAGTTCAGTTCACTCCTGGGCGCAGACCAGAACCGTGGGTACCGGCAACTGTCTGTTCCTATATCCCTGTGTCCAGAGGCACTGTGCAGTTTCCCCTTAGACCAGGGATGTGGGCAGAGGTGTGCAGAGGTGGCAGTCTGTCCTGCAGTCTCAGGATGTCTGCACTTCTGGGTGGTCAGCTCCCTTCCCCACAGGATTTGGATACAGGGAACTCCAGATGAGTGTTCATGATGAGATCATCCTTTACCTGCATAGTGAATGGTGAGCACAGTTTTGCAAACAATAAGAAGAACACTGTAGGGCCGTGGGGACTCTATGTTGAAAGCAGAGTGGTCTGAAATGTCACAATGAAATTTGACAACTAAAAGCAGTTTATTAAGACCAAAAAACCTTCAAATCTAATTACAAATAAGAAGGGGTTCATGTTCTTGCTCTGATAGGCACAGCATTGCCTGTCTTATACAGTCATTCTGCCTGACCCATGACAGGATCTTTCAAAGTCATAGATCAATCCCTGCTAGTTGATTTCAGTATTGTGTTAATAAAATGAAGGTGAAAAAAATAAAGATGTGATTGTCCTGTCTTCTTTGCATTGTTTTTAGTCTGACCTTGACCTGGACATTTTATCTTTTTTTTTTTTTTCAGAAACACTTCTTTTTGCACATTTTGGGGGATATGCATGATATTTCAATGCATGAATGAAATGTGCAATATTCAAATCTATAAGCATTTTTATCTCTTCAAAAGGGAAATTTTCTTCTTTCTTCTTGTTGTTTGTTTTTTTTTTTTTTTTTTTTGAGGTAATCTCCCTATGTATTTATGGCTGGCCTCAAACTCACAGCCTTTGTCTCCTGAGCACTGGGATTAAAGGTGTGTGCCACCAAACCTGAATGTGTTAGAAACTTTTCCTTTACACATTTAGGTGTTTATCACAGGTTATTTTAACCAAACAATCCCACAGAAAACAAACTAACTCATTCTCATTTGCCCTTACGTTTTCCACCATTATACTCTGATGTCTGTTTATTTTTGGTTTGGTTTTTAGGATCAACTTTTCAGCTCCTGTAAATGAGAAAAGAGAACATGTGCTGCTTTCCTTTCTGTGTCTGTCTTATTTCTTTTGCCATTGAAGTCTCTAGCTCCATTCACATTACCGTGAATGACAGCAACACTTCATTGGTTTACAAACTGAATAATATTCTTATATGGATAAATGTCACGTTATTTTTTATCTATTTATCTTCTGAGGGGCCATTATGTTGGTTCCATAATTTAGCTACTGTGTATGCAGTATACTTGATCATTCTGTCAATATTTGTTGAAATGGCCCTTGTCAAGTACTTATTTGCTCAAATAAATCCACTTGACTTAATTGTATTGCAAAAAAAAATTAATTTGCTCCATACTTCAGACTTGGTTTCATGGATATAGTACTTCTTTGCATAGGAATTCTACTCTAGCTTAACTGTCTGAAATTGTTTGCCCATTCCTCCCAAAAGATTTCGGTCAGCATCTCACTTTTTTTTTCAATTTGACTAATACCATCAAGTTAAACATCCATGGAAAGTCCATTGTCATTAGTTGTTTTTGAATTATAAAATCCTATGTGTACTTTCTAAATGGAGCAGGGTCAAGCAGGAAAGATATGGATGCATGCAAAAATTGTTGAATCAGGTAATATGAAGACGAGGCATGAAAAAGAGGGAAAGTGAATGAATAAAGGATAGCTAGGGAAGGAAGCCATGGTGACAGTCAATAGAGTCTGCTTCTTGGGAAAAATGAAGTTACACAATATCAAGAGATTGTACTCACTGATAAATGAATATTAGACCAAAAAAACCCTCAGAATACACATGATACAACTCACAGACCATACTAAACCCAAGAGGAAGGAAGACCAACATATGGATGCTTCAGCCTTACTCAGAAGGGGAAAGAAAATAATAGCTGGAGGTAGAGGGAAGGAGGGATCCAGGAGGGAGAAAAGATGGGGAGGAGAAAAGGGGGACAGGATCAGATGTGGGAGGAGACAAGGTAGGGGGAGAAGTACAGAGGTTCAGGATTTGAATGGAGGTGTGTAGCAGTGGGGGATGGGGAACTGGCTATAGCCACTAAACCCAGTTGTCTGGGATCCAAGAGGTTCTCAGGACCCAGAAGTGAGAACATTAGCTGAAATACGCAACAGAGGGGAGATAGAACCTGTAGAAACCATATCAGTGGATAGGCATGGCCCCCCAGTTGAGGGCGGGGCCACCCACCCATCTCAAAATATTAATCCAGAATTGTTCCTGGAAAAAGGAAACACAGGGACAAAGAGTGGAGCAGAGACTGAAGGAAAGACCATCCAGAGACTTCCCCACCTGGAGATCCATCCCATTTACAGACACTAAACCCAGACTCTCTTGCTGATGTCAGAAGTGCTTGCTGACAGGAACCTGGTATAACTGTCCTATGAGAGGCTGTGCCAAAGTCTGACCAATTCAGATGTGGATGCTCACAGGTAACCAATGAACTCTGGGACCCCAGTGGGAGTTAGAGGAAGGACTGAAGTTGCTGAAGAGGATTGCAAACCCAAAGGAAGAAAAACAATATCAACTAACCAGACTCCTCAAAGCTCCTGGGGACTAAAGACTACGCATGGAGGGACCCATGGCTCCAGCTGGATATGTAGCAGAGGATGGCATTGTCTGGCATCAATGAGAGGGGAGGCCCTGTGGAGGCTTGATGATGCAGGGTAGGGGATTGCTAGGGTGATGGTGATGAGGGAGGAGTGGCTGTGGGTGGGGAGCATCCTCATAGAGGCAGGGGAAGGGGTTTGTAAAAGGGAAACTGGGAAGGGGGATAACATTTGAAATGTAAATAAATAATTTATATATATTTGAATATATTATTGGAATATATATATATATACATATATATATTTTTCAAGGAAATCAGTCAAGAAGCACTACAGGCTTGAATCCTAGAAGTTAAAGAAAAAGGTAAGACAGTTAATATTGGGAACAGTGGTCTGCACAGCTCTTCTTTCAAAATGGAAATATTGAAAGAAAAATGCTACCAGAAAAGCATGACTTCTGTCCAGGAATTCCTTTCCCTTGACTTTAAGGTTGCAAGACAATATCTACCTTTATATACTACATGTCTAAAGAATTTAAATTTTTCCACTAATTTCACTTTAATAATTCTTGTTACAAATAGTTACAGACAGGATTAAAACTTTTGTATATCTGCCTATTGTTTTTATGTCTTTTAGCATTTGTGAAATTTCTAAGGACATAGAATCAAATTTATTTTAACATTCATTCATACCTCAGGATGTATGTGTATACAGACTCCCAAATGTCCTACCAATTTGTTTTAGTTTTATTTGAGAACAGAAATGAAGTTGGAAGGAAAACTCCCCCAACTCCAGGCACTTGGGTAGGTACTTTTGTGCTAAGGACATTTGCTAAGACATCTGGAAAATCTTTTGTTTAATTAAGCACATTTTTCTCACAATGAGTAACACAGCAGAGACAGGGTTTTAAAACCAAAAAAAAAAAAAAACTTTAAAAAAATAAATAAATGGTGCAATAAATGGTGCAACATCAAAGTTGGTCTTCTATCCACCCACCTAGGCAGAAAAGGGAAACAAACAAACAAAGGCACCTAATTAGTATTGGCCTTGTTGCTATTCTAAGAAGCCAAAAATGAGACACCCACGAAAGAAACGATTCATCACCCAGTGTGTCTCCTTCACTTTTGCTTTTGAATGATAAAGTAAATAAGATTCAAAGATTAAAGATAATTCAAGCAATGCCAGCATTAGCAAGGGTATGGGGGAGTCTGCCTCAACTTGTCCTAAGAACCCAAACACACCCACATGATTTTAAAGCAATGAAATTAGATAATTCTTCAAAAAAGTTCCCAAGTAAGTATTTTATACCTTTCATTTATTGAATGATTTGACAACATGGAGAAAAGTTTTCAGATATATGAATTAAAGAACAAAAATGATATCCAATTGAGACCTAACACTGTATGGTGAGCATTCTATGTTAGAAACACAGACATATATATATATATGTATATATATATATATATATATATCTTTGTTTTTTTATTTCAGAATTTATCTTATAACTGGAAATTATAAGGTAGGCTGGTTCCACTGATAGCAATTTACCACTTTCCTTGGTAGCCCTTTCTAAGGACAATGTTGGCTCTTTTTATTGTCATCATGATTACTAATATTAACTCTCAGATTACAAAGTAAATGATAACTCTATAAACTGAATACTCTCTCTCTCTCTCTCTGTGTGTGTGTGTGTGTGTGTGAGAGAGAGAGAGAAACAGAGAGACAGAGAGAGACAGAGAGAGAGACCAGAGACAGACAGAGAAAAGAGGGAACATATGTAGACCACTAAATGATTACAAAGGGTTAAAGGGCTACTTAGAGTTCAAGAGGATTTAGAAGTCCTGAAGATAGAAGATATGTGTGTCTCTCTTCTCTGGTAGTTGGCCATTGGCCCACAAGGGCATAGGGAGCAGAAGCCGTGAGCAAGCTTCTGATGGCTGTGCTATGATACAAGAACTTCAGGAGACAGCTTCCGTGAGACAGCTCCACTCTATTGTTTCAGGGGTAGGGTATAAAATGGCTCTTAGGGGTACTAATGGAAAGTGCTAAATAGGTAACACAGTATGTAATTATCATATGTGGATATGAAGCTAGAGATGCACTTGTGTGCTGCATTATGCAGCATTTGCCTAGAGCTCTGCACAAGGTCATCTTCTAAAAAAGGTCAGGCGCTGGTGCTCAAAGACCAAGGTCAGGTAGAAAAAGTGAAGCCCTGCTGAAAAAGGGAGTCCTCCAGTTTGCACTGAGCTCAGAGAGCTATCCAGATGTAGCACGGTTCTCCAACAAAGGGAGAATGCAGAGTCTGTAAACTTGAGCTAACCAACCTAATGGGGTCCTAATAAATGAAGAGTTGAATAGCCGTCTGGCCTTCCAGTTGGATGGTAGTGACAGTGTTGAGCTTTAGAGTTGAATCTCCTTGTAGGAATAGAATGGAAGAACTGGATCCAGACAGATGAACAGCCAGTCCAGATTCATGAACAGGAAGATAGTAATTCTAGTGTGCTACATCAGTACTGGACCATGCTGAGATAAAGTGCTAGGCTCAATCTTAGACACATGCACTAGGCTCTCAGAAAACAGAGAGTCATCTCAGTGCTATGTCCTCATTGCTTTCAGGGTCCAGCTAAGGGAGTTAACACCCAGTTAAAGAACTTGCAGAAAACTATTAGATGATCTTTGACATTTCTCTTAATCTCAAATATTTTATCAAATGGTTCTCAAGTAGCTAGGTTAGGTATCTTTCTGGCTATACAGGAACCTGAGAGAGAAAGATCAAAAGTTCAAGCCCAACGTAAACTACAGGGTGATTTGAAGGCCAAACCGTTCAACTTAAAGAGATCCTATCTCAAATCAGTGAGTGTTATTGTTATAGTTCAGTGCTGTGGAAATTGCTTAGTATGGACAGTGTCTTAGGTTCAATCCCTGAAGTGTAGAAATATGTGATTCTAACTCCCTAGAATTGGATAAATAAATAATGATGGAAACTATCAGTGAGTACTTTGTCTCTAGAGTAACCAGGACATGAACACTTTGCTAGAGGAGAGGCCAAGAGAAAGATGTCTTGATGATTATGAGAAGTTGTAGATATGATTGCTGTCAAGAAGAAAGACTGTTCTAGGGATGTAGCTTAGTGTGATACACTTATTACCATGCACTAGATAAGAGGTTCAATCCCCATCTTCTCACTAACTACAAAATGAAATAAAAATTCTTCAGAAACAGAAATAGTCCTTTGAACTTTTATCCCAAGCCAATAATCTGAAGCCAGCAGACTTCTTTCAGCAAGGATTATGAGCCCAGTACAAAGTGGATTCACCCAAAGTCTATCTTTCAGGTGTAGTCTGTCTTTGATGAGTTCCTTTTCCACCAGCATTAGAATTGCTATCTATCACATGGTATTATAAAAGCTTGAAAGCAGGAAGTAATAGGAGGAGATAGTTATATTGGTATATTGCATGTTAAATATATCTGGAAGGTGAGAAGGTGCCTCATTTCTAGTCAAATGTAGAGCTGGCCTGACAACATCAACTCTTGAAAGTTTGTTTTGGTACAATGTAGTTTAAAAATCACTTTGAAAATTTTTTATCAATTTATTGTTTTTGTTCTAAATATCTACAGTGGTGCTAAGGAATAATATTAATTCTGAGAAGGATCAAGTGCCAATAAACATGTTTATAGTTTGTAGTTTAAAAACAGAAAAGCTCCCAAGCCTATAAACATCTCTAAAGGTCAACCAGAGCAATTTGAAGAGTGGGGATGAATATACGTGAACCCTAGCCCACAATCAGGACACTACCATCCAGGGAGCAGCATGGGTGCCCTCCCTAGGCAGTCATCACCATGGTAGATGCAGAGTTGATGTTCATAGGCAGGAGGGGAAAAAGTCTTGATATTTTACTGTTGCAAATTAGTTTTTCATTTGTACAGAGCAAAATTACCGCAAGCACGATGACTTAAAACAATGGAAATACACTCTCTGATAGTTTCAGAAGCCGGAAGACCAAAAATTAAGGTGTCACAATTATCTCTCAACTTCTGATGACTGAGAGCAGCATTTGGTATCTCTTGCCTGAGGGACATTTTTCTCATCTCTGCCTTTTTCTTCGCCTGGCCTCCATACTCTCTCCTTTTTGCCCATTGTTGCTTAGACTCATTTGATCTGGAAATACTTGCCTTAATCCTATCTTCAAAGATGCTGTCTCCATGTATGATCACATTCTGAGGTTTAAGTGAACCACTCAGCTCTGCATAGTCGGTGACTCAAGTCAATACACACTTATCTCATGGTTACTGTGGTTCTGGAATCTTACTTCGATTAACTCAGTCTCTGAATCTCGCCAGGTTGTAACCATCATGTTGGCCAGTGACATGGATTAATTTGAGGCTCTTGTCGGAGATCTCTGGCTATTGGTCCCATTTAGCTCAAGAATGACTTAGGTTCCTACATTAGTATGAACCAATGGCTATATGTTGTTCACAAGTTCTTGAAGGCTACTTAATATTCTCAACCATGAGGTTCTTTCAGCATCATGGTAGGCTGTTCTTTTAAGTTCAGTAGAAGAATACTCACAGCTTGAGTCTGTCTGGCATCTTGTATTTCTCATCTCTAGACAGAAATGATGTACTTACCCAGTTCTCTAGCCCACCCAGAGCTATTTCCCTGTTAATGAATCAACTGGTAAGCAATATTTGCTGTACCTTTTTCTCTTAAAATAATTCACCCTCAAGAACCATATCCCACCATAACTTTAAGTCTCATATTCTAGAAAAATGGATTGTGTAGACATATTTAATAATGGTAGGCATGTTAAGGACAATCATTAGAATTCACCTTCCTTGGTGTAATTATTATCTTCTTATATATATAATACTTTTGTGGTGGCTCTGAAGTCAAGTGTGATGTGCAGATGTACATATATGGATGTGGTGTGAAGATAAAAGACAGGGATCAAAGCAAAAGCAATGGCTAAGCCTAGACAGGGACAGGAGAGGCAGAGGTGCAGCAACAGGAAAGTTAGTGATTAAATCTATGCATCATGTGCTTTAATATTACCTCCAGTATCTACAATGAATAAAATGAGTTTTATGAATTTAAAAGAAATGTTTCACATCAGGTTGCATACTCTGTGAACCCTCCAGCTGCTGTCCCACAGGTGAAGAAGGGTGACAAGGAAATCTGAAGAGGGCCTGAAAATAAGTGGGTGTCAGGTAGATGCTGTGTGCTCCATCACTTCCTGTTCTCGCTGTCATTTGTTGTAGCTATCCATCTTTGTTGAGGAGATATTAAGACACTTAGTTTAACCCACTATTTGAAAAAGAAAAGAAAGGGAATGGAGAATGGGGAAGGAGGAGAAAGAGGTAAGAAAAGAGGAGTAGAAAGGAAAATATTGTTGTTAAACTCACTGGACACGGAATGCCCCCAAAGACCAACAGGTTTGTAGTTACTCTATCTGCATAAAAACTCTTCAATTATTGAAAAAAGGCTTGCTTAGCCAGTAGCACCTACTGTAGAAGTGGCTCAGAATTCTGATAACAGTGATTCTCAACTGGAAAAAAATGTTAAAGACCTCAAGAATCCTAATGGATCATTGAATGTTCTTTGAAAAGTAATGGCTTAAAATTAGAATTATGTATTAAGAGTTAATAGCTCACTGCAGCCTCACTAATGACCACCACAGTTTTACCAACAAAATCTTAAACCCAAAATCAAAATTTGTTTACAAGGTAGAGGATTTTAAATTTAAAACCAGCATTTAATAAGGGGTATCCATTAATGTCTTAATAAGACTATCATATCTTTTAAGCTAAAGTAGATGGGCTGACTCTGTTAATGTCCCTCTAACACACGGAATGTGAACGTATAACAGGGTGACCCAAGAGGAGACTGTCCTTAGCATCTTAGTAGCTCAGAGTCATGCCCTCCTCCTCTTGCACATACACAGTAACTATGTAAGGATTTTTTTTTAAAACTAGTTACTTGGATTACAGAACTGAGTAGGATAAAAATGGGGAAATATCTGCCTTCAAAACCTTCACAGTTTAAAGGGGAAGAAAAACAGTTGGTGACATGTGTGGTGTCACAGGGATAGAGAGCTTAGACGAACTTCCCACATGTCTATATGGATGTGTGCTCACAGAGAAGCTGCACCCAGAGCCATGCTGTCAGGAAATGTGTTCCAGAATCTACCATGATTATGAAGCCTAACTGCCAACCCCAGGTCCTCCCACGAGAACTTATTATACTGATGGTTCTGTGACTTTTTAAAGTATTCAGGCATTTGCTAAACTCAACACATTCTTAGGATGTTGTTGGTATTCCAAATCTAGTGTCGTGTGGCTCACTTAATCGGATTCTTTTCTTGGGTTTCTGAAATAACCATATCAAACTAAAAGCCAGGAAGTATGGGGCTTGTGTATCAGCGGTGAGACTTTCTCAGCTGTTGACTTTCTCAGTAATCTCATGATATGGGATCTGCAGAAAATTCTCAACTAATGATCATTTCTCAAGTTCCATGAACTGTTTATTAGATTGCTCAAATTCTCAGGAATCTCTAAGTTGAGGTATACATACAAGCAAATGTCATAAGAGCACTAAGAAGGGGTTGGGAAGAAGAACAATCTAAAAATATTCAAGGGTGGCAACACGAATAAGAAAGTTTGTTCATGGGCGAGCTTAATTTTGTCCATATATTTGGCAATATTATTAATGCAATATAATACTTAATTAACATTATTAATAATTTAATATGTTTCTTTAGAAAAGGAAAGAATCGGACAGGATCTCCCTGGTTGGTGTGATCTGCAGCTTTAGTTTTACCAGATTTCCCATCACCAGGAACATAGGTTTTATAAAGGCAAGGTGGCATCTGCATGGGAAGTACAATAGAGCTGACTTTGAGTTCCCTTTGTGGAAGGACTGCTCAACCTTCTGGTTTCCTTCATCAATATGGGAAGTAAGACATTTTGTTGTGTGAACCGGGATCTGCTGGATGAATGAAAGATTTTGCTTAACTTACGTGTTACAGACACCAGCATCTCTATTGTGTTAACCAGGACACTTTCTGTGCACCTAAGTTTGAAAAGCTTCAAGGGAAGGGAAACAATTTTGCCAGGTTCATATTGTGTACAGGTAAATAATTCTTTTACCTAGCACAAAACCAGAAAATCATATTTACATTCAGAACTCAATCCTATCCATCTTATATGGGTGAACTTTGACAGTCAGATGGGAAATCCCAGAGAAAACAAGACTCTTTTAGGGAACAGATCTAATTTTTCCAGTGTGAAAACAAACAAGATGTTCTACTTTAAGCTTGTAGGTAGGCTGAACTACTTGCTTCACACTTTTGGTCAGGATTTAGCCAAAAGGTCTGTAGGAAACCTGATGCTCTTAATAAGCAGCACACCTAGGTTAAAAAAATGATGGACCATTTAATCAGTTTATTTTGTACAGTTTATTCTGTTATCAGGACCATCTTTAATATAGTTCACTACTGTGTTTGTATCTCTGACTAAATCATTAAATGAGGTCGTATCATACATAAAAATATGTCAAAATATTGAAAAATATGGAATATCATTTGTTGTCAGGCCCTGTCCTGCCCTCCATAGTTAATTTCACAGTATCTATCTTCTGAATGGCTGTTGTGTGTCAAATACAATGCTTTAAGACTGTTGTTGATTATGGCTTCTCACACTTAGATATAAATGGTTGCCAATTTTTGGTGTTTTGAGACATGGTTTTATTTTATTATATAACACAGCCTAAACTAGAAGTGTGTAAACTATCCACTGCAGCTATGGGTACCTCCATGATACCAAGCCAGTAAGATGAGTGGTTAATTCAGCAGGCAGCACTAACTGGACTCATAGTTAAAAGGAGGATAAAATATGTTAAGAGAGTTGGGAGAAAAATTGAGGGTGCATATAATCAAGATACATTGTTTACCCTTATGAAATCATCAAAGAGTAAATACAAATAATTCTATTTAAAATAGGGAAACAGAATGCATTTGGTAAGTAACATTAGATGGTCACCGGAAACAGCAGCCTGCCTTTAGTAGAAAAATGGGATGGGAAAAATGGCAATATAGAGGCAGGGCATTTGTAGTTAGAAGACGTTGGAGTAATTCATGTAAAGGCGTATTGCATCTTCACTTGAGTGACTGCGCAATGAACATCTTTGTTACCCTTACTCTGACACTGTAGCCATAAAAAGATTGAGTTGGAGCTCCTGTTCCTGAGTAGAACAAGGAAGGATAGGGCTTCTGCCAGCAACAAAGTTCTAAGGAAGAATGGCACAGCATCACTACCCAGACTACCAAATGCTGAGACTTCTTCCTGATTCTCTCTCCTCTCTCTGAGGCTCTGGCTTCAAGGGAAATCGGTCAACATGCTGATGAAGTACACACTACCTTTGTGGAGAGGTCATCTGGATGGACACTGCAACCCCCAGCCACAGCAATCAGCATCCACAGGCATGCAGGGAAGACTTTCAGATGTCTTTTGCCTTATTAGACATGTCAGCTGAAGCTCCAGCACCAGGAGCAAAGACACTTTGTCCCCCTGGTTCTGTTTCTGTTTCTGAGCCACAGAACTTAAGAGCATGAAAGGAAAGGTTTGCTTTATCCAACAAACGTGAGGAATACTTTGTTTAACAACAGATACAGAATGGGCAATGACTGTGTAGATGACAAAAGACAGATTAATGACGTGTTTTTCAAATTAGGATCTAAACTCTGTGCTGGACAAGTAGATGTGAGCAAGGAGGATGTGTCTTTAGCCTCAGCACTGTAGAGAATAAAAACTCCATTTGCTGAGATCAAGGAGATACAAGGGAGGGCACAGGACACACGTGGCAAACCCAATGTCTATATGATAGACTTTAAACTCTTTGAGAGCAGGCAAGAGTTTTATCTGTCTCTTCCAGATTACAAAAAAAAAATTTAAGTAGAAAATGTATTAACTATCTCCTCCATTGAACTATGGAGAAACTATTGCCCACTACTGCCTTGGTGAGATCATCTCTTTGGAAAGTATTTATCTCTGGTACATATATATGAATATAAATAGAGATTCATGTTAACATTTGCATAAAAGGAATTGACATATTACATCAATTAATCATACTTGGCAAGAGAAACAAATATAAATTAACTTGCTGTCTTTCGGGCTTTGTCTGCACACAGCCAAGTGATCTAAGGAAGTGGAAAATGTATAGTGAATTTGGCTCACAGAGATACGCATAGATTAAGCTCTGTCATATCAGTCAGAAAAATGAGGAATTACTCCTCCATGTTGTGTTCTATAAACAAAGGCATCATGCATCTCCACTTATGGCTAATTCCAGCTTGTCTTACTTGACATTGGCCTTTCCTTTTCAGGGTCATTTTCTCATTCAGTATGAGCTATATGTACTTTATGAATGGCCTGACTGTATGTTCATTACAGCGCTGGGGTTTTCTTGCATAGTTCATAGATTGCATCAGGAGTAGCAAAGCTTCAGCTGCAGAAGACACCTTATAGACAATCCTTCAAAATACTTTACTTCTTATTGGATATTTTATTTATTTATATTTCAAATGTTATTCCATTTCCTGGTTTCCCCTTCACCAACCCCTTATCCTATCACTCTCCCACTGAGTCTATGAGGGTGCTCCCCTACCCACCCACCCATTCCCACTTCACCATCACAGGACCAAGGGCCTTTTCTCCCATTGAGGCCCAACGAGACCATTCTGTGCTATATGTGCAACGGGAACCATTGGGTCTTTCCATGTGTACTCTTTGTTTTGTGGTTTAATCCCTTGGAATTCTGGAAGGTCTGGTTGGTTGATGTTGTTCTTCTTCCTATAGGGTTGCAAACCCCTTTAGCTCTTTCAGTCCTTCCCAAAACTCCTCCATTGGGGTCCCTATGTTCAGTCTGATGGTTGGCTGTGAGCATCTGAATCTGTATTGGTCAGGCTCTGGCACAGCCTTTCAGGAGACAGCTATATTAGGCTCCTGTCAGCAAGCACTTTTTGGCATCCACAATAATGTCTGGGTTTGGTGTTTATATATAGGATGGATCCCCCAGGTGGGGCAATCTCTGGATGGCCATTTCTTCAGTCTCTGCTCCTCTCTTTGTCCCTGTATTTTCTTTAGGCAGAAACAATTCTGGGTTAAAAATTTGGAGATGAGTGGGTGGCCCCATCCCCCAATCACCTGATTTGCATCAGTTTTGAAGTATCTAGTGGTGAAGCCATTCTTACCTACCCTCTTGGCATCAGACATTGCTTCATGCAAACTTGCTCATTTTATGAATAACTCTACAATATCTGCTTTGCCCTTTCTTTCTGGCACCAAAGTAGGGGGTTCATTCCTCTTACACTATTTGCCAAGATCATTATAGTCAAAGGGCAAATAGGAACTCCTCAGACACTTCCATTGGCTGCAGCCTCTGTCTGTTGTTTCTGGTGGAATGCTGAGCAGGAGAAAGGAGAGATCTCATGACTGTGAGCCTGAGCCTGACGACCTAGTCTCTTTCAAAGTCTGAGGCAGGAGGTTCTGGACTCATAGCAGCTGTGGTTGTCTATGTAGAATTTGTTTGAGACTGAGCCCATAAATATTGTTATAGGTGGTGAAGGGATCCAGGAAGCATAGCCCTGAACAGAGGAGATGCTAATGTTTTAGGGCTGCCCAGGGAAAGGAAGTATTATCATCAGTGATGCAGGGTAACTACACACACACACACACACACACACCACCACCACCACCACCACCACCACCACCACCACCACCATCCCCAGTCAAACCCAGCAGGTCATAAAGTAAAAACCGAGCAAAAAGACCTGGAAATGCAATGGGAACTTGGTGAGAAAAGGGAGGGAGTGGGCGTGGTAAGGGGGATCGGAGAAGCCTTTGAGGGATACATGAGACCAGAATGTATTGTATATGTGTATACAATTGCCAAACAATAGGTTAATGACACAATAGATCTCAACAGGTGTGCTGGCTCAATGCTGTGATTTCAGGACTCGGGATGCTAAGGGAAGGGTCGCACAAGTATGTGGCCACACTGTGCAGAGAAATACATAGTCTTAAAATTTCGCATGTACTTACAATGATATATAGTTGGAACTCTAAAAAAGGAGTACATTTTCTCTGCATAACAAGAAAATAAAATCAAGTAATTATGAACAAAAAGAAGTTTGCAATATTGTGCAAAAGAAACCTGCCAGAAGAAGTACACAGAAACATGTGAGAGCAGTAGTGCTCAGAGGGTCACATGCCAACATCTTAGGTTAACAAATTCTATGTTGTAAAGATGCTAATCCCTTGTAAGTTACTTTATAAATTTAATAAGCTCCTGATCAAAATACCAATGGGGTTTTGGTGACACTGGACAAACAGATTCTGTGGGGCTTGGCAGTGGTGGTGGTGGTTGGTTGGTTGTCTGTATTCTATTTATTTGGTTGGTTGGTTTGGTTTTCTTTTCTTTGAGAAAAACAAAGACAAATAGTGGAAAAGCTCTGAACAAAAGCACAGTGATGAAGGAGTTAGAGTGATTAGCTGTTAAAACTTACTTAAAGTCTCAGTCATTAACCAAATTTATGTAATTCTTACACAAAGACAAGTTAACATATAAAACATTTAAGGACCAATAAATAACCTAAAATGGGCAATTCAGTATTCAATAAATGAAAAATCCTAGCAACCATCTGAAAAACAAAAAAATTTAAATCGAATGCATGCTTTAAAGCATATTCTAAGAGTAAGTTTCAAGAAGTCTAGAGATCTTCATGCTTTAAATAGGAAATAAAAAGGAGCACCCCAAAAAGATAAGGGTTCCCCTAACTGATTGGGACCAGACCATCAAGCTACAAAACAAAGAATTAAGTCAATGTCAAAAGTCATATCATACATGCAATGACTCTCCAATATTTAAGTAATTAGGCCTTGAAGAAGAAGACACGGCATTGTCTGGGAAGGGGAAGAGGATGGGTCTGGGAAGATTTGGTGGAAGAAAGGAGAATGTGCCCAAAACTATCATCCCCTTGGGGTGGGGGAGTCAGCAAAAGAACCTCTTTCAAAGAGTGAAGTATGAGATCGAGAGTTATTGAGAAAGACACATCAACTTCAGACTTTCATATATACACGTGTGTGTATGTGTGTGTGCGTGCATACACACACACACACACACACACACAGACACACACACAGAAGATATAGATGTTAAATGTAGGCAACTCTTTCAATTTTTTGCCTCTAAACAGCATAAAGGGAATGAAAGATCGGATAAGGTGCATCAGTTTGTATGTTCTTGAGAATAATATGTGCAGTTAAAAAATTTGTTCATGCATGAAAGAAATTAGTACACTGATGTGCTTGGGTGTCTGAGAAGAAGTGACATGCCCTGCCCAAATTACAGCTACTGCTGTTGGGTATCTATCATCTTTTAAAACATTTATTATTTATCACGATCTCTCTCTCTCTCTCTCTCTCTCTCTCTCTCTCTCTCTCTCTCTCTGTGTGTGTGTGGTGTGTGGTGTGTGTGTGTGTGTGTGTGTGTGTGTGTGTGTGTGTGTGTGTGTGTGTGTGTGTGTGTGTGTGTGTATGAATGCTCAAGTACATAAGCAGCAGTGCCCAGGTAGGCAGATACCAGTGCCACTGTGGGGTGACAAACACAAGGCAATTTGGGGTGTGAGTTCTCTTTTTTCCATTTTGTTTTTGAGGCTGTTTCTGCCTGACTTCTCCTTGGGACTCATTCACAGGCTTGTGTATAAATCTGATAGCATGAATACTCCTTATATGAATATGATACTGTGCTACCCACTGAAAGACATCCCGTCATTTACTGTTATACAAACAATATTGTCTAGAATTTTCTGGTCCACACCTTTCAGGGCCTTTGTGAAAATTTCTCTAGAGATTATCCATCAAGACTACAGTTGCTCTATTTTCTCAGAAAATCCTTGATGTTTCTTGATAGTGCCAAAATATTTGTTGAAGCAATTTACGCTAGTCTAGCAGCATGGGTGGGATTCTGTGGCTCCCCAACAGGGCAGTAAATCATCTACCCTGTGAGCATAAAGAACATCCTTGTGCAGTTTTAACTTTCATTTAGTTAATTGCTAATCGATTGGTCACCATTTCTAATGTTTATGAGATATTTGATGTCTTCTTTGAAATGTTAAACAATTTTCCATTGGGGTTTGTTTATGTATCTATATTATATAATGTTTCTCTCTATACTTTTAACAGCAACCTGTTAAATAATTGCAGATAGTGCTTATGATCCTCTGTAAAAACAATTAGAACCTTCAAGGAAAAGGAGTATTCTAATTTCTGTCTTTACAAATCCAGGCACAGCTGAAAGATGAGATTTGTTTACTGTCATATCTCCTACAGGATCATTCTATGACAGTTATTGGGTTATGTATATCACCTTTATAGCCTATAATTAGTCAGTCACACTATTCCTATTAACTTGTATATTGTCTAATTAGATAACCATTACATTTTTAATGAACATTTTCCTTTTCAGATTGTTGTATTGTATGTTTTTCTTAATGAAAGACTTAACATTATGTCTGATGCTGAAAACCTTTGAGAGATGTACTAAGCATTTCTATTTGTATTCTTATTTTATGAAGCATTTTGTCATGAATTTGTGTTAAAATTCATCTACTTTTTTTCTGGAGGTTATTCAATTGTTCTGCTTATATACTTTTCTCTTTGAGGGAATACTTAGTATTTCCCAATGACTTCATATACTTCAAATTTCATTATTTTTTAACTATTACACTCTTGCACTTATATTATTAATTGTTCTTAGTTTTCTTACACTGTCCTTATGCACAATATACTCATCCAATCAAAGTCATATGAGTGCTTTCCAATTTCCCAAGGCAGCTGATTAAAACTGGGCACTGTTCTTATAGGAACCTTTGGAAATTCATTTATTTACAAAGTAGATTCATGGCAGCAGTGTGTTCTTAATTATAGATTTAGCTTTCAAAGCTATTGTCTGATTAGTTTCTTCTCTTAGATGTGCTCATTAGTAATGCCAACTGAAACAGTAAAAGTGGATATTTATTAAGTACTTAACATTTCCCTGGTTATAGTTTGAAGCATGTTACAATAATTATTTAATATTTATATAAATTAGAGAAGGTAATCATATATTATGCACATCTGAGCTAGCCAGAGCTAAGGACATTTTTCTTTGTGGCTTTCAGACATAAGATAGTGCCTCAATGGGCAGGTTCAGATGAGCCATTAAATATGTGTTACATATTTATAGAAACCAAATCAAGCCAAACCAACCCAAAAAACTCTTTACTAGCTCAAATTGGATAACCTAGGTACAACAGATAATATCTGAATATAAATAAATAAATCAACAAAAATTCCTTTAAAAGGATGCTTTGCAGTTATTACCAAGGACATTTGAATGATTTGGGAACCCTTACACACCTATTAACACATAATGGGTATAATTAAGGAAGTAAGCCCAACACTAATGAGTATACTTAAACATGTACACACACCAAGGAAAGAAGCCCTTCGGAGGAGAACATAATTGCCTGTAATGGGTGTCTACATTATAAGCACTCCAGTACTGTAGATATCGCTGTATTTACAGAAGCCTCAAGCACTCCAGGGTTTTCTTCGGGAATTGGTTCTAATGCTTTCTCTTATTTCGACCCCAGAAAGCCATGCTTCCAGATCTAAGGGTCCATGGCCCCAGGTACCTTACAGCCGATGGCTGGTCAAGGAGATGGGCAGCACTTTTTAGATTGCCCAGGCAAGAGGAGAGAGAGAGAGAGAGAGAGAGAGAGAGAGAGAGAGAGAGAGAGAGAGAGAGAGAGAGAGAGAGAGAGAGAATCAACATGATTTGGAGGGAGAAGGAGGGGATCTAAGAGATGCAGGAAAGGAAACAGAGCCCTACTGGGGGTGGGGGTGGGGGTGCCCAGAAGGTAACAGAGAAGCAAAGATGAAATATAGATTTAGAAGGTATTAAGCCTTCTTTCTATATGGGAGGAAAGTGTGTGCTAGACATGCAAAGTTTAGAAGTGCCCAACCATTGAGGCATATTAACATTAGTTGGTGTTTCTGTGTCTTTCATTCCCTAGTACAGAGAGTTCTTCAGTGGGTGCATGCATGAGCATGAGCACTGTCCACCCAGAGCCAAAGCAGGTTAACCAGTTCACTGCTACAATTTCCTATATTGCTGATTGAAATAACACTCTTCTTAGTGCAGAGTCTAAATGCAGTATATGGCCTCGGACAGAAAATGACTGAATCACAGGGTAGTATGTTTGCTTGTCGCATTTCACATAGTCTATGACAATGGTTTAAAAGAGAGAGTTCACAATACTCAACTGCATAAATATATGACTTATCTATAGGTCTTTTGTTAAAATCATTGCTGAATACCATTGGTATATATTAATAATGTATATAATAATGGGTTGTACTGTGATATATATATATACATATATATATATATATATATATATATATATATATATATATATATATATATATATATATATGATCTCCAAATTCCTTTTAGGTATATGCATGAAGAGACATACACATACATTCATACATGCACAAAACAGTAGGCATATTTTTCAATTTAGAAACATAAAAAATCATAATTTTTACTCCCAATAATAGGTAGTCTATATATTTTAGTATATTTATTTCTGCTTATTTTAAATGTTGGATAATATCATTATTTAATACTAGATGATTTTTCTCATTTAATTCAACATATAAATAAATCTTATCTAAATAAAATATAAGAGGCTATTACTTTAATCTGGGCCATGCTATAATTTTGTCAATCATATTCATTTAGAGGGTAAGCCACTATTTTTCCAGATATTACAGAAAAAAGATATTCTTTTCTCTAGCATGTAAGGAGAAGTGGAAATTGAAAAAATATATCTAAAAAAAAGGCTGCAATTATGCTTGATTAAAACATTAAAAAATTCCTTTGCTTTGAGATGTAAGAGGTAGATTTGGGGCAAAGTTAAAAGGGAGATGTCAAAATTAAGGAGTCTAGAAAGTGCTGCAAAAGAAGGAGGAAGTATATTCTTTTAGGGTTTTGGAAAGATTTTGAAATTAAAATGATTTGGAGAACACAAATAAAGTGTCCTGGAAATAAAGAGCTCAGTCTGGGGAGAGAAATGGAAGCATGGCAGTTTGACTGAACAGAGAGGCTCAGCCTGGAAAGGACTCCTGCAAACCCAACAGATGTGAATCATCCATTGATAAGACCACAAGGATTCATCCATTGTTATGTATGTTCTGTCTCACGCTGTAGCCCTTTTCACCGCCCCCTTACATTATCCTAGAAGTTCTGAGAATAATGATAGGAATTACATGTGTTGGACCAGCCAGGTTTAGGCCACAGTGACAAAGAGATGAGGTGTCAAAGGAATCTGGCAATGTTTTTTACAGGCATTTAGAACATGGCAACCAAAGCCATGTACATTTGTTTTGTCTCAATTCCATCCTTGCATTCTGGGACATTTTGGAGAGTCTTCTGGATTTAGTGCAGTTAGCACAGGTGAAAGTTTCATTTATCTACCTCAGTTATTAAAATGAAGGATACGCTTTTGCACTGTAGAATGATATTCTTTGGATAATACTGTCTAACATGCAAAATTAGGATTCCATAGCATGCTAGCTAAAGCACTGTAACTATGTTATGTATTAAATTCTATAACAGTCACACAAAGAAATAATACCAGAAGGCAATTTTCAGAGTGCTTCTACATTATTAAACAATATTTGACTGAGTTTGGGGTACCTGGGACCCCAAGGTTACATAAAAAAGAAACCAAAATTATCTATTGACCTGAGATTTCTTATACCTTTTCTATGGTCTTTATAAAGAGCAAAAACTAATCCTATGACGTAGGATTTTGTATTCTGATAACATATTTCTAAGCTATTTCCAAAGTCCTTGAGCCAGTTCATAGTTCTTCAATCATTGCTGAAGAATGGCTAAAAAATAAACTCTACTGATTGTTGTAGCTGAAACATGAAAGAATGGTGTTGCCAGTGGTTGTTTCAAGATTAGTCAAGAGTTTCTTTTAATGTATATAATGTACTAAGCTAGACCTTAACAAAATACAATTGTTAATTTTTTCAAAGCATCAATATTTCATGAAAAGGTCAGGTACCCATCACCAATAATTGACAGTTATGGGAACAGAAAAAAGGCTCTGCGAACTCACACTGAGCCAGTAACATTTTCATTTTTACAATGTTTTGTACTTGTAGTGTTGTGGTACAAATTAGAGAAGAAAATCAACCTTACAATTCATTGTTCTTTGTGATAACCACTCTATGTTCTCTTCTCCCAGATTCTGTATTCACCAGAGGAAGAATCAAGAAGCTTAATACACTTAAGAAATCACAGGAAAAAACAGGCAAATAGAACACTTGGAATATGAGGCAAGGATACCCATGTCAGAACACTTTTGAAGGCGACATATTGGTCAGTTGGTGTAAAGATCAGTGGCATTCTGTGAATTGTTTACGAAGACATCCCTGGTGGAAAGAAAAAGAGTAGTCGGTTTTTTGTGTTTTCATGGAATGGGGTTTGATTCCTCTTAACCAGTGGTTTGCCTTTCATCAGTCCTAAACTCACGTGTCCTATGCCCTACTAAATGGAAAGATAAAGAGTGGTGAGCGTGGTGACAGGGCTCAGGTCTCTGCCTAAAAGATATGTTGCTAAAATTCAATTCAGAAGATTCTGTTTCTCTGAGATAGAGCAGCTTTTAGAGGGAAAAAAAAAGTAAACCTTGGAGGAAGTTATTTATTTATGTAACGTCTAAGGAGAAGGAAAACAAATAGAAACATAATGATATTCTCTGTTGGAAACATATTTTGGTCAGAATCTTTATCACAACACACCATAATGCAGACAGTTTTTCCCCCAAGAAAAATTGACAAAAGTTTATCAGTTTTGAGAATTCATAAATCACTTCATTTCACTAAGGCTTTTTATAAGTTTTGATTGTTCAAAGATGAGAAAGATCTGGCTCAACTCTAGAGACATTTGGTATTTTGAATTTTGTTTTGCATCTGAGTGGTAGATGTTTGAACATGGGTGATTTGTACACGTCCTTCCTCTTGTATTTGGACACAGGAACAGGATTTAACAAATTGCCTCACACAAGGTGGGCAAATTCCCATGAGGTCAACCCAGGCATCTAGTTTCTCAGCCTGTCACATCATGATGCCTGCCCCCCACCCACCTCTCATTTACCTCTGCATACAGGGAAGTGGAATTTATGCATGAAGGAAGGGATAAACATTCGTTTGTCCTCAGAGTCAACTTAGAGCCTATTTTTAAAATGAAAGGTAGTGGTTGAATAATTTATATATTTATGGATTTTACTGCATTATATACTATCCCTATTCACTCAACATTTTCAAATATCTTCTAAGATCTTCATTTTTCATTTCTTTTTTAATGTGTTGACCTTTTGCACATAGAAACAAAAGTAAAGCTTGCCTTCCCAACAACAAATGTTATTAATCTTCTTAAGGGCAGCAGGGTTGGGATCTCCAGGTTTGTATTCTTATGAACTATTGCTTACACTGTAAGTCACGGATTCAATGCAGTGTAATGTAGTAAAATATAATTTCCAGTGCCCATTGTTACAGATGTTTTTGGCTTACTGGTTATCATAATCATTTTGTACATTTTATAAAACTTAATAAAGATAGTTACTCTCATAATTAGCCCTCCAAATCATCAAATTAACTTTTGAAATCCTTATGGCACTCATCCATCTATCTATCCACCTATCTCTTCTTCAATCCAGTTTTATGATCTGTATGTTGAAAATGAGCACATCCACATTTTCATTGCCAAGAAACTTACACCCAGGATAGCAAGCACTAACATAATTAGAGAGTGTTGCTACATTTTCCACCACAGTAGTTTATCCACAAAAATATTGTAATCATTTTCATGATTACTATTGCAATTGATTCAGGATTTAGCCTCTTGTATGGGAGTCCATGTTGAAAGCCATCACTGATGCACTACAGGGTGGAAAGACTGAGTATAACCAGAAAGGTAATTCTCTTAACTTCTTCTGAAGGTTTCGTTTGGGAAAAGGGAATGAGAAATATCAAAGGGTTAAAGCAAGATGCAGTAACTTAGAAAGAAAGGCTATTTAGACATGCCTGCCAGTTTTAGTAATGGGAGTGTTCGTGCCAGAACAGTAAATATGTTCAGTTCCAATTTCCTCATATTACCTATCATTCTGTCTGAGTATCAGATGATCTTTAGCACAATAGTGGAGATGCCAAGAAAATATTAAAAGAGCCATGGATGAAGGGCAACACTCAGCAGCCAGCGTCAATGAAGCTTGTCTGATTCAGGCTTTAAGGAGTATTTATCCAAGGCCAGAGGACCCAGCTGAAAGTTTAAGATTTAAAACAATGGTTTACCAGCAAGAGCAACCACTGATCTCATGACTTGACCTAAAAACAAACAAACAAATAAACAAAAAACCGGAAGAAGTATTCTATATAAAGTCTCAAATGGTGATGCCATCCTCATATCTCAGGACTGCTTTCTCACGTACACAGACCTTCGGCTCTCTGGACTCTGGGAGGCTTCCAAGGGCTACTCATCTGGAGATGAGGAGGCCTTACCCACACTGACTAGATCATCTCTGGGTCACCACAGAACAGTCAAACCAGGACTTGTGCTGCTTCTCTTCTTCTGCAGGCAGATTTCTCATAAACATTAGAAAGCTTAAAAATCACTCTACTCGCTCCGGTCAAGGAAATCCGAATTTATTTCATCTCCCCCTTTCACATTCACGACCACCCACATGTACACACACATTTTTCTCATTTTTATAATTATGTTTGAATTTTTTTAATTTTAGTCTACTTTTTAGTTTTATGTATTCACATTTCAAATGCTAATCCCTTTCCCCCCTCTTAGGTACCCCTTCTTCCTGCTTCTATATGGATGCTCCCATAGCCACCCACTGACTCCCACCTCAACACTCTGGCATTCCCCTACACTGGGGAAAGGAAACTTCATAGGACCAAGGGCTTTTCCACCTATTAATGCTAAACAATGACATCCTCTGCTACATATGCGGCTGGAGCCTTGGGCTCCTCCATATGTACTAATTGGTTGGTGGTTGAGACCCTGGGAGCTTAGGTGGGTCTGTTTAGTTGATATTGTTGCTCTTCCTATGGGGTTGTAAACCCCTTCAGCTCCTTCAGCCTTTTCTCTAACTCCTCCATTGAGATTCCTGTGCTCAGTCCAATGGGGAGCTGCAAGCATCCTCATCTGTATTAATTGGACGCTGGCAGAGCCTCTCAGAAGACATCCATATCAGGTTCCTGTCAGCAAGCACTTCTTGCCATCAGCAATAGTGACTGGGTTTGGTAGACGAATATGAGAAGGATTTCCCAGGTGGAGAATTCTCTGGATGACATTTTCTTCAGCCCCTACCCCAATCTTGGCCCTGTATTTCCTTCTATGAATATTTTGTTTTGCCTTCTAAGAAGGAATAGAGTACCCAAATTTTGGTCTCCCTTCTTCTTGGGCTTCATCTAATCTGTGATTTTTTTCCTTAGGTATTTGAAAATTTTAGGCTAATATCCACTTATCACTGAGTGCATGGTTTTGTGTGTTATTCACTCAGGATGATATTTTCTAGTTCCATCCATTTGCCTAATAGTTTTTTGAAGTCATTGTTTGTAATAGCAGAGTATACTCCATTGTGTAGATGTACCACATTTTCTGTATCCATTCCTCTGTTGAAGGGCATCTGGCTTCTTTCCAGCTTCTGGCTATTATAAATAAGGGTGTCATGAACATAGTGGATCAAGTATCTTTGTTATATGTTGGAATATCTTTTGAGTATATGCTCTGGAGTGGTATAGCTGTGTCCTCAGGTAGCACTATGTCCAATTTTCTGACAAGCTGCCAGAGTGATTTCAAGATTGGTTGTATCAGCAGGCAATCCCACCAACAATGGAGGAGTGTTCCTATTTCTCCACATCCTTGCCAGCATCTACTGTCACCTGAGTTTTAGATCCTAGTCATTCTGGTTGGTGTGAGGTGGAATCTCAGGGTTGTTTTGATTTGCATTTCCCTGATGACTAAGAATGGTGAACATTTCTTTAGGTATTTCTCAGTCATTTGATATTCCTCAGTTGAGAAGTCTTTGTTTAGCACTGTGCCCCATTTTTAATGGGATTATTTGATTGTCTGGAGTCTAACTTGTTTTTTCTCGGATTTTTTTAATTTACATTTCAATTATTTTCCTTTTTCCAACACCCAACCACCTATACCTTCCTGCCTTCATGCCCTGACATTCCCCTACACTAGGGGAATTCTCCTATACATTCTCCTCCCTTTGGTGCCCAACAAGGCCATTCACTGCTACATATGCAGCTGGAGCCATGGGTCTATCCATGTGTACTTGGTGGTTTAGTCTCTAGGAGTTCTGGTTGTTTGGTATTGTTGTTCTTATGGGGTTGCAAACCCTTTCAGCTCCTTCAGTCTTTCCTCTAACTCCTCCAATGGGGACCCTGTTCTCAGTTCAATGATTGGCTGTGAGAGCCGCCTCTGTATTTGTCATGCTAGGCAGACATCAGGAGACAGCTATGTCAGGCTCCTGTCAGCATGCACTTCTTGGCATCAGCAATATTGTCTGGGTTTGGTAGCTGTATGTATATGGGCTGGATTCCCAGGTGGATATTCCTTCACTCTCTGCTGCACATGTTGTCTCCACATCTTCTCCTATGAATGTTTTTGATCCCCATTCTAAGAATGACTGAAGCATCCACACTTTGGTCATCCTTCCTTTTGAACTTCCTGTGGTCTATGGATTTTATCTTGGGCATCCAAGCTTTTGGGCTAATATCTACTTATCAATGAGTGCATACCATGTGTGTGTTTCTGTGATTGGGTTACCACCCTCAGGATGATATTTTCTAATTCCATCCATTTGCCTAAGAATTTCATGATGTCATTGTTTTTAATAGAGGAGTAGTATTCCAATGTGTAAATGTACCACATTTTCTGTATCCATTCCTCTGTTGAAGACATCTGGCTTCTTTCCAGCTTCTGGTTATTATAAATAAGGCTGCTATGAACATAGTAGAGCATATTTTCTTGTTATATGTCAGAGCATCTTTTGAATATATGCCCAGGAGTGGGAAAGCTGGGTCCTTAGGTAGTTCTATGTCCAATTTTTCTGAGGAACCTCTAGACTGATTTCAAGAGTGGTTGAATCAGTTTTGCAATCCCACCATGGAGGAGTGTTCCTCTTTCTCCACATCCTCATCAGCATCCGTTGTCACCTGAGTTTTTTATCTTGCCATTCTGACTGGTGTGAGGTAGAATCTCAATGTTGTTTTGATTTGCATTTCCGTAATGACTAAGGATGTTGAACATTTCTTTAGGTGCTTCTTAGCCATTTGATATTCCAAATAGCTGAGAATTCTTGGTTTAGCTCTGACTCCATTTTTAATAGGGGTATTTCATTCTTTGGAGTCAAACTTCTTAAGTTCTTTGTATATATTGGATAGAAGTCCTCTAACAGATGTAGGATTGATAAAGATCTTTGCCCAACCTGTTGGTTGCCGTTTTGTCCTATTGACAGTGCCTTACAGAAGCTTTGCAATTTTATGAGGTCCCATTTATTGACTCTTCAACTTAGAGCATATGCCATTGATGTTTTATTCAGAAAAGTTTCCCCCCAGCACCCATGTGTTTGAGGCTTCTTCCCACTTTCTCTTCTACTACTTTTAGTGTATCTGGTTTTATGTGGAGGTCCTTGATCTACTTGGACTTGAGCTTTGTACAGGGTTATAAGAATGGATCAACTTGCATTCTTTTACATGCTGAACTCCAGTTGAACCAGCACCATTTGTTGAAAATGCTATTTTTTTCCATTGGATGATTTTAGCTACTTTGTCAAAAATAAAGTGACCACAGTTGTTTGGTTTCATTTCTGGGTCTTCAATTCTATTCCATTGATCTACCTGCCTGTCTCTGTACCATACCATACAGTTTTTTATCACTACTGCTCTGTAATACAGCTTGAAGTTAAGGATGTTGATTTCCTCAGAAGTTCTTTTATTGTTGAGGATAGTTTTTGCTATCCTGGGTTTTGTTGTTATTCCAAATGAATTTTCAAATTGCTCTTTCTAACTCTATGAAGTTTTGAGATGGAATTTTGATGAGGACTGCATTGAATCTGGAGATCGCTTTTGGCAAGATGGCCATTTTTACAATATTAATTCTGCCAATCCATGACCATGGGAGATCTTTCCATCTTCTGAGATCTTCTTCTATTTCTTTAGAGACATGAAGTTCTTGTCATACATGTCTTTCACTTACTTGGTTAGAATCACACCAAGGTATTTTATATTATTTGTAACTATTGTGAAGGGTGTCATTTCCATGATTTCTTTCTCAGCCTCTCTGTCCTTTGTGTAGAGGAAGGTTACTGATTTGTTTGAGTTAATTTCATATCCTTGCACTTTGGTGAATCTGTTTAGCAGGCTTAGTCATTCTCTGGTGAAAGTTTTGGTGTCACTTATGTATACTATCATATCATCTGTAAAAGGGTGATATTTTGACTTCTCCTTGTCCAATTTGTATTCCTTTGACCTCCTTTTCTTTTCTGATTGTTCTGACTAGGAGTTGGAGTACTATATTGAATAAGTAGTGAGAGAGTAGGCACCTTTGTCTAGTTCCTAATTTTGGTGGGATAGCTTCAAGTTTCTCTCCATTTAGTTTGATGTTGGCTACTGGTTTGCCATATATTGCCTTTACTATGTTTAGGTATGGGCCCTGAATTCCTGATCTTATCAAGATGTTTAACATGAAGGGGTGTTGAATTTTATCAAATGCTTTCTTAACATTTAATGAGATGATCATGTGGGGTTTTTTCCTTTGAGTTTGTTTATACAGTGGATTAAATTGATGGATTTCCATATATTGAACCATCCCTGCATCTCTGGGATGAATCCTACTTGATCCTGATAGATGATCATTTTTATGTGTTCTTGGATTGGGTTTGCAAGCATTTTATTGAGTACATTTGCATAGATATTTGTAAGAGAAATTGTTCTAAAGTTCTCTTTCTCTTTTGGGTCTTTGTGTGGTTTAAGTATAAGCATAACTGCTGCTTCATAGAACAAATAGTGCTCCTTCTGTTTCTATTTTGTGGAATAGTTTAAAGAGTATTGGTATTAGGTCTTCCTTGAAGGTAGAATTTAGCACTAAACCCATCTGGTCCTGGGCTTTTTTTGCTTGGGAGACTTTTAATAACTGCTTCTATTTCTTTAGGAGTTATGGGACTGTTTAGATGGTTTTTCTGATCCTGACTTAATTTTGGTACCTGGTATCTGTCTAGAAAATTGTCCATTTCTTTAAGATTTTCCAGTTTCATTGACTATAGACTTTTGTAGAAGGATATGATGTTTTTTTTTAATTTTTTCAGATTCTGTTGTTATGTCTCCATTTTCATTTCTGATTTTGTTTATTCGAATACTCTTTCTGTGCCTTCTGGTTAGTATGGCTAAGGATTTATCTACCCTGTTGATTTTCTCAAAGACTCAGCTCCTCTTTTGTTGATTCTTTGTATGGTTCTCTTTGTTTATCCTTGGTTGATTTCATCCCTGAGTTTGACTATTTCTTGCCATCTACTCCTCTTGGGTGTATTTGCTTATTCTTGTTCTAGAGCTTTTAGGTGTGCTGTCAAGCTGCTAGTGTTCACTCTCTCCAGTTTCATTTTGGAGGCACTCAGAGCTATGAGTTTTCCTCTTAGCACTGCTTTCATCGTGTCCCATAAGTTTGGGTATGTTGTGGCTTCATCTTCATTAAATTCTAATAAGCTTTTAATTTCGTTTTGTATTTCTTTCCTGACCAAGTTATCGTTGAGTAGAGGATTGTTCAGCATCCATGTATATGTGGGCTTTCTGTTGTTTTTGTTGTTATTGAAGACCAGCCTTACTCAGTGGTGATCTGATAGGATGCATGGGATTATTTCTATCTTCCTGTATCTGTTGAGGCCTGTTTTGTGGCCAATTATATGGTCAATTTTTGAGAAAATACCATGAGGAGCTGAAAAGAAGATATATCCTTTTGCTTTAGGATAGAATGTTCTATAAATATCTGTTAAGTCCAATTGGTTCATGACTTCTCTTAGTCTGTCTATGTCTCTGTTTAATTCCTGTTTCCATGATCTGTCCATTGATGAGAGTGGGGTGTTGAAATCTCTACTCTTATTGTGTGAGGTACAATGTGTGATTTGAGCTTCAGTAAGGTTTCTTTTATAAGTGTAGGTGCACTTTCATTTGGAGCATAGATATTTAGGATTGAGAGTTCATCTTCGTGGACTTTTCTTTTGTTGAATATTAAGAGTCTTTCCTTATCTTTTTTGATGACTTGTGGTTGAAAGCTGATTTTATTCCATATTACAATGGTTCCTCAAGCTTGATTTTTTTGGACCATTTGCTTAGAAAACTGTTTTCCAGCCTTTTACTCTGAGGTAGTGCCTTTCTTTGTCTTTGATGTGTGTTTCTTGTATGCATCAATTTGCTGGGTCCTCTTTATATATCCAGTCTGTTAGTCTATGACTTTTTATTGGATACTTGAGTCCATTGATGTTAAGAGATATTAAGGAATAGTTATTGTTGCATCCTGTTATTTTTTTTGTTAGAGGTGGAATTATGTTTGTGTGTCTCTCTTCTTTTGGTTTTATTGCAAGGAGATTACTTTCCTGCTTCTTCTAGGGTGTAATTTCCCTCCTTGTCTTGGAGTTTTCCATTTATTATCCTTTGTAGACCTGGATTTGTAGAAAGATGTTGTGTAAATTTGGTTTTGCCATGGAATATCTTGGTTTCTCCATCTATGTTAATTGAGAGTTTTGCTGGATATAGTATCCTGGGCTGACATTTGTGTTCTCTTAGGGTCTGTATGACATCTGCCCAGGATCTTCTGGCTTTAAGTCTCTGGTGAGAAGTCTGGTGTAATTCTGATGGGTCTATCTTTATATGTTAATTGACCTTTCTCCCTTACTGCTTTTAATATGCTTTCTTTGTTTTGTGCACTTGGTGTTTTAACTATTATATCTTTCCTTGGATGGTGAGTGGAGCAAAAGAGTGGTCCAACCTGTTGATTTAGGAATGTGAGTACTCCTGGCAGACCAGCTATCTGAAGGCAGGTTTTGGATCGGAAGGACTGTGGGACTGCCCCAGTTCTGGGCATTGGAGATTGGATGGGTCCTGTTTTATGCCACCCTGTGGCTCCCATGTCCAGTGTGCTCCTTGGACAGTCAGTGAAGATAAATTGGGGCCCCACATGTGTGCTTGGGAGTGAGACTGCTTCTGGCAGACCAGCTCTCTGTGGGCATGTTTTGGGTCCAAGGGCTGTTGGACAGCCCCAGATGGAGTGCAGATGGAGATCCTGTTTTTATAATTCTTTATCAGGAATGGTGAGAGACTACCATTTTTGTCAATTTCCAAGGATGTCCAGACTGAGTGGTATGGTGGTGGGGCTTTGAACATATTGATATCAGTGATGGCAAGAGTACTTTGCAATCTTTTTGAGGTAAGCATGGTATGGGTAGAGCCCCTGTGTAAGAACCTCCATGATGTTTCTTTTTCGCCTCAGCTGAACAGCTCTTGGAAGCCAAGAGCTTGCTTTTAATCAGCAAACCATTTTCATTTTATTTAAATGTACTTAACTGGTTGACTTGAACATACTATTAATTATATAAAAACCTGAGTTCCTTTCACCCAGAGCTCACTAATTAATTTTACATGGCTCACAGGGAGAAAGACAGAAACTATAAAGTATTGTTCTGTGAGCTCACACAGGCTTGTAGGGGTTTGTTTAAAAAGCAGCATAAGCAGAACATTTCAACATAGCATCTAAGTTAAATGAAGACTGAACTCTGTGCCTGTCAGGAGGGGAAACAAAACAAAACAAAACCCTTGCTATTACAATCTTGTTACATTCCACCTTCCCAACAAATCAAACAACTTTAACTTCCAAGTTAATAATAATAGTGTGTACAAAAAGAAACCCTAATGTTGCTGAGATAAAACAGCAAGGTTCTCACTTTAATAAAATAAACCACAATCAGTCACTCTCCAATGCAAGTCAGTGAAACTGAAACTGTTTCTCAGGTAAAACAAATCAGAATCACAGAAATAGAGGCCAAAGGATTCCAGAGCACAGATAGCCCTTCCTCTACCTCTAGTAAACAGTACAGCTGGCACCTGACCTCTGTTCTTGCCTCCTCATCAAAGGCCTTCACCAAGTTGCCTTTCTCTCCTGTACATATAACTGTTCATGTTTCTTGTTTTTCTATCCAATTCCAGCATCCCTTCTTTATCTCTTGATCCTACCACCCATTATGAAATACCATGAAGCCTTCATATCAGATATTCATAGCGCATCGAAGCATAGTTCTAGCTTGATTCCTTCACTGTAAATCTGAGTGTAGCCATTCTCGTCTCTTCCTTATTTTTTGCAGGACTTCCTCCCCTGACAACTGTTCACCCAAGCAAGGAGACCCAAATATTGAGGAGAGAAAACCTGCTGCTCTCTTTGCTTTCCTTCTATGGTTCATCTTTGAAGGTTCCTTTGTGTCTTTTTGCTTATTGGTGCTTCCACAGAATGCATCAAGGCTTAGCCACTTAACACTACCTGAAGTGAATATTTGATCTAGAAATTCACAGAAATGGAAACAGGTCACAAAATTACATTAAAAGGCGACCTTTTTTATTATTTGTTTTTGTTTTGCTTCTTCACGGTCTTGTGCAACCCTGAATTTGTTACATAGCCAAAAAGGATAATCTTGAACTTTTGATCCTCTACCCTCTGCCTCCTCAGTGCTGGGGTAATGGGTATGTAGCAGTTACCTCCCTGGGTTCTGTGCCAGGCTTCACATAGAAACCAGAACTCAGAATATATAGCCAACTATTTTAAGATACATCATTATGGCTAAAAAAGTACTTTTCAAGCAACAAGAATATCTCATAGTTTATAATAGTGTCTAATTCGTTCTGATTAGACTCTATTACAGACAAATAAAATAGTTCCTTAATGTCAATAAAGGAATTGCAATTGAGAACTAGAATTTTTAAAATTGACTAAAATATGAAAAACATAAATATTAATATAGTAATATAACACATAGAGGAACAAATATTTATTTAAAGTCTTTAATTTATACATTGATTACTCTTTTAAAACTTGCCTATGAAATAGTGAGGAGAATTTTTGACACTGTCTTTGCTCTTCAAACTCTTTTCACTATCTGTTTTCATCTTCTACTTGCCCTGGTAAATCTTTAGGGTGTCTTGGGCTCATTTTTCTCTTCCTAGCTGTCAATTCCTCCTACTCTGCTTTCCATACTGGTCTGTATCAAAAAGCCTTCTCTCCTCCTCATGGCCCTGTGTTAGCTCCTAAGTTCTGTTGCCTGAGCAAAATTCCAGGCACCCAGACGAGACAGCTGAGGAGACTTCTGAATGTGTGCCCCCGCACAATGACATTCTCAGCTCTGACAGGGTCAGACAGTTACCAGGAAATGCTTCCCATCAGTTCTGCTCCCTTCCCTCAGTTCCTCCTGATGTCGTTTTGTAGACAAGCCAGATTTTTAGCTTGAAAAACATGTGTGACCCAAAGAAAAATTGGGCTGGCATTCAACTGCATATTCCACTGTTTCCCTGATCTTGCTTCTTTCCTGGCAGTTGAACAACCATTATTATTGCTCATTCCAAAAGAATCTGATCATTTTGACCCACAAGAAAGCCAAACTCTGGTCAGCTGGTCCTTCAAAGACCCTGTCCCTGATCTTAACAAAAGGATAGAAGTGTACAGCCTGCTTTCCTTCACTGCACCTTACAGTATGCTCTTGTACTAACCACTGGAAGTCTTTGGCAGTCCCCAAAGCAAGAGGGCCATTTATATCCCACCTATATCCCTGCCTCAGCAAACCAGCTTACCCTAACCTACACCACTTCCAGTCCTATTAGTTGATACCTGTAGGCTTCTTTGGAATGTTTGTTTGTTTGTTTGTTATTTGTTTGTTTGAAAAGCAATGAACAAAAGAGGGGACGGGGTAGAGTGTTAAATCTGCCAAGGAATGTAGACACTGCACTGCTTAGAATTCCTTAATAAGGATAAATTAATGAATGCAATTCACTGAGCGTTTTCTGTGTGTCACCATTGATGAGATTTTATGGGTGTGATATCATAATTTGGCTGTCTTTGACCTGCCCCTCTTGGCCATTCTAAATTCTGCAGACGTTATGCAGATATTTTGCCAGCTCAGAAAGCCATGCCAAAAGGCTGCTTTATTTGGGCAGAAATCAAAAGGCCTTGTGGACTTAAGCAAAGGCAAGCACAGTTACTTTCCCCAGCTCCACACTGCTCAGTTGTGGCTAGACTTCATTTGTAAATATAGCTAGAGATTGACCTAATCTCCCCTATGGCCAAATAGAAATGAATTTCTAGTCATCCTTGCATTTACAAATTTGTAACATTATACACTTCATGCCACCTTATTCCCCATTAAGCTAATCAAAGTCAGGTCAGGCCAACCATCCATAGTCAAGTAGATTAGACAAGCCAATTGATCAAATAAAGGAAATGACCAGATACCCTTCCTGCCTGTCACCCACACATGGAAGACATCATTTCATACCAATGTCTGTCCTGTTTCATTCTTTTGGTCTAGGGAATATTCATAAAAGTTGTCAGGTCCTTAGAAATCATTACTAAAGTTAAGGAAGGGTGAGAAATGCATTTGGTTCATAAATAAATGTGAGCAAAACACAAATATATGGAAGCTACTCCACAAGATTTTAAAGAGCCATTGACATGAATAAAATGGAGCTCATTCAACTCAAAAGAATTTGGCACCCACCTCTGTAGTTTCTTTTACCTCCACTCTACAGGACAATGGAAATCTTCAGGGATTTGCCAAAATTGTTGGTGACTGAATCCAAACAATACAAGGTTTTGATAGTAGTTCCTTTGTATTTCCATTTTGTCTAACTGTTTCCCTGCAGGTTGATGCCAACACAGAAAGGAGGGCTCTGATGCCACCCAGTAGGTTCATCAACTATAAACGGCATCACCAGCTCTGGAAGGCAGAATGTTAAAATGCTGCGCCCATAACTTCTCGGATTTCACGAGCTATTCATTTGGCTTTTATTTAAAAGAGCATTGTGCTCCCCTTGGCCTCAAGTTGGCTTCAGCTGCCAGCTGCCTGTTGTGCTCTTTCCTTTCACATTGTAGGTGAGGGGGTCAGGGGAAGGGAAGGTGGTGTTTATTTATTTTATTTTGAGTATCTTTTTCTTCAGTTCTAACCTCTAAACTCTCTATCTAGCTTGGGTCAGTTTAGTCTACTAAAAAAATATTAAATTTTTCCTAAGTCCACTAAAGAGGATGCTGTGGCCTTTGAGATAAAAATTATAGTTCAGCTAGGTGTGGTAGTAGTACTTAAGAGACTAATCCAGGGAGGATCACAAGTTCAAGGTCAGCCTGGACTTTATAAAGTGTTTTCCAATTCAGCCTGGGATACAGGATACATAGTCAGACTCTGTCAGATGCAGAAAGAAAATATTAATCAACAACCTCTTCAAACAGTAAGGTATAATATATATATATATGTATACATATATATATATAACTTATACATATGTGCGTGTGTGTGTAAGTGTGTGTGTATGTATATGTATAATCTTTGTGGCTATCCTAATTCCTTACCTTATCTCTGATCCTCCCTCCTTCCTGTATCAGGTGTTCTAGAATCCACTATGTCACTATGTAGACCACAGTAGCCTTGAACTCATGCCAATCCTCATGCTTGTATTACAGTGCTTGTATTACAACCTTGAGCCACCATGCCCAGAGTTCCCTCTCCTTTCTAAACCTATTTTTAAAGGGTAGCTTTTAGGCACTTAATTATTTTTGTCTTTTGTGTTCAGATTATGAGATTGGTTTAGTGGCAGTAGAAATCTGGAAATACCAAAGAAAGAGAACGGAAATTCAGCAATTGAGATTTTAAAGACTCAGAAAAGATTATTTTTAAATCAATTGCTTAAGTCATGGATAGCTCACCCCAATAGTCACAGTTAAAGTCCAAATTCCCAGTGATGCCTTCAGCGTTGTTATTTTCAACCTTTCTTCCACAGATAGAGGTTGCATTTGCCCTAGGCAGTTCCTGGAGTTGGAGGTGTTTTGCAAGACTAAAAGCCTATTTCTTGAGAAGACACTCAGCACAGAAACTTTATTTTCCTTACAGAAGTTAAGAATTGAACCCACACCCATTCTTCCTCAGTGTAGACCAAGAGAGTATTCCTAGGCAGCGGCTCCAGGGGACTTGGCAGGACAAGCTTGGAAGAAAGTTATTCTTCCGGTCTTAGCACCCACTCAGCAGTAGAAAGAGCTGAGGTTGGCAAAAAATCTCTGACTGTCCGAAAATATTTCTGGAGTTTCTTTGGATCTTGATGGATATTTAGACTGCTTAGCAGTGGATTCATCCAGCAGAGTGTAGAATAGATGTGGGTAGAACTGTTATAAAGGAGGTAGAGTGACTAGCAGGGCAGAGAGAGAATAAATTCATTCAGGACTTGAAGGATCCAACTTGATATTCCAGCTCTGCTTAAATTACTCATGGGATCTTGGGAAAAGCATCAGTCACTCTCTCTTAACCATATACACATCAACTCCTTGTTTATAGGATACAGATTTAAATTGTTATTTTTGAAGAAGAGTAAACTCCTCAGGTTCTGCTAATGGTGATCTAGGTCACTGCATGTGACTAAGTTAAGCTCTGTATATTAATTACTTGCCACTGTGACCAAATGCCTAATGGAAGCCCTGGAAGGGTAAGAAGGATTTCTTTTGACGCACAGTTTATAGTGTCCAGTACATTGTGCTGGGGAAGGAACACTTCCTGTCTGTGACAGCATGAGCACACAGCACCAACTTCTGGCATCTTATTTGTTCAGGAAACAGAGAAATTGTTCCAGACTAGAACTGTCTATTGCCTTCAAAACCCACCCCTAGTGACCTACATACACTGTCCATGACTTTTCTTGCCAATGCCCCCAAATACCATCACCAGCTGGAGACTGAGCAGTCCCAATGTGTGCTCTATGAACAAAATTTCCATGGACTTCCCATGCACAAGAACTCAAAAAGACTCAAAGAAAGCACTAAGCAAGAGTCCAAAGTCATTTGCTATGTTTACCACCCTGAGAGGCCACATCTTGGTTTCTTGTTTGTTTGTGTTTGTTTGTTGTTTGCACTAGAACTTGCCTTCCATGCAAATGGCAATGACATTGTAAGACATGTGCATGGCCATAAAACTTTATCAAGTTTTTTCTAGTTGACAATGCTTCTCTGTGCTAACCAGTCATTTGTGTGCTAAAAGGTTAACACTATAAGAAAGGAAAATTGAGATAAACCATAGTTCTATTTCATGTCACAATGAAATGAGAACTTCCTTCCTCATAATAATCCAAAGATAGACTATTGATAGAATGTGTATGTAAAATTGTGTCAGTTGAGTTTGGGGCAACTTCCACTGTTCAAATAAGTATACAATATATATGACAAATATATATATATATATATATATATATGACAATTATATATGTAATAACAATATAATAACAGCATAAATACATATATATATAAAACAACTGTATAATATCAGTGATTCTATATATCAATTGAACATTCTGATGTTTTCCTTCAAATCAGCATTATGCGAATGAAAAATTATATGAAATGTTAATTTTTCGTTGCCCAGAATGGTGTTAAAGATCTCATAAAAAGCACCAGGACAACTTGAGATGGACACTAGGAAACAAAAAAAAAATGGTTTAAAAAAAACCCTTTATATTCAGTACCTTAAATGTTGTGTATTATTTTATTGCTTTTAAACAATGGATGCCCCCCCCCATGTAGAACCCATTCTAAAACTGAGCACTAAACAGGAAAATTATCCAGAGACCCTCCAACTGCAAAAACTCAGTGGAATTCAGTACAAGAAGGCATAAGACATCAATTAATCAATGCATTCCTAGAGTGGTTGAAAGGAAATTGGATATCATATGAGGAAAAGTAGAAATGACAAAGTAATCAACTTACCCAATTAGCCAACTGACAGGTATGAAAAACAGACTTAAAAACCCAAACAAAGTATGGAGCATCACACACACACACACACACACACACACACACACACACACACACACACACACACTCATACACTCACACACTCATACACTCAGCCTCGGCATCACAGGGAGCCGTCCTAAATGCTGGCCAGCCAGAGGAAAACCTTGTGATAATTGTGAAACCGTAAGGGCCGGAAGTTAGATATCCTGCTCTTCCAGCTCTGAAGAACAGGGAATTACACATAAAGTACACGTCTTCGTAACCTTGACCATCTCTCATGCCTGAGAAATTTTGTTTCAGCATTCATATGACTCATCCAAAATTTCATTTAAAAAATCGATTGTAAAGTTTTTCTTTTTGTGTGTGTGTGAAAATTAAACAACATAATTTCTTGTAGAGAGAAACTAGAGACTTAGAATCTTTTCCCATGAGGAATTGACAGTTTATTCTCAGCCTAATAACTCCTTTTTATGCCAATCTTCTCATGCTTATGATTCAAATATTCTTTAGGAACACATGTGCTGATTTGAATTGGAAGTGTCCCCCATAAACTCCTGTACTGGAACACTTGATCCCAGTTGGTCGCACTGTCTAGGTTATAGAATAGTGGTTCTCAGCCTTCCTAATGCTGTGCCATTTTAATTACAGTTCTTCATGTTGTGGTGACCACCAACCATAAAATTATTTTATTGCTACTTCAGAACTGTAATTATGCTGCTATTTTAAATTGTAGTGTAAATATCTAATATGCACCCCCAAAGGGGTGGCAACCTACAAGTAGAGAACCTCTGTTCTAGACTCTTTAGGAAGCAAAGCATTTCAGAAGGAAGACTATCACTAAGAGCAGGGTGAGGTGTTGTTCTCTGCTAGATCCCAGCATGGCCAATAGTGCCCTGGCAAGTTTTGCCCTTCTCCCTTCTCTCTCCACTGCTAAACATTTGATTACATTCTTGAAGCTGGCCTGTGGTCTATGCTCTTAAGTTCCCAATGACTCTTTCCTGAGGCTAAACACCAAGGTCCAGATTAAGGTTAAGGTTCCTATTTTGGCTACCCTGGCAAATAAGTCCAATCAGGACTCACCAACAACTCATTCTAACACAGATACCCCACCCTCCTTTTCTCTTAAAACAAACAAACAAGCACAGTCCTACAAAGCACCTGATGTCTGCCTTTGTTCCAGTTAGATGGAACCTCTCCCCTTCCCCTTCCCCTTGCTGGTCCCTCAAGGGTAATAAGTCTCCTTTGTGCTGAGAATTCCGAGTCTGGATGTGTTCTGTTACACTGACTTTGAGAGTTTATGATCCATACTCCCACTTCCTGCTAGCTTGTCCTCCTTCAATTTCCTATGTATGGATAAAATGTGATCTCTCAGATGTACGTATATATACCCCTGCCGCCATACCTTCTTTACCATGATAGAATCCACCCTTTAGGAACCAAAGCCAAAATAAACTCTTCCTTAAGTTGCTTTTGGTCATGGAGTTTCCTCACAAACAACAAAAATGTAGCATAAATATCTGCACATAGCCCAAGTATAAGGATGCTTACATTGCATTGCACTAAATAAATATCTCAATAAATAACTAAAAAGCAAGCACATTCAGTAGGATTCTAAATTATCTGCAAATAGAAATATTGTAGAAGAAATCTAGTGATTTCAAAAGACTTTATTCTCTGTTAAATAAAATGATAAATTGCCCAAAATTATTTATAGCATGATCCCATTGTTTTAAATATGCTTTCATTAAAAACAAAAACCTCAGAAAAGTGGAAGAAAATACTCCTGCTTCTATGTTGTATAACACAAATTTTGCTTTGGATATCTTTCCAAAGGAAAGAAAGCATACAGCTCAGTAGTGCATACATGTATGCCCACAATTCAGAGCTGGAGTTCAAAGTCATCCCGGGCACCTTGGTTCATTCATTAGCCTAAGATTGCCTCATAGACAGGGGAATTGTGGGAAAGAAGAGGAGGGAGGGGGGGGGGAGGGAGGGGAGGGGGAGGTCCAGCAGCTTCAAGAGGGCTTAGTGAGCTTTCCCGTAATGTGAGCACAGAGTATGCTTAGCTGTCTTGAAGGTCTAGACAACTCTATAAAGACCTTGTACTTACCTCAGCCTTTCTCTCCCAAGCAAAGATGTTAGGAACCTTGGCAGTGTTGTTCAGATTTACTTAGTTTACTTCCAGAGGCTGAGACTGCCACCAGCTCTTGATGGTGCTGCTTGAGATGACAGAAAGGCATGAAATATCGGCCTAGAGCATCTAGGTGTGAGAGGAAAAGGGGTTTCCCAGCCAGTCCTCCTGCCCTGGGACCCATTTCATTGATATTTAGCTGCTAGTTTGTTTTTGGTAGCAGAGAGATTCCCAACTAAGATTTTGGTTATATCTTCATAGACTGAGTGTTTGCTATACCAGAATCCCTCCTATGACTGCTGGTCTTGCTTCTTTCTAGGTTTGAAGACTGTGGAGAAGAAACTTTAATTACTACTTCTATTTGTCCACCAGTAAGAAGTGACGTATTGCTAGGCCACAGGGGCACACATCTTTTATTCCAGAACTTGGGAGGCAGAGGTAGGGGATCTACGAATCCAAGGCAAATTTGGACTACAAATAGAGTTCCAGGGCAGCCAGGGTCAGAGACAATCTGTCTCAAAAACACAAAACAAATGGACAGACAAATAAAAACAACAAAAAGGAGACCTATTCATAATTAAGTCCATTTTAGAAATAGCCCATCAAATATTTTTAAAGGAAATGTCACTACACTTTTACTGTACAGGGTATGACAGTTTACAGTTTGGCTTTGAAATTTATAAGTAAACAGGGTTTACTTCTGCTAAGTTACTCAACTCTGCCATTTAGCAAAAGAAACTCCATCTAGTCCATAAAGAATAGACCCCTGCCACCCAGCGCTGGTCTTGAGAATGTGCAGCTGTGCCAGCATGCCTAATTTTTGCCTTTTCCTAGCATTTCCAGACAAATACTTAATGCTTTTATTTATATCATTCTTTACTTTAGCAACTGGAAGATTAGTATGGTATCTGCTCCTACAGATTCGTGGTTGGTGTCATAATCTTAAACAATCCTCTAATTATAGTCATTCTCCTTTGATTAGCTGCTTAATAGAATTTTAAAATTTCCATATGGATGTAACTATTTGGTTGTTTTCTTTTGTGACACAAAGCAAAATCCTTCTATGTTGTACTGTCTATGTGCCTAACAGAGTATTCCTTGAGTTTGCTGTGATTTAGAGACAGATTTTAGAGTCCTCTCTTACATACATAGTTGCTGCTTAATGAGAATGTTTGCTGATTCTTAGATGAATTGTATTTATTGGTATTACCAAGTTTTCTATTAGTTCATTTGGTCTTAATTCTCTTTTATCACATCTAGAAGTCAATATATTTTTAATTTTATTAATCAGTCTGAATATTCATTCTGATTTAATGTGTAATCTATGCTTATTTAAATCAATTATGTGATAAATATGCTCACATATTTGCCTTAAGTTACACACACACACACACACACACACAAACACACACACACACACACACACACACACACACAAACAGTTTCAAGAATTCTATGTTGGCACATGCTCTGCCCCTCTTCTGCTTTTCATGCAAAGCCTCCAAGGACACACATGTGTTGTCTTCACCACAAGCCTCCTTATTTATCACTTGATCTTGAAGTCTTTTAAATCTCCTTCCTATTTCATTTTTAATGCTTAGTTTTGTCCTCACATCTCTGAAGGCATTACCAGGAGTCGTCCGCAGTCTTATCTCCCTCATCCTTTCTTCTTCATTTCCACAATGTTTTTTTCCCCTTTCATGACGTCCTTACCGTTTTTTCCACTGCATTTTGCACAGCTGTTCCCAGATCAGCCCACCGTTCCCCACTGTCACAAGGAAAGAAGCCAGGTGAGTAACTGTCTCCATTCACACAATAATACCAGTATCATAATTTGCCGTGATTTCTCACCACTTGTATTTGGAGGATTATAGAGGTGCCTTTCATATAATTTTGTGTATGAGTCCTAAGTTTTGTTATAGAGTCTTTCCCTTTTTTTTTTACTAGAGATATAAAAAATATGACCGTGTCTTGTCCACAGTTTCTCTCTGACCTTCTAAGGTGTTTTTACTAAATCTCGTGCATTTACCACAAGCTCTTCTTAGGCAGTTCAGGAGAGCACCACAGTGTGTGGGTTCTGGACTGCGAAGAGACTGAGATTTGTGGTTCAGCATTCATCCTGTTTCAAACCTTTAACAGGAGATACAGTAAAATAGGATAGTAACAATCACCCCATTAAGGGAAAAGTTCAACCGGAAGGACACTTACCTGTGTAGTAATCCATCTTTCTTTCTTACCAGATGTCTACACCCTGGTCATTCTGAGATTTGCTCTCCTCTTTTTGACATTCCTGTAGCATCTTTTCAATATTTGGAGGATACAGTGCTGGCAGCACATGCAAACCCAGGTCTTTGTCTGCCTCAGAAAAGGAGAGGTAACAGCTTTACTGAGGTGAAGGTGTTCACAGAGAGATAGATGCTTGCCCCACCCCTAGGGGCAAGCAAGCATCTGTCTGTTCAATGCCTATCATCACAGGGTTAAGTCCAGTGTGCTGGCAAGGAAGAAAAGCCAAAAATAATCATCATGAATTATACTATTTTAGAAAAGGAAATGATGGCATAATGTGAGCTTTTACTAAGGAAAAAAATAATGCCCAGAAGACATTTTGAAAGTTAATAACCATGAAGATGCCCAGAGGCTGTTTCAGAACAGCTCATTGGAAAGTCTAACTTAGCCCAAAAAGAATGGACACTTAAAAATAAATTCTAAATGGCTAAATGGCAAAGAAAGAAGGCTATTCTATGGCAGAATATGAATCTCTTTCTGCAGGGAATACTTTCCAAAAAGTAGTGAAGGAATCTTGGGAAATGTGGTAGGTGAAATGCAATCGAAGCCCCTCACTAAACTGGATGAAAACTTGATAATGTCCAGAGATTTGGGGGAAGAAATCCAAAATCAAATACAAAACTTTAAGAGAGAAAAACAGCCTAACTCTCAATAGAACTACACAAAGTTGGCTATGTTAAAGGGGCAGGAGGATAGTAGTGCTTCAACACATGTTGGTAATAGTAAAAACCGATTTAAAGGGAACTTTATTATTACATATATTTTGTTTGTTTCTGTATGTACAGGTGAATGTATGTATTCGTGTGTGTGTGTGTGTGTGTGTGTGTGTGTGTGTTTTATGTATAGAGGCCAGAGAATAGCTTCAGATGTCATTCCTCAGATGCCATCTGCCATTTTTATTTGGTTTGTTTTCATTAGACAAGGTCTTTCACTGTCATGGAACTAGACAATGGTGCAAGGATGACTGGTCAGAAAACCTCAGGAGTTTACCTGCTCCTGATTCTCCACCTTCCCAGGTCTAGGATTACAACTCTTTATCACCACATATCACACAAAGCCTTAAAACCATGATTCTGAGAGATGAAAAACAAATTCCCATGATTGCAAATTATAATAAATTTCCTAGGCTTTGGAAATTTATCAGTCAGGAAATTTATTATAACTTGCATATTAGTCTGCTTTTTGCAATACAGAAGATTAAGTCCACAGGTAAGTTCTCCATCACATATACCCAGCCTCTTGTTATGTTGTTATATTCTTTTAAAGAGTGTTACAGAGATATGCAACTTTCACATTGTGTTTCAGCAGATGACCTATGTCAATTAGCCTTTGATACACGATAAGCCCTTCCAAAACTTAATGGCCAGAAATAATAGTTATTTGTATTTGATTCTGGAGATGGCAGATTAGACAGGGTTCAATTGCAGCACTCACCCAGTTTATCTGACTCTCACTTAGGAGGCTTCAGTGAACTCTGTACTGTATCAGCTAGAGCTGATGGTGAAGCTGAATTCTTTAACACTCTCAATCCTTAACACCTTCTTTTCCTTGTAGCCTCCTTTCCTGGCTACCTCAGGACCATCTACATCCTAGAAGATGACACAGCATTAACACTTAACACTTACAAAAGTGTTACAGATTTTATATGCTTTGGCTTCTATCACAGTTCCTCATTTCCCATTGGTCAAATCCAGTTTTCTAGCTAAACAGGGACTGAGAAATGAAGAACTGAATTCTACACTGTAATTGTTTGCATTGCGTTTGCTAATTATGTTTTCCCTAAAACCGTATGTATGAGAGGGTCTGCAAATAGCCTCTAGAAACCTGCCCCTAGCTGGCTCTGATTGGTAAATCAACAGATGCTGAGGAGGACAGACAGAAGTAAGATTTTAGGATTCCTGGGCTTAGGAGAAGGAGGAGATCCGCCATGCCTAGAAAGTGGAGAAAAGAAGAGAGACTCCAGGCCTGAGAAGAGTGCAGGACAGAGAGGCATGGCCACCATGTGAAGGAGCAGGGAGAGCATGGCCCAGAGGGATGCCCAACTGGGTTCAGAACAGCCAAAATAGAACATAGAATTTATAAGTCATAACTCATAACTCATGGTTAACTTCGTGGATGTTAGGCAACGGCCCAGCTATTGTGCTGCTTAAAGCATATTAAAATATATAGGCTGTGGTATATATATATATATATATATATATATATATATATTTCATTCAGCAACATAAACCATTGAGGTGGGTACAACAACCGTGCTGTGGGGATTTATTATTAATTATTTGTACACCGCCCCTGGATGGGAACGATTGCAAAGTTACATGCAGAAGAATGTACATACAAAGAAGGGATGATCATGGAAGTTATTGAAACAATCCTCCATAGTTTGCCCTCTAATCATCAGACTTTTCTTCTGCGTGTAAATTATAAGTTCTCAGTTCTACAGAAGTCATCCCACAATGGTGACATACTTGAAATGTCTTCATCAGTCAGTTCCTGGGGTAGATGCTTGTTTGTGTACCACTCTTCAGCTATGACTCTTAGTTCAAAGTCTTGCGTACTCGTGCTATGTGGCTCCTGCCAACCTTTTCAACAAACAAGCGTGAGAAGGTACTCGTGATGGGAATAGACATTCCCATCCAGAAAGAGAAGGACAGAGTTGCATAGGCACTGTGAAATCCTGTCAGGCCAGTATTAACAAAGACCTATTCTTTTTGAGCAGACATCATCCTTAATTAGGATCCAATTTTAGCCCCAGAAGTTGGTTCCCAGTTCATATCATTCTTGTACTTTTGCCATGTGTAGGGGCTCACTAATGCTCTTTGGCGGTAACAGAAACAAGAATCACATTGACAACAATTTTTGAATGCCCTAATAAAGGAGACTCAAGTACCTTCCTTACTCACCAAATTTACACCCTGAAGTTCTGTGAGAATAATAACCTCTGCTGATTAGATATCATATTAGTCAGACTGAGACAATGCCCTTAAAATTATTAAGGCCTCACCTAACAGAAAGTGTCTACAAGGTACCATCTTAAGTCTATCAGGTTTAAACATGGACCTTATAGCTCTTAGACCACCGTTAAATATAGACTTCTTCATGAAAACATGTCTTATTTTGAGGACCTTATGTTAGATTGGCGAAACTGGCGATGAAGCTGTCTTATTTTCCAATCCAGGAAAGTTGTAATCTCAATATATCACTAGATTCAGCTTGCCAAACACTTCCTTCTTTAGCCCACCGTTCTCTCAAGTGTAGCTAGCTAGAAGCCAATAGAGGCTCTTAGCATTTGGTCATAAAATCCTGGCCCCATCTGAGAGTTTACTGGGGACAGTTTTGTGTTTTCTTGACACCTTCCTTGATTGTTTGCAACTCTGTAACAGGAATTACATCTTCCCAGCCCGCCATTACTGTCTCCTTGCCACTTCATCACCTCTAACAGATTCCTTGCCTCTTTTTTGCCAATTTAGACTAGAAATTTCTTCTGTGTTTTCAGCTTATTCTTGTCTTATCCTAAAACCATCTTGAGTTCTTTCAGGGCTTTATAATTATAGCCTCCTTTTTTGATATCGCCTCCTAAATTGTTAAACTATGATACGTAATAAAACATCCCAAAATACAAGAAACTGACTGGAAATGACCTAAGCATTTGGTTGTTTTGGGATTTGTAACCATTATTTCAGGCATGAATCAGGTATGACTGATCATTATTCAGTCTAGGATGTCCTCCACTAAATCTGGAGAACAGGTGACCTAGGACAATAAAGTCTCTTTTCAGATTGATCTTTGTTTTCAGTTAAGATTGTTTATAAGACCAGCAGCATCTAAGCACATGCAGATTGGATGAAGCCAGTATACACCACTTTTCAAGGATTTTTTGAACCATATTTACTCATGTTCTATTGATCAAACAAATTATATAATCAAGCCTGTCTTCAAAAGGTGAAGAATATAAGTGCATCTTGTTGAGTGCAAAAGGCAAGTCACATTTCAAAGGGTGTGCCCAGAAAAAAAAGTATTAGAAGACACTTTACCATCAGAAAATATACATTAGTTGATAAACTGTATTCAGGTACATCTCTTTCCTGCTTGTAAGTCAGAGACAAAGTCTGTGGGAAATAAGTGGGTAGAGATAAACAGACATGGGCTTTGGGGCTTTGTTGGTTAATAATCAACATATAGGTCCTATGTGGACTTCTCTAGAGATTTCCTACAGAGATGAGGCTGAACAGAGGAATCAGCTGACAGAATGGATCTCTCACCAAGGGCCTGATAGAATGAAGCAAGTGCAGCATCTTCTGGCCTTGTTCTACAAACGTCTATGTGATCAAGTGAGTCAAGCCAAAAAGCAATCTCAAGTTTCCCTTGAAAGGAAAGTGACATAGTATTTTCTCAAATTGACAAGCTAAACCTTAAAAAATGCATGTGAGAAAACTAACAGAAAGGAAACTAAAACAAAACCTAAACTGTAACTTCCCTTGATGTCCTCAACTCTTCAAAATTTTGCCAGCTTGATAAATTATAGCAATAGTGCAGGCAACTTTAGCCCCATCTTCTCTGGCACACTCTACTCTCCCTCTAGTTATATCACAAGTTTCAGGAGACTGTCCCTCATTCACTATAAAAATCCCCAGGACCAGCTTGGGAGAGAACCTGTGTAGCTAAATCTAAGCACAGCCCCATAATGCAATAGGAAGATATCTAAAATTAGCATTTTTATTGTTTTGTTTCTGAATGCTGCAAGAATGCATGTGGCCTTTGTTTTCATTCACATTATTGCTATGTAGAAATCTAAAAGAAATCCATTAATGATGTTAGTTATCCTTGTCATTGGGATTCTGAGATTTCAGTATTGTTATATTTAGATTTGATATAAATTTTGTTATAAAATTAAAGCATACTTTCCATTAAAAATAACAAATGCTAAACTGTCAACTAATTTACTATCTAGTAATAGTTTGCTTCAAGAGCCTTGTTCCAAAGACAAGCTGCACCACACACACACACACACACACACACACACACACACACACAACGTTCATTTATCCTAGGATTATTTTTGTGTGGTTTAAGTACATGCTCTCTCAGAATAGATAGGCAAGGTCTTCCCTACAGAAACATGCCCAGGGTTTTGTGTTTTTGTTTGTTTGCCCTGTTTTGCCTAACGCTTTTCTAAGATACTAAGCATATACAAAGACAGTTTTCAAGGTTGCAGACATCTATGGAAAGTTTACTAAATAGAAATAACAAAACGATGGGAAGAATTTCCAGAATGATAGCACAAGCTGTGCCTTATTGAGGAAAGAACTGATAGGTCTCCCAGTGAGCAGAGTTACAGTCAGTTGGCACTTACAGAGGTAATGTGGTTGCTGTCCTCGAAGAGTTTGCAAATCTAGTAAGATAAGGCAAATGGCACTGATTAAATCAAGAGCTTGCATTGCATTTAATCTCACTATATGAATACATAAGCAAACTCGGTAGGAATATATTTTTTGGAGACAGATAAGAGTCTCAGCTCTTTTCACATTTTCTGGAGAGTTTTCATTTTGGCTTTGAACAAATCTTTACATAAATTTAAAATCAAATACCCTCCCTACTCTATTTCTTGCTTAATTCATCCTTTCCGAAAGGGGGAATTGAGGTAGACTAGGTGGATCACACAGCATAATTTTTAGTTAGTATATCGTTATTAGTTATTTCTTCACAGCTTTGAGAACATCCATGAGTTACAATACAAAAATAAGCATTTAGATGTTGGCGATACAAGACAGAACCCATTCAAGAATTTCTATGTTGGCAAATACACTAAGAACAATTTTAAATGAACTCATGTGAGAGAGACAGAATTACTGAACCCCACCAATTTTGCAATATCTGAAAACACGGTATCAGACAAGTGAAGACAGCATCAACAGCTAAAAGTTCTTTCCTGCTCGAATTTTTTTTAATCTGCTTTGTTCATTGCTATCTAATAAACCCTTCTGAACATTGATGAAAAATGTAATATCAATTTAATAGGTATGTGCTAATCATCCAGGCTGAGAAAAGGGAGCTCCAGCTACCCACAGAAGCAAATAACATGTTGTGTTACAGAAACCTTGTGACTTAATTTTGAGCTCATGCAAGCTCTATAGTTCTTCTAGACTATCAGTGAGACTCCCTGTTTTCAGGATACTTGACATCCCTCATTGGTTCCTCTAGAAGATATTACGTGTTTGTTTTTTGTCTTGTTTGGCTATTTCTCATTGTTTAATATTGATTCACACTTTATGAATAGACTGAGTCTTTCTTCCAGATTTACTGCTCAAAGAGTAGCAAAGCATGACCCCTATCCTTGAAGGTCATTGTTCTACACACTGTGCCATTGAATTTGGCCCCTAACCATTGCTTACCTTCTTCCTTTTGAAGAAACTGGAAATTTTATCACTATGTTTTCCATACATTCTTACACTTGAGTTCCCTTTTCTGAAACATTAGTATTCCCTTACTGTACCAACACAACACTACTCAGATCCATGTGGAATAATACACATATAGGTAGAATAGTGTAAGCCATCCAAAGGAGAACAGGAATCTTCCCATGACTGTGAAGAGCAATTAGGAAAACAGTGATAGAAAGTTCTCAATGGAGAACTAGGTGAGAATGAAGCCTTATACAACTATAACACTTATATAAAAACCCTGGATGCATACATGGAAGATCTGCTACAAATGCTTTACTGTGAAATAAAGCATGAGGAATAGAAGAAATAGTCTCATTGAGCAGCAGATCTAGTGCAAAACCAGACTCTGTGACATCGAATCCGGGGCTCATTCAGCTTGAAGCCTGTGAGTTTTATTAAACAAAATTATACAGAAGAACATATAGGCATTTTGCTTCCCATTTGAATAAGTGATACAAATGGCTAAATAGTGATCTGAATGGGAATACATAGTACTTGTCCCACAGTTAGAAATAAGAACATACTTTGAGAAGTATATTGGAAAAAAAGTAATAGCAGATGAGATCAAATTCGTCTGGCCAGTGAATAATTCTCCCAACCCCCTCACCCCCTGAATTACTTATTTTCAGGTACATCTGTGATGTACTGAGCACCACTATTCTCCAACAACTGTCTCCTATTTCTTAGTGAATCCTAGGGATCAGCCTTCAAACAGCAGTAACATGTGTGGCTGAGCAGTCTATTCAGCTCTTGGAAAGGTGTCTATAGTGAATCAACACATTTCTTTAGGAAAACCACACAGAAAAGTATCCCATGACACCCAAAGGTCATGTGCAATGAGATTTCATTCTACTAAGTGTGAGAATTTTTTTATCTGTCTTCAACAGATACTGTCTTTGCAAACATTCAACTTTCTGGGAAATGCTGTATTTTTATAACAGAAAAGACTTATTTCTGCAAGAGATTACAAAAAACTTCCTCATCGAAAATGTCATTATCAAATACTTTTAGGGTTTTTAATCTTCATTTGACTAAGGTAATGACCATGCAATTAAGTTTCTCCTAAAAGATCATAGGTGAAAGTCAAGGATAGTGGTCATACCCATATTTTTTCCTCTTCTCAAATTTCAAACAGAAGAATTCACTTTCAACCTCAACCAAATTCCTAGTTCCTCCCAGCAGAAGTAGATGCCATGCTTAAAGCCCTGATGTGTTGCTAACTGTAGGTCCTGAGGACCGGCAGACTCACAGCCTTCCCTCTTTCCCTGACCCTTGACTACTGCATCCATCACATGGGCTCTCCCTTATTAGCCTGTTGCTCTGCAGTATGACAGAGGCTTGCAGGAGCCTCGGTAAGCCTTGGACTAAAGGAAATTGCTAGAACCCTGGATGCCCTTTATATTATTTCAAAACCCCAAAGGCTTCATGCTGTCACTGGATCTCCAGCTTTGATTGAAATGCTGTTTCAAACAGAAGAAATCATCTAGAACCCCATTCCATAAGTCACTGCTTGTAACACCTGACCACGTGTAACTGAAAGGGGGTGGGGGAGTCATGAAACTTTTGGTCAGAGTTTTCTGAATTTACAATGACCAATCAAAATTCAAAATCCAACATGCACTCAATCTGAGGTCTTTTTATCAGAGCACACCTGGGTCTCATGTGATATCTCATTGAAACCTTGGCTCTGAACATACAACCTGTGTACTGTGCAGTCCATCATGTCCACACAATACAACAAATGCTGAAACAGTGTGACTCGGATTCTAGATTATCCTGTGCTATGAACTGCGGTGATTTCCAGTATACCCAAAGATGTCTGCCTTTGTAAAAACACGATGATTTAAGTATGGATAACAAGGATTTAAAATTTTCTTCCTGCTTTTGCTCACCAGGTATAGAATTAATGTATCTCTGGATTGATTTGTATTAGAATATTTTTTTATAGGTTTTTTCCTCATACGTACCCTAACTACAGTTTGTTCTACCTCTATTCATTCCAGTTCTCCCTTATCCCCTCACATCTGCATCCACCCTCTGTCTCTCTAAGGGATTGTAATATAATAAATAATAAAGCAGAAACTACACACTAGAATTTGACAAAAACATGAAAGAAAAGAGTCCAAGAAAATGAACAAGAGACAGACACCTACTTGTTCTCACATTCAGAAATCCCATAAAAACAGAAAACTTGAAGTCACGATATATACGCAAAGGACATGTAGAATAAAAAGAGACAAGGAACCTTAAAGGATGACATTGAATTCATTTCCTGTTAGTCCTCTAATGCTCTAATGCGAGGCTTGTGGCCTACCCTCAAGAGTTTGCTGTCCAGTGAAATTTCCTGGGACAAACTTGAATTTTCATTTTGAAGTGAAGATCAATTGGAATTTGATTCTGGATTAGGGATGGGGCTGTGTCAACTTCTCTTTTTAGCTCTAGGACCCCATTTGGCACAGACCCATGCAGGCCTGTGCATGCTGCCTCAGTCTGTGAGTTCATATGCACATGGATCCGGTGATTTAGAGGGCCTTGTCTCCCTGGTGTCCTCTATTTTTTTTTTTTTGGCTCTTACATTCTCTCTACTTCCTCGTCCATGGGGTTCACTGAGCCCTGAATTAAGGGATTTTATTGAGATCTCCTATTTATGGCTGAGTATTCTAAGGTCTCTCACTCTTTACAAATGTCTGGCTAAGCATTTCTATCTTTCTTCCCATCTTTGATGAAAACTGAGCAAAGGGCTCATCCATGAGTATTGCCAAATGTCATTAAATTGATTTTATTACTATGTTCTTTTAGTAGGACAGTAATATTTGGTTTTACCTTAGATCAGTAGGATATCAAATCTTAGAACCTCAGTCAAGTAGGCAGTATTGAGTATAGAGTCCATCTCATGGAGTAGTCTTAAAGTTCAAGGAGATATTGGCGGGACATAGCCAAAGCTTTGTGCCACTATCACACTGGCATATCTTGAAATCAGGATATCATTGTAGATCAAAGGGTTTAAGACTTGATTGGTGTTGACATTTAGCCTTCGATAGCTTGCAAAGTACATTTCAGTAACAAAGGCACAGGCAGACAGAGACACCAGGTCAACTTCTTCATGTTCAATGAGTTGTATAAGTACTGTCTTCAGCAATAGGACCTTGCTGTCAATTTGTGGAGAGTAGCCTATTGTCTTGGCAAAACCTAGACTGTGTTGGGATTCCAATGGGTCCTTCGGACAACAACTCAATTAGTTGGAACCTATTCTCAGTACAAGAAGCTTCATGTAGTGACAAGATGTGGCACAGTTTACAATTTAATTTAGATCTCCTTCACATTTATATTTTTAGGAAGCATCTACTGCATTAGTTTTCATACAATCCCTCAAATAGTCCACAAGTCTACTCTCGCTCTAGCTCTCGCTCTCGCTCAACTACTCTGTCCATTTCCATCCTACTCCTGCAATGGGTCCTTCCTTTCCAGCAGCCCCACCTACCAAACACAGTTATCCCAGCTATCCTACCTCTTTTCCTATGAAGATTGATCTGTCTCCCTTAGTTCTTTATTTTGTATCTAACTGCTGTGGTGCTATGGATTGAAACTTGATTCTTATTGATTTAATAGGTAATCTCCACATTTATTTGAATAAATACTAAAATTGACGTTCTGAGTCTGGATTATCTCACTCAGGGTGATGTTTTTTCTAGTTTCATCCATTCATGAGTGGATGACAATTCATGAATTCATTTTTTAAGTACCTAATTAGTATGACATTGTGTATAATGTACCACATTTTCTTGATCCATTCATTTGTTGAGGGACATCTAAGTTGTTTCTAATTTCTGGCTATTATGAATAGAACAGCAATGAATATGTCTGAGAAACTGTGTCTCTGTGGAAGGATGAAATATTCTTTGGGTATATGCCCAAGAGTAGGATAGCTGGATCTTTTTGAGGAACTGCCACTCTGATTTCCATAGTATCTATAGTACTTTGCAGTCATGCCTGCAGTTGAGGAGTATCCCCCTTATTCTACATCCTCACCAGCATGAGCTGTCATTAGTTCATTGATCTTAGCCCTTCTGACAGCTGTAAATCTCAAAGTAGTTTTGATTTGCATTTTCTGGATTACTAAGGATATTGAACACTTTTTAAAGTGTTTTTTCAGCCATTTGGTTTTCCTGTTTTTTTTTTTAAATTACTCTTTCACATCCATACCCCACATTTTAATTTGACCATTTGTCTTATTTAGTTTTTCCTTGTCTATTCTGGATGTTAGCTCTTATTGGGTGTGTACTTATTAAATCATTATGTAGACTGCCATTTTGTCCAAATAATGGTGTCCTTTGCCAATTAGGGGCTTTTCAGTTTCATGAGGTTCCATTTATTCATTGTTGATGATAAAGCCTATGCTAATAGTGTTCCATTCAGAAAGTTTTCTTCTGCATTCATGAGTTCAAGGCTATCCCTTACTTTCCTTCTATCAGTTTCAGTGTATCCAGTTTTATGGTGAGGTCTTTGGTCCATTTATGAGGTGATGGCAAGAAGGTATTTTCTTGTGTGTCCTTGGGTGAAATGTACTATTAATATCTCTTAGAGCCATGTGGTTTATAATATAAGTTCCAGTGATTCTATTTGGTTTTTGTCTATAAGGCATCTCTATTGGTGAGGCGGTGATATTGAAGTATCCCACTCTCAATGCATAAGTGTCGATATGTTATTTAAGCAGTAGTTGTGTTTCTTTTATGAACTTGGGTACTCTTGTGGTTTACATTTGAGACTCATGATGTAGATTACATATCGGGCCCGAAGCTGACATTGTGCCACAGCTCTTCGTACCCAGATCACACTGGGAGAGAGCTGGTCTCCCAGGAGTGTTGACACATAGGCTTACAGGAGGGTCAAGCCACAGGAAGGTCGGAGACATCAAGACCAGCTAACACCAGAGAAAAGCAGATGACAAGAAGTAAGTACAAGAACCTAAGCTATAGAAACCAAAGCCACTTGTCATCATCAGAACCCAGTTCTCCCACCATAGTAAGTCCTGGATACCCCAACACACAGGAAAAGCGATATTTGGTTTTAAAATCACATCTCATGATGATGATGGAGGACTATAAGAAGGACATAAATAAGTCCCTTAAAGAAATACAGAGCAACACAGGTAAACCAGTAGAAGCCCTTAAAAAGGAAACACAAAATTTCCCTAAATGATTACAGGAAAAACATAATCAAACAGGTGAAGGAATTGAACAAAACTATCCAGATTCTAAAAATGGAAATAAAAACAATAAAGAAATCACAAAATGAGACAACCCTGAAGATAGAAAACCTAGGAAAGACGCAAGCATCACCAACAGAATACAAAAGATAGAAGAGAAAACCTCAAGGGCAGAAGATACCATACAAAATATTGACATAACCATCAAAGAAAATGCAAAACACAAAAAACTCCTAACCCAAAGCATCCAGGAAATCCAGGGCACAATGAGAAAATCAAATAGAAGGACAATAGGTAAAGAAGAAAGCAAACATTCCACATTTAAAGGGTCAGTAAATATCTTCGACAAAATTATAGAAGAAACCTTCTCTAATGTAAAGAAAGAGATACTCATAAACATACAAGAAGCCTAAAGAACTCCAACTAGATTGGACCAGAAATTTCTCCCATCACATAATAGTTAAAACACCAAATGCACAAAACAAAACAAGAATATTAAAAGCAGTAAGGGAAAAAGGTCAAGTAATATATAAAGGCAGACCTATCAGAATTATATCAGACTTCCTAACAGAGACTATGAAAGCCAGAAGATCCTGGACATATGTCATATAGACCCTAAAAGAACACAAATGCCAGTCCAGGATACTATATCCAGCAAAACTTCTTGGTTAACATAGATGAAGGAACCAAGATATCCCAAGAGAAAACTAAATTTACATAATATCTTTCCACAAATCCAGCCCTACAAAGGATAATAGATGGAAAGCTCCAACACAAGGAGGGAAACTACAGACTAGAAAAAAACAAGAAAGTATCTTCTTTTAACTAACTCAAAAGATGATAGCCACACAAATATACATTCACCATTAACAACAAAAATAAGAGGAAACAACAATCATTGGTTCCTAATATTTCTGAACATCAATGGACTCAGTTCTGTAATAAAAAGACATAGACTGACTGTATACATAAACAGGACCCACCATTTTGCCCTATACAGGAAACACACCTCAGTGACAAAGACTACCTCAGAGTAAAAGGCTGGGAAAATGTTTTCCAAGCAGATGATCCCAAGGAAGAAGATGAGTAGCCATTCTAATACTGAATAAAATTGACTTTCAACCAAAAGTCCTCAAAAAAGAAAGGGAAGGACACTTCATACTCATCAAAGAAAAAATCCACCAAGATGAACTCTCAATTATGAATACCTATGCACTAAATGCAAGGGCACCCACATTCATAAAAAGAAAAACTTTAATAAAGCTCAAAGCACACATTGCAACTCAATCATAATGGGAGACTACAAATCCCACTTTCATCAACAGACAGATCATGGAAACAGAAACTAAACATAGACACAGTGAAATTATCAGAAGTTGTGAACCAAATGAATTTAACAGATATCTATAGACCATTTCATCCCAAAACAAAAGAATTTATCTTCTTCTCAGCACCTCATAGTACCTTCTCCAAAATTAACCATATAATCAGCCACAAAACAAGCCTCAACAGATAAAGGAAGATAGAAATAATTCCATGCAATCTATCAGATCACCATGGACTAAGGCTGGTCTTCAATAACAACAAAAACAACAGAAATCCTACATACACATGGAAGCTGAACAATGCTCCACTCAATGGTAACTTGGTCAAGGAAAAAAATAAAGAAAAAAATTAAAATTTTTTTTAGAATTTAATTAAAATGAAGACACAACATACCCAAACCTATAGGACGCAATGAAAGCAGTGGTAAGAGGAAAACGTATAGTTTTGAGTGTCTCCAAAGAGAAACTGGAGAGAGCACATATTGGCAGCTTGACAGCACACCTGAAAGCTCTAGAACAAAAAGAAGCAAATATACCCAAGAAGAGTAGACAGCAAGAAATAATCAAACACAGGACTGAAATCAACCAAGTAGAAATAAAATAGAACTATATAAAACCAGGAGCTTGTTTTTTGAAAAAAATCAACAAGATAGATAAACCCTCAGCCTGACTAGACAGAGGGCACAGAGACAGTATCCAAATTAACAAAATCAGAATTGAAAATGGAATCATAACAACAGAATCTGAGGAAATTAAAAAAATCATCAGATACTACTACAAAAGACTATACTCAACAAAACTGGAAAATCTGGAGGAAATGGACAATATTCTAGACAGATACCAGGTACCAAAGTTAAATCAGGATCTGATAAACCATCTAAACAGTCCCATATACCCTAAAGAAATAGAAGCAGTCATTAAAAGTCTCCCACCTAAAAAACAAAAACAAAAACAAAAAAAAAACATAAACCAAAAAACAAACAAACAAAAACCCAAATTGGAATGAAGAAATTAAAATATCACTATTTGCAGATGATATGGTAATATAGTTCAGTGATTCCAAAAATCCACCAAAGAACTCCTACAGCTTATAAACAGCTTCAGCAAAATGGCTGGACATAAAAGTAACTCAAAAAATTAGTAGCCTTCCTCTACTCAAAGGATAAAAAGGCTGAGAACGAAAGTAGGGAAACTATATCCTTCATAATAATCACAAATAATATAAAATAACTTGGGGTGACTCTAACCAAACATGTGAAAGATCTGTACAAGAACTTCAAGTTTTTGAAAAAAGAAATTGAGAAGACTTCAGAAGATGGAAAGATCTCCCATGCTAATAGATCAGCAAGATTAATATAGTAACAATGCCCACCTTGCCAAAAAGCAATCTTCAGATTCAAGGCAATCCCCATCAAAATTCCAACTCAATTCTTCATCATGTTAGAAAAGGCAATTTCCAAATTCATTTGGAATAACAAAAAACCCAGGATAGAAAAAAAACTAATCTCAATAATAAAAGAACTTCTGGGTGAATCACCATCCCAGACCTCAAGCTATATTACAGAGCAATCTTGATAAAAACTGTATGGTATTCATACAGAGACAGGCAGGTAGATCAATGAAAGAGAACTGACCCATAAGAATACAAATTGATCAATTCTTATTGTCCTGTGCAAAGCTCCAGTCCAAGTGGATCAAGGACCTCCACATAAAACCAGATACACTGAAAGTAATAAAAGAAAAAGTGAGGAAGAGCCTCTAACAAATGGGCATGGGAGAAATTTCCTGAACAGAACACCAATGGCTTATCCTCTGAGATCAAGAATCGACAAATAGGGCCTCATAAAATTGCAAAGCTTCTGTAAGGCAAAGGACACTGTCACTAGTAGAAAATGGCAGCCAACAGATTGGGAAAAGATTTTTACTAATCCTACATCCAATAGAGGACTATTATCTAGTATATACAAAGAACTCAAGAAGTTAGGCTCCAGAGAATCAAATAACCCTATAAAAATGGGTCTTAGAACTAAACAAAGAATTCTCCACTCAGGAATATCAAACTTAAAAAATGTTCAACATCAAATCAAAACAAACCTGAACTTCCAATCAGAATGACTAAGATAAAAAATTCAGGTGAAAACATATATAGGTGAGGATGGGGAGAAAGAAGAACACTCCTCCATTGCTAGTTGGATTTCGAGCTGATACAACAACTGTAGAAATCAGTCTGGTGGTTCCTCAGAAAACTGGACATAGTCCTATCTGAGAACCCAGCTATATACTCCTGGACATATACTGAAAAGATGCTCCAACATATAACCAGGACACATGCTCCATTATGTTCATTGCAGCCTTATTTATAATAACCAGAAGCTGGAAAGAAGCCATATGTCCTTCAGCAGAGGAACAGATACAGAAAATGTGGTACACAATGGAGTACCACTCAGCTATTAAATACAATGACTTCATGAAATTCTTAGGCAACTGAATTGATCTAGAAATATCATTCTGAGTAAGGTAACCCAATCACAAAAGAAGACACATAGTATGTACTCACTGATAAGTGGATATTAGTCCAAAACCTTGGAATATCCATTATGCAATTCACAGACCACATGAAGCTCAAGAAGAAAGAAGACCAAAGTGTTGATGCTTTAGTCCTTCTTAGAAGGGGGAACAAAATACTCACAGGAGGAAATACAGGGATAAAGAATGGAGTGCAGACAGAAGAAAAGGCTGTCCAGAGACTGACCCACCTAGGGATTCCATCCCATATACAGTCACCAAACCCAGACACTATTTGGGATGCCAAGAAGTATATGCTGACAGGAGCCTGATGTAGCTGTCTCCTGAGAGGTTCTATCAGAGCCTGACAAATACAGAGGTGGATGCTCACAACCAACCATTGCACTGAAAACATGATCCCCAATTGAGGAGTTAGAGAAAGGGTTGAAGGGGCTAAAGGAAGAACTACAATATCAAGCAACCAGACCACACAGTGCTCCCAGGAATCCAAAAAGTGTACAGGGAAGCACCTATGGCTCCAGTCACATATGTAGTAGAGGATGGCCTTGTTGGCCATCAGTGGGGGAGAGGCCTTCGGTCTTGTCAAGACTCAATGCCCCAGTGTAGGGGAATGTCAGAGTGGGGAGGCAGATTGGAGTGGGCAGATAGGGAAGCACCCTCATAGAAGGAGTGGGAGGTAGGATGGAATAGCCAGTTTCTGGAGGGGAAACCAAGAAAGGGGATAACATTTGAAATGTTATTAACAAAATATCCAATAAAAAAAAAAGGAGAAAAGAATCATGATGTACTCATGGTGGATTTTTTCATTGATGAGTATTTAGTGCCCTCTCCTATCTCTTCTGGTTAGTTTTGCTTTAAAGTCTATTTTGTCAGATATTAAAATAGCTACACCCACTTTCTTCTAAGGTCCATTTGCTTAGAATGTCATTGTTTATATCCTTTTAAGCTACGTGATATATATTCTTTATGGTATGGAGTGCTTCTTCGCTGTGTCAGTAGGATGGATCACATCCATTCTGTTAGTCTGTGGGTTTTTGTGGGTTTATTTGGTCAATTGAGACCACTGATGTTGAGAGGTACCAGTGGTCAATATCTGTTGATTCCTTTTACTTCATTGTTGTGCTGGATGTGTTGTGTCTCTTTCCCCTCTTTTCACGTCCTGGATTTAGATTATTTGGCCTTTGCTATTTTTTAGGTTTGAGTTTTTCTTCTAGCATATACTGTAGGGATAGATTTTTTGATAGATATGATGTTCCTTAAATTTAATTTAATCATCGAATTGATAAGTGATTCTCCACTGATGAAAGGAGCCAATTCAAGCCAAAATAAAACACATAAACACATAAAGGCAGGTTTTTGTTTTGTTTTTTGTTGTTGTTGTTTTTGGTTTTGTTTGTTTGTTTGTTTGTTTTAGGAAACCATTTTCAGGGGGCTTCACTGTTCCCAAGGACTTAGGCAAGGGAAGTTGATATGGAGAAGGAGTCAGAGGGGAAGGGGAAGGGGAAGGGGAAGGGAAAGAGAGAATATGCAAGCTTTCAGGGAGAAAGAAAGGCAGAGAGAAAAAGGAGATACCAAAATGTCTAGATTACATAGGAAAGAGCATCTGGTGGAAGGCAAGCCCAGCTCCTTAGCTGGAAAGTTCAGAGCAGAGGGAGAGATATGCTAGTCATGCTCTATAACAAGTAGAGACTGAGGGATGCTGGAAGAGCCCAGAGGCTAGGCTCACTTTGGTAATTTAAAATATGCAAATCGGCCATTTGTCCTAGGTCTGAATTTCAACAGGAATATCATATTTTCTTTATTGATTGTGACTGAAATTTTAGCTGAGTATATAATCTAGGCTGGCATCTGTAGACTATCTGTCTGTACAGGTCCTTTTGGCTTTAAAGTCTCCATTGGGAAGTAAGTATTATTTTAATAGGTCTATCTTCTTGTCTTACTTGCTCCTTTACTCTTGCAGCTTTTAATCTCTTTTCATTTTGTATATTTAGTGTTTTGATTATGTGCTGGTAGAATTTCTTGCCTTGTATAGTTTATTTGGTGATTTTTTAAATGCCACTTATACTTTAGATGCATCTTCTTCTTTAGGTTAGGGAATTTTTCTTCTATGACTTTGTTGGAAATGTTTTCTGTGCATTTAACCTGGGATTATTTTCCTTCCTATATTCTTATTATTTTTACATTTAGTCTTTTCATCATGTTCTAAATTTCCTAGATGTTTTGTGGCAGAATTTGCTTTTTCTTTTTTCATTGCTGATTTAACATTTTCTTTGACCAAGGTATCCATTGTCTTCTATTGGATCATCAGTGCCTGAGAATCTCTCTTTCATATTTTTTAGTCTGTTGCTGAGGCTTGCCTCTGAGCATCCTATTTGAGTTCCTAAATATTTCTATTGATTTTTATTTCTAGTTTCAGGTAGTGAACTATTTTATTAATTTATTCGATTCATTTATTCATGTCTATTCTTTGTGTTTTCATTGATTTCTTTGAGGGACTTATTCATTTCCTCCTCAAAGACTTCTATCATATTCCTAATGGTGATTTTAAATTCTTTGTGTTGTACTTCAGCTATATTGAAATTCTCAGGGCCTGCTGGGGTAGGATTGCTGGGCTCTAGTGGAGATGTACTCTCCTGAATGTTACTGTGTTTTTACACTACATCTAGGTATTTGGAATTAGGATTATTAGAGTTATAATTGCTGATACCTGTTGGATTTTTGTTAGGTAGGTACTTTGTTTCTTGTTTTTTGTTTCCTCACCTTTTCTGGCTCTAGTAAAGTTGTGGTGGTTTTATGTTTCCTGGTAGGAAATTCTTCTGGGATCCTGATAGGTGTGCCCACTTGGGTCTATGGATAGAATATATAGGTATCAGGAGCACACACTTAGGAAAGGGAATGGGCTGAGGTGGTGGTGAGAGGGTACACAAGAGCAAGAAAAAGAGTGTTCTACCAGGTTCTGCTTAGTCCCCTGGGAGTGAAGGCAGAAAGTGAGGAAAAGCCCCAGGTAGCCTGCTATGAGCTGTGGATAAGCGTCTGGGTTGGGTTTTGAGGCAAAGAGCTAGAGTTGAGATATGAATCTCACCCAACTTTGCTGGCCTACTTGCTGGCTTTCTCTAGCATACTTAGGTAGAGGTTTCCAAGAGAATGCTGGGATAAAGTGGTGCATGGGGGATGACATGTGGGAAGAGACAGTCTGGATGATCTGACAGAGATGGGGCACAGAGAAAGGGGAAGCTATGCCTGTGTCTTTGGCATAGAATTTGGAGAAGAGGAGAAAGGTAAAGACTAGCAATTGCCCTACATGTTTCCCTGGTAGTAATGTTAGAATATTTTATTGCAATTTGCTTTCAATTGCTGACTTGAGTTTCATAAAATTGATTGTTAAATGTATTTTGGCTTGCATTTATTACAGTGTTTCTTATAATGTCTGAAATAGTCCAGAGCATAGTTCTTCCAGTTTGTATTTTAATGTGACACTCTCAGGATTGGTGATTTTAAAATCAAAGGATCTACCAACTTAAAGAAAATGAAAAGGCTCTGTGTCCAGAAATATCAAATATTTAGCCAAGATTTAATTATTTTTTTTAAAAAAATGTAGTTCTTTGAAAATTTTGTACACTGTGTTTTAATTATATTCACCTCCTGAAACGTCCAGAGTCTACTCTCCCTTCCATACTAATTAAACTTCATGTCATATTTTTTGATCCATTAAATCCAATTTATGCTGCCCTTATACACTTCGATGAATAACCTCCTAATAGCAAGTAATCAACCTACCAACGGCCACAAGGAATAGCCTGTTTGAACTCCAAGATTTAATTCTTCATGTAAAAATACACAAGCAAGCACACCCATCTTATTAGTATTCAAGTAGCAAAATTACATGTCAATGAAAATGAGTTACATTTATTTATGATTTGTTAATAAATTTATATACATGCTTTATATACCTGTGTAGCTAGACTTGTATAAAAAACATCTTGGCCTGCTGTAGATGTAAGTTTTAATTTTAAGGCTTCAGAAATCCTGATCTTGAATTATGCCATTGTTCCCAAGATTTGAAATGCAGCAGACATCTAGATAGCTCTTGGAAAGCCAGGATGACTTGAAAAATGACCAACACAAAAGATGACATTGAAATAATTTTTTCTACTTTTTATTGTTTAGTTTTTTAAAAACTTAACATTTATGAACTAATAATGTACACAGTCTGTTTCATAAATAAAAATAAATTTTTGTAACTAGAAATTCACATTGAATAAATACAAATGATCAAAAATATTGAAGACCATGTCTTAGGAATACACAACCCAAGCCCCAGTCTACATGAATAGCTCCCAATGGGTGTTCTTTGTGAGCTTCCTAGAGGTGTAATATATATCTATTGGTAACAGTATCTTAACTGCTCAACACTATTCCTGGCAAGCTTTCAGTGAATATTTGCTAAAAGAATGAATCAATCAGCCAATAAATTAAAACTGACCTAAATCAAAACAGGAACTGTAGTTTTAAGTATTCATTGCAGTTTTATTAATAAGACCCAGAAATTGAAAGTTACAAACTATCAGTGAGGAATGGATTATACACAAAATGAGATACAATTCAGAAATGAAGAGTGATGAGCTACTGACAAATTTAAAACTGTGGATGCTTCTAAAATAAACTTATAAAATTAAATAAAAAATTAAAGCAAAACACTACATGCTTCTTTTTGTTGTTGTTATGACAAGAAAATTAAGGTTTGATTTGGGGGTTGTAATATAATTACATCTTCCCCTTCCCTTTCCTCTCTCTAAATCCTCCCATATGCCCCTCCCTCTTCTTCAAATTTATGACCTGTGTTTTAAAAGAGTTTTGGGGGCTGGAGAGATGGCTCAGCGGTTAAGAGCACCCGACTACTCTTCCAGAGGTCCTGAGTTCAATTCCCAGCAACCACATGGTGGCTCACAACCATCTGTAATGGGATCTGATGCCCTCTTCTGGTGTGTCTGAAGACAGCTACAGTGTACTTATATATAATAAATGAATAAATCTTTAAAAATAAAATAAAAAGAGTTTTTGGGTTGGATCTACAATGACATAGGGTTTTATAAACACAGTGATCTCAATAAAAGCCATATGACCATCATGACTTAGGAGTGGCAGGTCCCAAACCCAATGACAACCTCATAGAGATAGACACAGAGAAGTGTGAAAAGTCAGCACAGGTTGAGGTGATTTGGCTCTACCACAGGCCTAAAGATAACCAATCAGAAACTAGAATAGAAGACAAACTCTTTTTTAGGGCTTTCAGATGAAGTACGACTTTGCCTACGCCTTGCTGCTGGATCTCTAGCCTCCAGACCACTGAGAGTTTAAGGTACTCAGGCTTTAAATTACCAAATAGTGGTAATGTGACAGTCTTAGAAATTATATACTTATTATATTTTAAATCCTATCCCCCTTGACTCAGCTAGATTCATGGTGTTAGACCTGACTAACTGGCCTTTCTCTATTAGATGCTATGATCAACCCAACGCATCTCCCATTCACGATATGGGGAAAGGAGAGCTAGAATCTCATCTCCCTAGCTTCTGCCGAGCCTTCTCTCCACTGTGTACTACAATTCATAGATAGGAAACTTAAGTGAAAAGGCAAGGTTCTCAGAAGGTCTAGAATGTGGCTGTATCTTCACATCTTCATGGTGTAACCTGAAACTGCTCTTAAAATGTTTATAAAACTAAGCTTCTGACTTCTCATACATAAGCTAGTTGTAGCCAGCTCCTAAGAAACATCACAAGACATATTATTGTTTTTACTTAGGCACCTGATCTTCTGTCTGGTAAGGGGAAAAAAAAGGAAATGAAGTGTGTGTTCGTGTTCGTGTGTGTGTGTGTGTGTGTGTGTGTGTGTGTGTGTGTGTGTGTGTGTTTTAAAACTCAACCTTTGTCAACATTTGATACAACAAAGCTTTCATTATGTGTATATAGTTGCAATACTAAAAACATAGTTCAAGCATGTCAATCAAATTTATGAAGGCCTAAGAAAGAGAATAACATTTCCTCCTAATTAAGACAAACAATCTTTATCTGTCACTCATCTCCTTGATTGGCCTGGGCCAACAAAATATTTTTTAAGCAATTGATTATTTAACTATCCTTTAAATACATTAAATGATATATTAGCTTATCTCTGATCATGGGTACACTCAAGATTTGTCCCCTGTATTTCTATATTTAAAAGAGAGTTTATCACTTAGAAATACATTTTGACACCTTATTCTCTTACTTTTCATTACCACTGTTGCTGGGACAGAGGCTGAACAGACCTTTAGCTTCTTTGTCATTTGCTCTCCATTGCACTTGGCACTAAGCATCCAGAGTGAATGCTACTGGGATATAAAAGCACTAGGACTCTGTGGCCTTCACCGAGACTCACTCCTTATAAAAACTCAAGGAGGGTAGTGTGACAGTTAATGTTAATTGTTAACATATCAGGGTGTAGAATCTCTTGGGAGACGGGCCAATGGGAATGCTTACGGGGATTGTCTTGATTGAGGTGGGAAGACTTTTTCACTTTGTGGCACCATTTTCCTGGCTGTAGTCCAGGAGACTGAATAAGTAGAGAAAACATTCCGTGTTCTCTGTTCGTTTATTGTGCATGCCATGTGGTCAGCTGCTCATATTGACTGCCTTCCCTTCCTACCATGACTGACTGGACCTTGAACTTTGGGCTGAAATAAACCCTTCTGCTCTTAAGTTGGCTTCATTAGAATAGCTCATCAAAGCAAGAGGAAAAGAAAAAGACAGGCATACACACACCCAGGCAAATGACCTTCAATCTGCAAGTCACAAAATCTCAAAAGGAAGAAATAAGAAAGTCTCATTTCATGCTGAGCAATTCAGAAAGGGAGAAGGAGTGGAAAGTTTACAGGAGTTAGACATGAAAATTTGATGAAGAAACTCTCCACTACTTAGTTCAGCTGAGTTAACATTTAAAAAGTGTCTCTTACTAGGCAAGCTAGGGCTAAAAACACCCATGCAGGTCTCAAGTGAAACTTCACAAATGCATTTAGAGAAAAGAAAAGGGCAGAATGTGAAGGAAATGTCCTTCATGTGGTGCCTGAATTCTTCTGAGTACAAATGGGGGCAGGATAGATGCATACTCTGAGTCCAAGGAACCTCATTTTTGAAATCCATTTGGAATGTTCTAAGCAAACAAGAATATGTGTGTGTGTGTGTGTGTGTGTGTGTGTTATTTCACCCATGAGTTAATAATGTACAAACAAATGTGTTATAAAACCAAAATGCACATCACACAGAAATCCCAGAACTAGGGGGATCTAAGTAACAGTAAGTATAGAAGAATTGTGACTTCAAAGCAAAACACCGAGGTTTGTAAGAAGGTGGTGGTGAAGTCATTACTGATGTGGTTTTAGAGAGGGCTTAATGTCAGCTCTGTTGCCTCAGCAGAGTTCAGGTAGACTCTAAGGAATCCCATAATAAGGGTTTCTTGGAATAAGGCCCAGGGAGCATGTTATAGGAATCTGCTTCAAACATAGCCTAGTCTAATATTTTTCCTCTTTTGTCAGTCTTGACTAATAGTATAGAAAAAGAAATCTGCAGAATGAAGTAATGTCAGAAAGCTGTGGAGAAATATAATATTCAAATCCTAAAAGACAGACAGGAAGTTATTCAGATAGTCCAAGTTGGTATAGATAAAGATACAGCTTGAATGCCCCTACACAAATATCTATTTTAATAATCTTCATTGTGAGGTAGTATGGAAATTGGAATAAAGTCTATGGCTTTATAAAGAGAAAGAGGACATTACATTAGGCCATTTGGTGTCTCTTTGTATATAGTATCCTGGCTACCTCAAGAACCTGCAGAGTACCCTACCTCCACAGAACATGGCCTTCCCATCTTAAACTTCATTTTTTATACTTTGAAAAAAAGTCTTCTTATTTACCCAGTCATTTAAAGTAACAGGAAACAGAGTTATAGAAAACGTACGTGCAGTCTTATATTGAGTTTAAAAGGCCAGCTCAAGGAAGTGGATAGTAACCACAAATTGCACAGAAAGATGATAGACAGCAGGAGGCAGTGCGTAAAGGAATATACAGAACAGCTCAGATGTACATGCTAAGTCCTGCTTTCAGTAGAGCCAATCACCCAGGACAGACATATCTTCCTTGAGGTCCATTGCATAGCAGGGAAGTATTAGAGAAAGAGTCACTTCTACAGCAGGGAGGCACAGCACATTGCCTGACGGAATCTCTCCTCCATCCTGTCTTGCTCCAAAGTGAATGACAAGTCATAAGCAGTTGTAGACTAGGGAGATCATAGATTCACATCATCTAAGTTAGGATTTCCATTGCTGTGAAGAGACACCATCACCTCAGCAGCTCTTCTAAGAGAAAACATTTAATTGGGGCTGGCTTATAGTTTCAGAGGTCTAGTCCATTATTATTATTATTATTACTATTATTATTATTATTATTATCATTATTACTATTATTATTGCAACAGGAATCAAGGTAGCATGCAGGCAGACATGGTGTTGGAAAAGAAACTGAGAGTTCTACATCGGGATCATCTTGATCCGCAGGCAACAGGACCATACCTCCTAATAATGTGTCTCGCCATGGTCTTACATGAGCCATTTTTATTCAAACCACTACACACACATGTATACCACCTCTGTAAATGACAACATTTCAAACCTCGGGAAAATTCTTTCCAAACTGCCTCACTATGTTTGGCACAATTAGATTCCACAACACTTGTGAAAGCATCTGTTACACACGAGATGCTTAATAAATTATGAAATAATATATGTATTGCAACGTTATATCGTACCTCCACAGTGATATTGGAGAAGCTCTTTAGACCACTAGCTAGAGAAAGAGGCAGAAGAGAAACTGGGTAATATTCTATATGCTTTCTGAGCAAACCTGTAATGCAGAACCAGTTCTCCTCCGATGAGCTTCAGTTTCACCAAGTAAACCTACAGAGTACATGTTTATGAAGCTTTCAAAGAATAAAAATGATAATTAAGAAAGAAAGAGAAATTTGACTTGAATTAATGTGCCATACTTCACAGATGAGTTGTGTTTCTAGTAAAAATAGAAAGCAAATATCCCAAATTAATTAAACTTCAAAATTCCAATGTTAGGCAAGTGTTTTGAAAATAAATACATATCACACACATCTACATACACATGTATATATCATAATTGCCCACATGCACATATGTGTATGTACATATATGCATACATGTGCATAAAATCATTGAGAGGGAAGCCCAGAGATTACAGGAAAATTCCTGGGAAAGATAAATTTATCATTTCAAATAGTATGCAGAGAATAGCCATGGCAGATCATGCTTGATCAATAGCTTCAGAAATTGCTGGGTCTTTGGATGGTTTAGCTTCTAGACTAATTTTGAACATTATTGAAATGCCATTTGGTTGTTAATGAATTAAAACCTGCAATTAAAAGTTAGTTACCATAAGAGCAAGAGAGACTGTACTTACCAGAAGTTCACATTATGAATTTGCCCAATAAATCACAACTAGGACATTCATAATAAAGGCATTAATCTTGTAAAGAAACATGCTTGGGCACAGAGCTCAGAGCAAAAAAGCATTGTCCTGGTGTGGGTACAGTAGAGAACCCAGTTCCATTGAGGGGTTGGCACAAAACACTTCAAAATCATGCACAAAAAATATTTGGAGGAAACTTCACGTAACTTTTCTTTTCAATTTTGAGAGCAGATGAAAGACATTTATAACACTAAAAGCAATTTCTGTCACCTGAACTGTGAACTCTGTCATTTCCAAGATCTACACAAATGTGGTGTCATGAGACATGGTTTCTTAATCATTAGCAAATACAGGTGACAGAGAGATAAAGCTTCAGCAAAGACATGAAAAACTTAATGGGAAAAATAGTTACCAGATAAAGGCGTGTGGAAAGCAAATGAAGCGGGGAAGGTGCAGGCAGGACAGGCACATGGGGGAGGGGGCAAGTAGAACTGTGACATTTGCTGATGAACCATATGTGCGTGGTTTGAAAGACATGACTGAATTGTTTTTGGTGCGGTATTATTCTGACATTTAGAATGAGGCAATTTTCCATTTCCATTAATGTACTGCCAAATAGAAGGGGAACTGTCGCGAATTAAAGACTAAAGAAAGCTGTTCCTCAAAGTTGTATTAAATCATTGCTGATGAACTCATTAGGAGCAAATTAACAAGGTAAATGGTACCAGGAGCATCTAGCAAGAAGCCCCAAGTGTGCCCAGACAACTTCACTGCTTCTAAAATGCCCCAGATCACATTATACAAAGCCAGTGCATGACACCAAAGTGGGAAACCTTTTTGGTCTCTACAAATCTCTCAGATTCTTTAGAGTAGTCTCAGGGTTGCCTTGGAGGAAGGAAAATGTAACATGGTATCTCAGCAGCCCACAGATCTGCTAGAGAGTGTAGAGGAAATTCCTCCATCCACCTTAGTTTTTCCAAGAGAAGAAGTTACACTTTTGCTGCAATTTGGCTCTTTCTCTCCTTGTCTACAAAGAGAGTGTCATTACAAGTATGGCTCCATTATTTTACTTGATGTTGGATAGACCTAATTTTTTTGTACTTTCTCATATGAAGCTTGACAACTCTGGCTGTAGTCTTCAGAGCCCCCTAACAGATTCACTTTTCAGAAAGAGGGCTTGTGTTAGTTTGAAAGGGAATGGTCTCTTTTAAGCTCATATATTTGAATGCCTGGTCCTCAGTAGGACTGTTTGGAAAGGATTAGTGCATGTAACTTTGTCAGAGGAGATGCAACACTGAGGGTAGTCTTTGAGGATTTCCCCATTAGCTTTCCTCTCCTCTGTTCTTTTCTCTGTTTCTCTCTGTTTCTATCTGTGTCTGTCTGTGTCTGTATCTGTCTGTCTGCCTGTCTGCCTCTCTCTCTCTCTCTCTCTCTCTCTCTCTCTCTCTCTCTCTCTCTCTCTCTCCTTTCATCCCTCCCTCCTACCATCCCTTCCTCCCTCAAGCTTGTGGATCAGATACAAGCTCTCAGCTACTGCTCTAGCACCATGCCTACCTGACTATCTGCCTGTTACCATGCTCTTCCCAGGGTCGCCATGGGTTCTAGCATTCCAAAACTAAATGATCCCAAAATTAAATGTTTTCTTTTATAAGTTACTTTGATCAAGACAGTAGAAATGTAACTAAAACAGGACCTGAGAGCCACCTGCAAGATCCACCATTTAAGGATTCAAACAGTTTTCCAGAGATTAGATCCTATGCACATGGGTCAACAGAATTCAGACTTGTCTTCTATATGTTATTCTTGATTTTGAAATTTCAGGGCTGATAGATAAGCACTGGAAAAATGAGGCAACAAAACTCACACCACACCTTGAGTCATGTTTCATCCAACAGCCAGACCAAGCTATTCTAAGTTCCTATCCTAGAAGTCTCCAAAGAATCAAGAACATATATTGATACCTTCTTTTGTTTTGTTTTGCTTTGCTTTTACCTGCTCACAGTATATTCTAGTATTCTTCATTGACATTTTTTATAGGTCTTGTTTCTATCACATACAAAAAAATAGAAACTTAAAACTTCACCATGACAATCTGAGTCTAGACTACATACATTCTGATGATATATATTTTTAGGGTCAAGCAAGGTGCCTAAAACACAGATGAAATGTATGATGAGCACTTTTTCTTTATTTCAATGGGATAGCTAATACTACAATGCAAATATTTGAATTTGCATTTAAATAACAGGACACATATATATCAACAAATGCCATTTAAAATTGCTAAAAATAAAGCTGGATGTGGTGGTACATACCTATGACAACAGAACTCCAGAAGCTGGGGTAGAAAAGTAAAGTTTGAAGCTTGGCCCGGGAAATGAAGACATTTTGAGGCCACCTTGGGCTAGTCTATAAGGTAAGAGTCTATTCAAAAGGAAGAACAAAGGAGACAAAGAAAGGAAGGAAAGAAACGAAGGAAGAAAGAAAGAGAGAGAGAAAGAAAAAGAAAATTTTCTGAGAATAGTGGATCCTCACCTGAGAACAACACAAGGATGACCATGTTTTGAATGTAAACTAATATAATGAACTACCTTTCTCTCTTTTGCAGAGCTACAGATTGAACTTATGGCTTCGCACATCCAAGGCAAGACCTATGCCAGTAACCTATCTATTTGCTCCTTATTTTCACTATTTCAATTTTGAGACATGGCCTTGCTAATTTGCCTAGGCTGGCCTTGCAGTACTGAATTTGCAACCCTTGTACTTCAGCCTCCCAAGTAGCTAAATTATAGATTTATATTACCATGTTTGCCTTCTTAGTCATCACAGCACACATCAGTTTCTCAGCAGAAACTACCTCAGAACACATTGCTAGATGCTTAAAACATTTTAATAAATTCATTGTAAACTGTAACTTCAGTGGAATCAGTTGAAAGGACTAAATCCTTCACAGTGTAATTCTTTCAGAACATTTTAAGTCTCATGACCTTAAACCCCATTTACATGCTAATTACTCCTAATGTAAGGCAGAATGGCATTGTTTCCTGTTCATAGATACCATAACAAATACCTATATAGCTATCCTTTGTAAAATCACCAGTCCAGGAAAAATTTGAGTCAGGATTTAGTCAATGTTTCTTCTCTAAAAAAAAATCAGAAATTTTCTGTTACTTTGTTTCTTAAAATATTGTTCTTCATTTTTATACAATGCCTAACCTCTGCTTACTGAAATGGAACTAAATGTGCATTTGAGTTCTTTCATTCATTCCCCAACTAATTTTTCATGGTTATTGTTTATGTCCAAATGCTCTTCAGCCAGCGCTAAAACAAGTTCGGTGGATGGCAACAGGGACCCAAATGAGTTTGAATGAGAATGGGGCAGCCCCTGTATTTACCTGATTCAAAAAAGTGTAACTGCTTTAAATCAATTAAAACATCAGTGGAAATCTGGCAAGGCCATGCTGTCCAGCCATTTCATAGGAAAGAGTTTATAAATACAAATTTAATATATCATAATCTAAGCATAGGAAACCAAGATAAACCACCATTGCCTTCTAAATCAAAGAATTCCATTAGTGTCTGCTGTGCTCCATGACTGCTTAGTAGTTTGATAACCCAGAAAGAAAATTACCTTAGCAGGGGAGAAGAAGATTCTAGAAAAGACAAAGCAATCTCTTTCATTTATCCTATTTTTCAAAATTCTTTTAAAAGCATTTGTCTTATGGGTGAACCATGAAAGTCTGATTAAACAAAATCATTTAAGTGAAATAAGTCAACTCATTTGAAGATGACTGGCCTCAGGGTCCATTTGCTCAGCCTGATTCTTCGCCACTCCCAGCTCCAGGACTCCTATTAAATGCCATCCCTGAAATCAGGATGCAGTTTGTAATCTAAGTGAGACCACCAAGGACCATAGATCCTCCCTGACCTGCTTGGGGCTGAGCTCCATGCTCTGTTAGGCACCTAAGCAGAGCAGAGTGAGGACGCATCTCACCCCGATGCACACATTTTCAATGATCACCACTTTGGTTCACCCTTCACAGGAGGTTTGCAGGGATGTGTACAGAGGAGTCATGTTTAGTCATCTGACTATATAAACACCTCCTCCACCAGTGGAACAAGCCATTAGACCCTTTGCTAATGAACCGTTATATTTTACTTCCTGTTTTACAATTCATCACATTTGCTTGCTTCAAAACACAGGAGCATTAGAATATGGAAAGAAAATAAAGGTACAGAAAAATTATTAGAACTAGATTATTTTTATTTAAAAATGTGCTTTTACCTTCAGATAGTGTGGCAAGGGTACCTTCATGGGAATGTGGCTGATTTTTCCCATATACTATGGATACAAAAAGACCTTCCCCTAAACCTGAGCTTAGATGCTACAAAATTAAAATTTCTACTTTAAACTTCGAGGAAACTCTGTAATCCTTCTGGGGTATGTTAGTAGCAAATACATCAGTCTCCCCATTTCCTGGAGGCAAAGCTTTCTTTCCAACACTATTACAGTCTGTAAGTCCGTAGACTGTGCACAGTGCATTTCAGAGTCTTTTTCCACTTACAAAGCTCTTATTCTTCACTGTATAGCTTCACTGGCTATTTCTATTATATGTGATTATCATTTTTGCTGGAGAATTGTCTAATTCTATCTCCTTTACAGAAAAACAGACACATGCTGTAATTTCATGTTTACAGAACGTTGCTTAATTTCTGACTTAACCGTAAGTAGATTTCAGCTCAGTTTCTTTGATGACATTGCTCTTAGTTCAAGCCTTCCTGCTGTAAGATATTCTATCTGAATGATCACATCACATCACCTGAGATCAATGGATCTCCCCCTAGCCATTTTATTCGTATTTTTTTTATAACTACTGCTAAATTCTTTCCTTCCCCCCAGGGGACGCCATTAAAAGAAAAAAAACACATCCAACTTTCTAGCTATAGTCAGCATCTTCTAGTCCTAACAGACAATGTCTGCTAAATATACATCTTTCAAGATGGACATTCCCTGAGTGTCCTTGTAGCCATGTCAGACTTCCTTAAATTGTCAAGATCCATGCAAGAAATATGACACTTTCCTGTTTTTCCACTTTATCTCAGTCATTTGTTGACCATTACCTGCTTCAACCCCCAACACACATTCACTCTGTACACCAATGAGCACCTGGGCACATATAGATAAAGAGGCCCCCAGCCTGTGCGCGTGCCCATGCATGCACACACACGCACACACACACACACTCTCACACTCACACTCACTCCATACACCAGTGTGCATGTGTGGTTCACATGCTTCTTAGTCTGTACTACCTACTGGCTCATGCTGTTAAAGACAGGGAAGTAGCATCATTAAATATGGAGAAAATTGACCTGCAAAATTGCTTATTATACTATTATGATTAGCAGAGTAAAAACGAATCTCTATACTCTGAGCTCTTCTGAAACCCAAGGCTCTGTCCTTAGAACAAGTCGGTCTCCCACACCTAATTCCAGATTTCTTTAGATGAAGGACACATTCAGTTAAAAATACAAACTTATTTCCTCTTTATTATAGCATTGATATGGATTTGAAACATTTGTCTCACACCCAGAAATTGTCAGAAAGAAAGGAGGAACCCATGCCAGTTAGGAATAGAGAAGCTCACATTTGCTTCTCAGATTAATGACTCAAGCAATCATTTTGCATAGATGATTTCAACTTGGGGACTTTGACTTTTCCATCTATAGCAGCAGTGTTCAACCTGTGGGTTGTGATCGCTTTGAGGGTCAAATGACCCTTTCACAGGGTTGCCTAAGACAAACACAGATATTTACATTAAAATTAATAACAGTAGCAAAACTACAGCTATTAAGTAGCAACAAAAATAATTTTGTGGATAAGGCTCACCACAGTATGAGGAACTATTAAAGGTCTCAGTGTTGGGAAGATTGAGAACCACTAATCTATCATATGAAGATAAAAATAATGCTAATCTATTGACTGACATTGTGTGTATGAAGTACATTTAAAACATTACTTTCTTGGGGTTGGGGATTTAGCTCAGCGGTAGGGCGCTTGCCTAGGAAGAGCAAGGCTCTGGGTTCGGTCCCCAGCTTTAAAAAAAAAAAAAAAGAAAAAAAAAAACAAAAAACAAACAAACAAACAAAAAAACCCATTACTTTCCATAGGAAAAGTAGAAACAAACACTTCCTTGCAATAAGATCTTAGTACACTTGACCATTGATTATGCATCTAATGTCATATATATGACACTTTAGGAGAACAGAAAATAGTACAAACAGAAATGTTTCCAAACAAATATTTTCAGAATATGTTATGCATTCAGAATATCTCGGAAATCTTTCTATTGAAAGGGGAACACAGGTTGACACACTCCTAGGCAAATGCTCTTGTACTACTAAAATGGATGGAATTTCTTGTCCTCAAAGAATTATTAATAATTTCACTTCTGGAAAAAATTTCCATGCTTTGTAGAGAGTATAATTCTGTTTCTTCAACCTGGAGTGCCAGCTGAGTTGTACTGAGAAGAAATAATGCTCAAATGGAAGAAAAACTCCCGTCGACCACCAAGGCAGTCGCAGCTATAACTATCTCTGGTACACTCAGTGGTACACTGCCCCTCCTCCACCCAGCACAGACCTTTGTCACAGAATAGACTTGTTTCCTCTCATTGAACTGTTTCTCTGTTGTTATTACTGAGCACTGTAATTAAACATTCTTCCTGAATCTGCTTGGCAGCTGCCACTGTTCTAAGAAACCATTCATAGTCCTGTGTATTATTATCCTAATCCCCTGTTATAAAGAAAACTACTTAATGCCAAAAATCAGACTTAAATACTGAAAAAAAAAGCTGTACATTGGGCTTTATTAGAACGAGTATTAACTGACATAGCAATGGTGGGGGTCTGATTCTTTAAGGCATTAGGCCCTCTGTTAGGGTAAAATAAGCATGCAATTTTGAGTTCTACTTGAGTTATATTCAGCTTATGTGTTAACTTCAACCTAGCTTGGGAGGTATTCACTGAGTTGAATATTCATGTGGCATGCAGGATACAGACACTGAACCCAATTTAGTAAATGAATACTTGTAATTTCACCAGAGCCCTGCTGAGAGATTATTATGCAGATTTATGAAGGAATATCACTGAAGCAATTCTTGGCAATGTCTTCAGTCACCAAGGGCTCAAAAGTGTGTACACCCCAAATCATTTGCCATGCATGTACTGCTATGGGTATCATCTCTGGAACTTTTCTGACATTACCTTCACTCTGTCTCATCTCCGATTTTCTCTTCAATATTCTTGCCCTTGAGCAAAGAGCCAGCATCATAACACCTATGAGCACTGCCAAGTTCCTCCTGACAATATCCTGGCTGCCATTATGCCAGCAATCTGTTCCAATCCTGTCACTGCAAAATCTCATTAAAGACAAACGAATGCCCGGTCATAGACAGAGAGGTGCACAGCAGAATGGGGTCACATTTACAGGAACAGTTATGCCTGGTACAGGACCTCCTAATGTCTCCAGAGAAGTTTGGTCAGTCTGGGAGATCCTCGGCCAAGTGTCAGCTGTATGAAATGGTAGTATGCAGACCAGATGATCCTATTTTCTTGGGGCGCTTAAGAAAGGTTCTTGAGACTAGATTCTAAACCTGTACTTTTACCACAAAGACTAAAGTAGAGGAAAATGCCAGCCAGGATGTTAGAATAAAACTTAAGTGTGTGCCGATACTTCACATTTCTAAGTGACCAGGACCAAGTATCTCAGGGCCACCCTAGAAAAGCCAGTTAGACTCTGGCCAATTTTCCACAGTTTAAAAGTGAAAAGCATACACACAGTTTTATAAGTTGCAAACTCCAGATCATACTTTAAATTAGCAAGAGATCAAGAAATGTGAACTTCCGGGAACAATTACTTTATGAAATATCAGCAGTTCAGTATATAGAATCAACTTAGGAGGTTCAAATCTAACAAAATGCTGTCACAGCTCTGTGAATCTATTGGAAGTTTATAGAAAATTACAGAATATTTGAGAGCAAATGTCTCCATTGTACCTTTCGGGGTTATCAATATCATCTCTCTACCTCTTTTCTTGCTTACTGAAATTATTTCTATTTTTCTTGGATTAAAACTGAAAAATATCCTCATATCACAACACAAGCTATGCTGTAGCATTGTGATTACTGTCTTAGCTTTGGGGTGAAAAGGTAAATCTCAGTTGACTCATTCATTTCTTCCTAAGCTTCTCCAAGTTAAATTGAACTAGGACTGATCTATTTAAGTGTACATCAGACTGAACAACAAAATGTAGGGAATTCATCAGCCATGGGGATGGTTATTTATCATGGTGCTTAGTGACTTCATGTATTATACTTTTATTGATATAGCAACACATTCCATTTTAATTTGTGGGCAGACTGAGCTAGGATACAGCATACTGTTACACTGGTCAAAGCCCTTAGTGAAAAATGATGGAGAAAATTTGATTAGGATGGATTTATTTCTAGGTTTTATGTGTGTGGCTATGTAATCTGAATAAGGAGACTTTTACATTGACTCAAAACAGAGAACGGATTTCAAGGCCAGAGAGCATATTCACACACGTACAGGAGAACAATCGGTAGTTAGGAGCACAAAGTCTCCAAGGATTAAAAGATGTTGTTCACCATCAGCTGTGGTTACTAGATCACTGTGTGATCCATAAGCTAGGATCCCCAAAATTGCCTGGGAACTGACTGCAAATGCAGAGCTGTGGAGTTAGAATCCTCACTCTCACCATCTCCTGGGTGACTTGTGCATACAGTAAAGCTTAATTGACAGTTGCCCAGACCAGCTACATGAACTAGTTTATGTAAGCAAAAGCACCATGAGAGAAAGGGAATCAAAATGTTCTGAAGAGTGGGTTACCAGCTTAATTTGTCGTGGGGTAGGGGATGACTCCAGGTGTTTCTTTCACTTTGAAGCTCAACTTAAGTAAACAAGAGGAGAGTGAGGAAGTAGGCCACCAAAGGAAACAGAAGAGTGAGGAGTTGTCATTTCAGGTAGCTTAGGTTTTGATGAGAACAATGAAATCAAAGAGAGGTGTGAGACGGAAGGAATCAGTCACAGGTAGCCTGCGTGCCCTCTGTTGTGTGCACTTAGGGACTTGGGCTTCTGTCTGCCAGGAAACAATGCTGGAGATGGCCAGGCTTCATTTGGTACCCACTAGGTCTTCATTGCAGCGTGCACCCGTGGGCAAAGATAGAAACTGTGGAAATGAGGGGATTGTAAATTGCTCACCCAGCTCATTTTGTTTCTAAAGGCAACTAACCCACGTGATTGGACCTTCATTTACCGTTTCATAAAAAATACTCCTGTCTTTCCCCTTTTAGGCAGTATACAGTAAGACACTGTGTGTGTAATCTGTAGTTGCTAAGAGTAGAAAGCCTGTTCCAGGCTCGGGTCAAGGGATAAGCTAGCAGCACTTCTTCAATAGGGTTTGATTCTAAACTTCAGCAGTTCATGACGACGCCTCTTGAGTTTTCCATCTTTGTCATTGCTGTGGTCCGTGTACTTAAAGAGTTCACATAGTAGAAATTTGGTCCTCAGTATTGTGATGCTGGAAGATGATGGGACCTTTCAGAGGTGAGATTTGGTGCAAGATTATTAAGTCAGTGGAGAAGCAGATAGCAGAAGAGGCTAGCAAAGATCTCAAGGGAAACTCCTCCCTAGTTAGTTCCCACAAGACTGGGCTGCTATAAAAGAACAAGATACGTCTCCCCAACTTCTGTCTTTCTCTCTTCCATGCAACTTCTCCTTATCATCAGCACTTCTACCATGATGCTATCCTTGTTAGTGGGACAAGCCATAAAGCCCAGCACCAGAAGCTACTCCAAGACCTTCCAGATTTACGGTATGCTAAACTATTTGCTAATAAATATATTTACAAATAACCTAACTCAGGTATTTTGTTAGAGCAAGAAAAACAGAGAAGCATCTGTGGGTGTTTCTTCTCAGGATGCCAGATGCCTGGGTTATGATTCTTGTAAAAATTAGTATAGTTTTAGATAAGACAATACATATTGTGTCTAGATGACTGTGCCACCACATCTAGCCAGGAGCTAACTTGGTGTCAATCAAATTGAATTTATAACTACTTAAGAACATTAAAAACCTTAAAATTTTATTTTTAAAAATCTCTACTCTAACAGATGAAGGTTACCCTATATACATTCTAGGAACAAGAATAGAAAGGAGAGATGAGTGTAGAGTGAGGATACAAAACGTCCTCATTCATATGTGATTTCTTTCTTCCATTAGAACCACAGCTTTGCTCTATGTCAGTAATTCTTATTTGAGAAGTGAATCCGTCAAGCAAGTGTGATGCCCCTGTCTCATCTACACAGAAACATATGTAGGCTGTAGAATTCAGGAACTCAAGCTAAGAAAATCCATATTTTCATAGTATTTTAACCACTTATGTGCAAGTCTCCTTTAAATCACAGATACCTAGTTCTTAATTATTAGAAAAAGGGAGTAAACTTGGCTCTCCAGCAAGAGTTGGAGCAATCCTCAGATGACAGCCTACCTGTTTTGTGTCCTTCCTTCTAATGCATCATCTTAAGAGTAGCTATGCAGGAGGATCAGAATGAATCAGAGACTGCCCAACAAACTGGCTCTGCCTGATTCCCTGTGTGTACTTTTCCAAGCCTGTGGGACCAACGAGAATGCATGATTTGCATTAAACTACTACCTTTTCACAGTTTTCTCTACCTCTTCCCATTAAAAACCAGTAATTACCCAACCTTGGTGTATTTTGCTACTGTCTCTAAACTCTAAAGTGCACTCTTTGATTAAATGTTAAGAGCAAAGTAGAAAGCGCTTTCTCTCTCTCTCTCTCTCTCTCTCTCTCTCTCTCTCTCTTTCTCTCTTTCTCTCTCTCTCTCTGTGTGTGTGTGTGTGGGGGGTTGTGTGTGTGATGTGTGTATAAGTGGGTTTGTAGTGTGTGTGTTTATGTGGTATGTATATGTGTTGGGTATATGAGTATATGTGGTGTGTATGTATGTGTAGTGTGTGGTGTGTATGTGAATGTGTGCATGTGAGTGTATGTGGTGTATTTGTGAATGTGTGGTGTGAGCGTGTGATCTGTGTATGAGTGTGGGGTGTATGTGTTTATGAGTGTAGTGTGTGGGTATATGTGTGAGTGTGTATGGGCAAGTGTATGCACGTGTGTGTTTGCATTTTTGTGTGCTAGTATGCATGTGTGCATGCAAACTGTGTACTTGAACAAGTGTGTGCTCATGTGTACACATTTATGCATGTGCTTGCACGAGTTGTCTGCATGAGTCTGTGCATGAGTGTGTGTGTGTGTGTGTGTGTGTTGCACCTCCTTCAAGTCTTGAGTTTCCCTTTTCCTTCAACAATAATTTCAGAACATGCCCTGAACAACAATGTTTATCTATTCTGTGTCTCATGCATGTATGTGTGTATGTGTGTGTGTGTGTGTGTGTGTGTGTGTGTATCTGTGAGAGAGAAAGAGAGAGAGAGAGAGAGAGAGAGAGAGAGAGAGAGAGAGAGAAGCTGACCTAAGAGGACATGGAAAACACCCAATTCCTCTTAAAACACTGTCATCTGTACACTAAGTAGAACCAGAAGGTGGTCACTTGCGACTGTCTGCCTACTCATTCCCACTCACTTTCTGTCACTCTCACCCTCCCATGGTCCATCACAGAGGCCTTAGTGACCTCTAGACTTTCACAGCTCATTTCTGAAACCTCCCAATACCTCCACACTTCACTAAATACCACATGCCCTTGGGTCACTTCGCTAACCATGAGTCACAGTAATTATCCAACAGTTAACACTTAAAACTCAACACAAGAGGGACTGAGAAAGCAAGCATGTAGAAAAAGAGCAGGTTTCTGGGGATGCTTCAGATTACCAGCATTTGGAAATGTCCAATGAACTAACTAGAAAAGTTACAAAGACCATTTCATAAAAACAAAGTAGTAGAAATTAAAGCTTCAAAGTCCCGGAGAAGCAATACTTAGTTGATTAAAAATAAACATTTACTTATATCGATTTCCCTGTTTAAATAACATTGGTCCTAAGGTTGGAAAATAGTAAAACAGGTACACAGAATGGGAAAGAAATAGGCCTGGCTGCTCATGACTATAACATCAAAGTGAAAGACACAGAAATGCAGATCTGTGAAGCTGCTGGTCAGCCAGTCCAGCTGAAATGTGAGCAACAGGTTCAGGGAAAGACTCTGTGTCAAGGATACAGTGTACTGCGGTCAGCTTCCTCTGGTCTCTCCAAACATTCCCACAGACACAGTGATATGTGTGAGCGTGCACACACATGTGAAACCGAAACAGAACAAAAATCCTCTCTAATATTAAGGAGGAATAAGACAAAGGCAAAAATAAAAATGAATACAAGATTCAATGTTAATAAATAGATCTCTTAAGTACATACAAATATGCTCAGTCATATTCCTAATAAAGGAAACACACATTGAAATCATACCAACATACCATTAGGATAGCTATTAAAAGTACCATAACATAGTCTGCTGGAAAGGCCATGGGGAAGCAGAACTCTGATCACTGCATTGTGAATGCAGATTAATTCAGCCCCTAAGTAGGGAAATTTTGGCATTTATAAATTACCACATACATGCAACTTTATATTAAAGTATATATGCATAATACGACAGGCTGTGAATTATTTTATTAGCAAATTATGAGAATCGGCTTAAAGGAGAATAAACAGAGAATAGCTAAGCAGTGTTTTGCCCTACTGTAAAACTGGAGAGCCAGACAAATTGATTGTGATTTATGTTACAGATTATTGAATTAACAGAACAAAGTACAAAACAGTATGCATAATATGCTGCTCTCTGTATAAAGAAAATATCATTTTATCTTCTTAGATGCTCTAAAGGAAATTTAATACGGGTAAATTATAAAGCATTGCGTTTGGGCTTGCTGTAAATGAATGGAGAAAGATAAGAATGGGATGCAAGATAGTGCTGCATATTATCAGTGTAACTTTTTTTGTGTCTCAAATTTAACAAAATGTCCTCAGGAGCAAGACAAAAGAGAGTTTGAACATTTCCGCTACCTTATGGCAAGGGTTTGTAGCATTTATTGAAAGTTTTAGGGAAGACCGAGATTCTCCAAGTCCTCATCAAAGAATGTCCTAAGAGCACAGCCACCCTCCGGGGGTGAACGCTAACATTAAATGCTAGATGGGCACAGAAGCAATTTCCTCTGGGTGGGTCTCTGCTCTGTAGTACAGGAAGGAGGGTCAGCATGGAGCCCTCCCTTGCAGATTCCACTCAATCTGGCTGCTCTCCCATGCCAAACCTTTCCCTCCTGAAAAAGAGATTAGATTCAACTCATGTGAGGCTATTTCTACTCTAATGTTTCTCACATAAATATCTACAGGTTTCAGGGCTAATATCCACTTATCAGGAAGTGTATATCATGTATGTTCTTTTGGGACTTGGTTACCTCACTCAGGATGATATTTTCTAGTTCTATCCATTTGCCTAAGAATTGTATGAAGTCATTGTTTTTAATAGCTGAGTAGTACTTCTATTGTGTAATTGTACAGCATTTTCTGTATCCATTCTTCTGTTGAAGGACTTCTGGCTTGTTTCCAGCTTCTGACTATTGTAAGTAAGGCTGGTATGAACATAGTGGCACATGTGTCCTTGTTATATGTTGAAGCATCTTTTGGGTACATGCCCAGGAATGGTATTGCTTTGCTAGATTTATGTCAGGCATTCATTTCTCCTGTGAGGTGGGCCTAAAATTAAGTGAATAGCAGTTGGTCATTTCCATAACTTCTTTGCCACTGTTATGCCCAGGAATGGTATAAAAGGGTCCTCAGGTAGTGCTATGTCCAATTTTCTGAGGAACCACAAGACTGATTTCCAGAGTGGTTGTACCAGCTTGCAATCCTACCAGCAATGGAAGGGTGTTCCTCTTTCCTCACATCCTCGACAGCATCTGCTGTCAGCTGAGTTTTTGATCTTAGCCATTCTAACTGGTGTGAGGTGGAATTTCAGGATTGTTTTGATTTGTAATTCTGTGATGATTAGGGATGTTGAACATTTCTTTAGGTGATTCTTGACCATTTGATATTCCTCAGTTGAGAATTCTTTGTTTAGTTCTGTGCCCAATTTTTTATAGGGTTATTTGATTCTCTGGAGTCTAACTTCTTGAGTACTTCGTATATATTGGATATTAGCCCTCTATCAAATGTAGGATTAGTAAAGACCTTTTTCCAACCTGTTGTTGCCACTTTGTCCTAATGACAGTGTCCTTTACCTTACAGAAACATTGCAATATTAGTAGGTCCCATTTGTAGATTCTTGATCTTAGGGTATAAGCCATTGGTGTTCTGTTCAGAAAATTTCCCCCTGGGGAAATTTAGTTTCAGTGTATCTAGTTTTATGTGGAGGTCTTTGATCCATCTGGACTTTGTACAAGGAGATAGGAATGGATCAATTTGCATTCATCTACATGCTGACCGCCAGTTGAACCAGAACCATTTGTTAATTGTTTAAGCTCCTTTTGTCAAAGATCAAGTGACCATAGGTGTATGGGGTCATTCCTGGGTCTTCAATTCTATTCCACTGATCTACCTGTTTGTCTTCTACCAATACCATGCAATTTTTATTACGATTGCTCTAAAATACAGCTTGAGATCAGGGATGGTGATTCCCTCAGAAGCTCTTTTATTGTTGAGAATAGTCTTTGCTATCCTGGGATTTTTGTTATTCCAAATGAATTTGCAAATTTCTTTCTAACTCTATGAAGAATTGCGTTTGGATTTAGATGGAGATTGCATTGAATCTGTAGATTACTTTGGGCAAGATGGCCATTTTTACTATATTGATCCTGCCAATCCATGAGCGTGGGAGATCTTTCCATCTTCTGAGATCTTCTTTGATTTCTTTCTTCAAAGTATTGAAGGTCTTGGAAAACCCAAGATACAATTCACAGACCATATGAAACTCAAGAAAAAGGAAGACCAAAATGTGGATGTTAAGTTCTTCTTAGAAGGGTGAACAAAATAGTCATGGGAAGAAATACAGGGACAAAGAGTGGAGCAGAGACTGAAGCAAAGACCATCCAGAGACTGCTCCACCTGGATCTAGTCCATATGCAGCCACCAAACCCAGTCACTATTACTGATGCCAAGAAGTGCTTGCTGACAGGAGCCAGAAATGGCTGTCTCCTGAGAGGCTCTGCTAGAGCCTAAGAAATACAGAGGCAGATGCTTGCAGCCAACCATTCAACTGAGAACAGGGTCCCCAATGGAGGAGATAGAGAAAAGACTGAAGGAGCTGAAGGGATTTGCAACCACATAGGAAGAACAATATCAACCAACCAGATCCCCCAGAGCTCCCAGGGACTAAACTGCCAAACAAAGTACACATGGAGGGACCCATGGCTCCAGCTGCATATATAGCAGAGAATGGCATTGTCTGGCATCAATAGGAGGATAAGCCCTTAGTCCTGTGAAGGCTCATTTCCGCAGTGTAGGGGAATGCCAGGGTATTGAGGTGGGAGAGATGGTTGGGAGGGGGAGCCTTCTCATAGAAGCAGGGGACAGGGAGGGGAAAGGGGCAAACCCAGAAAGGGAGACAACATTTGAAATGTAAATACATAAAATATCCAATTAAAAAGTCTACAGTTTCAACAATGATGTTCTCCTGCTTAGCACTTTATATGCATTAGAAAGCAGCTGCGGAAGGGAAGAAGAGGAGGAGGAGGAAGAGGAAGAAAAAAAGAAGAGGAGGAGGGGAGGAGGAGAAGAAGGATGAAGGAAGAAAGAAGAAGAAGGAGGAGGAGGAGAAGGAGGAGGAGAAGAAGGAGAAGAATGGAGGAGGAGAAGAAGGATGAAGGAAGAAGGAGGAGGAGGAGAAGGAGAAGGAGAAGGAGAAGGAGAAGGAGAAGGAGAAGGAGAAGGAGAAGGAGAAGGAGAAGAAGAAAGAAGAAGAAGAAGAAGAAGAAGAAGAAGAAGAAGAAGAAGAAGAAGAAGAAGAAGAAGAAGAAGAAAAAGATGGTCAGACTACATTTCAGAAATCCTAAATTCTAGTTTTTTCTCCTAACTCTCCATGAATGAGGTACTTTTGGGAAAATCAATTAACTCTTTAAAGCTCAACTTTCTTTTCCAAACTTGTTTCAAACACAAATTACACAAATCCATATGAAGCACATTTGAAAGTGCTGTGCTCCATGTGTAACTGCACTTTGTTCCTTGGTATATTCATGATGCTGTGAATACCAACATCCAACAGCTGCAGATGTTCATATCCTATGTATAGAATGTGCAATATTTTCATATAACCTGAGGATGCAACCCCATAATTTTAAATTATTGCGTATGTGCATGCATATGTATATATGTATATATTTGTGTATATATTGTTTTATGCCATGAAAATATCTACTATAGTGTATTTTTGAAGAAATAATAACATTTAAACTCAACATATTCAGTATAGATATAACTTTTTAAACATTATCCATCCTTTATTTGTTAAATTCATGGATACAGAGTTCATGTGCATGAAAGGCTAGATACATCTTTTTATATGAGCACACAAAGAAAGAAAGCCTCTTAGCTGATCTGTCTATTCCTGCTGCCACTTGCTATATACAGTGAATGAGAATGGAAGTGTAGACCACATGTGTACATAATCAACTCAAAATTACTACCTTGGGACTTAAGTAGGTCTTCTTGCTTTGATAGAAACAAAAGAATCATAATTTTCATAATTTATAAGTGGTATTCTTAGATCCAGCATCTCCTCTTCTATCCCTCTAAGGATAAGACAACCCTTGCAGAGAGATGTTGCTCAGGAAGGGTCACTGTCTGCAGTGTCACTGCCTGTGGTTCCCATCAGATAAGCATAAGTATATCCTGTAAGGCCTTATCCTGGCCTCTGCTGTGTGAGTTGTTGAAGCCCAGTGTAGGCTCACTAGTGACCAAATGTGATTGGGAAAGATGTCCTAACCATGAGGCCACTGTGTACTGAACCATATACTGTATTTCATTCTAAGGTCATTGACACCATATTTTGGCTCCAGTTACATTCCTATGCCTGTTAGGCCTTTGGAAAAAGTGATTTGATGCCTCTGTCCTGTATTTTTCAAAAGAAGATGGCTGTTTCCATGCAAATGAATTAATTATATCAAGATAAAAACCTCTTTGCTAAAATTGGCAAAGTTGTGGGGCCACACTGAGCCCCAGCTCTCTTGAGCATCTCATGGCATTCTGGACTTTTCTAGAGTGCATTTGCATCATCAGAATAACTGTTTGATGAGAATGGGGTGGCAACTATTCTGCAAGGTAGCTATGTATCTGGGGAGCTAGAATCCAGTCATCCAGAAAGATAGACAGCAGCATTTATGTATTAACACATGGAGCTGTGTCACAGACCTCAACACTCTACAAAGTCACTTGCCATGAAGTCCAAAAGACTCTGGTATTCACTGGGCTACCTGGCTGTTCCAACGAATTGTTCCCTGCCTTCCACAAACTGCACCAGGCCCTCCTGGAGACACCCCTCCTCCTGAAACACTTAATGGCCAATGATACAAGCTTGGGCATTTTCCAATTGTGTGCACATTCCCTAGGGCATGGATGGCAACCGGACAAATGGTCCCACCAGACTGTTTAAGTGAACTGGCATCCCCGTCACATAGCTCAGAAGGGGAACCTCTCTCCGCTTGAATGGAGATACATGGGTGTTCCAAGTTTTGGCACAAGGTCTCATGAAATGAAGCCAAGTTTCTCTCAGTTTGACTTTGTGTGTTCTATTTGGATACCCTCCTCTGTCATCCACTTACCCTCCTCCAGTAGAACGCTGCTTAAGAGACCATCTGCCACAAAATGCCCAGACCAAAAGATCAAAATATTTTTGCTTCTTTCCCAGCTTGGTGTCAGCAACAAAATATGCAAGGCTTGCAAATTGGCCTTTCCGTATTTAAGCCTCTTTCAAAGCCAGGTGACATCGTCATCCTATGAGGCTCCACGAGTCATCCAGAAGATATGACATTTCATGGTGCATTTTTTTTCTCATCACACAAAAATAGTCTAAATGTGAAGGGGTTTGAGAAGAGGCACAGCTGTGGTCCTGTGTTTTTCCATACTATCTCTGAAAGATGAAAACTAAATAAATGACAACAAATAGTCCTGGCAAGGCTGGCGTCTGAGAGGAGCATGAATGCAGAGGAGAGGCTGCAACCTTCAGGGCCTAGCACCTGTTTTCTGATGACCAGCAAGTTGCACACAGACCTACAGAGCAGGAAAAAAAGCCCATCCTGAAAACTGAAGACACATACCAGAGTCTTCCTGCTTTTCTCTATGATCAGTGAAAGCTAAATGATAGATTCAAGGTTTTTGTACAGTGGAATCTGCCTTAAAATCATTCCTTCTCATTCCTACCTTATGGTTAAATGGGGGCCCCATGCAGGCTAGCCATGAATGCCTTACCACTGCATTACATACATATCCCCCCCCACATTCCTGTTGACTATTTTACACACCTGGTTCTAGAAACAGGACTTTCATTTTGTACTGCTATACTTCATTAAGCAGCAGCAACAGATCCTAATTATACTTCCATGAATTCAGCAAAGTCACATCTGAGTTTGTACAGGATTTCTCCTTTAGCTATAATGACAATGTCTCTGCTATGGGTCTTGAAGTTTTAACAATGGGAAGACCCAACTAGGAATAATTCAAATTACACTTAATATATAACATCTGAACTAAAGCCAAAGTAGTATTGTGCTGTCTTCTGTTCTATTTTTCATTTTACTTCTCCTTATTCACTTTACATCTCGCTTGTTGTCTCTCTTCCTGGTCACCTCCTCTAACAATTCTTCCCCATTTCTTCCTCCTCTTGTTCTGGCTTCAGTTTCTTTCTTCAATGCCTTAAAGTTTTTATTATATGTCTTTCACTTGCTTGGTGTCCTGGCTATTTTCGTAACATGCTAAAGTTATGTGAAAGAAGGGACCCTCGAATGAAAAAAAACACGCCTCCATAAAATCCTTGTATAAGACATTTTCTTAGTCAGGGATCAATGGCGGAGGGCAGAGGCCGTTGTGGGTGATGCTATTCCTGGGATAGTGGACCTGGTTTCTTTAATACCAGAGTGAGCCTCACTCCTCCATGGCCTCTGTTGCAGCTTCAGGCTTTAGTTTCCGCCTCTATTTGAGTTTCTGTCCTGACTTCTTTGATTATGAGCAGTGTTTTGGAAGTGCTAGCTGAATAAACTCCTTCCTTCCTTCCCAACTTGTTTTAAAGCATGGTATTTCATCTCATAGTAATCCCAAGATATTTTATATTATTTGAGGTTATTATAAAAAGTGTTGTTTCCCTGATTCCTCTCTCAGTCCATTTGCCAGTTGTATGTAAGAGGGCTACTGATTTTGCAAGTTAATTCAGCATCCAGCTACTTTGTTGAAAATGTTTATCAGCTACAGGAGTTTCACAGTGAACATTTTAGGGCCACCTATGTATAGAATATCATCTGCAAAGAAAGAGATTTTCTTCCTTTCTAATTTGTATCCCCTTAATCTCTGTCAGTTGCCTCATTGCTCTGGCAAAGATTTCAAAGTACTACAGTGAATATGTGTGAGAAGAGTGGATAAGAGGTTGTCCTATTCTTAATTTTAGTAGAATTGCTTTGAGTTTCTATTTAAGTTGAAATTGGTTATGGGATCTTGCAGGAAGGAATCTTACATGACTGTCTTCTGAGAGGGTCCACCAATAGCTGACTCAGATGCAAACACGCAGAGCCAAACAGTGGATAGAGCTTGGGACTCTTATGGAAGAAAAGGAGGAAGAATTGCAGGCCCCAAGGAGATAGGAACTCCATATGAAGGCCAACAGGGTCAACTGACCTAGACCCTTGGGGCTCTCAGAGACTGAACCACCAACCAAAGAACATACACAGTCTGGACCTAGGCTATATGGAACAGATGGGCAGTTTGGTCTTCGTGTGGGTCCTGAACACTGGAGCAGGGACTATCCCTAAAGCTGTTGCCTGTATGGGGGATATGTTCTTCTAGCTGGGTTAATCTAGCTGCCTTGTCTGGTCTTCGTGAGACAAGATGCACCTAGCTTCACAGAGACTTAATGTGCCAGGGTGGGAGGACACCTAGGGGGTTCCTACCATCTTGAAGGAGAAATGGTGGGGATTGAGGGTATGGGGGAAAGATTGTGAGAGGGGGTGACCAGGAGGGGGCAGTGAGTGGGTTGTAAAATAAATAAGTAAAAAGTAAAATTTGCTTATCTGTTCTTCATTTGGCTTTGATAGTTGGTATGTATCAAGGGAATTATCCATTTCCTCTAGATTTTTCCAATTTGGTAGAGCATAGGTCTTTACGATTCTCTGGATTTCCTAGGTCTCTGTCGCTTTGTATCCCCTTTGATCTCTAATGTTGTTCATTTTGGATCTTCTGTCTCAGTTAATTTTATAATTTGGATTAAAGTATATTAATATTAAAATCATCAAGTATTAAAATGGCTATACCAGCTTGCTTCTTAGGTCCTTTTACCCTAAGGTAATGTCTCTTCTTGATGATAAGGGTCTGTTGGTCTTACCTATATTCTCAAAGAAGCAACTTTTTATTTCATTGACTCTTTGTATTGTTTTGTTGTAGCTTCTGTTTTATTGAATTCATCCCTGAATTTGGTTATGTATTGCCCTCTACTTCTTTTAGGTAGGATTTCTTCTTTTGATTCTATACCTTTCAGGTGTGTTGTTAAGTTACTTATAGGAGATCTCTCCAACTGTTTTATTTAGGTAGTTTCTGCTATCAGCTTACTCTCCAATGATTTGGGTACATTGTGTACTTAATTTTTTTCAATCCTAGAAAGTCTTACATTTCTTCCTTATTTTCTGCTTTGATCCATTTTTCATTTAGTAGTGAGTTCTTCAGTTCTCACGAGTTTGAAAGTTTTCTCTTAGTTCTGTAGTTGTTGATATCCAGTTTTAATACAAGGTGGTCAAACAAGGTGAAGGTATTACTCAATTTTCTCGTGTCTGTTTAGACTTGCTGTGTATCTAAGTTTGTAGCCAATTTTTGAGAAAGATGCAGGAGTTACTGAAAAGAAGGTGTACTCTTCTATGTTTAGGTGAAATATTCTCTAAATATTTGTTGGTCTACTCAGTTCATAACATCAGTTAGCTCCAGACTTTCTGTCTACTTTTTGTCTGGATGATCTGTCTATTGCCAATTGGGATATTGGCATGTTCCACTCTCAGTATGCGAGGATCAATGTATGATTTAAGCTGTATTATTATTAATTTTTTATGAACATGGGTGCCCTTATGTTTGGTACACAGATGTTAAGAATTTCAATGTTCTTTTCGTAGATTTTTTCCTTTTATGAATATGTAGTTCCTTCCCTATCTTTTGTGATTCATTTTGGTTTAAAGTATATTAATATTAAAATCATCAGATAATAAAATGGCTATACCAGCTTGTTTCTTAGGACCATTTTACCCCAAGGTGATGTCTCCTCTTGATGCTAAGGTGTGTTTCTTGGGTGCAACAGAAGGATGGATGTTCAGAGATATTAATGAGTAGTGTTTATTGATTCCTGTTATTTTGTTCTCTCTCTCTCTCTCTCTCTCTCTCTCTCTGTGTGTGTGTGTGTGTGTGTGTGTGTGTGTGTGTGTGTGTGTCCTGCGTTTTGATGTGCTGGTCTAGGATTACTTATTGCTTGTGCTGCTATGTTTGAAATACCTCTTGCTTTTAGAGTTTTCACTGAGAAGTCAGGGATTATGCTAATAGGTTTGCCTTTTCGTGTTACTTGGTCCTTTTGCCTTTTTTGTATGTTCAGTGTTGAGGTTATTATGTGCCAAGGGAAGTTTCTTATCTTGTCCAGTCTATTTGACATTCTTTATTCTTCTTTGTTTTAAGAAAAAGATACCTTGATAGGCATCTTCTTGTTTAGATTAAGGAAATTTTCTTCCACAATGTACTGAAACTGTTTCCTGTATCTTTAACCCAGGTTCCTTCAGCGTCCTCTGTTCTCTATTCCTATCATTCTTAGACGTGGCCTTTACACAGTGTCTCAGATCTCCTGGATGTTTCATTCCAGGATTTTTCTTTTTTTCAGATTTAACATTTTCTTTGACCAAAGTATCCATTTCTTCCACTGTGTCTTCAATGCTTGAGGTTCTCTCTGCATCTCTTGTATCCTCTTGGTGAGGTTTGCCTCTGAGATCCCTGTTTTGGTTCCTAAATTTTCTTTCCAGATTTCCCTCAATTTGGGTTTTCTTCATGAATTCTATTTTCACTTTCGGGTTTAGAACAGATTTATTTATTTCCTTCCACTATTTGTTTGTGTTTTTATAGATTCCATTAAGGGATTTATTCGTTGCTATTTTTAGGACTTCTATCCTATATATTAAGCCCATTTTAATGCCTTTCTCTTATACTTTCAAGGATGTTTCAAGTCTCAGAGTATACCTTGGTAGAGCTTCTAAGCTCTAGTTTAGAGATATATATTGTTCTGGCTGTTATTGATTGTCATTTTACTCTGATATCTACACATCTTTTTGTTGGATGGACATTTTGATTTATATTTTCTGTTTCTTCCCTGGTTCTTAGGGAGGAGTGGTGGATTTGTGTTGCCTGGCAGCAAATTCTTCTGGGGATCCTGAGGTATAGCCACTGGGAGTTCTAGATAAAATGTGTTCCTAGTATTGGAAGCTAAAAATTCGATGGGCTAGGAGGTGTCTGGCCAAAGGCATCCATAGGAGGCAGGAAAGCAGGTTGTTCTTGTAGAGGGAATATTTTACCTTTCTTGTTTCTTTTGTTTCTGTGTATGTATTATCTATATGTGTGGTAACACACCTGCTAATGGTACACATAAGAAGTCTGTCTTCTCTTTCTACCTCATGGTTCTTCAGAGTCAGACTCCGATCATCAGACTTGGTAGAATGTATACCGTGGGTTAATTTAAAAGCCTATGGTTTATGAAAATGGGACATCCTGGAATAGAAGGAGTTCTGGGATAGAGCCAGGCAGTAGATTGACCTGGGAAGATGTGAGGAGACAGACACATAGTACCTAAGTACAGCTAATCAGCCACATAACAGGACATAGGTTAAAATAATTGGGTTATCTAAGTTATGATCTAGTCAGAGAAGAGCCTAGCCAAGAAATGTGTAAATATAATTTGAGTCTGAGTCCTATTTCTGAGAACATGGGGCTTGGAGGAAAAACCAGGCCTAGCATCAATATATTCTATCATATCTGTTGTGTCCTCTGGGAAAAAGGGCAGAGAGTGAGTATAGGCCACAGTAAGTAGTCTGCTACAGAGCTGGGTATAAAACTGGGTGAGGGATGAGGTAAATTTGGAAGAGTGAGTGTAAAGATATAAAGTTCTCCCACCCTCTTTCCTGGTCTACTTGCTTCTCTGTCAGGCTTGGCAGAGTCACCTGGAGAAAGCCTATTGGAGTCGTGGGCTTAGGTGACAGGGCGATTGTGAAGGAAGGTTGGAGGAGAGGATCTGTATGATCCACTGGAGGTGGTGGCAGTGTAGAATGGAGGCTGCATCAGGTTGACTGCTCCTGAACTGGAGGTGAGACTAGGGTTTTGATGTGGAAGAATTGAGGGAGATGTGAGATCTGCAGAGTTCCTGCTTTTCTCTCATCTATTATTATCTCACCAATCAGACTCTAATTGACTTTTCACAGCAAGACTTCAAAGTGTTGCTGTACATCAAGGCAGTCCATAAAGAGAGAAATGAAAGGGACTTCCTTATCTGACTCCTCGTGCCTCTGAGTACTGTTTATATCACAGATAGCTAATTGCCCCACATAACCAGGTCCATTGGAAGGTACATCCCATGTCTCATCTAGGTGCTGGAAAGGAGAAGAGACTGCTTCAACTTGAAGAGTGAGAAAAACATGGTTGAAGAACTATAAGATGACATAAGAGACTTGGTTACCCCCTCCCCCTCACACTTGTGAAGTGGAAAGAGCCTTGCTATCCCACTATCCCTCATTGCTTCTTGTCCCTTGTCAACCCAACCATAGAGAAGATAGATGTTGTCTCCCTGAAGAAACCTTCTCTTCCTGAAGAAACACAACCTTGGTTGTATAATATTAAGACAAAATTAGAGTGCAGATCTAGGAAGATAACTCAATTGTAATGAGTGAAAAAGACATTTAAGATAAAACCCAGGGGGGAAAGCACAGAAAGCAACAGCAGCTCAATTCTATATGTTATTATAACAAATCCAACATATACTTCATAGCAAAGTCAGAAAACAATACTTATGACACCTACTGAGTCCCTGCTTTCTGGGATAGAGGAGGTCTGGCAAGGGTCAGAGCAGTATGTACTTGGAAGCAAGAAGAAGGCATTCCTAAAAAGAAATACATTCCAGGGCCTTCTATATGCCAAAACATTCTCTATCATTTAGCTATAACCTAGATGACTAGAATGAAGTAGGATAGGGCTGGCAATGAAGAAGGAAGTCATGTTCTTTTCAGTCACATTTCAATTTCAGTTCAGAGAAAGACTTGAAACTAAAATGCTAAAAGGAAAATCCTATCTGAGCTTTCCGTTTTTATTGTGAAACTACTGGCAACTATTATAGGAAGAATGTGAATGCCATATTATCCTATATGTCCATGGAATGATCCTAGAAAAATGCTTGGGTATACTGTTATTTTCTAGGTACTTGCTACTGTATCCCTATCATGGCTCTCTTACCTTCTTGTCTTCAAAAGACATTTTTTCCTAAACAGAAAACAAAGCAAACTTGCAGGATCTTAACAAAAGAACACCAGCTTCTGTTCTGAATACCAACAAAACAGTATTCCTGACTAGTTGAATTAACTATGTTTACTGAAAAATTGACAAATTCTGTCTTGGTCTACCAGTGCTGCATCTTCTAGGAATTCAGTCAATCAAAACATAGTTTCACATACGAAAGAAGTAACTCATGCAAGCAATTGATTACAAGTTTTCATGATAACATATTTTCAAAAGAATGACTAAATAGTCTTTGATCAGACTTCAGCTGAATAGCATGCCCTAACCAGAGATTAAGACAGCCACATAAAATTTTCTTACTTCAAGAGTTAAAAGATATACCATGAAGTGAAAAGCTCAAAATACAGATTATATATAAAGGCAATTACTTGTGACCAAATGATAAAAATGTTATATGCATGTGCATGTGTATACCATGAAGTGAAAAGCTCAAAATACAGATTATATATAAAGGCAATTACTTGTGACCAAATGATAAAAATGTTATATGCATGTGCATGTGTTTGTGTGCACACAAGCACATTTGCATGAAATAATTCTGGAAAATCCATAAAGGTACAATCGCACCTATATGTTAGTGTTAACCAACAACTCTACAATTAGACTTAAAGCCTATTTAATAGAAGGGAAACAGTGCCTTGTATTAGAAACCTGGCCAACTACCTAAGACTAGTGAAATCATAAACCTTAGAGGAAAATCTGCTACCATCATTTTATTAGACCAGCATAATCCCTTAAAACATTTTAAAACATCCTCATACTTAGAGATAAAAGTATCTTAATTCTTCATCAAAAAATCTTTGTAGAACACAGAGATCATTATATTAAAACCACAACTGGTCAAAACACATAAACCAGTCAATTATGGTATGCCCAGCTCTTGTACCCAAGATTCAGGAAACATCATAGAAAAGAGGCTAGAAAGATTGTGAGAAACAGAGGTCTAGGAAGACAACTGTGAGGTTCTGTCTACTAGAAATAAATGGGGAGCTGCAAGCATGATACCTTAACAACATAGCTTCCTAAACAAGGCATGAATAATGACAACTCTAAAAGACATACTACTGTAAAAGGGAGAATCTCAAAGGGTCCAACTCCTAGATGAAATTGACAGGTAGCTAGAAAGTATATATAGAGAGAATTAGTCTTTTCAAGAAATTAATCCCTTACTTGGTTTTCAATTTCAGAATATCAGCCCTGAAATCATAAATCATACATATACATATATATGACCTTAAATGTTTATAACAGATTGTATATATATATATATATATATATATATATGTATGTATTTGTATGTATGTGATAATCATAATCAAAGAAAAAAGACAATGAATTTAAGGTGGAGTAGAAGAAATGCAAGATAGGCTGGGGGAAGAAGGGAAAGTGAGAAATAATGTAAATCTATTGAATTTAAGAATATCAAAAGACTATGGCTAAATAATTTAAATAAAATTTGATCCTAGAACATTCAATTCTGTTTCTTGAGAAGACTGAATGTGTTCAAAGAATGCCATACTTGGCACTAGGGTTTATACTTGCCAACCTAAGGCTTCTTAGAAGAGTATTATCCCCTGTAAGTCCAATTAAGCTCAATATATATGGGCATAGAGTGTGTGTGTGTGTGTGTGTGTGTGTGTGTGTATGTGTGTGTATAAATGCACAGAGCCTCTCTATATATATTTTTAATTAATATATATATAAATTTATATGTATATGAAATTATAGTTTTCATATGACCTTGCCATGAACCCTGTTCACTATAAAGATTGATGCATAATGATATACCCTGAGTGCAATTATAGATGTTATGGCTTCTTTGTTATGGAAATCACCAACATTTCTGTTAGAATTTCAGGCCTACTCCATGGGAGGAAATACATACATGGTTTTATATATGTGGCCAAGAACATGTGTTTGGTGAGATCACAGCTCTCAACAGTGAACCTCCTACTAAGTTATCCTCCTAAATAAATATAAAGCACTTCTATAAATTCAGTTCTCTATGCCCACAGATCACTGCAGCTCTCCAACTTCATCAGAGAGGGTTCTTTTTATAGCAGACATTTTCTTAAATTTTTTAATTCACTTTATATTTGATCAAAGCCCACCTCCCTTCTCTTCTCTCAGTCCTGCAAATTCCTCCCGCTATTGCCCTCTCCTCCTCTCCTCAGAAAAGGATAGCACCGCCCCCTTAGGTACCACCTCACACTGTGGCATCTAGTCCCAGCAGGACTAGACACATCTTCTCTTACTGAGGCCGAACCAGGCATTCTATGTACAGGGAGGGGATACAATGGTAAGGAACAGAGACCAGGAGAACCCCTGTCCACTTGTTAGGGGAGCCATGAAAGAACCAAGCTACATTTTGCTACAAATGTGTGCAGGGGTCAGGTCCAGCTCTGCATGCTCACTGGTTGTTGGCCCCGGGCTCTGTGGGTCTTGGTGTGGTGTTCTTGACCCTTTCAGCTTGCTTACTATTTCTCCACTCTTCCACAAGATTCTCTAGGCTCAGCCTGATGTTTGGCTATGGGTCTCTGCATCTGCCTCCATCTACTCCTGAATGAATCTCTCAGGACTCATTTATACTAGGTTCCTGTCTGTAAGCATAGCAGAGTATCATAAATATTGTCAGGGGCTGGCTCTCTCACATGGGATGGGTCTCAAGTTGGGGCAGTCATTGGTTGGCTGTTACCCAGGCTCTGCTCTATATTTATCCCTGCATTTAGGATGGGCAAATTTTGGGTCAAATGTTTTGTGGGTAGGTTGATGTCCCCTTCTTCCTATGAAAGTCCTGCCTGGCTACAGGGGGTAGTTTCAGTTTCTATAACTCCCTCGAGTAGGAATCTCAGGTGGGGTTATTCCCACAGACTCCCTGTATCCTCCCTCATCCCAGGTCTTTAGCTAGTAACCAAAGATCCACCCTACACTGATTTACATTCTCACTACCACTTTTCTCTGTCTTCTCACACCCGTCGCCATCTTTGTTCCCCTCATCACCTCCTCTCCTGCTTAGTTCCCTCTATCCATCAAACTCAAATAACTATTTGGTTTCCTCTTCTAAGTGAGATTCACAAATCCTACCTTGGGACCACCTTACTACCCAGTTTCTTTAGGTCTGTAGATTGTAGCATAGTTGTCTGCCCCTTATGGCTAATGTTCATTTATAAGTAAGTACATACCATATTTGTCTTTGTGGTTCTGGGTAACTTCAATCAGAATGATATTCTCAAATCCCATCCATTTGCCTGCAAAACTCATGATGTCTTTGTTTTTTTTTTTTATTAACTTGAATATTTCTTATATACATTTAAAATTAGAGTGTTATTCCCTTTCCCGGTTTCCAGACAAACATCCCCTCCCCCTCCCTTCCTTATGGTGTTCTCCTCCCCACCTCCCCCCCATTGCCCCCTCCCAACAGTCTAGTTCACTGGGGTTCAGTCTTATGGGACCCAGGGCTTCCCCTTCCACTGGTGCTCTTACTAGAATATTCATTTGCTACCTATGGGTCAGAGTCCAGGGTCAGTCCATGTATAGTCTTTTAGGTAGTGGCTTAGTCCTGGAAGCTCTGGTTGCTTGACATTGTTGTACATATGGGATCTCGGGGCCTTCAAGCTCTTCAGTTCTTCTCTGATTCCTTCAGCAGGGGTCCTATTCTCAGTTCAGTGGTTAGCTGCTGGCATTAGCCTCTGTATTTGCTGTATTCTGGCTGTGTCTCTCAGGAGGCGATCTACACTTCTGCACTTCTTTGCTTCATCATCTTGTCTAATTGGGTGGCTGTATATATATGGGCCACATGTGGGCAGGCTCTGAATGGTGTCCTTCAGTCTCTGTTTTAATCTTTGCCTCTCTCTTCCCTGCCAAGGTATTCTTGTTCCTTTTAAAGAAGGTGAAGCATTCACATTTGGTCATCCGTCTTGAGTTTCATGTGTTCTAGGCATCTAGGGTAATTCAAGCATTTGGGCTAATAGCCACTTATCAATGAGTGCATACCATGTGTGTTTCTCTGTGATTGGGTTACCTCACTCAGGATGGTATTTTCCAGTTCCAACCATTTGCCTACGAATTTCATAAAGTCATTGTTTTTGATAGCTGAGTAATATTCCATTGTGTAGATGTACCACATTTTCTGTATCCATTCCTCTGTTGAAGGGCATCTGGGTTCTTTCCAGCTTCTGGCTATTATAAATAAGGCTGCGATGAACATAGTGGAGCACGTGCCTTTATAAAAGAAATCATGATAAGAGACAAGAAAGAGAAGAAAGGAGGTCCTGAGTTCAATTCCCAGCAACAACACGGTGGCTCACAACCATCTCTAATGGGATCTGACACCCTCTTCTGCTGTGTCTGAAGACAGCTACAGTGTACTGATATACATAAAATCAATAAATAAATCTTTTAAAAAGTTTTAAATTTTGCTATGTAAGTAAAGAGATACATATTCTTGGCCACCTATCTCTACACTTTTTTCTAATGTAGCATATAGAATATGTATTGAGAGTAAATATATGTATGTAATTAATATACAGGTGGTATAGATTATGTATGTTATATGTAATACCTAGGTAATTTATATGTTAATGCATATATAAAAATAATGTCAACTATAATATTATCTGTTCACAATTATAAGTTGACTAATAAAATTCAGCAGTTTAAACAATAGCAATACATTATGGGATATTATAGATTTATTGTAAAAGCATTAAAACTTGCTAGTAGTGAATTTTAAGTTTCATACCACAAAAAAATAACAAGGACTTGACCCAACAAACATGCTATTTGGGTTGATATATATATATATATATATATATATATATATATATATATATATGTGTGTGTGTGTGTGTGTGTGTGTGTGTGTGTGTGTGTGTGTGTGTGTTTCTGTGTGACAATTTTGTCAAAACAAATAGAAAACTTTTACATGTTTTTCTTATTGATCAGGACTTTTAAAAATTGTAATAGAATAATTTAAGAAGCATATATCTGGAATAATTCAAATAAAATACAGTTCAAAATGTACATATGCATGCAGTTTTATATGCCCACAGTCCTATAGCATGAAATATTAAAAAATGCACACCAATGAGGACAGCTTAAGCATTGACATACCGGAATAAATTTCCTTAAACATCAAAACCCTTAAGTTGTTTTCAGTAGCCATTCAAGAAGAGTTTGTAACTGACTTTTGAGGAATGGAAATTCACAGATAACAGTTCATCCAGTCAATTGCTCTTTTATGTCACAAGCTTGCACTGACCTAAGATAACAGGATAGAATCCTCAGTCCCCAAAACAGCATCCAACCCTGGCTTTTAGGCTGCACTGTCTCCTTCTTGCCACTCAGCCAGCAAGGAGCCCCCTTTAGTTAAACCTCTCCTACCAACCAATCTGACTGGTCCCAGTTAATGCTTTATTCAAACAAAGCTTTTTCTTCTTTCAGACACTGCTGCCACACAATTAGTCTTTATACTCTTCCGGAGGACCCTCGTTTAGGATCATAGAGCTGTGCACATCCATCCCTGTAGGGGCTGCTGCTCTGCAGAAAGCAGTAGGGAGTTTGTGGGTGAGATGTGAGGGAAGTAACTTTTGTGGATTTACATTGATTGATTGATTGATTGATTGATGATTGAGAACAGAGCAAGAGTGAGGGTCTCTTGTATGCCATGGTGCATATGTGGAGGTCAGAAATCAACTTACAGGAGTTTACTCTGTCTCTTCACTATATGAGTCTGAGGAACTGAACTCAGGTCCTGAGGCCTGCTGAAGTGCCCTTACTCACTGAGCCAGCTTAACAGACTCTGAATCTTAATTTTTAACTGTATTAATGTTGTTTCACTGACTGCAGAAAACAGATTGCTCTTAAAATCCTTAATGGAAATTTGTAAGAGAAAATTAAGAGCAGAAATTGGTAGAAGAGAAAATACGAAGGGTTTCCATAGGCTGGGAAAGAAGAGAATCACACTAAGGTTGTGGCCTCACCTCCACCACCCTCCTCACAGGATAAGCACAGAACAACTATCAGAGACTCTTATCTAAATATAAACATAGATGACTTGTGTACAATTTCCAAATGACCCCATAGCAGCTTTGTCTTATTTTATAAGAGAAGATTCCTTTCAGGCTGAAAATCCAGATATAGCCACCTTTATTAGGTATGACCTTCGTTCCTCACTTGTGCAAATACACCCAACAATGCAGCATATCTACAAAGCTTTGCAATTATGGACTGCCTCATCACAGCCCTTCTATGAGGATGGGCAGGTCTTTGTGTTTCCCATTTTACAGATGGCTCTGGCAAAAGCTCATTAAAAAAAAAAGAAAGAAAAAATAGTCAAGACACAGGGGAATGTTGCCATTTCTTTTCTTTTCTCTAGGGGGCAGGAAACATAGCTTTGCACTATAAGCACTGATCACAGCTGTTATTGGGGCTGTTTAGGAAACATGGCAGGATGCCTTAAAAATAAAGGTGGTTAAAAGCCATCAGAGAAGTTCATTGTTTGGGTAGATTCACATTAAAGTTAATCACAGACTCTTAATTACTAATACAGGTGGCTAAAATTACCTTGCATACATCACAAATGTTAAATAATTTCCTCAAAACTCCATTTCATTTTGTACATGAAGACATGGCCTCCAAAACTTCTTTCACAAATTGGGGATCAGTCCTTTCAAGCTAATGTATTATTTCTGTGCAATTTCCATCGTGAACAAAACATATTAATGCATTCATTCACCATCTGTGTCCATTGGTACCACAGCCAGTTACCCTAGAGGACTAAGGCTCCCTCTTTTGTGATCCTCACTTGAACAATAACAGGGACTCCCAGTGAACAATATGAGGTCTGTATGCTGTGCAGATGGAAGACCGATGAATAGAAAGGCATTGCAGCTTCAGCATTTTGCCCAGAATCGTCAGCCTGAGGATTAAGATAGGCACACAGAACTATCTCAACAAACGCTACAACTGAAGCTTGCAGAGTATATTTTTATTTTAGCATTTCATTTTTACCAACAAAGAAACTCATCAGTTCACTTAAATACCCTTTCTTGGGGAACGCCCAATTACACACTGGTACTCATGCACTGTCCTTCAGCAAGCAGCCTGTGGTGTTTTTCCTGTGGGCTTTAGAAAGGTTTGCAGAACAGGGAGAGAATAGAGAGCAAAGCAATTCTCTTTAAGACACACAGATACAGGCAAAGGGTACTTCAAAAAAATTATGTTGACATTTAAATATGCTACTTTGTAGAGTGTTAGTCACATGGGAGGTGGGCATACAACAGAATAAGCATCATATTATAAATAGTTCTCATCTGAAATGATTCATTTCTCTGCCCTCGAGGCCAAATGTGACCTCACCTAGAAATCCATTCTTCTCAGATTCACAGTTATATACAGATAATTGAAACTTAAGCCCTAAATATTTTCTGTGGCCACTTTACCAAGCTTACTGCTTTTTCACTTGATTTACACCACCGAATTGCTCTGTTACTTGGCTATTATTACATAAATTTCATACAATATAAATTATTATTTTAGTATAACCTAGGTATGTAATTTAAAATACTAAGGATATTCTGAAATGTCTTTGATATTTGGATAAATTATTATAGTTTGACAGCTGAATCTTCAACTCGAAGCAATTGTTTCTTCTCAAAAAAGTTCAAATATTTATTTATTTACAAATTTACCAAAATTTTATTTAAATTTATTTTATACATGTGTTCATCAAAAATTTACTAGATACTTGTTGTTCTTATCATGAGCCAAGAGCTGTTAAGGACGAGTGGACACATGACTCAACCCTTATTCTGGAGAACCCCCATGGAGGAAAAATAAAGTATCTAAGATAAGTTGCTAATCAATATGACAAGAATCAAAACTAAGTTATATGTAAGATACTGTGAGAGAAATGCAGAACCTTGATCAGCCCCAATGTTGGGAGTTTGTAAGGTTTCTGAGAAATGGAAAAGTTTTACCGCATCTGAAGAGTTTGAACAGGTAATAATTGGATAAATAAATGGATATGTGAATGCATGTATAAAATGAAGAGCTTTTCAGTTGATGGAGCATATGTGGGGGACATGGCAAGGGTCAAGAATGACACCATGCACATCACTTGGACAGAGAGGAAGAAAGAAGAAAACCAGGTGGAAACTTTATAGGAGACTACTAAAAAGTGTGCCAGGGGTAAGAAGTCCCTACTTCCTCCTGGAAGAAGTGTCAAACAAGGTAGATTTTTAAACAGAAAATAATAATCTAAATGCGTAAAATTGATTCCGTTCTATTGTTGACACATTATCCCCATCAAAGAAACAGATAATAATTGCTTTTGTGTGGCTGATAACCTGTGGTTCCCCTGTGGCAGATAATGAGGACATTAGGGAGTGCAACACTGTTTGCTGGATGTAAGAAGTTCTAGAGAGAGAAAGTGAAGGGAATTGCTCAGATTTCAGACAGCTGTGAGCTAAACAATTGCGTTTGTTAGAAAATAGTGGTGGGTGGGGCTAAGGATACAAATTAAGAACCTCATAAAACATTTGTGGCAGAGAGAAGAAATCTGGGGATGGAAATTATAGGAATGAAGAGAAGGTGATTCAAAAGAATCAACAGGACTTCAGTGACCATTGAATGCTGTATATATTAACTTCAAAAAGACACACAGATGATGATGGTGCTTTCTAACTTGACCTGGCAGAGTCATTACTAGGAAGAGAAAGTTACAATTCTGTAATTTGACTTATACACTGCTTTACTTCCCTAAAGGTCAATAGAATATGCTGTTTTCATTTCTTGAAACAAGACAGATGTACTATATAGGCTTGATGGCTTGAGGTAGCCTGGGGGTAATCAGCAGTATCTGAGTACCTGGAAAAGGGTTGAGTGATTTTCTGCTTTTGTATTGATCAAGTTTGTTCTGTGAGAATTTCATACATGCTTAGACATAGACCATAGAACATTCTGGATATTTCGACCTCCTATACTGTCTTACCTTTCTCACACTTGTATCTTTTTGTTTTGCTTTGTAGCCCATTTTTTTTAACTAGAATCTTCTGTGATCACAAGGTTAAAACTATCCAGTAGAGCTTGGAGGGCTTGCTATTGAGTACAGAGCAGGAGACAGTGGCTATTCTTTTCCATAATTTATCAGTAGTCAAAGTCCAGCATAGAGTAGGACTCTCTGAGCCTCTCCTAGGGGTTTGTTGACATGCTTAGTCTTTTTCGAGTCTACTGCAGGAAACCAAAAATCACTGTGAAATTCGTCAATTACTGAACCATGTCCTAAAAGTGAAATCGAATGCCCTGAAGTTAGCATTTGAAGCCCTTTTTTTTCCCTCTGAATTTTACATCCCTTCTGCTTTTCTTTCACAAATTCTCTTAAACTAAGACAAGGTGGTATAAACCCGCCATTTGGAAGAAGAACATTCAGCTATCACTTATTTTCAGCACCTTCAGCCTCTGAATCCACAGTCATCCATTGGAAAGAGAAGCATCTCTAATCAAAGGTGAGAATGCCACTTGTCTGTAACTATAAATAAATATTTAGAATATGGTTTGGTGCCACGCCTATTTAGGTCAACAATAGTATCTCTCTGGGTCCAATAACTTCCCCAGCTATGAATTTTTGATTGGGTTGACATAACTATAGTATCAGTTGTGCATTCCCATGTGAAAGGATCTGTGGATCCAACCTGAGAGTGTCTGGTAACACCCATAACACTTATGCCACCATTGTACTAGTGGGTACATCTTGCCTGGAATGATGGCATTATCATTCATAGGATTCACAGATGAGTAAGAACAATAATACCTTATTTCTCCTAACAGCCTGTATGGCTACCTTCTGGCACTATGAGAGCTTGCCGTCCAAGAAGAAGCTTCCAATTTAATTCTAGTTTGATTTCTCTATATCCTGTAGTCAAGATCTATAGTCTTTACAGCAGTAAGGCTTTATCCTGTTTTGGTGGACAACTAAGAGGAATGGCAAAAGTCAGTATTATTCTGAGGTTCACTGTATACTTTTGGTTGTCTCCCTTCTTTAGAAGTTTTCATGGTGCCTTCTGGTACCATGAAAGCTAATTCGTAGGTGAGGGACATTCAGGAGAATTCCAGCTTAGGTGTCTCTGGGCCATGTTCATGAATTGCATGCTATCTTCAGCACTATGGGATTATCTTTCACCTCTGGGAGGTAACCAAGGACAACAGCCATAAGACTGCATGCTTTGGAGTCTCTTATAGCCCTGGCCAACAACTCAAATAAAGGCTTCTCAGGTTTGGTATTATGACTATGACTTTTGTTAGTTGGTCTTTTTTTTTCATCGGGGAAGAACCACTAGCAAATATGAGGAAAAGTTCATTAAAAAGATATATTTATATATTTTTATATACGTAGTTCTATATAGTTCTATATAGTTTCATGTATACAGTTATATATAGTTATGTATAGTTTTGCCTATATTCATACACACACGCACACACACACACACACAATTACATGTCTATTAGGCTAAGTAGTTAATAGTGTGATTCCTTGCAGATTTTTTAGCCATCAATATTGTTATTTTACCCAATTTAGCCCTCACTTTCTTGACCGCTCCCCCCTTCCCTGAGAAGGAAAGAAGGGAGAAGATCACTTGTATTCTGCTATTTCCCATTTATATTCTTCTTGCCTTCGTTTGTATTGACCTCCCTCCCTTTCTCCAAAAAGGCCCCATTTTCTCTATCAGATCACTAGCATCCTGCCATTTCCCTTCATCCCCTCCCTACTTTATTCTATATTTAGCTCTCCCACTCCCTAAGAGTACTCTCTTTTCCCCTCCCCTTGACTGGATTACTAGTACCCCACTGCTACCCTCTCTACTGTTCTCCAACCCCCTTATCCTGGCCATGTCTCATTTTCCTTTCCTGATTTCTGTAGTTATTTCAGTCTATGTATTCATATCTGACCATTTGGAGCTAGGAGCCTTAAATATGAGAAAATATGATGTTTGTCTTTCTGTTTCTGTGTGACCTCACTTAATATGATGTTTTCTAGTTCCACTCATTCATTTATCTGCAAAGTTCACAATTTCATTTCTCTTTACCCCTGAACAGTATTACGTAGTATGTATGCTCCATATTTTCATTATCCATTCATCAACTGTAGGACAACTAGGTTGTTTTCACTTCCTAGCTGTTGTCAACAGAGCAGTAATTAATGGTAATTAATGTGTCTGAGCAAGTAGCTATTGAACATGAAGCCAAATCCCTTGGTCATTTGACAAGGAGTGGTATAGCTGGGTCATGTGGTAGATTTAGTTTTAGAGTTCCCCACAGTGATCTCAACAGTGGTCGCACCAGTTTTCAGTCCCACCCATGGGGGAGGGTCCTCTTCATCACAGCCTTTGGAGTACTTGTCTTTGTGTTTGTTGCTCTTTGCCATTTTGATTTGAGCAAGATGAAATCTCACCTGTGTTGTCTTAAATTCCCCTAAGTGCTAGGGAAAATGAACATTTTTGAGCTATTTCTTAGCCAATTTTGTTCTCTTTATTGAGAGTACTCTATTCAGGTCTCAATTGCAGTCAGAATGGCTATTATTAATTATCATCTGTTTTATTGACTGTTGAATTCTTTATATGGTCTGTATATTACCCTTCAGTGAGATGTACAGCTCAGAAGATTCTCTCCCATCTTTGTAACTTTCCTATTCATCCAATTGATTCGCTCTTTAACTGTGTGGAAATATTTTAGTTTCACAAAATCCTACTTGTCAATTGTTGACTTTAATTCTTGGCTAATGGAATCCTATTCAGGAATTCCTCATATACCTAAATCATGTAGGATATTGCCTGTGGGTTCTTCTAGCAGTTTCAAGGTTTCAGGTTTCAAGTTTACATTTTTGATCCATTTGGTGGTACTTTCTATGTAAGATGATAGTTATGGGTGTAGTTTCATTTTTCTGCATGTAAATATCCAGTTTTCCCAGCACTACTTGTTGAGGATGCGTTCTTTTCCTTCTTGTCATAGGTTTAGGGCATTTTGGGCAAATATTAGGTGCATGAAGTCCCATGTGCTCATACTAGATCTTTGATTTTTTTCCCCATTGATCTACATGTCCATTTTGTGCCAAAACAATATTTTTATTACTGTAGCTCTGTAGTATGTCTGTATATCTGGAATGCAATCACTCTAGCATTATTTTTGCTTGCTTGTTTGTTTTTTATTTGTTTGTTTTGGGGTCTTTTTGGTTTTGGTTTTGGTTTTTGTGTTGAGATCGTTTGTGTTAACTAGGATCTGTTATGGTACAAGAACTTTTAAATGGGACTCTTGTAGCTCCGGAATTAATACCAACAATTGGCAAATGGGACCTGATGTAGTTAAAAAGCATAGCCAAAGAAATTAGCAATTGAGTGATAAAGCAGCCAACAGAGTTGAAGGCTTGTATTTGTATTTGTCTGCTATATATCCAACAGAAGATTAATATCTAAGATATGAAAAGAACTCTAAAAGCTAAACATCAAAACAATACATAACCCAATTAAAATGGAATCTGAAACTGAATAGAGAGTTTGCAAAACAAGAAGGGTTAATGACCAATAAACATGCTTAAAAGTGTTTAACATCATTAGCTTCAGAGAAATACAAATTAAAACCAATTTAATTGCAGTCAGAATGGCTATTATTAATTATCAAAGGGCAACTATTATTAAAAATTTCAAATGAGCAGGCATTTGTGAGACTATAGAATAAAAGAAATCTTTATTCACTGTTGGTCTGAGTTCAAACTTGTGCAGTCACTACGGGAATCAGTGTGGACTCTCCCCAACATGTTAGAAATAGGCCTACCACAAAACCCAGTTTATACCAAATCAGAGCATATACCAAAGGACACTGTATCCAATTTCAGAGATGCTTGCTTATCTGTGTCCATCACTGTTCTATTCACAGCAGCTAGGAAATTAAAGAATCCTAGTGTGTATCAACAAATGAGTACATAATAAAATGCGGCACACATACACGATATAATTTCATTTACCTGTAAGGAAAAATGAGATGTGTGGGTAAATGAAATGCATGGTACTAAGGAAAATCTAGTGATTTTGAAGGAGTCATGTTGGAATAAAATATTGAGAGTGTTTCTTTGTCTTTTTCCTAAATATAATGAAAACCCTAGGGTTAGATACAAAGGCCATAAGAACACAGCCACAAGCCAAGCAAAGCATTGAAATCTGCTAGTAAACAACCTGGATGCCAGAGCTAAGCTGCAGAATACATTCTGATTTATCCCTCACTTTCTGGGTAAACTTTGTTCAATAACTAATTTTTACCTCCCATCTCTATAAATAAGGATAATAATAATAATGCCTTCTTCATGGGGTTTGTATGGAGACTGAATTATGGACTGTATATAAAGATCATGGCACCACATTTCATAGAATGCTTTTAGTGTCTATAGTCTCACACTACACACTACACTGTGTTGTAATCTATGAATCAGCATTGATGAACCCATTCTAGGGTTCATTATCCACTTGAATAAGGCTCCATCAGACTGGGATAGCTCATGATGCCTTTCCATGCATTTCACCCCACTAACCAACTGCTATTCTTCTCTGAGTCTTGTTGGTGACTCTCAATGAGCTCAACCACCTGCGGTGTCTGGCACTGGTGCCTGTTGCTGCAGTCCTGGCTGCCACATTGACAATAACTCCATCCTGGTGTGGGCGAGCTGTGGAGACAGATGGTTTCTCAGTACAGGGTAGGGACTGTCAGTCATGAAGCACAGGGCTACACAGTAGGCAGGAGTGCGGAGTGGATTAAGACTACTCCTTCTATGAGTCCAATATTAGCACACACACACACACACACACACACACACACACACACACACACACACACACACACACATATATATATTTGGTTCATTTTAACTTTCAAAAATAATCGGACAAAAGTGAGCAAGCAGATGGGAAGTCCTTGTCCATTGCACTTCTCTTCTAGCCATTATTCAATTTAGATGGGCCATTGATCATCGTAGAAATAGTCTTTGTAATGAAATAGTCCTTTCTGGCACCAACATTGACTTCATTTATCTTCAGTTAGAAAATATATGACCAATCTGGCAATGCAAGAGCAAGGACTGGAAAGAGGAACATAGTCACAGACAAGAGGGCCTTCTTGGAATTTAGTCATCAAAGTGATAGAGAAAACTCTCAAACCTCTAGCTGACTACACATGGCCAATATTCTTGAGAGGAAGAAGTTTTGTTTTTATCAGTGGACATAATAATGTATTTCATTGTCATCTGAAGATGTTTATTCTGACAAACACTTAAGGTAAATTAACTTTAAAAGAAGAGAGAGATACCATTGTGAAGGTTCCCATCAAAAGCCTCATTGCTTAGTAGGGACATAATTCACTGTGACAGAATGGGTCATGATGAGGTCTAGTCCTCTCAGGCATAAAAAAGAACAAAAAGGAAAGGGTCCTGATTTCTTCTTCAAGGTCACAACTCAAATGACATAACCTCCTCCCATCGTATGCCACCTATTACCTTTAATGGTGCCTTTTATCAGCATATAGCATATTTTGTACATTAATTTTTCCATTCTCATATTTTTCTTCTATATTGGTGTTGATAATAAAAAGAAATAGAAAATATAGGAAAAGGAAAAATGATTTCTTCTTAATAAGTATAGAATCTATCTCATTTGGAAAACTTCCTTTCTATAGCTGAATCATCTTGCAGCTGAACAAATGGATGTACAGTCTCTCATCCACAAAAGACAGAATCTGAAGAACAACTTCAGGGAGGAAATTTTATTTGTCTATGATCTGGCTGCCGTGTAAAGAGACAAGTGTGTCCCAATTAGGGTAACTTTCCTGAGACCAAACCAAGGATCTCAAGCAGAATTTAATCAGCATCATGGAGAAATGATGGTGATTTGAGGCCCCACTGGACATTGAACTCTTTCACTGAGTTTTATCATTTTAACCTTGGTTTTCAAAAACTATCCATTCTTTCTCATGCAGGTGTATATGTTCTTTATGTACATGTACATGCTCATTTGACACACAAGTGAAAAGGGAGCACAAAACAATACAGTGGGGAAGTATGTGGCCACTTGCACTCTTCTAGAGATTAACCCTATGTCCAAGTAATGTCTAAAGCTCTTCAACCTTTATGCCATGGGCGGGGGCTGGGGGAGAGGCACAGAGACATTTCTATAAGTTCTGTGACTCCTTTGGTTGCCTTGAAGTTTAAGTAGGCAAAAGTTCACAGTGAAACCATCCTTCCAGGAAGATTGCTTTAGTCACCATGAGATGTGAGAAGAGATGGTGATACCCAAGTAGCTAAGAACCTTTGTGTTGACAAAGATGAACAAAGAAGACGCAAACTTGGGCCAATGGAAGCTGGCAAGGAAGAGGCTGAGAGGAAGACAGCCAGGGCTCCGTTGATCTTCGGACTCCCTGCAGGCTCTCTGAATTAACAAAACAAATGGATGCCTCTTCAATTCCTTTTCTTGTGATTACAGACATACAGACCCTGGGGCATGATTTGGGGCTGTGACCAAGCTTCAACTGAAAGGACAAAATATAATAGGACATTTTAATGTTGTCAAGGGCAGGAAGAGGAAGTCTTTCTAAGCCTTGATGATAAATCCATTCAAGAAAGCCACTCCTGGCTTCTATGCCTTTGGCCCATACTCTCACTCCTTGTAAGTTATCTGGTGGAAGAGAACCTCAAGAATTCTGGGAATCTCATAGAGACATTAGGCACTGAACACTCATGGCTTCAAGGTGGAAGCAAAGAGAACCAAAGAGTACTTGTTGGGTTAGGCCTGGCTCGTGAAGGATTAAGTCCCAATTTTGAAACATTCTGTTCCTAACTTGAGAAAATAATCAGCAGATGCCCCATTTTCTGCTCGCCTATCCAGTTACACAGCCCTTTAAGACTTTTCATAAAGCAGAACTGCTTATCATTTGCTCCTGAGATAACCTTTACAAGCAGATCTCTCACACAAGCCTTTTCCTCACGAGTAGACAGATGCATCATGGAGAAGTTGGCAAGGTTCAAAGGATAACTGAAGCAAGGCAGGAACGGTCCCAGTGTGGATGCCGCTGGCGTAGATATTTCCTGTTTTTCAGAAGGAACAAGTACCCACTATTCCTGTCATTTTAAAGGAAAGAAACAAGGACCATTATTTCCTTGGCTTAATATTAATATGAAATGGATGCCCACAAAATGTTGTCAGTGAGAATCTGTGTTTGAAGCGATAATATATTCTGGAATGCTTGGCCCAGACTTTTCTGAAGAAACAGCTCTTAAAATCGTGAGTTTATAGCAATGTTTTTTAATAGCCTCACATCTCAGGCTGGAGATTGGGGTAGGGAGTCCAGTAGGTTGGCCTCCGGGACTTTATTGTGGTTACTAATAAGTTCACAGAGATCATTTCTCATCTATTCTCAGTGACTGAATAGGACCTAAGACAGACCATTGTTGGGTGTTACTGCCAATGCTCAGCCTGAGGTGTGGGCGTGGGCTCCTTCATATGCTTATGTCAAGAGGGTGATTTTTTTTTTCCCTGGGAGACTTTTGGGTTCTTTGTGGTTTAGAAACTCAAGCAACTGGATGTTCAAAAAACACAAGTAAAAATGAGGAAACAAACAAACAAAGTGAGAAAATTTGTTAAAGGAGCATATCATATAAAACTTGGTCATTGTTTTAAAGCTGATACAAAACCACAGGCTATTCATATTTGCTTTATTCCTCTTAAGAAGCTTTTCTTGGAGATAAACAGCTAAAAGCGTCTAAGGCAGCCAGGTGGCTGTTTTGGTTCTGTTATTATTTCGGACATAACTGGCATTGGGTAAGGAAATAAACAAACAAATTTAAAATTCTGCTCATGCTCATGGAATGTAAGAAAAATCCTGAAAGTACAATAACAGTTAATTCACAAGGTGACCTGGGATGTGTCTTGGGCTTTGCTCCTCAAACAACAGGCCACAGGCTGGTAGCATAAACATTGTTGAAGTGTGTGGAAAACGTAGTCTCTCACATCCTTAGACTGAATGACAAAGTACCTGTATCTTAATGAGAGTCCCAAAGTTGATTTTATATATTCAGTCTTTGATAATTTAACTCTAAAGTTATTTTTGTCTACAAATGATATGACTAGAAATTAAAGTCCTGTACTGTGTAAAACAATTATGTAATGGTATGCGGATGAGAAGTGGGAGAATGGATGTCCATAGTTTAGTGTGAAGTACATGTTCAGAAAGAATTCACTTCCTCCTGTTCCTTTTTTTTTTCCATCTTTATTAACTTGAGAATTTCTTATTTACATTTCGATTGTTATTCCCTTCCTGGTTTCCAGGCCAACATCCCCTAACATCTCCCCTCCTTCTCTATGGGTGTTCCCTCCCATCCTCCCTTCATTACCATCCTCCCCGCAACAATCACATTCACTGGGGGTTCAGTCTTAGCAGGACCCAGGGCTTCCCCTTCCACTGGTGATCTTACTAGGCTATTCATTGCTACCTATGAGGTTGGAGCCCAGGGTCAGTCCATGTATGGTCTTTAGGTAGTGGCATAGTCCCTGGAAGCTCTGGTTGCTTGGCATTGTTGTTCATATGGGGTCTTGAGCCCCTCCAAGCTATTCCAGTCCTTTCTCTGATTCTTTCAATGGGAATCCCGTTCTCAGTTCAGTAGTTTGCTGCTGGCATTCGCCTATGAATTTGCTGTATTCTGGCTGTGTCTCTCAGGAGAGATCTACATCCAGTTCCTGTCGGCCTGCACTTCTTTGCTTCATCCATCTTGTCTACTTGGGTGACTGTATATGTATGGGCCACATGTGGGGCAGGCTCTGAATGGGTGTTCCTTCAGTCTCTGTTCTAAACTTTGCCTCCCTATTCCCTGCCAAGGGTATTCTTGTTCCCTTCTAAAGAAGGAGTGAAGCATTCGCATTTTGGTCATCCTTCTTGAGTTTCATGTGTTCTGTGCATCTAGGGTAATTCAAGCATTTGGGCTAATAGCCACTTATCAATGAGTGCATACCATGTGTGTTTTTCTGTGATTGGGTTAACTCACTCAGGATGATATTTTCCAGTTCCATCCATTTGCCTATGAATTTCATAAAGTCATTGTTTTTGATAGCTGAGTAATATTCCATTGTGTAGATGTACCACATTTTTTAATACATTCCTCGGTTGAAGGGCATCTGGGTTCTTTCCAGCTTCTGGCTGTTATAAATAAGGCTGCTATGAACATAGTGGAGCACATGTCTTTGTTATATGTTGGGGCGTCTTTTGGGTATATGCCCAAGAGTGGTATAGCTGGGTTCTCAGGTAGTTCAAAGTCCAATTTTCTGAGGAACCTCCAGACTGATTTCCAGAATGGTTGTACCAGTCTGCAATCCCACCAACAATGGAGGAGTGTTCCTCTTTTTCCACATCCTCACCAGGATTTGCTGTCACCTGAGTTTTTGATCTTAGCCATTCTCACTGGTGTGAGGTGAAATATCAGGGTTGTTTTGATTTGCATTTCCCTTATGACTAAAGATGTTGAACATTTCATTAGGTGTTTCTCTGCCATTTGGCATTCCTCAGCTGTGAATTCTTTGTTTAGCTCTCAACCCCATTTTTTAATAGGGTTATTTGTCTCCCTAAGGTCTAACTTTTTGAGTTCTTTGTATATTTTGGATATAAGCCCTCTATCAGTTGTAGGATTGATAAAGATCTTTTCCCAACCTGTTGGTTGCCGTTTTATCCTAACAACAGTGTCCTTTGCCTTACAGAAGCTTTGCAGTTTTATGAGATACCATTTGTTGATTCTTGATCATAGAGCATTAGCCATTGGCGTTTTGTTCAGGAAATTTTCTCTAGTGCCTATGTGTTCAAGATGCTTCCCCACTTTTTCTTCTATTAGTTTGAGTGTATCTGGTTTGGTGTGGAGGTCCTTGATCCACTTGGACTTAAGCTTTGTACAGGGTGATAAACTTGGAACTATCTGCATTCTTCTACATGCTGACCTCCAGTTGAACCAGCACCATTTGCTGAAAATGCTATCTTTTTTCCATTGGATGGTTTGGCTCCTTTGTCAAAAATCAAGTGACCATAGGTGTGTGGGTTCATTTCTGGGTCTTCAATTCTATTCCACTGGTCTATCTGTCTGTCTCTGTACAAATATCATGCAGTTTTTATCAATATTGCTCTGTAATACTGCATGAGTTCAGGGATAGTGATTCCCCCCGAAGTCTGTTTATTGTTGAGGATAGTTTTAACTATCCTGGATTTTTTGTTATTCCAGATGAATTTGCAAATTGTTCTGTCTAACTCTTTGAAGAATTGGATTGGTATTTTAATGGGGATTGCATTGAATCTGAAGATCGCTTTTGGTAAAATGGCCATTTTTACTATATTAATCCTGCCAATCCATGAGCATGGGAGATCTTCCCATCTTCTGAGGTCTTCTTCAATTTCTTTCTTCAGAGTCTTGAAATTCTTATTGTACAAATCTTTTACTTGCTTGGTTAAAGTCACACCGAGGTATTTGATATTATTTGGGACTATTATGAAGGGTGTCATTTCCCTAATTTCTTTCTCGGCTTGTTTCTCTTTTGTGTAGAGGAAGGCTACTGATTTATTTGAGTTAATTTTATACCCAGCCACTTTGCTGAAGTTGTTTATCAGCTTTAGTAATTCTCTGCTGGAACTTTTTGGATCACTTCAATATACTATCATATCATCTGCAAATAGTGATATTTTGACTTCTTCTTTTTCAATCTATATCCTTTGATCTCCTTTTGTTGTCTTATTGCTCTGGCTAGAACTTCAAGAACTATATTGAATAAGTAGGGAGAGAGTGGGCAGCCTTCTCTAGTCCCTGATTTTAGTGGGATTTCTTCAAGTTTCTCTCCATTTAGTTTAATGTTAGCTGCTGGTTTGCTGTATATGGCTTTTACTATGTTTAGGTATGGGCCTTGAATTCCTATTCTTTCCAGGACTTTTATCATGAAGGGTGTTGAATTTTGTCAAATGCTTTCTCAGCATCTAATGAAATGATCATATGGTTTTGTTCTTTCAGTTTGTTTATATAATGGATCACATTGATGGTTTTCTGTATATTAAACCATCCCTGCATGCCTGGAATGAAGCCTACTTGATCATGCTGGATGATTGTTTTGATGTGCTCTTGGATTCGGTTTGCCAGAATTTTATTGAGTATTTTGCACCAATATTCATAAGGGAAATTGGTTTGAAGTTTTCTTTCTTTGTTGGGTCTTTGTGTGGTTTAGGTATAAGACTAATTGTGGCTTCATAGAAGGAATTCAGTAGCGATCCATCTGTTTCAATTTTGTAGAAGAGTTTAGATAGTATTGTTATGAGGTCTTCTATGAAGGTCTGATAGAATTCTGCACTGAATCCATCTCAACCTGTGCTCTTTTTGGTTGGGAGACTTTTAATGACTGCTTCTATTTCTTTACAAGTTATGGGGTTGTTTAAATGGTTTATCTCTTCCTGATTTAACTTCAGTACCTGGTATCTGTCTAGGAAATTGTCCATTTCCTACAGATTTTCAAGTTTTGTTGAACATAGGCTTTTGTAGTAGGATCTGATGATTTCTTGAATTTCCTCTGATTCTGTAGTTTTATCTCCCTTTTCATTTCTGGTTTTGTTAATTTGGACACACTCTCTGTGTCCTCTCATTGGTCTGGCTAAGTGTTTATCTATCTTGTTGATTTTCTCAAAGAACCAGCGTTTGGTTTTGTTGATTCTTTGTATGGTCCTTTTTGTTTCTACTTGGTTGATTTCAGCTCTGAGTTTGATTATTTCCTGCCTTCTATTCCTCCTGGGTGTATTTGCTTCTTTTTGTTCTAGAACTTTTAGGTGTGCTGTCAAGCTGCTGACATATGCTCTTTCCTGTTTCTTTCTGCAGGCACTCAGCGCTATGAGTTTTCCTCTTAGCACAGCTTTCATTGTGTCCTATAAGTTTGGGTATGTTGTACCTTCATTTTCTTTAAATTCTAAGAAGTCTTTAATTTCTTTCTTTATTTCTTCCTTGATCAGGTTATCATTGAGTAGAGCATTGTTCAACTTCCATGTATATGTCGGCATTCTTTCCTTACTGTTATTGAAGTCCAGCTTCAGCCCGTGGTGGTCTCATAGGATGCGTGGGATTATTTCTATCTTTCTGTACCTGTTTAGGCCTGTTTTATGACCAATTATATGGTCAGTTTTGGAGAAAGTACCATGAGGTGGTGAGAAGAAGGTATATCCTTTTGTTTTAGGATAGAATGTTCTATAATATCTGTTAAGTCCATTTGGTTCATAACTTCTCTTAGTCTGTCTATGTCTCTGTTTAATTTCTGTTTCCATGATCTGTCCATTGATGAGAGTTGGGTGTTGTAATCTCCTACTATTATTGTGCGAGGTGCAATGTGTGCTTTGCGCTTTAGTAAGGTTTCTTTTATGTATGTAGGTGCCCTTGTATTTGGAGCATAGATATTTAGGATTGAGAGTTCATCTTGGTGGATTTTTCCTTTGATGAATATGAAATGTCCTTCCTTATCTTTTTTGATGACTTTTAGTTGCAAATCGATTTTTATTCGATATTAGAATGGCTACTCCAGCTTGCTTCTTCTGACCATTTGCTTGGAAAGTTGTTTTCCAGCATTTCACTCTGAGGTAGTGTCTGTCTTTGTCTCTGAGGTGTGTTTCCTGTAGGCAGCAGAATGCAGGGTCCTCATTGTGTATCCAGTTTGTTAATCTATGTCTTTTTATTGGAGAGTTGAGACCACTGATGTAGAGAGATATTAAGGAATAGTGATTATTGCTTCCTGTTATATTCATGTTTGGATGTGAGATTATGTTTGTGTGTTTTCTTCATTTTGTTTTGTTGCCAAGATGATTAGTTTCTTGCTTTTTCTAGGGTATAGCTTGCCTCCTTATGTTGGACTTTAGCATTTATTATCCTTTTTAGTGCTGGATTTGTAGAAAGATATTGTGTAAATTTGGTTTTGTCATGGAATACCTTGGTTTCTCCATCTATGTTAACTGAGAGTTTTGCTGGATACAGTTACCTGGGCTGGCATTTCTGTTCTCTTAGGGTCTTTATGACATCTGTCCAGGATCTTCTGGCTTTCATAGTCTCTGTTGAGAAGTCTGGTATGATTCTGATAGGTCTGCCTTTATATGTTTCTTGAACTTTTTCCCTTACTGCTTTTAATATTCTTTCTTTGTTTTGTGCATTTGGTGTTTTGACTATTATGTGACGGGAGGAGTTTCTTTTCTGGTCCAATCTATTTGGAGTTCTGTAGGCTTCTTGTATGTTCATGGGCATCTCTTTCTTTAGGTTAGGGAAGTTTTCTTCTATGATTTTGTTGAAGATATTTACTAGTCCTTTGAGCTGGGAGTCTTCACTCTTCTATACCTATTATCCTTAGGTTTGATCTTCTCATTGAGTCCTGGATTTCTTGTATGTTTTGGACCAGTAGTTTTTTCCATTTTACATTATCTCTGACTGTTGTGTTGATGATTTCTATGGAATCTACTGCTCCTGAGATTCTCTCTTCTATCTCTTGTATTGTGTTGGTGATGCTTGTATCTATGGTTCCTTGTCTCTTCCTTTGCTTTTCTATATCCAGGGTTGTCTCCCTTTGTGCTTCCTTTATTGCTTCTATTTCCATTTTTAATTCCTTCACCTGTTTGATTGTGTTTTCCTGTAATTCTTTCAGGGATTTTTGTGATTCCTCTCTATAGGCTTCTACTTAGTTATTTATGTTTTCCTCCATTTCTCTAAGGGAGTTCTTTATGTCTTTCTTGAAGTCCTCCATCATCATGATCAAATGTGATTTAAAATCTAGATCTTGCTTTTATGATGTTTGGATATTCAGTGTTTGCTTTGGTGGGAGAATTGGGCTCCGATGATGCCATGTAGTCTTGATTTCTGTTGCTTGGGTTCCTGTGTTTGCCTCTCACCATCAGGTTGTGTCTGGTGTTACCTTGTTCTGCTATTTCTGACAGTGGCTATACCATCCTATAGGCCTGTGTGTCATGAGTACTGTAGACCTGTTTTCCTGTTTTCTTTCAGCCAGTTATTGGAATAGAGTGTTCTGCTTTCAGGCGTGTAGTGTTTCCTTTCTACTGGTTTTTAGCTGTACCTGTGGGCCTGTGTCCTGAGTCCACCAGACAGGTCACTTGGAGCAGAAAAGTTGGTCTTACCTGTGGTCACGTGGCTCAAGTTGCTCATGGGAGGCTGCTTTTGAGCTCTCCATGAGGGTGGCAATCAGGAGGGCCTATGCTGCCTTTTCCCAGAGCCCCCGTGCACCGGTGTCCCAGATGGCGTTAGGTGTTTTCCTCTGGAGTGAGAAATGTGGGCAGAGTGTAGTCTCTTCTGGCTTCCCAGGCCTGTTTGCCCCTCTGACAGTTTAGCTCTCCCTTTCATGGGATTTGGGTGCAGAGAACTGTTGACCGGGTCCCTTCAGTTTCAGGAGGTGTCTGGACCGCAGCGGACCTGCTGCTCGAGTGCCCCTATCTTCCAGTTCCCAGAGGCCCTATACAGTTTTCTCTTGGGCCAGGGATGTGGGCAGGGGTGGGCAGTATTGGTGGTCTCTCTCGCTCTGCAGTCTCTGGAGTGCCCACCTGTCTGGGCAGTGAGCTCTCTCTCCCACGGGGTTTCCACTTCCTCCTGTTTCAATGTGGCAAAGTCTGTGCACAAACTATTAGCTGGAAATTACAGACATGTCATTGATAAATCTGTTTCGTTATTATACACATATGCTTTACAACTGAAAACAGAAAATGCAAGCATCTGTCCACATTAATATCCAAGTCAATCAAGACTCCAGAGATGATCAGCAAGTGGTATATAGGTAAATATAGTTAATGAGACATCACAATAAAGAGTATTGGATTAGCTTCTCAGTCAGATCTATCACAAAGTTTCAACAATATTCTGTTATTACCTAGTGGAGTTTTTAAGTGAGCATTCACACCGTGTCTTAAACTAATGTAGTAGTTTTGTTACTGAGCATCTCCTCTATGGTGAGTCCAATGTAGAACCATGGAATATGACTTTTTATTTAAATTTCATAGTAATGCAAGTGAATGAATTCTCATTCCATTTCACTAATGAAGAAACGATGGTTTAGCAGGGTTAAAAATCATTGTCCAAGATCACATACCTGGGGTTTTTGAATTAATTTAACCCATCTCTGAAGCTTCCCCACTATGTTGGGCTACCAAGTTGGATTTACTATAAAAATAAGTTAAATGTATATTAAAATATGCCCAGTGTTTGGATTTATTATAAACCAAGTGGTTCTTTTGTTTTTATATTATCTCACATTAAAAGAAACTCCATATATATTGTTAATTATGAAGACTTCGGCTGGGAGGGCCCAGATGACAATTTCAATAAAAATTTAAGCTCTCTGTGGGCACATTAAATATATAGATAGGATTCTGCTGAAGCAAGCTGGCATTTAGTTGTCTATGGCATCTTTCACTGATGACAATATAATTTGCAACAGGACCTCAAGGGTTCATCATACTTCTCCACATCAAGAGGACAACCTTACAGCATGAATTGTTGGGAGATCATCCTCAGGAAATTTAAAGGTAAAAACACTGGAGACTATTGGTATGTTTAGCTCATATAGAGTGTGTATTAGTCTAAGCGATAGTCAATGATGTAAATTGATTGAAAAGAGCTATGATGTATTTGTTACCTTAACTAGAAACTTGAAAGAGTCAGAATTTGTTCAGGAAAGCTTTAATGACCAACATTCATAGCTCTAGCATGCTTACCTGATACTTGTTTGATGAACTGGGATGCCATGTGAAAATCTTTGCAGTTGTCCAACAGATCCTACTTACTTAACTATTAGGTTATAGATTAAACTCATTCCATGTATAAGTAAACTGACATCAAGAACATATAAATATTGTGTACAAGACTTCTGTGTGCTAAGCATTTTTGGTAGATTTTTGCAGAATATCTCACAAAGTAACCAAGAGGCCAAATTCTAAAGATAAACATTGTAGCCTTGGTTGTATAAGTATTTAAGACAAATTAGAAGTCACATGTCAGAATGATTAACCACTAAACTGAGCTTTTACAAAATTCCCACTTGTTGACATAAAGACAAGATCTTTCAGTCTCATGTGATTCCCAGGCCAGAAAAATGAAGATTTCTTTAATATTGTATTTCCTTTATAATGATAGAACTAATAGCTGACCACTCCTGGGACATGTGAGGTTTGTTTTTTCCCAATGTTAGTGCAGTTGGTGCCCTGGTGTTCATTTCCCTGGTTTTCATTTTGGATCCAAGAACACAGGTTAGTAGGATTGTTAGCTGGTATTCAAACTGCCATCTTGATTCTGTTTCAATTTGCATCCATCCAAAAAGTAGAATTGTGCCACAGGATATATGTGGAAGTTCTCTAAGTATAGCCACATAAATCAGAAAATCTATATTATTTCTATAGGCCCCAGTCAATCAAAACAGTTGCTCAATTATCTCTTCTACATGGCTTTAGATTTCAGCTGCTAACAAGAGTGCCTTGCTTATTTATGTCACACATGAGGCACAAATCAAATCATTGTGAGAGTTAACTTGAAGGACACCTGTTGTTGTAAAAATATAAAAAAAATATAAAAAGTATTGGTGTCTTTTATCTCCCTAGGTTCAGCAACTCCAGTGTCCTGCCCAGTGTCCTGGGGCCCAGTGTCTCCTGTCACCGCACATTTTCCTACACTCAAACTGTCACATAAAAGAACACACAATGATCATTGACCCAATTGGTAAGATATAATTGCCCACTTAAACATACAAAGCCCAGTATCATCCATCCCTTAAGAACATTAATAACAACCTGTAAATACACAGAGCGGGAATCTTAACGTCACTGGTCATGGCTTCTCTCTCTCTCTCTCTCTCTCTCTCTCTCTCTCTCTCTCTCTCTCTCCCTCTCTCTCTCTCCTGTCTCTTCCTTTCAGTTCCAGTCTCCTCCTCTTCCTTCAGACTTCTCTGCCACCCATTCTTCCTTCTCCTCTAATGACAGGCCTTCTTCTATCCTGTTCCAGCCCTCACCTGTATTTTACAAATTCAAGGGGAGAAGGTTCTGGTGAAGTCACCTCATTCCTGAGTAAGTGATTAGGCACTGTCCTTGGGGCAGTGGAATTAGCATCAAAATACAAATAACTCCAGGGCAAACCACAAGATTTCCCCCTTTTTGTCCAGTTAAAAGGTCTTTTCACTTATATATAAATTGAGTAAAATCATTACCATTCTAAAATTTATAAAACATAGGATACACTCAATGCCCAGTCCATCAATTTTGTCCATTACCTAAAGCACCTTGTCACCTATCCTAAAAGACTATAATTATATACCTGACTTACATCCTGGTAAGAGATCATATGCCATCTGAAAAATCACCCTTTCAAATTTATTATCTTTCTCAATGCTAAACAGCTTGGGTTGTCTACGAGACTACCAGTCTTCATCCATGTCAGAAATCATTGAATGACCAAATAACTATAAACATAGGAACCCTAACACAGCTTACAGAACTGAGAGGTTGTAGAGACAAATCTCCACTAGCACAGTCCCCTGTTAGCAACATGTGAGCATAAGTCTTCAGCCTTCTGGCCCAGAATCAACTGACAGACTCTTAAAATGTAGATTTTGAAGAGCTGATCACCCTGTCTTGACAGAGTTTATCAATCAACTATTCTGCATAATTTGTCCTTTTCTGGATAATCTGCAAATGAAATATACAGTTTTGTTCAGTGGCTTCTTACCCACAAGATATTGCCTCACCTGGAGGTAGAGATCTTCAAATTCTTCATTAAATCCACCAAAGGGGAACTGTTAGGAGCAGATATGTCTGAACAAAAGATAAATAACTTTAAATCTCAAATTTTGTGGATTTCTGATGCTTTTGAAAACCATCTATCTATATAAAATAATCTGCAATATTGTCTCCATATACTTAATATTGTCTTGAAAGTATTCTCACAAACTCAGAGTTATGAATTTGCTATTTGGCCATTAACTCACATGTGTACTCAACTCAGAAATTTGTAATGACATCATTAGAAGGACTGGCTCTAAATCTTGTACTTTTAAACTTTTTTGTCAAATAAATTCTATACCAAAGCAAAGATATGATTTTAGCTTAGTTAACAAATGAGATTTTGATTGTACAACTCAATCTAGGTAATTCCTCCCCGTTAAATTACAACCAATTTTAAATTCCTCATAAAAACAACAGGTAGAGAGCTTAACAGATGGATATATTTTGGGCTAAAGTCCTGAGTTTTAAGTTGCTTATTGGTTTTAGAGTCGATAGAAGGTGTTTAAGTTTGTTTTAAGGAGAGTAAAAGATTACCCGAATCACATGGGGATTTTCATTTATGGTTCAGAACTTAGATAGGGAAAAATTGGTCACTTACTCCAAATAGAGAGTTGTGATAAATGTCTGTAACACCAGGGAGAGTGAATACAGACAAATATTATACGTTATTAAGGTTAAATAAAACTCTGTGGCTCCGGGTAGAGAGCTTAATAGATGGATATATTTTGGATTAAAGTCCTGGTTTGATATGTTGCTTATTGATATTGAAATTGATAGAAGGTATTTGGTTTGTTTTATGAATTACCCCACTAAAGGCCATATGACTCGTTGATGCTGGCTAGTGAGGGTTTGTGGTTATTTTTTATATCTAACACAACAGGAAGCTCAGATTCTCTTAACATGAGCTCCACAGGAATTTTAGGTTAATTTCCTGATAATGCAGAGTACGAAAGCCTATTGGGCTCATTGTTTAGCTTACTTTCTTTTTTAAAAATTGTTTAATCTTCATAATGTGTGTGACTTTGAGTTTTATGGTTATCTCTCTGAGAGAGAGTGCAAGATACAAGCTTTTCTGGTTACAGACTAAGGAACACAGTATTTTGGGATAAAGATTTTGTCTTTGTGTTTTTAAAAAGTGTTATTAGGCTCTGGAAACCTCACAGAGTCATACTGATCAGATTTGATAGAGGTAGACCGCCTAAAAAAATTAATGCAGGAGGATCAAACAAAAAGAAATTTTGATTCTAAACTTTTGTCTTGCGAGTTGTATTTTATAGAGTGTGCCTACTTGGATTCCTGGTCTCAAGGACGTTCAGCCGGGTCCAGTCAGGACCCATTGGCTATAGCATTTGCTTCCTTCTTCCTACCCCCTACCCCCAAGGATATCTCAACACCCATGTACAGCTTGAAGAAGTTATAGAGGAGTCATCACCCCAATTCCCTGGACTTGGGGGACTGAAAGTGGTTATTCTAAAGTTGTTTTTATGAGGAATTTAGAAATGGTTGTAATTTAACAGGGAGTAATTAGCTAGATTGTACAGTCATAATCTCATATGTTAACTAATCTAAAATCATATCTTTTCTTTGGTATACAATTTATTTATTAAAAGAGTTTAAAAGTACAAGGTTTAGAACAAGTCCTTCTAATGATGTCAGTACAAACTTCAGAGTTGATTACACATGTGAGTTAAGGGCCAAATAGCAAATATATTGCTGACTTTGTGAGAGTACTTTCAAGATATTATTAAGATATAAAGACAACAATACAGATTGTCTTATATAGGTAGATGGTTTTTACAAACATCAGAAATCCATAAAATTTGAGATTTAAAGGTATTTATCTTTTGTTGAGACATATCTGCTCCTAACAGTTCCCCTTTGGCAGATTTAATGAAAAATTTGAACATCTCTCCATCCAGTTGAGGCAATACTTTGTGGCTAGGCAGCCTCTAGTCAAAACTCCCTTTTTCATCTGCAGACTAATACTGTCCAGAAAAGGACAAATTATGCAGAATAATTGACTGATAAACTCTGCCAAGACTGGGTGATAAGTCCTTCGAAATCTGCATTTCAAGATTCTGTCAGTTGATTCTGGGCGGGAAGGCTGAAGACTTACGCTCACTTGTTGCTAACAGGGGACTGTGCTAGTGAAAATTTGTCTATACAACCTCTCAGTTCTAGAAGCTGTGTTAGGCTTCCTATGTATATAGATATTTGGTCATTCTCAGCTTTCTGATGGGGTTGAAGACTGATTGTAGTCTCATAGCCTATCCGGCTGTTTAACTCTGAATATACATATTTTATTGGAGAGTTATCAGATAGTATACAAGCAAACCAAGATATAATATAAAATTTTAAGCCATTTTTAAGCTGGATTGGATAACAAAATATTTTGTTTAACTGATATAGGGATGGGCTAGGTTATGAGTATATCATATGCTTTATAAATTGTAGAATGGTAATAATTTTACTCAATTTATATATAAGTGAAAAGGCTTTTAACTGGACAAAGGGGGAAAATCTTGTGGTTTGCCCTGGAGTTATCTGTATTTTGATGCTAATTCCACTGCCCCAAGGACAGCTGCCTAGTCGTGTATTCAGGAATCAGGTGACTTCACCAGAAATTTCTCCTTTGAATTTGTAAAATACAGGTGAGGGGCAGATATAGGATAGAAGGAGGCCTGTCGTTGGAGGAGAAGGAAGGATGGGTGGGAGAGAAGTTTGAAGGAAGAGGAGGAGACTGGAATGGAAAGGAGGAGGGGAGAGAGAGAGAGAGAAGCTGTGGCAGGAGAATATGGTGGGTGACATTAAGATTTACAGGTTGTTCCAAATGTTTTTAAGGGTTTTAAGGCTTTGTATGTTTAGGTAGGCAATTATAGCTTATCAACTGGGCAAAAGATTATTGTGTTGTGTGTTCTTTTATGTGACAATTTGAGTGTGGCAAAGTGTGCGGTGGCAGGAGACACTGGGCCACCAAGGAGTTGGGATGTGTTTCTGCCAAGATATCTAGCAGATAATCTTGGGGCACTATGGTGTTGGACCTAGCAAGGTAAAAGACAACAATACTTTTTTTTATTTTTTATATTTTTACAACAACAGACACCTTCAACCTAGACCACGACAGTGAATTCACTTCCTTTCCACACTGTTTTTTCATGTTTTCTTATTTTACTTAAAGTGGAGGAGAATCACTGTAGGATGTGTAATATAGGGATATAGCACTGGAGATAGCTATCAATAAATTCAGACAAGTCTCATGAAGAACTGTAGTCCACTGAATGTCATAGAGGAATACTGGGCAGTCAATTATAATCTAGTAGAGACAAGACATATGATGTGTTTTTTGTTACTTTTAGTGATTAGTGTTGCACTGGTGTTAAGAGAGTTTAAAGATGAAGAGGGAAGAGGAGGAAGGGGGCAGAAGCTGGAGGGAGGGAAGAAAGGGGGAAACAGGAAGAGGGAGGAATGAGAGGGAGGAAGAAGAGAAAGATGGTACACTTTCCTGGTCAATACAATTCAAACTTTCCATTTTTAGATTGAAGATTCTCTTTCTTTGAAGCCCAGGCGACTAAGCACATTTGGTGATATATATTCTGTCTTTGAGTGGTTCACAAAGTTTTCATTGTTCAGCTTCTTGAGTTCATGGCAATGTTAGAAGTGCACACTTGAACTACAGGGCTTTAAAGTCAATCATGTTACTATGACAAGTATCAGAACTATTGACTAAAATTTTGTAAATTTGAGCCACACATGGAGGCATATGTCTGTAATTCCAGCACTCAAGAGGCTGAGACAACTTCAGGGTCTGACTGGGCTACATAGTATGTTCAAAGCCAAATTGGACTGTGGAATGAGACCCTGTCTTCCAAACAACAAAAGCAAAACCAAAAATTTTACAATAATAGTAATAAAAATAATATTGTCTTCCAAATATTTTATTTTCTGATTAAAATAGGTTTGGAGAACTTTCATGTAGCAGTCAGTATTAGAGAAATAGAGACATAGACTGTTCCAATAGACAAGAACATTTAAGGATACCTGATTCAATTTCTTTTTACCAAAAAACTGGAGAAACTTAGTAACTGCCTGACAATCCAGCAAGCCCCTGACCAGCTTGATGAGCTGATTTACTTCCCTGAAGCCTGACTTGGATACTAGGGGGTAATGGCATAGATTAATCATATTATCAAATTTCCCAAATTTTTCTTTTGTTCAATATCAATAAATTTGGTTTTATAATTAAACTATGAGAAGATCAAGTGCCCTGGCATAGATCGATACCTAATTTTCTAAGTTAGTGTTTTCTTCTTAAATAAAATTGCATTTCTCAGTGAGGGTAGGTTGCAGAGTGATACATAATGAAAAATATTGTAACTGTCTTCCAAAATTTGCTATGTGAAATTTCAGCAGAATCCATCAATTACAGTAAATGACCAATAAAAGTGTTCAATCAAAAACTCATTTTAAGATACATTGTTAATGAACTGTATACTATGATGCTTAATCAAAACCTGACATAATTGTATGGGAGAAAAGTTCCATGGGACCTAGAGAGCACTATTGTTCTGAACAAAAGATAATAATAAAACTGGATAATTAATAGCCTGCAGTCATGTAGCACTCCTGGGGAAACTCAGTTTCATAGCAAACTCTATTGTCTTTTCAACCACAGTAGATGAGAGCCAAGATGTCGTCCATGCCGTCAGAAGGAGACATGATTTAGGCAGTGGTTTTACTTTCTTTTGTTGAAAATAGATTTTTTTCATACAATATATTCTGATAACAGATTCCTTCCCCATAATCCTCCCAGTTCCTTCTCCCATCCCTTTCCATCCAGATCTACATCCTTTCTGGCTCTCCTTAGAAAGTAAACAGGCATCTAAGAAATAATAATAAAATAAGATAAAACAAAAACAAATAAATTGAAATAAGAGAAAATAAACAAACAGAACAAGAACCAAGGAAAAAAACACAAGAAACACAACACAGAAATGCTGTTTTAACACATGGAAACCCCATAAAAACATAAAGCCAGAAGCCACATTATATATACTCAAAGGACCTGTAAGTTTTTTGAAAAGTGCCCTGAAACAAGGAAGCTCCAACCTACTGCTGTGTGGCCACCTACTGCTAGGCATGGGCCCTCTCCTTAAGAGTGGTCTACATTATTAACCAACCAGACCCCCCCAGAGCTCCCAGGGACTAAACCACCAACCAAAGAGTACACATGGCTCCAGCTGCATATGTTGCAGAGGATGGACTTGTGGAACATCAATGGGAGAGGTCCTGGGAGGCTCAATGACCCAGGGTAGGGGAATACTAGGGCACCGAAGCAAGAGTGGATAGGATGGGGAAGCACCCTCATAGAGGCAGTAAAGGGGGAGGAGATAGGGGGTTTGTGGACAGGAAACTGGGAAGGAAGAAAACATTTGAAATGTCAATGAATAAACAATAAAAATAAAGAAACAAGAAATTTTAATAAAAGCTAAGTAAACACCCCCCACTCACCACCCCCCACACACACACACACACATAGTCCGTTTCTGTAGTAAGACCATGGAGGAAAGTAATTCCTTACTTGAAAGTGACTATCTGTTAGAGATGGCCTCTGGGTCAGGGATTAGTACCCAGGCCCCTTCTCATCTCAGCACTAGTACCCCCACCTGGGGCAGACCACACAGGTTCTGGGCATGCTGCCACAGTTTCTGTGAGTTCCTATGGGTTCCAGTCCTGTTGTCTAGGTGATGTTGATTTCTTGGTGTCCTCTAGGATAGTGCAAGGTGTGTCCTGAGGGGCTGGAAGATACAAAGAAGAACAGTAAAACTAAGGGTCCTTTGAGTGATCATATGGAAACCCAACATAGTAGAAGCTTCCTAAAATATATACATATATGAAGGTGATCTAAATAGAATTGTCAAATAAAAGGAGTGTCCAGAACACCTACTGGGCATATCTTATTAGCAAATGAATTTTTCAGTACCGAGAATAGGTTATATCTAATTGAGTACTTGGCCCCATGTGAAGTCCAAAACAGCCCAGGCTACTGACAAGGCTATTGGTGGATTTGCAGAAACTGACAATAATTCTCTCCTGCTGCAGACATCCCCTAAATTACTATTTGAGTTTGGAGAGGTTGAATTGGTGCCTGCCTGGAATCTTCATCCCTATGAACTACTATTCATGGTTTCACACCTATGGATGGATATTCATGGTACAGGAAAATATTCAGCAAGCTACCAAAGGAGAAAATATAAATAACAGTCCAGCTATAAACTATATGATCTACAAGGGTGTACTGATTGCAAGATATGCTACTGTAATAGTGGCACAAAGCTCATAGGAGTATCAAACCATGATATTGGGCCTCAGGAAGAGAGGATAGGCCTACTCCATGAGATAGGACTCACTCAATATAGTTTGGGTGACAAAGAACCTGAGACTAGGTATCTCACTGACCTAAGGTAAAACCAAATACCACTGTTCTGCTAAAAGAACACTAATGAAATCACTTTTAATGGCATTCTGCTATACCTACAGATCAGTGTCTAGCTCAGCCATCATTGGAGAAGCTTCCTCCTGCAGCAGATAGAAGAAACACAGAGAACCAGAGCCAGGCAATATGCAAAGAGTAAGAGACCTTGGAACACTCAGCCTTAAAAGGTGTGGATGCCTCCAATCTTGCTCTTCCTGCAGAGTTCAGGGAACTCTGTGGGAGAAACAGAAAGTGTAACAGCCTCGTAGTATTTATTTGATGCAAAGACTTTATTGTGTGCCGAAGAGTTAGAGCTATGATGTAAAATCAGCGAGCTAAGGATGTACAGTTGTGCCGCAGTTTCAGATCTCAAAATCTATAAATGATAAACTTCACAAAACGTATTTCAAAGATGCATCTGCTTCAAGCAAGTATAGGGAGCATTTATCTTCCCCCAAGTAAAAGTATAATGGTGATCAATGACAGAGGAAGAAGGGAGCCTCAGTGTCCTCAGGGTACAGAGTTTAGAACTTCCATAAAAGGTTAGAATAAATGGTACAATAGATTGCAAAAGCCATTTTGTTAAAGCAAACATTTACCTGATCTGCAGAGTTAAACATAGTATAATACTTATAGTCAACTCAGACCACACTGTATGTGGTTATTCATAGCAATAATTTGTGGTTTAAGTGCATAGAGCACATATAGATCCTCAAAATGTAATTCTATATCAATTTTATTGACAAGAACAATAAATAATCAGGCTATACTAAGAAAGAATACACTGAGTGGCATAATTTATTTATCCATTTATGAAGACAATGATTTAAAAAGCTGTTTTATAGAATGTCACTACTACACATTTAATCTAAGCATTGGATCAAGTGCAGCTACATTGAATGTACAAATATGCATACTGCCTCCAAGCAAGCACACTGAACTGCATTCAAGCTCCTCATTTTTTGTCCTTTATTTATTTATTCTTTTCTTTTTTTCCTCCATCATTATTAAATTGGGTATTTCTTATTTACATTTCAATTGTTATTACCTTTCCTGGTTTTCAAGCAAACATCCCCCTAATCCCTCCCCTTCCCCTTCTATGTGGGTGTTCCCTTCCCCATCCTCCTCGAATTACCGCCCTAGCCCCAACAATCCTGTTCACTGAGGGATTCAGTCTTGGAAGGGCCAAGGGCTTTCCCTTCCACTGGTGCCCTTACTAGGCTATTCACTGCTACCTATGCAATTGGAGCCCTGGGTCAGTCTATGTATAGTCTTTGGGTAGTGGCTTAGTCCCTGGAAGCTCTGGTTGGTTGGCACTGTTGTTCTTATGGGGTCTCAAGCCCCTTCAAGCTCTTTCAGTCCTTACTCTGATTCCTTCAACAGGGGTCCTGTTCTCAGTTCAGGGGTTTGCTGCTGGCATTCGCCTTTGTATTTGCTGTATTCTGGCTGTGTCTCACAGGAGAGATCTACATCCAGTTCCTGTCACCCTACACTTCTTTGCTTCAACTATCTTATCTAGTTTGGTGGCTGTATATGTATGGGTCACATGTGGGGCAGGCTCTGAATGGGTCTTCCTTCAGCCTCTGTTCTAAACTTTGCCTGTCTATTCCCTGCCAAGGTTATTCTTGTTCCCTTCTAAAGAAGGAGTGAAGCATTCGCATTTTGGTTATCCTTGAGTTTCACATGTTCTGTGCATCTAGGGTAATTCAAGCATTTGGGCTAATAGCCACTTCTCAATGAGTGCATACCATGTGTGTTTTTCTGTGATTGGGTTACCTCACGCAGGATGATATTTTCCAGTTCCCTCCATTTGGCTATGAATTTCATAAGTCACTGATTTTGATAGCAGAGTAGTGTTCCATTGTGTAGATGTACCACATTTTCTGTATCCATTCCTCTGTTGAAGGGCATCTGGGTTCTTTCCAGCTTCTGGCTATTATAAATAAGGCTACTATGAACATAGTGGAGCACGTACCTTTGTTATATGTTGGGGCATATTTTGGGTATATGCCCAAGAGAGGTATAGCTGGATCCTCAGGTAGTGCAATGTCCAATTTTCTGAGGAACCTCCAGACTGATTTCCACAATGGTTGTACCAGTCTGCAATCCCACCAACAATGGAGAAGTGTTCCTCTTTCTCCACATCCTCGACAGCATCTACTGTCACCAGAGTTTTTTATTTTAGCCATTCTGACTAGTGTGAGGTGGAATCTCAGGGGTGTTTTGATTTGCATTTCCCTTATGACTAAAGATGTTGAACATTTCTTTAGGTGCTTCTCAGCCATATGGCATTCCTCAACTGTGAATTCTTTGTTTAGCTCTCAACCCCATTTTTAATAGGGTTATTTGTCTCCCTGCCATCTATCTTTGTGAGTTTTTTATATATTTTGGATATGAGCCCTCTATCAGTTTTAGGATTGGTAAAGATCTTTTCCCAATCTGTTGGTTGCCATTTTGTCCTAACAACAGTGTCCTTTGCCTTACTGAAGCTTTGTAGTTTTATGAGATCCCATTTGTCAATTCTTGATCTTAGCGCATAAGCCATTGGTGTTTTGTTCAGGAAATTTTCTCCAGTGCCCATGTGTTCGAGATTCTTCCCAAATTTTTCTTCTATTAGTTTGAGTGTGTACAATTTGATGTGGAGGTCCTTGATCCACTTGGACTTAAGCTTTGTACAGGGTGATAAGAATGGATCAATCTTCATTCTTCCAGTTGAACCAGCATTATTTGCTGAAAATGCTATCTTTTTTCCATTGGATGGATTTGGCTCCTTTGTCAAAAATCAAGTGACCATAGGTGTGTGGATTCATTTCTAGGTCTTCAATTCTATTCCACTGGTCTATCTGTCTGTCTCTGTACAAATATCATGCAGTTTTTATAACTATTGCCCTGTAGTACTGCTTGAGTTCAGGGATAGTGATTCCCCCAGAAGTCCTTTTATTCTTGAGGATAGTTTTCGCTATCCTGGGTTTTTGGTTATTCCAGATGAATTTGCAAATTGTTCTGTCTAACTCTCTGAAGAATTGGATTGGTGTTTTGATGGGGATTGCATTGAATCTGAAGATCGCTTTGGGTAAAATGGCCATTTTTACTATATTAATCCTGCCAATCCATGAGCATGGGAGATCTTTCCATCTTCTGAGGTCTTCTTCAATTTCTTTCTTCAGAGGCTTGAATTTGTTACCATGCAGATCTTTCACTTGCTTGGTTAAAGTCACACCAAGGTATTTGATATTATTTGGGACTATTATGAAGGGTGTCATTTCCCTAATTTCTTTCTCGGCTTCTTTCTCTTTTGTGTAGAGGAAGGCTACTGATTTATTTGAGTTAATTTTATACCCAGCCACTTTGCTGAAGTTGTCTATCAGCTTTAGTAGTTCTCTGGTGGAACTTTTGGGATCACTTCAATATACTATCATATCATCTGCAAATAGTGATATTTTGACTTCTTCTTTTCCGATCTGTATCCCCTTGACCTCCTTTTGTTGTCTTATTGCTCTGGCTAGAACTTCAAGAACTATATTGAATAAGTAGGGATAGAGTGGGCAGCCTTGTCTAGTCTCTGATTTTAGTGGGATTGCTTCAAGTTTCTCTCCATTTAGTTAATGTTAGCTACTGGTTTGCTGTATATGGCTTTTTACTATGTTTAGGTATGGGCCTTGAATTCCTATTCTTTCCAGGACTTTTTATCATGAAGGGTGTTGAATTTTGTCAAATGCTTTCTCAGCATCTAATGAAATGATCATGTGGTTTTGTTCTTTCAGTTTGTTTATATAATGGATCACGTTGATGGTTTTCCAGATATTAAACCATCCCTGCATGCCTGGGATGAAGCCTACTTGATCATGGTGGATGATTGTTTTGATGTGCTCTTGGATTCGGTTTGCCAGAATTTTATTGAGTGGTTTTTGCATCGATATTCATAAGGGAAATTGGTCTGAAGTTTTCTTTCTTTGTTGGGTCTTTGTGTGGTTTAGGTATAAGAGTAATTGTGGCTTCATAGAAGGAATTCGGAAGCATTCCATCTGTTTCAATTTTGTGGAATGGTTTAGATAGTATTGCTATGAGGTCTTCTATGAAGGTCTGATAGAATTCTGCACTGTATCCATCTCGAACTGGGCTCTTTTTGGTTGGGAGACTTTTAATGACTGCTTATATTTCTTTATGAGTTATGGGGTTGTTTAAATGGTTTATCTGTTCCTGATTTAACTTCGGTACCTGGTCTAGGAAATTGTCCATTTCCTCCAGATTTTCAAGTTTTGTTGAACATAGGCTTTTATAGTAGGATTGATGATTTTTTTGAATTCACTCTGATTCTCTAGTTATCTCTCCCTTTTCATTTCTGATTTTGTTAATTTGGGCACACTCTCCGTATCCTCTGGTTAGTCTGGCTAAGGGTTTATCTATCTTGTTGATTTTGTCAAAGAACCAGCTTTTGGTTCTGTTGATTCTTTCTATGGTCCTTTGTGTTTCTATTTGGTTGATTTCAGCTCTGAGTTTGATTATTTCCTGCCTTCCACACCTCCTGGGTGTATTTGCTTCTTTTTGTTCTAGAGCTTTTAGGTGTGCTGTCAAGCTGCTGATATATGGTCTCTCCTGTTTCTTTCTGCAGGCACTCAGAGCTATGAGTTTTCCTCTTAGCACAGCTTTCATTGTGTCCTATAAGTTTGGGTATGTTGTACCTTCATTTTCATTAAATTCTAAGAAGTCTTTAATTTCTTTCTTTATTTCTTCCTTGACCAGGTTATCATTGAGTAGAGCATTGTTCAACTTCCATGTATATGTGGGCATTCTTCCCTTATTGTTATTGATGACCAGCTTTAGCCCGTGATTGTCTGATAGGATACATGGGATTATTTCTATCTTTCTGTATCTATTGAGGCCTATTTTATGATCGATTATATGGTCAGTTTTGGAGAAAGTACCATGAGGTGGTGAGAAAAAGGTATATCCGTTTGTTTTAGGATAGAATGTTCTATACATATCTGTTAAGTCCATTTGGTTCATGACTTCTCTTAGTCTATGTCTCTGTTTAATTTCTGTTTCCATGATCTGTCCATAGATAAGAGTGGGGTGTTGAAATCTCCTACTATTATTGTGTGAGGTGCAATGTGTGCTTTGAGCTTTAGTAAGGTTTCTTTTATGTATGTAGGTGCCCTTGTATTTGGAGCATAGATATTTAGGATTGAGAGTTCATCTTGGTGGATTTTTCCTTTGATGAATATGAAGTGTCCTTTCTTATCTTTTTTGATGACTTTTAGTTGAAAATCGATTTTATTCGATATTAGAATGGCTACTCCAACTTGCTTTTTCAGACCATTTGCTTGGAAAGTTCTTTTCCTGCTTTTTGCTCTGAGGTAATATCTGTCTTTGTCTCTTAGGTGGGTTTCCTAAGGCAGCATAATGCAGGGTCCTCATTGCATATCCAGTTTGTTAATCTCTGTATCTTTATTGTGGAATTGAGTCCATTGATGTTGAGAGATATTAAGGAATAGTGATTTGTAGAAAATTGTAGAAAGATATTTTGTAAATTTGGTTTTGTCGTGGAATATCTTGGTTTCTCCATCTATGGTAATTGAAAGTTTTGCTGGATACAGTAACCTGGGCTGGCATTTGTGTTCTCTTAGGATCTGTATGATATCTGTCCAGGATCTTCTGGCTTCCATAGTCTCTGGTGAGAAGTCTGGTGTGATTCTGATAGATCTGCCTTTATATGTTACTTGAACTTTTCCCCTTACTGCTTTTAATATTCTTTCTTTGTTTTGTGCATTTGGTGTTTTAACTATTATGTGACAGGAGGAGTTTCTTTTCTGGTCTAATCTATTTGAAGTTCTGTAGGCTTCTTCTATGTTCATGGGCATCTCTTTCTTTAGGTTAAGGAAGTTTTCTTCTATGATTTTGTTGAAGATATTTACTAGTCCTTTGAGGGGGGAGTCTTCACTCTTCTATACCTATTATACTTAGGTTTGATCTTCTCGTTGTGTCCTGGATTTCCTGTATGTTTTCAGCCAGTAGCTTTTTCTGTTTTACATTATCTCTGACCGTTGTGTCGATGATTTCTATGGAATCTTCTGCTCCTGAGATTCTCTCTTCTATCTCTTGTATTGTGTTGGTGATGCTTGTATCTATGGCTCCTTTCTCTTCCTTTGGTTTTCTATATCCAGGGTTGTCTCCTTTTCTGCTTTCTTTATTGCTTCTATTTCCATTTTTAATTCCTTCACCTGTTTGATTGTGTTTTCCTGTAATTCTTTCAGGGATTTTTGTGATTCCTCTCTATAGGCTTCTACTTAGTTATTTATGTTTTCCTCCATTTCTCTAAGGGAGTTCTTTATGTCTTTCTTGAAGTCCTCCATCCTCATGATCAAATGTGATTTAAAATCTAGATCTTGCTTTTATGATGTGTTTGGATGTTCAGTGTTTGTTTTGGTGGGAGAATTGGGCTCCGATGATGCTATGTAGTCTTGATTTCTGTTGCTTGGGTTCTTGCGTTTGCCTCTCACATTCAGGTTTTGTCTGGTGTTACCTTGTTCTGCTATTTCTGACAGTGGCTAGACCATTCTATAGGCCTGTGTGTCATGAGTGCTGTAGACCTGTTTTCCTGTTTTCTTTCATCTAGTTATGGGAACAGAGTATTCTGCTTTCAGGCGTGTAGTCTTTCCTGTCTACTGGTCTTCAGCTTCTCCTGTGGGTGTGTGTCCTGAGTCCGCCAGACAGGTCACTTGGATCAGAAAGGTTGGTCTTACCCCTGGTCCTGGACCTGAACTTGCTCTTTGGGGGCTGCATTTCAGCTTTCCTTGAGGACAGCAACCAGAAGAGTACCTGCCCTGCCTTTTCTTGGGTCCCTGTGCACAGGGGTCCCATATGGTGCTAGGCATTTTCCTCTTGTGTGTCAGAGTGTGGTCTCTTTGGCTTCCCAGGCATGTCTGCCCCTCTGAAGGTTTAACTCTCCCATGGAGGGAGCTGTTTGACTGGGTCCCTTCAGATCAGGGCGGTGTTTGGTCCGCAGGTGACCTGAAGCTTGAGTGCCCCTATCTTTCTGTTCCCAGAGGCCCTTTACAGTTTCCTCTTGGGCCAGGGATGTGGGCAGGGGTGGGCAGTACTGGCGGTCTCTCCTGCCCTGCAGTCTCAGGAGTGCCCACCTGTCTGGGTGATGCGCTCTCTCCCCACTGGGTTTGGGAGCAGGAAGCTGTGGGCTGGGTTCAGTGAGGTTCGGGCTCCAGCTAGAAACTGGAAGTGTCCCGGTCGCAGAGGAATTTTGCCTCTGTGTGTCCTGAGTCCACCAGGCAGGTCACTTGGAGCAGAAAAGTTGGTCTTACCTCTGGTCTCAGGCTTGAAGTCGCTCCTTGGGGGCTGTGTTACAGCTCTCTGTGAGGGCAGAAGGGCCTGCCCCACCTTTTCTCCGGTCTCTGTGCACAGGGGTCCCAGATGGCACTAGGCATTTTCCTCTAGAGTCAGAAATGTGGGCAGAGTGTGGTCTCTTCTGGCTTCCCAGACGTGTCTTCCCCTCTGAAGGTTTAGCTCTCCCTCCCGAGGGATTTGGGTACAGGGAGCTGTTTGACCGGGTCCCTTCAGATCTGGGCGGTGTCTGGACCACAGGGGACCTGCAGCTTGAGTGCCTATCTTCCTTTCCCCAGAGACCCTATACAGTTTCCTCTTGACCCAGGGATGTGGGCAATGGTAGGAAGAGTTGGCGGTCTCTCCTGCTCTGCAGTCTCAGGAGTGCCCACCTGTCTGAGCGATGCCCTCTCTCCTCCACTGGGTTTGGGAGCAGGGCAAGCTCCTCATTCTAAACACTTCTAAACTCAGAATAGAAGACATGAAAATGCCCTGTACATTTTCAAGCCAAATCTGTCAATTAGAATCATGAAAAACAAACAAGTGACAAACAACACCAACAACAAAAACTTCTCGTATGTCAGATGAGCCCCCGACCTACATAGCAAGAAAATGTTCGAGCAGTAGTCAAGACTCCTTTAATTTTTCAGCAGGTATCCTATGCAATGTGGTTGCTATCAGTCTCAGAATGTTAGTCATAAAAACTTGAATGCTGCATATGACTAACATACATTCAGATAGACCCCCACAGTGAGTATCTTAGGCAAAGGCAATGTGTCTCAGAAATCTCTGATAAATAGACAGATAGATAGATAGATAGATAGATAGATAGATAGATGATAGACAGACAGACAGACAAACCGAATGCTCGCAGAATCCTTTAGAGAATAGAGCTGCTCTTCTGCATGAAGGTAGCTGCTAGTGATAAAAAGGCAACAAGATGAGCAAGCAAAACAAGGAGTGGATGCAGAACTTCAATAGCGCCGCCTACCAAAGAAGCCTACCAAAGAAGATACACTACCAAGGAAGATTTGAGAGGATTCCAGAACAGTGTCAAAATGTTCTAGAAAGATGGGCATGAGCTAGGATGGGAAACAAACAAAACAAAACAAAACAAAACAATTCCAAAATTTTCTATTTCCTAACCTTAAAGTTTAGTAGTCATCTTCCTTGGATATGAGAGTATTGAATTTTCTGACTTCTTGGATGAAACATCTGAATTTGAAGTTAGGAAGCAAAAGATACAATATGTTGTCTGCAACTAATCAAAATTAGCTGCTGCTCACCACAGTGGTGATAAAGAAATAACTCTGAAGAGGTTCATATCATAGGCAGGATAGAGGCCCCTCAGGGACAGATCTAAAGCCAGGTCTTATGAACCTCGGAGGCATGGCTGTACTTTGCTTGTCTCAACATGCACTCAACTGTAGGTAGCTTCCAATTTCCACATTGTCTCTCAGAGGTGTGTGTGTGTGTGTGTGTGTGTAACAAATCCACTACTGTCTTAATAGCTATGACCACAAATCAGATCCAGACCCCAGATGAAGACACAATTGGAAAACTGTTGAATAGCAATTAGAAAGCACAATTGGATATTAGATGTGAAAACAAGAAAAGCATATTAGTAATACAGGGACTGTACTTAAGAGTGAATACAGAATCGCTGGGAAGGAGTGTTAAACACTACTCTAAACTCTGATAACCAAAGACCGTGACTTAGGAGTGTCAGATAGGAGGCCTGCAGTTGCTGTTTCAGTTATGCATTATCCATGTAAAATAATGGGCAGCAATGTTACTAGATGCAACCTGGAAGCCTCAGATGCACAGTCAGCCAAGACATTACTTCCGAGTCCCTTATAAGCAAGGAACTATCAGGGTGGCCCAGCACGGAATGCACACACCCACTGAGCTATTCTCACAGACTTGAAGATTCAAAATCCCCCTTCGCTTCCAGTTGTGGCTAGCCTTCTGAATATTATTCTCAAGCACCCCGGAGCATTGCTGGAGAAAGAAAAAAAAATATGAGACGCTGTGGCTCTCGAGTTTACACAGATAACTGTTTACAGCTTGAGGCCTTTTCCAGAGGTGGACAAAGAGACAGACAAGATGAGAACGGTAGATCTGACAACACTGGATGGATAAAAAGTCGCAACCAGGAGACTTTCTGGAAAGCAGTACTTAAATATCAACCACCTGGGAACTTTGAAGAAATAAAGATTCATATTAAGTAGGTATGGGCCACTCAGATGATGCATTTATATATTTTTATTTAATAGCTTTTATGTTTGTGGGCATATACATATATGTGTTGTCTCCGTACTTGTATGCAGTGCCTGTGGAGTCCAAAAGAGGGCATCAGCTCCCCTGGAACTGAAGTTACAGACAGCTGTGCATTACTGTGTACATGCTGGGAATCAGACCTAGATCCCCTGGCAGAGCAACTAGTGTTCTTAAGCACTGATCCCTCTTTCTAGAACCAAGATCCTCAATTTCCAATAGGATCCCAGAGGATGCTGATGCCGCTGGTCTACAAATCCTGTTTAAAGAGTGAGTCCTGGGGATGGAGCAGGGTTCTTTAAACAGAAGGCTAGGTCAAACTCCATGGAACACTAACCAATGTCTGCAGGATTTTGGTTTGTCAGATTAGAAGGGCTGCAGCCCCCAGTGACTCTACAATGCCTAAATGCCCCCATCTCCAAAAACAGATTACCTGTTTCAAACAGCTAATAGTACAGATGTTAAGAAAGTGCCAGACCTCTTAAATGCAAACTTCTCTCCTCTGTTTGAACTTCATAAGAAGTATTCTGTGAAAGTGGGCCTTTCTCCTCAGATCAGATCCTAGAAAGTAGCTCAGAGACCATGTGTGGTCAGAAACATACATCAATTCCCAAAGCCTCTCCTTCGACAGAATGAAACCGGCCCCTCCATCCAGGAGAACTATCCCTGTGTCAGCTTTTAGCCAGGCTTGCTGCCTGCAATAGGGAAAGGACATTGCTGGGGCATAAACAAGAATCTCTATGCTGCTTTTGCTGCTGCTGCTGCTGCTGCTGCTGCTGCTGCTGCTGCTGCTGCTGCTGCTGCTGCTGCTGCTGCTGCTGCTGCTAGCTCCACTAGCCTGTTGGGGCTTCAGAATGCATTGGAACTATAGGAAGCACCTCCTCTGAAGCCTTGTGCATCATCAGTGGATACTTCTCTGAGTCCCTGGGAAACCTGTGAAAACCTGAGAAGGTCTTGCTCCATTATAAAGATTTGCACTTTGGAAGCCAAGCTGCTAGGCATGGTCTGAAAATCTCACCTCACCTCATGTTATGCTGGCTCATCTTATTTGGATGTCAGTTCTGGCACAGTTTTGGGGGTGTGTTTGGTTACACGTCTACAGTGTGCTAGGAAACCAGAGGTTAGTGTGTTGGGTCTACCTTAGAGGCGGCAAACTGATCCAGGCATGGAATGCAGACAGTGATGTAGTCCTTGCATAACATGTGGAATGACTTATTGAAGTGGTTGCTGCCACCCAGCTCCTCTACCATCTAATGTTGTAAGGTAGCATAATTGTGCTCCCACTACAGGTTCAGCCCTAGTTAAAGTTTGCCAGTTTAGCAGAAGAGTTTGTGGACTTATGGGATGAGGACAAGCCTGAAGCATTTGTCATTTGTAGGCTCTGGTGCAAGCCTGGCTGCACCTTCCAGTGGTGAGACATGTGTCTGTAAGTCATAATTTTGATCTTGGATTTATGCCACTGTTCCATTGTGAGCTCTTCATTTATTTGTCTTTTCAACTATGATTTTGAAAAATTAATGCAATACAACACACATTTTTAACAGTTAGTCGTCAGTCTGTCTGGTCCAGTATCCATTTATCAGTGACTGAGTTTTAATTATTGTTATTATTTAACTAATAACTCCTTTTTCATTAAGATGCATAAGGGAAGGTCTCTTTGGACATTTTGGACTGCTGCAGGCAGTATGAGGGTGTGACGAAGCCAGGGTGCTGTAGCTCTGGGTCTGGGGCCAGCATCTGTATATAGCATACTTGAGTTCATATAAAATATGAGCAACTGGAAAAGATTTTAAAGAGAAGCTTGGATCTTTATGTCAAGTCTATGCTTTCACATGTGATTTGAAAGCACTACACTACACAATATCACCAGTCTGGGAAAGGCGGGGTCTTGGTAACATCCCTACCTCCAAAGTCACAAGATCTTCAACTGCTTCAGTAGAGTTATAAGCCCAACCATGGCTTAAAAATGAATGTGTTCATGAAATGCAGAAATAAAAAGAAAACAAAAGAAATAAAGTCTTCTAGAGAGATCTTCTGAAGGATTTAGCTTTTGAGTAGGTTTTCCTTAAAAAACAATACAAACAAACAAAAAAAGCATCTTCCAGGAAAAAACTGAAGCAGTCCAGTGGATTCCATCCCAAAAGAGTATGAGATTCTAATAGGCTAGGGACTTCAAACCTTCCATTCCCAACCATTGAAGAATGTTTCTTTTATATGCTTCCCTTTTTGCAGACATTTATTGTCAGAGACACTAGCACAAAGAAATGGTAAGCTAGTTTATGAAGCAGTATGATATGGATAATGGGTGCCAGTGCCCGTAGGACAGGTACCAGGTCGAAGATGTTAATTCTGTACACACATACTGAAGTGTGTGTTTGATAGTTTGAAAAAGATTAAGAGAGGCTTTCTGGAAACAGATATTGGAGATTGGATTATACTTGAGCTCTCTGGTGAATAGAAGATAACAAATATTAGACGTCATTCATAGAGAAAAACCTTTAACTTAGTTCAGACATTGCTTAGGATGGGCTAATGGTTGATATGGAAATCCAGCAGTCTTTAAATTACACCAGAATGAAAAGATTGTAATAGACTACCCCAAACAGGAAACCCCCCACATATCATTCAATTTCTTTGCACTGTGACAAAATGCATGAAATAAACCAAAGGGGTAACAATTTTATTTTACTCATTGTTTTAACTCACTGTTTCAAAGAGTTCAGTCCATGGCCAAATGGGTTTATTGCGTCTAAATGTGTCACAAGAAATGTGACATGGTAAAGGAAGGCTTCTCACCTCATAGTAGCCAGAAAGCAAAGAGGGAGAGAACTGTGAGAGGGAGGAAGGAGGGGGGAGGGAGGGAGGGAGGGAGGGAGGAGGGAGGGAGGGAGGGAGGGAGGGAGGACAGAGACAAAATTGAGGAGGAAGCACACTGAAGTCAAGACGTCTCCTTCAAATGCACATCCTTAGTGATATACTTGCTCCAATTAGGTCTCCTGTCCTAGTTCCTGTCACCCCCTAACAACACTATAATCTCTCAATGGATTGCTTCAACAATTCAGGGTTCTCACAACCCAATCACTTTCTTAAAACCCCACCAGCTGGCAACCAACACTTTAACAAATGACTGTTTGGGAGCCTTGGTGGGTGTCACGCATACCAAAACCATAACCCCATGCTCCCATGAAGGAATGCTTCTCACTCTGCAAAGTATTCAAGAAATAAACTGAGAATGATTTTCCGTTGGAAGACAAACTATGTAGTGAGCCTCCTTAGCAGCAGGGAGACAAACCTTCAGACCCTTCAAATGCAAACAAGAGAAAACTACTTAACAATCTCATCAGAAAGCAATAGAGCAACTGTACATGGAAATTTACTTCATTCCTATGATAACTTAGAAATGTTGAACAAAGTTAACTTAGAGTTTATATGGATGCTAGCAAGAGTGGAAGCTAAATTCCAAAAACTGGAGCTAACAGTTAGGCATCCTGAAGCACCCTTACCTCTTCGGAAGTAAAACTAAGAAATTGGTCATTGTCTCTCCAGTCTGAACTCCCTGACCTCCCCTTTCCCAGAAATGTCTCTCCTTCGTGTTCTTATTTTTCTCAGTCTCCATCTCTTAGATTTATCCTCTGACCCTAGTTTCCCTCCTTCCTACTCTCTAGGTAGCCTAGGTAGTTCTTTCTCCTCTGTCAACATTGCAACTTCAGTCTCTTCTGGCTCGTTCTGTCTTGTGTATGAAAGTCCCGTAGCCCTGTGAAGAAGGATCCTCTGGATGATTGTAACTTCCCAGAAGCTCAAAAAGATGTAAATTCATCTTATTCTGTTTTTATATCCCAAATTATATGATTTTTTCTGCCTATTTTACAAATGGATCTCCAAATCAGTATTTCAGGGTATGTAGGTACACAGCACATATGAAAGAGGATGTTAGAACTCAGCTCCAGGGTTTCTACAGCTGAGCCAACCTACTTAAAACATTCTCCCCATCATTCTACTTCCTGTTGTATAAGGTCTCAGGTTTTGGAGTTCCAGGAACCCGATGTTGAGGATTAGCCACCATACATTGAGCCGGCAGCCTGTTTTTCTATACCTAATCTCTAATTTCATACTGGAAGCTGCTAGCTCCCAGGGATATGGGAAGCACAGCAAAGGTAATGAAGGGAAAATACTTTGCACTGTCAAAGAAATGGCAAGGCAACACAGACATGAATCAATGAGAACGCTGCCAAGTGCATTGGGCACACTTCACACTGATCTAGAGAATCTTTAATCCTAGTTAATGAAACAAATGAAAGGTTGGAAAGCCAATAGGACCATTGGTATATTTTGACAGCTAGGAAGCAAAGATAGAGAGAAATTAAATGATTGGTCCAAAGTGAAATGATTAGTGGATAATATTGAAAATGGTTGTTATTTAGTCAGTTTAGAACATATCAATCTTCGTGGGAGACCCTTTAGCATTCGCCTGTATACTCTGTGCAGTGTTGGCACAGCATGTCAGATAGAGCACAGTTGCTCTGGTATGGGCTTTTATATTCTCTAATTCATGGTTTTGCCAACAGCAGCACCAAACTTACTTAATATATGAGAATATGAGAGAGAGATTCAAATAGAATTGAAAGCACTCTACACACCATGGTAACTATTTCAATATTTTAAAAATATGGCTACATACTTCTACATATTCATGTGCATATATATATTAATGCTTATATGGAATGTGAAATATATCACATGTGACTTAAAAAGCTCAAAGACAAACCATTTTATCCAAGTGCTAAATACATTGTTTTCTGAGTAACCTAGGGCAATCTAGGTCACCCAAATTGTTTAATTCACCTAAAGTATAGCCATTATGGCCAGAACAATATTAATTGCCAGAGGGGAGATTATGGTATTTTCTCATATTTTATAATATTTACATCTATTCCAACATTAACCAAGAATTATCACTGTCCAGTTTAATAAGATACTCGCCACCCGGGTCACTTCCATGCTTGTAACAATGTTCTTGAGAAAATCGACTTGAAGGAGGAAGGGCCCTTTATTTTTCGTTCCATGGGTTTCAACGCATGCTCACTTGGCTCTGTGTTTCTGGGCTGTGCTGGGCTAGAATATCTTGGAGGAAAGCATGTGGTAACATGTCTTGTGACACATGGAGAGCGAGGCACTACAGAGACAAGATACAGGCGCCACAGACACTGCCCCTTGGCTGAGTTACCATCGTCTCACAATACTTCGTCAGATCTTGAGCCCATCAGTGTAGTAACACACTGATGAGGTCATCCCTCAAGATCTCATCACTCTCAAAGTCCTGCCTCTGAATGTTGTTGCCTTGGATATTTCACTACGTGAGCTCTCAGGAGACATTTCTTATCCAAACTATAAGGGGTGGAAGCCTACCTTCTGGAGCAGATATTCACGCAGAGAAAATGAAGTGTTTGCGCTGTCTTGGTATGTCAGGGCTTCTCCTAGCTTATGATGACATCTCCAGCGAGCTGGGTCATGCCTGTGTCACTATGAGCAGATCTTGTGTTCCCTATGAAAAGTCATGGGATGAAGACAATATGTATTTTGAGGCACCATCCCTTTGCCATGAGTCCCATGTCCTGTACATGGTGATTTCATCTATATGTCACAGTGAGACAGGCCCCTATTGTCACTGTAGCTTCTGTCATATTCTGTAGCAAACTTGAGCAGTACCTTTGTGCTGATCTCCAACATTAGTGTTCCGGAAAGAAGCAAGGTTGTCTTTCATTTATCCCAACTAGGTTCTGCCGCAGAGTTGATTAGGGCCAGGCTCTGTTGGCTGCCTGTTTCCTTCCCAAGGCTTTTACAGTGTGTTATTTATCCACTGAAAACAAGGCTGAGGGTCATCTTCAATTCCAGAGCTCGGCACTCCTGCTCCCCCTCCCATTTCTTTAACCATTACTTTTATTCTTTCTGTACCCTGCAGCATGTTATGAAATATAAAATATAATGAAACATTCAAACATTTGACATTCTCCTTATGGCTTTTCAGAGAAGCACAAGTATGCACTCGCTTCAGCTTTCATTTCATTATTTATCTCAGTGCTCTGACTACATTCTCAGAATAGTCAAACAGACCCACCCCCATTTACTAGTCGGCAGGGCAGCCTATTTCCACCATTGCTATTATCTCCTTTATCATTGGCATCAGCAGCAGCAGCACCCTCCTCCTCCTCATCATCATCATCTTTATCATCATCACCATCACCTTCATCATCTTGATCATCATCATCACCATCATCATCATCTTCCACAGCAGATTATGTAAAAGCTCTGTGAGCAGACATTCATCCTGATGCCTGCCTCCATTTCGCATGGGTTTGCCCTTAATTTAAATCAGCCTTAGAGAAAGAAGAGATACGGACAAGGCTTGAAAGACCCGCATCTACCAGAGCCACGTGTTGTTTTGTGTTCTCCCAGAATTTGAGGAATTACTTCCAAATGTAAAGTTAATAAAAATTAGTATACATGGTTATTCATCTTTTATTGTGACAAGATATCAGAAATGATCTGATAAAAAGGAGGGAGGATGTATTTGTCCCTGTGGGGATGAAGAAAATCATGGCAAGACCGCACAGTGGACGAGACTGCTCTCCTGGTTGCCAGGAATGAGAAAGACAGAAATAGAAAAGGGCTCAAGATAGAGTTCCAGTATCTTCCTCAAGGACACTCACACAGTGACACCAGATTCAACAAACCTAAAAGCTAATGCCACAATTAAAATAGTAAATTCCTCAATAGGAAATTCTTGCAAAGACCTGTGTGAACTGCTTTTGGGGTCACTTGTCCTACTCAGCATGGTCAAGCCTTGGTCCTTCTCAAACCATGAGTGAGCGCCTAAAGTGCATAGTGCGTCCTCTGTAGAAGCAAGGCCCTTCTCGTAACCAGGACAGGGTACAGGAAAGAAAGTATGACACAGAGAAATGGGACTTCACACCAGGAATTTCTGCCATTTCACCTTCAGAAACCAACCTTCTGTAGAAAACCTGTCTGTAGAAAAGAGAGTGGACTTTTCCACTAACTCCCAAGACTGTCCTCCATAATCCCAAAGACTCCTGGCCCACTCTGGCTTTCAGGCACAGCCACAAATGTTTGCAAGGACCTGACCTGCTACACACCACTGACCTTGCCTCAATGTTTTCCGAACTTTCTCAGAAAAGAAAAGCCTTACTTCATTTGCTGCGTTCCTGGCCAGGCTGCGGGTAACAAGAATGTGGCAGTGGTCCTCAGCTATGCTCCCACATTTACTGTGGCACTTCCAGGTACACTCTAAGCATTTCTCCTTCATTTGAGTTTGCTCTGCAGGGTTTTTCAGCTAGTGTCTTTCTTTCAGGTCTGGTTATCAGTGTCACCCAAGCCAGAACAGGAAGTGTGTCTTCTGCCACACTGAAATTTTCATGGTCAAGATCACTGTTTGAAAAGGTTCACCATTCAACAATTCAAGTCAGTTTTCTTATCTCTTCTACCCTCTTGGCCATGGTTAACTGATAATGTAGTCTCTGTGTAGGACTTTTAGCACAGGCTTGTTAAGACTCTAGTCTTTGCACTTTTTACCCACTGCACTGAACGAGTGAGAAATATAAGGACCACAGAGGACAGTCAGACCAGTCAGGGTGAGGACATTTCTCAACCTCCTCTGTTCAGCCTTGCTTCTCACCACTCATCATCTCTCAAAAACAATTTCTAACATTTTCTTTCATATTTGAGAAACTATTACTGGGTATGGTTTGGTTTTCTGTCCCAACCGAAAGAATTCTGAACAAAACTCAGTTGGAATGAACCCTAGTGCCATGTTGTCTAAGAAGCCACTAAATGGTTCTGTGCTACCAGGTATCACAGCAGATGCCTCTCATGTCACAAGACTAGCTGCTTCCTGAGGCAGCGTTCTCCCTCAGTGGCCATCATGGTTATCAGTTATTTCACTGAATCATAATGTCTCTTCTTAGTCTGAGACAATATGTGCCTTCCATGTTCTTTAAATAGTGTCAGAAGTTAAGATAACGGCTCTCATAGCAGGTGTTAACTTTTGTTTTTAACCGAGCCCTAATTAGGTTTTTTTTTTTTATCTCTCACGATGCTTTTGATGTTTTCCTCCTTTCTGCATACATTACTTCAAGTAGTCTGGGAAGTATAGAAAACAAGATTTTCTCTTCCTTGATTTCAGGACTAACATTACAGTCATTTAAACTTCAGTTAATTGCAGCTTTTGGCTCCTTCACTGTTTCTTATTTGTGCTACAGATCTGGCCTCACTTCCTCCTCACATGAGGCTTTCAGTCCTCCTTTTAGTCACGTGAGGCTTCTGAAATCAGCTGTCAGAGCCATGGCGAGATCACATCAGTATCCTGGCATGCTCCATCACTAATCAATCCATCAAGTCATGGATTGAAGATGATGGAGAACCTCTGGCGATGGATGAGTTTGATGGCTGCTCTGCAAATGTCCTTAGGCCACTGTGCAGTGCACTGAGTCAGTAAGACAGCTCAGCCAGAAAAAGGAGTTGCTGGGCAAACCTGATGACCCTGACTTGATCCCCAGAACCATGGAAATACTGGAAGGGCAGAGCTGACTTTCAAAATTTGTCTTCTGACTTCCATATGGGTATAGGCACTCATGCCAGCCAGCATACACACAGACACACAGACACACACATACGCACATGTGCACACATGTACGCATGCATACCATGAACAGACATACACAATAATCACAAATAAAACTAAAAATAATCTGCCTGAAATTGGAATTTTCTAAATTGAAACAAATAAAAGCAGTAGTAACACATCACATATATATGACGATCCAGTAACTGCAAGCTTTTCTGTATTATATATAATATATAATATGTATGTATACATATATATGTGTGTCTGTACATACATATTTCTAGTATATATTTATGTAATATATAATATTTATTATATATTATATATTATATATGAAAATGATATGTGATGTGTGATATTTGATATATGATACATGATATATGATATAATATCTAATGTGTAATGTATAATTTATTATTTAATATATAAGTAAACATATACTTGTATTTATTTATATATAACATAATTTAATTAAACATATATAATTATATTTATAATATATAGTAAACATAATAATCCTCCTCTGGATTAAGACAATAAGCTTTCATTCATCTCATACCCAGATAAAGTGCCAAGGCCAGGATATTGAGCATGTGCCAAGATGCAGAAGAAGAATGACAGAAAGTGCCAGCTCATCCCAACTTGCCTTTAATAAGATGCTCATGGAATAAACCATGTGTTAACTACCACTTCCTTGAGACTATGAGAAAAAATGTTAGGTAAAGGAAAGAACAAGGACGATGGAATGATGTTGCTAGAGGAGGAGGTGACTGCTGTCCACTGCTGCCCCTAGAGGAGGAGGTGACTACTGTCCAGTGCTGCCCTTAGGAGAGGAGGTGATGCTCTCCTGTGATGTCCCGAGGGGAGGGGAGTGACTATTGTCAAGTGATACCCAAGGGTGTAGGTATCAACTCTGAGATGATGCCTATAGATGAAAGTTTTCCATAAGATTTGACTTGAGTAAGAAAATCCTAGCAGAATGCCAGCTTCAGTATGACACAGGAGGGTTGGTAATGACCTACAGAAAAGCTTACAGCTACTGGATCATCAGCTTTCCAAACAGCTAAAGCCCTGCCCCGTCTTTAATAGGTGTATTTAAAGACAGATGGTCTTGTGTACCATCTCCTGCTCAAACCTGTCGGAGATTCTCCCATCCTGTAAAGGATAGGCAGAGTCCAGCGTAAAAACTTCTTTATTATCTGATGGGTGCTGTCTATCTAGCTGCAGCACTCATCCTTGACACTCTGTACTTCAAGAGCTCCAAGTTCACTTGCAATTCCTTGACATGCTTTGGGTCTTCAAACCACCTATTCCCTCTTCTCACCAAGTCCCCTACCTCCTTTAAGTGTCAGCTTCACAGATTCCAATGGACAGCAAGAGCCTCTCTCGCTGTACCCATAACACATTCATCCGGGTTCCTGCTGGACAATATGAGCATGTGGCCATGACACACCCTATGTGATTCTCAGGCTCTAAAGATAGCCAGGCCTTACTAAGACAATTCCCAGAAAACTGCTACATTTTCCAAATCCCCTGATCCTCTCTACTCTAGGACAGATTAACTGTCTCTTTTGGACTGACTTTAAATGAAGCATTTTAATGGGATAGTCTGCGTCCAGTATGTAAATTCAAATTTAGCCAGCAGGGCCCTGGTGGGAACTCCTGCTCACACCAAGGGCCTCATGCTTAGCCTGGCATTGTGGCAGCCTCTGTTTATTTCTCAGGCTCTATCAAGCTCCCCAGGTTGACCCATATTCCTTGTTCTCCAAGCTTGCCCCCAATCACCCCTTCTCTTTATCCAATCCTACATCTGGTTCAAGATGGAGTCCCTTCAGTTTCCAGGAAGGGAAACTCATGACCATTGCCAAAGTGCCTTGTCCAATCAGAGCTGGATTTCTTCAATTCAGAAAGAGGAAGTGAATTTCCAAGAACTGTCACTTTCCTGTCATTCCCAGAGTCACATGATGGTCTTTCCTTTACTCTTTGAGAATAAACAGTCCTTCAGGTCGAGTCTCGCTTGAGCAGTGCCTTTCTCTCCCTGTGCACATTTTCATAGTGAAATGCCATGCTCCAGTCTGAAGTTTCCCATTGCTGCTCTGAGTAGTGTTGGTCTAATTAGTCTCTTTGCTTTTCTGCCATTCTCTCTGCTGTCTCCCTCTCTCCATGGGGGTCCCTTTGTTACCCCCATAGCATGCGCACGCACGCGCACACACACACACACACACACACACACACACACACACACACACACACAGGGCCTTCCTTCTCATTTTGCTCTACTCTTTCCAACAGCAACCCTTTTTCCAAGCTGCAGCTAAACTGGAAACATCCTCCCTGCCCAAACGCATTTACTTTATGCACTCCCTTTTTTATCCAGTGCATAAAAACCTTATTTTCTTAAATCTTCTCTAAAACAATTAATGCTACAGTTTTGTAGTTTATTTGCCCGTGGTATTCAGAAGGGATTTATGGCATATGTGATCAGCTGGGAAAAATTACCCTTGCAAATAATGCAAATTATATAAATCTACCTTTCCTTCTAACTTAGGTAACTTAAAAAGTTCAGGTAATTATACTCTATCAGACATTTATTTTTTCATAATCCCAGGTTAAGATTTTGGAAGGCACTATTGAAACAATAAATACCTTTTCATATGAATATTTACAATACATTAAGTACATTCCCTAGGCATTTTCTAAAATCTCTTATTTTCATAAGGACTTTTTGAATTTGGAAGAAAGTATTAAACTTCTTAGACATATTTCTCTCAATACCAGAGAGAGAGAGGGAGGGAGAAAACTGTATGAATATTTTAAATACAAACTGACAGAGGGCATGAATTACACTGTTTTGTTCCCTACCATATTTAGCACCCAGGACAGTTGTAGGCACATAATGCACACTCATTATGTATTTGCAGGATGCATGAGTGCATGAATGAAGAGTGTCACTTAAGATTACATAAGATGTACATACTAAAATTTGAATTAATTTCAACCATCTCAGACATCAAAACCAATCATTCTTTTGTTCCCCTCATCCTCCTTCTCCTCTTATGCCTCTGCTTCCTCATGTCCTCCTTGCAAAAATACGGAAACAGGATACAATGACATAAGGCCCCAGGCATGGCATTGCATTCGAAGGGAATGTCAAGCAGTACCTTTCCGTTTTCTGGAGATTTAAACTGATACACACTAAGAAAATGAGCTGAATATGGGAGAGCATCAAAACGGATGTGATTCACACAAAGTAAAATTCTAAGAAGGTGGAAGTTATTAGGAGGAAAGATCAAATAAGGGAAAATGGAACAGATACACAGAATGTAACAACGCATGTCCCTCCAAAAAAAGAAATATATATGTTATATCATACTGTACACACATGCACACATACATGTACATGCACATGCACACTCTCACACACATGCAAAAATATCACAATGGAATATCATTCGACTCTAAATATGGCATTTTGTCACTTATGGCAACAAGCACAGAACTGAAGAACATTATCTTTCGTAAAAGAAGTCAAAGAAAGAAAGGACAAATACCATGTGTTCTCACCCTTATGTGGATAATAAACAGGCAGATGCCTAGACACAGAAATGGTGGCCATTGGAAGCTGGATGGGGACAGAAGATGGAAACAGGGAAGGTCTGTTACTGAGTATCACATATAGTTAGAAAAGGAGCTTTAACATTCTAGCACACCAGGGGGACTGGCAGTTAGTAACTTGTGCATTTCAAAATAAGTAGAAAATATGAGTCAAACTCTGGAACCCACATGGGGAATGATAGAATGGATTCCTATATTATAAACTGTTCTCTGAACTTCATGTGCACAGGAAGCTTGTATATTCCATAGTGCAAGTGTACACACACACACACACACACACACACACACACACACACACACAAATAGATGAATAAATCTGAATAAATAAAATAAATGAACAGAAAAACTGAAATAATCCCATCCAGAGAAGCAATAAATCTTTAAGATGAAAGGTTGGCTAATTACACTGTCTTTCTCCACACATTGTATGTATCAAAATCATGCAACAATTCCAAATCACTTCTCTCATGCCTGTGACAGAACAAGTCATAGAAGGAACTTACGGGGGGACAGACAGAGTTTATTTGACTCACAAATAAAGGGATCCCTTTCATCCTAGTGGGTCAGCATAGTGGCTGGAACTGAAACTTGGTAGTCAGAGAAGAAAGTAGTCCTAGGGTGGTGCTATAATCATAAAACAGCCCTTGTGATCTCTTTATCTACCCCAGTGTATTTCCACAACTTCCCAAAACAATAGCATCATCTAAGCACCAAGTATTCAAATACATGAACCTACAGGGCACTTCTTATTCAGCTAGATTTTGAGAGAGAGAGAGAGAGAGAGAGAGAGAGAGAGAGAGAGAGAGAGAGAGAGAGAGAGAGAGAGAGAGAGAGAGAGAGGTTTCCACTATAAACATTAACAAAGCTCTAAAGACAATCTGCCCAGGGTCTATCTCACCACCATTATTTCTCTAATGCCACTACAATAGTATATTCAAAGTCCATTTTTATACCTCTCATCTCATTGAACAAATGTCCTCATCTATGGATTATAAACTTAAGGCATAAAGACAATAAATGACTGAGTGGCCCCACATAACATGGTAAACTTCCTGTGCTCTTCAAGTGCAACACATAGTCCCTCAGCACTGTCCACTTTGACAGTCTCTGCATGAGTCTGTAGGTCAGATTTGGACAGTGCTCAACTGCCTTATTTTACTGCACAGTTTCTTCTATGGTCTTCCTTTATTTATCATGTAGTTGGTCAGTAAACACTATAAATTATTTACATGCCTTAAAGGGTGAAATAACATTTTTAACACTTAGTCTAATGACTTTTTAGCGTGTGCCATTATTTTAATGCTATTCCATCAAGTTTAGAATAAATAGCACTATTAAGCTGAACTGGCAGCACAAAAATATATTCTTTAAACCCCATGCTTTGTAGTGTTTTATTTTAATAAAATCTATTCAGAAGAAACCTCTCACATCTTACCTATTCTTTCTCATAAAACAAAACAAAAAAAAATTTGCTCTAGGCCTTTCAAGAGAGGCCAATTGAAAAATTAACCATAATTGCTATAGTGATGTCAAAGTTGCTCCAGAGTATCTTTGCAGCACTTAATTGACTATTATTTTCTATAATTGTCAAAACTTAAAGTCATAGTCAATGGAGGAGGAGAGAGAGGCAAGGAAAAGGAGAAGCAGGAATCTGAGAAAGCACGAACTCTGGTAAATTTCAAAATGGTTAAAGGGTTAGTGCAATAATCTGTCAAACGTTGATAATTGCTCCTCTGTAGTACTTCAGGCTGTTGCCATGGAAATGTGTACAGCTGCCAGGTGCGCATGCACACACTGAGGTGGGGTACTATGTGTCACACTGTCATTTTGTTGAATGCAAATGGAATTCCATGGGTGTCCTATTGCCACTGCTGTCAGAAGTCTCTAAAAAGTACACGTGACTGTGAGCCCTACTGAATCATTTACATATATATAAATATATATACATATATATACATATAATTTCATAGGACCCAGATTTTAAGATTAAGTGTGTATATGGTATGGTCATGTGCATATGTGAGATCCTGGGTAATGTTTTATTTAAATACAAGTAAGAGAAAGGACTCTATGCATGGATTTCCACGTCTGTCCTTGCAGGCCCTTACTTCTTAACTCACCAGAAAGGTATCAGGTAGAGCTCTGTTATTTTGTGGGAGCTGTACTAACATGACACCAGAAGATACTAATTCCTGGTAACTTTGGTAGGTCCTCTGGAGGCAGGACATCACTGAAACACAAAGCATTTTCAAGTTTTCAAGTCCACAGTGGGCAGGAAGCATCCTGATAGAAGATGGAAGGTTTTCAAGAAACATAGCTGGCCCTGTTGGGTGTGGCTGTGGGCTCGCAAGAATGCTCTGGTAAACTACTCTCTCTTGCAAGCATTTCTAGTGTGCAGGAACCTGGATGGAGAGCAATTCTAGCTATTATTGTGCAAGGAAAGTGTTACCCTAGCAAGGTCAGATCAAGACTGAGCTAAAGATCTTCCTGATAGAGTCTGAGAACCTTGGTAACATTTTAACCCACAGTTGATTGCAGATAACTGTTTACATGCAATTTATTTGAGGGTCGGTAATGTAATACTTTTCATTTGGAGATTTAATTTTATTTTTATTAATGCTAAAGCCTCCTGGATATGGGGGTGGAAGCCAGCAGAGAGGGCAGACCACAGCTTATTCTGAGGAAGGAAAGCAAGTTGGTAAGTTAAAGACGAATCCTCTCTATCTCACCAACCTTAGAGCAGTGTGCATCATTAATTCACGATCTCATAACCAAGCCTGCATATCTCATATAGGCTTAAGGCCAAAGCTACTGGATGGTGGTGAAGGAGCCTGAAAACCCTCCACCTTTGTCTGCTGGATTTCTCAAACTTCTATGTTAGCAGCAAGGACTGACCTTTGCCAGTTTCTCTAGGAGCTGACAATATTCCAGAAACTGAATTTCTTATGCCTAAATGTGGAAAACCTTAAGCATGCAGTGTAGTATTGCCAAAGTTGGAGGGAAAGAGGTGAGTTATCATGATCAAATATATTCTAGAGATTTATGATACACAAATAGTATCATATTATTGACCTTAAGATATCCTATACCACTGAATCTATCGAGGTTTGTTACCAAAGTTTATTTAATGTATTTAGTAAGTACATAGGTTGCATAAGAATCAACAGGTGTTCTGTTAGGCAATTTGCAAAGAAAGGCAAGGAGATATAGTACTCCTTATGTTCTGTGTTTGCTACTCATTTTTGCTACCTTCACAGAGTAAATCCATCCTTTTCTCTGCTCTAAGGTCTAAAGTTTCTAAATGAGGGCCCACAAGATGGCCCTGTGGGTAAAATCACTTGCCACACCAGCCTGACAGCCTCAATGAGTCCCAGTCCCAGAACTCAACCCCCAACCCCCAATCCTGTTTTTTTTTTTTTTTATGTGCCAAGAAGTTGAATTGTTAGATCATTCAAGTTATAAGATATTCAGGGACTGGCGAGGTGCCTCTGTGGATTAAAGGGACTTGCTGCCTGAGAATGCAAGCCCAGTGACCTGAGTTTGACCTCTAGAAGTATGCAGCGTTGGAAAAAGAGAACCAATACCCACAAAGTTGTCTCCTAACCTCCATTTAATTACGTTTTATACATGAACAATAATTTAATAAAAGTAAAAATATAGAAAGAAAATTAGCTCAGATTTCTGACATTTCAAACAGTATCTCCAGTGTCTGCTGCTGGGAGGCACACATCTGAATATTCCATGTACCCCAAATGTCTGTCCCTCCCACAGCTGGGCAGGTTTCATGGAGGTCACCCCTGGATCTCTGAAGCGCATGCATTTCTGCACCTCACTGGGTGGACAGCCAAAAATAACATCAGTACTCGTGAAAATGTGAAAATGGCAACAATTGCATAAGGCTATCCCGCTCAGCCTGTGTGTATACAGCTTGGCTTCTCTGGAGCTTCCCCACTTTCTAGGGCAGACTATGTCCTGAAGCTGCAGGGCCTGCCTCAACCACACTGTAAACTGCCTGGCTCTGTGTGAAAGCATGTTCCCCATCTCATTTCCGGTTTTGAGAGTCCCATGCTTACCTTATCTTTTCTTTATAACTGTGTATCATCTCTCGTTGCTTTCCACATCTTGCTCTGTGAGGCCGGGGAGTCAAGGGAAATGATCGATCCTGTTTCGTTATGGCCTTTTCCAGTGTTCTTGAAGATGCTAGAGCATCTCCCATTACACAGAAAGATCACATTTGTTTCTCACACCTGATTTTTCTCTGCTGGGTTTTGTATTTAGTCGTTCTCTTCTCTATTAGGTTAATATGTGGCAATTTTTAACAATGGGTGGACATTCAAAGTGACCTTTAGAAGAGAAAATCAACTCTTGTGTAAAGTCTATTGCGTAACTCTGGGACCCACTTTTTGCTACATCACTGAGCATCATGCCAGAGGCGGTGACTGGCCTGCATTTCCACTAAATGATTTTGTGTTATAGACATGTAAACTGCATGTAAATGTGTATAACCCAACTGAAAACAATGTACGAAATCTAAAAGGAAACGTGTGTGTGGGTGCAACATGCGTAAAATTGGAAGCAATAGATGGATAATGAGAAAATTACCACCAGACACTCAGTATTTCTTTACAGTAGGCAACTTGTCCAACTGGGTCAACGACAATAATGGAAGGACAGTTTCAATGACAGCATAACTGTGTTGTGGTCCTTCAGGGAAGTCACATGCTCCTCATTTTTGCTGTCTTTTGTCATTTCTAATCAAGGACATGGCCATAGGGTTTGGTTTTGTGATGTGCACTGGGTTCACTATTTCCTGTCCTCCAGTCTTGAGTAAAAATATTACTCAGATTACAAACCTGAGGCACAAGCTGGTTATACCTCAAACACTTTCATTTGTAAATAAGGAGCCATGTTGTCTCTTTCTTAGAAATCCTTTAGGACAAACTACACTTCATACCTAAGGTCCTTAGAGTTCTCCTAATACATAATCATCTCTCCTTTATAATTCCATGTTCTTGGTCATAATTTTTAAATATATATGAAACATGCAAAGTTGTACTCTTAGTAACTTAAGAACTGTGCTGTGTGATAGATACAGAGAGGCAGGGGCAAATCCACACAACCCCTGATGCTTTATAAATGCTGCTTTCCTAAGGAAGACAAGGTCTATGGAATAGAAGCATCAAAGTGAGGGTCAGCAACCTTTCCAGATCTTTAAGTATATCTTTCACAGATCTGAACTCAGTCAAGACCTGGTAGGATCCTCTGTTTTAGAATATCAGACTACTTTTCTTTGTTTTCTCTTACTCTCCAAAACTTCCAAACCTTACATTCCTCAATGTTTACTTACTCCAAACTTTTATTTATGTACATTGACCATGATGAAAATTTCCCCTCTAGCTTCTCACTGAAAACTACACTTTAGAGTCCTGCATAGATCAATTGCACACCTAGAGACTCCATAGCTTTAATGTAAATAAATGGGCCCAATGGACACTTAAACCTCTATTTCATTTGAATAAGAGAATATTGCTTTTATTTCCCCTTTTGGACCACCAGAGGAGATCTCAAAGATTTCTGGTTTAAATGTAAATGGTTTAAAAATAAATGCTAGCCATATATAATTAACTTTGGTCATATTCTTTGCAAACATCTGGTATCTATCCATATAGGTTCTCAACTAACAAGTAGGTTTGACAGCTATCCCAAATGTCAATGTTGGTTGGAAGGACCATTCACAACTTACTCAATAAGTCTGGACTATCTAAATATACTTTATGTAATTTGAGTTCTTAATAATTTTCAATAAAATGTATTCCAGAGTTTATCCTTATTCATAGAGTTCTTTTCCTTTAAAAATATATGTGCTACAGCTCTAGCTATCGGTACCTAAGGCTGTGACCTTTTTAAGATATAATAGCATTGTTGCAGAGGGAATAAATTACATAGTACAAGTTTTTAATACAGTATGACTGGTGTCCTTATAAAAAGAAGTTTGGATACAGATACTAAACACAGAAGAACACCATATGAAGAAAGTAGTAGTATCAGATGATACACCATAAACCGAGGAATAGCATATTCTAACAAGGTAATAGAAGCTTGGAGAGATGGCTGGATCAGTATTCCTCACAGGTTTCAGATGGGAGTAGCCCGAAAACATGTTGGTCTTAGACACCTCGTCTCCAGAGGTACAAAACAATGAACTGCTGATGTTGTTGTTAGCCATTCAGTTTGTGCTAGCTTGTTATCATAACCCCAAAGACAGAATAGGACCGGGGCCAAAATCAATGATTCTCCAGCTTCCTATGAAATCCAGGTCTGACTATAAGGAAATTGGCAGGACACGGGCTGTCACTGGATGGATTAAAGCTCCTGCTGTGAAGAAATGTGTCCCATGGCAGCCCGTAGAAGGTGCTGGAACATAGTATATGCTTAGAGCTAAGCCAGTGTTTATTGTGATTCTAGAAAAACAACAGTATTGAGAAAGCAGCTACCACTAAGATCTATGTCATCTGATAACACAGTTAAACCAGCACAGGGCTGGCCTCTGTTAGGATTTCCATAGACACCACAGCCATGGATAATCCAGAGGGAAACTGATGTCTAGATTTTGTTCATCAATCCCAGTGGTGTGAACATTGCAGCCCACACAGGTCAGACTTGACCATGTCTGGTAGAAGTAGTTTTGTTCTCAGTTCACTCTCACTCCACACTCTCTGAAACTGTTTTTTCCTTGAATTTTCACCTCAGAAAATATCCAGGACCACAGAAGAGTAGCTTCTCTAGCTCAATGAAAAAGCAATGAACAGTCCAAAGAAGAAATATGTATTGGCTTAATTATGGAATCATATGACTAAATAAGTCCTAGAAAAATCTCAGATCTGTTCCTCTATTCCTAAGCCCTTTATGAAAGAACTTTAGAGAAAAGAGTATGCTTTTTGTCTCTTTCTTGACTTCTTGCTACTTGAAATTATAAAGGAAAAATGGAAAAGAGAAAGAATACAGAAATACATTAGTATTATTAAAAATCCACATCTATATTTGCCTCAAATGTTATATAGTGCTTTTTGTATCAGCTGTTATACGTGGTCTTCACAGAAACCCTTGGAAGCAGATCTTCCTTTTACAAATTAAAAAACATTAATTCATTGTTTTACCTGAAAATTGGCACTCAGAAGGAACTGGCTGAAGTTCAGGCCTCTAGTAATTAACTGATGAACCTCACATTCAAATCATGTATAATTTGCACCAAGATGTGTTTGAGAGAAACAAGAGAACATAAAAGGAAGGAATAAAAATGAGAGAAATGAAAGACAGTGGGTAAGTCAGCACTCTGTCCTAACGGAACACCTGAGATAATCAACTTAGAAAAAGGGAGCTTTAGCTCATGGTCCAAGAGTCCACGGCCAGTGGCCAAGTTGCTATTTAGCTTGTCCTAAGTATTCTTGGCCTCCCCAGGTAATCTGAACATATATAATGGCCATGATATGTCACTAGGTTTCAGTTCTTATTTCATTTTATTTTTCTGGGCCAGGTTTTCACTATACAGGCAAGTTACGGAAACTAGGCAGTTCACTCCTGCCTCTGCCTCCTGAGAAGTAAAGTTATGTACTGTCTTGCCTCATGCCTCATTTCTTTCTGTGACAGTTACATTGTTGCCAACCAGTTTTCCTTCCTTGTCATTCTGGCACTCCCAAGCTTCTCTCCAGCCTCTTCTCTCCTTTATGTCTATTCCTTGGTTCTCCAATGCCCTGACTTTCTTCTCTTTCTGAAGCCAGAACTAGATGAAGTGTTCTAGTTCAATTTCAAGTGTGTCTTTATCCAGTATATCTATGGCTCTGTACCTTGTAACAAATGAGTCTATCAAAAATTGTGACATCATTTAATTCAATGTACATTACTTTTAAAGCAAACTATCTTTGCATGACAAGATGTACTCTTCAGGACCAGTGTTTTATTGAAGTAGTTCTTCATTTGTCTGCTTTTCCATTTACTAAAACCACCTGATAATTAGATAGTGGGAGAGGAAAGTAAATGTCATTGATTCTGATAATACTATCTGTGTCCACATTTTCAGGGCAGCCTCTCTTGCAGACTTGCTATTTGTTAGTTCAGGCAACATTGATTCCTGGTAAAAGTTCTGTCAAAATCTTCCATCAGTTGTTAATGGGAAGAAATACCCATCTACTTCAGATTACTATCACCCATCTATATTCAACAAAAGAACTAAGAGGATGATGGATCATTCAACTGCATCACTTGTGTTAAGGCCTTCTGTCCATTGGCCTTATCGATCTCCATAACTGTAGGATTTAGATATTGTAATTTTAATAGTGACAAGAAGGATGTGAGTAAAAAAAAAACAAGTGATATGGCTTATCTAAGTTTAACCTGAAGCTCTTAGCTACCACCTTCAGGAACTAGAATAACATCCATAAAAAAAATAGCCAATACAAATAAAAATGTCATAAAGAAAGGAGGAGAATATGCTGTAAAGACATCTTTAAAATAAATAAATTTAACTTTACACGTAACAGTCAGATAGAAAGAAGAAATGCTTCTTTATTGACAAAAATTTGAGAATAATTTTTCTGTTTTGTTATTGTTTTCAGTTTGCTTTTCCTTTTTTTAAAAAAATGGGGGGTTGGGGATTTAGCCCAGTGGGAGAGCGCTTGCCTAGCAAGCGCAAGGCCCTGGGTTCGGTCCCCAGCTCCAAAAAAAAAAAAAAAAATTGCATTATTTTGTGTTGTATTGTGGTTTGTTTTCTATGACAAAGTATGTAGTTATGTGTTCCAGGGTGACCCAGAACGTCTTGCCTCTGCCTTCTGAAAGTTGGCATTACAGGCAGATGTCACCATGCTCAGTTAACATGGATCTCTGGATATTTGACCCTTTACCAAATTAGTAGCCTCCTCACCATACTTCTGCCATGACTTTCTCAAGCAGCAGAGCTGAGACTCATGTCTCAACTGTTACCCTGGCTGTTCTGTCTACCGTTCCTAAAGGATGAAATAATCCAGACAATTAACAGACAAAGTGATAGCATACTGATTGAGCCACGGTTAATCTCATTCTTTCCTGAGTTTAATAATTGTCTTGATCCACCATATAGCTGAACTTCTTGCTTCTTAGGGTACCTAGAATAAAGCATGTGGTATTTGAGTTATTTCCATAACATAACTATGGCCTTCAAATTAACCAAACACAACAGATTTATTTAATTGTTTTCTTTAATACATTTTATAGTGCTTATATTTTTCTACCCAGAATACATACATATTTTACCTTTTAGCTATAACTTTGAAGAACGTTCATCAATAAAATAAGCTACCTGCAAAGGCAACTACTTTCCATACTAGAATACTTTGAATTAATGAATAACTAATATTTACTATTGGCTACCATCGTTAAGTGAAAGCTAATAGGGCCTTAATGTTCATTTCAGAAAACAAAAATAACCTAGATTTATTTTTGCTAAGATATTTATAGTCTCTATTGTAATTATTTAGCCATCACAGTTTCTGCCAAAACAACACAATTTCACCAATAAGCAACTAACAAATAAGTGGTCCTGTAACTAACAAAATGACTGAGTAATAAGGGAAAAACCCACTGGTCTACTTTCTAGAAAGCTGGAATATAATAATCCCTCTGTCAGTCTGACATTCACCTAACTCACAAAATTCTAAGTCATGGGGAAGTGAAGTTCTTTAGTCTAAACTAAAGAGAATCAAAAGCCTAGAGTTCATTGTCATAGGTCTGGATTCCTCTCCTGGTTCTATAATTTGGACCTGAAATGTCCTCTAAATATCCATGTTTTAAAGTCTTGGTCCCAAGAGTGTAAGTGTTAGGAAGCTATAGAACCCTTAAGAGGTGGGGCCCAACCCAGATGTTGTGGTTCCCAGGCAGTGGCATATGGATCTCTGTGAATTCTAGGCCTACATAGAGATTTCCAGAACAGCCACTTGAAAAATCTTCCTCCTCTATGACCTCTGCAACCCGGAAAATGACAATGCAGTAAAAATAGCCCAGTCATATCATCTAATAACTTGGTCTGATAGTATGCTCTAAATTCTCTTACAGTCTTATCCAAGAACACTTAAGTGGTCACACCCCCTTAGAGTCTAGAAACCATCTTTTATCTTCCTTCCACATTGCACAGAATCCAGTTCTGTTGCCAAGCATCTACACAGACCTTGAAGAATACAAACTAACACATGAATAAACTATAGGAAAAGCAAAAAGGTTGTTATTATTCTTGCTCGAAATAAAACTGCCCAATATTTCCATCTGGATTTTCTGAGTGCTTATTATATGAAGAGGTTTACATTTCAACAATAGAGAGTTAGAGCCCACTTGGCAACTTCCCAAACTCATGCCCAGTTTCAAGCAGGAAAAAGAAATATAATGAGAAGCCACAACATGATATTATTTCCCAATGGTTTTCTAATTCTACTCATAACACAGATATTTTTAAGACAATGGTTATATTTCTAGGTCAGAAGATCTCTTCAGTGATTCTGTTGTTCCCTGCATCTTCCAGTTCACCCATCTCCAGCATTCACTGCTATCTAGGCTTTTAAATTGAATTCTATATCAGCAGTGACATTCTAGAGGCTGGTTTTTATAGCCTCCCAAGTAGAAACTCCTATAACCTTCTATAGTAATCTATCCTTTTCAGCCAATTTGCCTCTTTTTTTCATATCTAAATCCTATATACTGTAGTTGGGGCACAGTTCCTCTCATATTGACCCTTACTATAAATAAAGAATGGTTGATTTCCATCCATTATGCTAAGTAATTTTTTAATGTAAGCGTATTAAATAAGCAGTGCCTATCCTCCTAAGTTGAATTATCATAGTTATTTTAATTTTTGCTCATGGTCCTCAATTTTTTTATTTTTATTTTATTTTTTTTTATTTTTTGGCTCTCTAAATATTTTGTATTGAGTCACAACTTTATTTCTTTAATATTTTTGGTTTTGTCCTATCACTATCCTATTTTCTACTTTCTCTTCTCCCTCATACCTCCCTCTTCCTTCCTTCCTTCCTTTCTTCCTCCCTTCCTTTCTTCCTTCCTTCCTTCCTCTCTTCCTTCCTTCCTTCCTTCCTTTCCTTATTTATTTTGAGACAGGGTCTTATGCAGCCCAAGTTGGATCTCACTCACTGGGTAGTAAAAGATACTTTGAAGTCTTGATCCCCTACCCCCTTCCCTGCCTCCACCTTCAGGAAGTTACAGCTATAAATGGGAAACGCCCACTTATAAAAGTCAAGACTCCTATTCCTGCCTCTCACTGTACCGCTTCCCATGTTCCCCTACAAAGCTATATTTCCAAGACACTGAATATCAGCCCTAAAATATTCATCGGTCTCAGATGAGAAGCAATGTTCTTAACCTGACTAATGTTCCAACCCTTTACTACAGTTCTTGTGTTGTAGTGACCCTCAACCATAAAATTATTTTTGATGCTACTTCACAACTGTAATTTGCTACTGTTATGAAACAAAATATAAATATAAAAAATGTGTTTTCCAATTGTCTTCCAACCTAACAAAATAGTCCTTTGACCTGCAAAAGAGTTGGGACCCACAGGTTGAGGATCACTAAAGAGTAGGCTAGAGAGCAAGGATCGACTCTTAGAAGTTATTGTCTGCCCTCAGTATTTGAATGTGTTATGATAATTCTGCTAATCTCTTTCAATTTGTCAATATTCATGAGTCATATTCTACTTTAATAACCAATCCTATCCTCTGTAGTCTACACCATGATAAAAACAAATCTCATGGGCATACCCTTTTCCTAAATTATTGATACTTCATTCAGAACATACTTCCTTCGAGTTGGTATGTATTTCATAACAATTATGGGTTTGATCTTTGGTCTGGCAGTCTTCTGTAAAGCTGTTTTTTTTTTAAATAGATTGATGATTGTCTCTTGTAGAATTTAATTTAAAACATGATAAGCCACAATAAAAATCCACCAAGTCTTCTAAAAACACCATACTTTTCATAGTCACAGCAGATTCGTCTGACAAGGTCATTTTCCTTAAGAATATGCAGTTTGTTGTTCACGTTTAAAACAAAACCGAATTGTAAATAAGGGCATACTCTAAACTGCACACTCATCCATCACTGTCTTGCCTTCTCTTGGGTATAATACAGTTACCAATTTTACATAAATGCCTCTATCTTTCCTACCTTTCCCTGTTAAATTACCTCCCAATCCATGGTCTTTGATTTTGTTGTTAATCACAAAAGTTTGGTCATTTCTATGTTCCTTTATAAATTCTACCATTTTATTTTTGTATTTTGACAATTATAAAGCATCATCTATCACATCAAAGTGGAAAAATCAGTAGCAGGTTTGATGGACTTCATTGGTCTATACAGTCAAAACAACTGAGACTAGTGGTCCTTTAGTGTAGCCTTTAAGGATTATATTACTTTTATCATAAATATGATTCCGTACTCAGTAACTTTCTTCTCTCTTATAGTTTGTTTGTTTCCTTTCATTGGAGGGTACATTTTTACCTCATAGACTTGAACTGATGACACTTCTGTAGAGATTGCAGGTGCACACCTCCATGAAGAGATTGTTCTCGATGTCCTTATGTTCTGACAGTACGCTTAATTATCAGTTTTGTCTTGAATTACTATCTCTAAGCTGTCTTAACAGATATTTTTTAAACCAGCATCCTAAGGTTACAATATCTGATTGTATGCTAAATTTACTTGCCTGGTAGAAAAGATGCTACCAAGGAACTCTATTTGGCAAACACATTATTATTAAAGGAATTCAGAGCTCCAGAGAAGAATCCTTAATCTCAGTCTCGGGTATGACTGAGGCCATGGGGTTAAATGGTGGGTGGCCTTTCTTCAACTCTTCCTTTAATTTTCTTTCAAGCAGTTCCCCCTCATTAATCCTATTCATGATCCCCCATATGTATCCTTTCCAATTTTTCTTATATGCCCATGCTTTACTTAGTCAAATAATGATTAAAAATCACCAATGACTCTTCATATCTCCTCTCCAGTCATCCTCAGTTCTCTTTATCTTCATTCTCTTACTCAGGATAGAAACTAAATAAACAGGGTTGTATTGCCTTCACCAAATGGTCATCAATGGGTATTTATTTCCATAGTATTATTATTTTCATTAGCTTTAACTTAAACCATCCTTTCTGCCATGCATACATGGAATTTTCTCTTTACAAGCCAGCTGTGTTCTAGATTCTATACAACATTCAAAGTGAATGTCATCTGTGAAGTTTCCTCTAACACAGTCATATATGAGGCATTCAATGTCAACTCAAGCTATAACCTGAGTGTCTCCAGGCTAGCTTTCATGTACCCCAGGGCACTACCAAATGGTCCAAGTATGAGAAGAGTATATTTTAACATCTATTTGTAGTGATTAAAAAAATAACAAATAAATTGATAGTTACTTATATCTAACATACGAATTAACATATAAATTTCCCTGAGCATATGTGTCAGACACTAATATTATAGAAAGGGGTCTTCTAAGTCTGAAGCCTACAGGGTATTGCTTCTTCTGTCTCTCATTCATTTCATCTTAGGGTGGCCTATAATATGAGATAAGTATCCAAATAGTCTTTATCTAGCCTTTTAAAATAAAAAAAAAATGCTCTCCTGTATGCTTTCCTGCAAAGAGTATACAAATTTAAAATAAGAACAATAATTTCCTTGCAATGTAAGGATTTGCAAGGAAAAGTGAATTGCGCATACATTTTCTTCATAATACAATGTTTAAAACAATACTCTTGATGCAAAATCCTCAGCATTCAGTCTGATCTGTTATAGAAGTCACATTACGATGACTGAAAAATGCCATTAATAGTGTACTTCACAGGGCAGGGAATGGTTTCGGTAGTCATCCAGTAAAATCAAACCACCTCAGATATATTGCCTATCTCATTTGTCCATGTGCTTGGTATTTCAATTTTAATATTTTAGTACAATGCACAAATATATGATTTATATAGAATATCATATATGATAAGCAGGTACACAAAATTAAGAAAGCCTAGTGATGAATCATGAGGCTGACTCCTCTCCCTGAACTCAGCTTGGTTTCTGTTTCCTCTGTGGAAGACGGACTTTCTTTCTTTAATCACAGCCAGGTGTGCCCATGCTTCACCGGCCCCTCCCTCTCTCTTAAACAATAATCTCCTGGAGTGAAGGGTTATATCTTATCTTATCCACGTACAGTTTTCCACCGTGCTAATTATATTTACCAAGCACACAGGTGACTTCAATAAACGTTTGGTAGAAGGATGAAGGAAGCTTGCAGGGTAAAGTGGGAGGAACGTGCTGTGGTTTAAAGTGTTGTTTCTCCCCACTCCTCGTTGGATCACCAAGAAAGAATACTGAAGATGCCACTCCCAATGGAGGATGGGTGAAATTGCAACGTGGGTGAGGCGAGGAAAAGTCAGAAGACCTCAGGTTCTTCTGAGGAGAATGTCAGCAAGAGGAGAGAAGAGACAGCATTTGACTTAGTAGCGGTGGTTTCTGTGTGAACAGCACCAGAGCCCAGAAATAATCCCCTTGCACAAAGACAAGCACCTAGCAACTGATCGGCAGCAGCAGTTTTTGTTTTTTTTTTTTCTGCCTGACTCTGCGCTATAGCCCAGGGCTTGGTCTGTTACCTGAAATGACCCGACACATCAGGAAGTACATTTGTACTGCTTTCTCTAAATGAGCAGTCCAGCCCTGTTCGCAGTATAATAGCTCTCTGAAGTAGCCACATTAAGAAGAGAACCATGAAGGCTCACCTTTGATGATGAAATTTTTTAATCATGGAAGTCGTTCAGGAGGCTAGCTCTGTAATTACCGAGAGATTCGTGTACCCTGCATTTAAAGAGACACAGTCAGGTAATAGTAGACAACCAGGCCTAGTGGCATCAATAAACTTGAAACAAATGAACAAACAAATATCCAAAGTGGAGGTCTTGTGTTTAAAGAAAGGGTTTGCTAAGGGTAAAAGTGAATCTGATAAGAAGACTGACACACACACTGCATCCAAAGATAGGCAGGGGACTGAGAGAGTAAACTCCTGAGAGGAAAGAAACTCCAACAGTGTCCAAGGCAAGAGGGAAAGAGCAGGAGATGTCACCACAGCATTGTACAAGAGCTATTTTGGGCTCAGATGCTTCATTGGATCCCAGAACACTGCTGTGTTTCAAATACTTTAGCCACTTTACTTCTGACAAGTCTTAGCTAAACACAGAGCTCATGAAGTCCAGACACCACAAGGACGAGAGCCAGATTCAGCCATGAAGGATGCTCCAACTTCTCTGCTAGGAGAAGACTGGACAATCAAAAGGGTTGGAGCGGCCAGTGGAGGGGCCTCATCCACGCTCTACTTGTCGGCACCCCAGTGTCTTGAAGCTGGCAGAGAAACAGGCTCCCAATTCACCGATATCACAAAGTCCTTGAAAAGGAAACAATTCCCTCCGCCCACCAAATCTACCTGAAATGGATCCAAGACAGTGACAGTGACAGTGTTAGGAAACTGAATGTCTGCATGACTGTTCAGTGGAAAAGGACATGAGGGAATATCACATAATTAGACAGTAAGAATACAGGTTTGTTTATTCTTCATTCAGTCCTACCCAGAAGCCTCAGTACCCTATGATAGTGAGGCTACAGGTCCTTGGGTGCCTTAAAACCTATAAAATGCTAGAGTCCTTTCTATGAAGGGTACATGGGCAAGGGAATTGGGAGGGCACATAAAACTCCGTAATAGTTACAAAAGAAATGTATTAAAAGGAACTGCATTAACAATACATTTTATTTATATTTTGAAAGTTATTTTTGTAATCTTATAGTTATATATTCATATTATATGAAATAAGAATATTACCATATACTCTCATACACAAGAATTGCCGTGCACACTTTATTCATGCTAGTGAAACTTGGAAGCATCTCGTATGTTCATCAGCATCAAGTATAGAGTGAGACATTTTTCAGAAAATGGAAACTATTGACACACAGAACAAATAAATCTCACAAAATGCTGAGCACAGGGGACTAACGCATATGAGTATCTATGGTATTATTCCGTCATATGAAGCTGAAGAATGCACAACCTGAATCTATAGAAAAATTTAAATTATAGCTGTACAGGTAGGCAGGAAAGAGTTGGTAAGGAGAATTTTCTGGGCCAATGGGAATGGTATCTAAGAGACATGAGTTCTAGAGTGTGTGTATGTACCAAAACCCAAAATTAAAAAGCTCAATATTCTTTTATTTTCTGTATAAAACATACCTTAAATACAGCATGGTGGTTAGAATAGGAATGACACCCTCCCCCCATAGATTCATGTGTTTGAATGCTTGGTTCATAGAAATTGGCTCTGCTAGTAGATGTGGCCTTGTTCCAGGAACTATGTCACTGAGAGTGGGCCTTGAAGTCTCAGAGATTAAAGTTTGCCTTGCGGCTCAGAGTATTCTGCCTAAAGATCAAGATGTAGACTTCTCAGCTACCTGTCCAGCACCACATCTGCCTGCACACCACCATGCTTATTGCCATGATGATAATGGACTATACCTTTGCAGCGTAAGCCAGCACCAACTAAATGTTGCCTTTACAAGAGTTGTTGTGATTGTAGTGTTTTGTCACAACAATAGGAACCCTAAGACACTAGGAAAAAATATGAAATCCAGTAAGCACATTTTTTGTCATCATGAAATTCTGAATCTAATTCCCTTGTGCTTTAAACTTAAGCAAATGAATATATAAAGAACAATGAAATTCAAATTTCTCACCGTTATAGATACAGACAGGGGATAGTTAGGCTGTATATTGTGTTGTCAGATTATAAGTTGAGGCAAAATAAAACATATGCACAACACCTAACAAGACGGCGACCTCTCAGGTCAGAAGGATCAGCAGAACAAAAACAATGGGAAGTCCTCAGTAGTGTAAAGCTTCCCCAAGCTGATCGGGCTTTCGCCTTTGTTCAGGATTTTCAGGGTTGTTTGTACAGACAGGTCTTTTCCTGCTCAAGGTAAGGCACTGACTCATTCTTGAATCATTGAGTTAATGGTGAACAAAATCTGATTAATACAACAGGGAAAACCACATACAGCTCAACTGCTTAAATGGGCTTTTGATAAGAAAGAAACAAGTATGCATTTTTATACACAGAATCAATAATCACAAAACCCTTAATAAACACATTTTTAGAAAGAATTAGCAAGATTCCAGATACTCCAGAGATAAAGATTAGAGGACAATGGCTTTACACTGTTTGATGAAGATATTGAAGAATATAGACAGAAATATGTGTAGCACATCGCCAGGTGGGTAATTTTGGTGCAGAAATGTAAATTTAAACAAAAAGGAGACAAGTAAAATTACTAAAAACAAAAATCATAGCAATTGAAAAGAAGACTTAATTCAGTCATCTTATCAACAGCTAGAGGGCTGGCAAGATGGCTTAGTAGATAAAGTTGCTGCCACCAAATACGGTGACCTGAATCCTATCCTCAGGACCCTTACATTAGAAGGAGAATACCAGCTCCCATAAGTTATCCTCTGATTGCCACAGGCAGACTATGAAATGTGCATGTAAGTACACACATGTGCACACACACATCCACATATATTACACATATATGCAAATGCACATACACACATGCACATGCCAATAACAAAGCAAATTAATAAATATGACATTAAGTAAACAAGATAGACTGGAAACGTCACTGAGAATGGTCAGTGAATCTGACAATAGAGTAATACAACCTCCAGGCAAGTCTCAAACTCAAAAGATCTGCCTTCTGCCCCCAAGTGCTGGGATTAAAGTCTTGTGCCACCACTGCGGCTTATCTTCATAATAATACCCTGATTACGCATTTCAGGGGATAGTTAAATGGTACATTAGAGATAGCATGTAAGATGCAACATATTCTTGTGTTGATGACTTAACTGTGATGATATAGGAGAATATTTGTGTTTCAGAAAATAAATTAAGAGTATATAATGCATTATGTGTATGACATATACAAAACATATACAGAGAGACTGAGCAAAGAGAGCAAAATGTAAGTATTGATAAATGTGGCAAAAAGAATTATTGAAGATCCTTATGCAATCCATAGCTGCTTCTTTCATGTTTGAAACTGTATAAAATTAATAATCATTCTCACAGGTCATCCTGAAAAGGGGGAGGGGATACTTTTAGAAGGCACAAGGTGTTTAGTAGATGGTTACAGAGTGAGCAGAGAAATGAAGAAGTCAGGAAAGTAGAGTGATGTGTGGTGGCCAAGGAAACACTTTAACTCTGTACAGATTGCAGAATGTTGTTAACCTAGAATCTAAGACTTTAACACAAGAGAATGTTGGCAGTACCACAGTCCCCCCCCCCTCTTTTATAAATAATGAAATTGCTGTAAGATGCAAAACCCAAGCTTCTGTGAGGAATATCTGAGCCTTCTGATGTTCATCTTGAGTCCACATACAGTTTTCATCCATTCAGCCATTCATTCACCATTATGCCTCTGATCCTGTCTGGGCACCCATCCCAATCTATCCTCCCAAAGCTAAGGGTCTGTTTGGTGTACTGGTTTTTCTCTTGATGGGCCTGCCTGAGCTCCAGGAAAGGCAACACTAGCTGCTGAGGGCAGCATAGCTCTATGCAACTCCCTCTGAGCTTACCTCTTCCAAGGAGAGACTCGTCTTAATTACTGTCCCTCCTATATTTTATTGACCAGCTGTTGAGATTTATTGAATATTCAACGTGTTCTTATCACATCCCTATCATATTGATAATATGACTCATTACTTCCAATATAGTTATTTCCCGAGCAAGCAGTCTTGAACTAGATGTGGGTGTGGTCTGTACATGGTGAGGGGTGAGAAATATAGACCTTCCATTTGCAGCAACTCAGACTCTAAGTACCATGTGACTGGTGACTCTTCCAGTAGATGGGACACCCTAGGAAAAAAAATCTTGGCTTCCAGCTCCGTGTTGCCCATAAGTCTCATTATTCTTCTATCTCCCACATATAGCAAGATCTTCCTTCTCTGAACAACATTTTAATAGCATCGATCCTCCTTGAGACTGACAGTCTTTTCCTCCTGTTTGAGAATGAGCATTTGGCCATAGCTGCAATTGTCATTTTGGTTCCTCATCCCCGTGTCAGCAATCTTCTGCTTGTGTGCTACATAATAGTTTTTATCTACTTCCTAAAGAAGAATTAACTTTGCAGTGACCCTGTGAACAAAAATTCCTGAAAAGCTGTGTCTAGCTGTGAACAAACTCCTGGAGGAAGCTTGTATCTGTAGAGACTATGGATTGACCAATGAGATTTCCCCTACTATGGGGAGAATGGAAATTTGTAGATTCAGGACCTAATTACTTTATCTTGGACTGTTGTTAGCCCTTCTGGAACATCTATTCCTTGACCCACTCTGTACCTGATCTAATACCTCATATTGATAAAATATCGTAGGAGCTACTAATTTAGCAGAACCCTAATTGCTACTAATCCAAGAACTAAGAATGTTATCAGAGCCAATAAAAATCTTCTCCCATATCCATGTATCTAGCTCTCTTGTGAATCCACCAATGTATTTTAAACTTGCCTTGATTTATAGATTTCTTTGTTTTGTAATATATATATATATATATTTCTCACTTTTGAAACTGCTTTTATTTTGGAACATGGAATTCAGAGTAATAAATTAAAACTGTGTTTTAAGACCATGGTAAGTCATAATGGCTCCAGAATATACTTTTTCTCTTTAAGATGAGAACTGTGTTTTTTATGTTAACCAACCCAGACACCATGAGAATGAAAATAGGGAGAGGGGCATTCTCTATTGAAAACCACTGTACCCCTCCAGTTCCTCTCTACTCTAGCCTCCCACATCACCAGTGGCATGCTTCTCTGCTTGCTTTCCATGTTTCTTCCACCAATCAGTTCCTATTGAGGACACTATCGGAGCCACTAACACTTAAATCTGGAAGAGAAAGAATGATCTGCTTGGAAGAATATGAACAGACAGCGAGATGGAAGAGCTGAGCATGAGGTAAAAGAGGAGTAGGGGTGTATGAAGATGAGAAGGCAGGCGCTCCTGACCACTGAAGACACAATGCAGAGCGAAGCACCAATCTTGGCCTCTGTATCTCTTTCTATCTGTAATGTGTTTTTAGCTCTGTCATTAATATAGCGGCTGCCAGTAGCATTTGCTAATAGACCCTTGACATACATGTGTAGAAGGATTCTCCCATTCTCCCAAAACTCTTAGCACAAACCACCTAGTTTTATATTCTCCTGATCACAGTTCTCTCTTTCCTATTATCCAATACACTATGATATATGGAGGACTTTGTTATCAGACAAACTTAATTTTGAATCCTATCCTTTCCTTACTATTTTAGCAGCTTGGGAAACGGTGCTTAATCTGTTCAAGGTCTAGTTTCTTTTTCTGTAAAATAAGATTAGTGAGATAATACAAAATTCAGTTACAATTACTGTAGTGACAGATATGTTAGGTATTATCACACCTCTTCTTACTTTCCTTTTTAATAAATCAGAGCATAACGCTGTGTGTGTTTCCAAGTGAAGTGGGTATGAGAATAAATAAGTGACACTGTACAATGGCTAGCCTGTGGCACTGTACAATGGCTAGCCTGTGCCTGTGACACTGTACAATGGCTAACCTGTGACACTGTACAATGGCTAGCCTGTGACACTATACAATGGCTAACCTGTGACACTGTACAATGGCTAACCTGTGACACTGTACAATGGCTAGCCTTGCCTCGCCTACACTTTACCTGGCTGCTTGTGCTCACAGAGGCTCTGCACTTTGGAAAGGTTGCTTCTGTCCCAGTGCTTTCATTGTCATGCACCCTATCCCAAAATTCCAGGAGCAAATTCTCTTCTGTTAGTCTCCTGCAGTTAGAGTAATGACAGCAGCATACATTCTGGGGTTTCCTCAGGGCCTCAAACTACTTTGGAAGGCTAGACTTACTCAGAGATCTGCGAAGAGTTAATGAGAAAAAAGAGGTCTTATAATCACCCCAGCTTTGATGTGCTCCCAGCCATCAAAGTCTGGAGGACAAAGTACGCCATCAGACTTCCTCAAGTCCACGTTAATGCTGCTGTTTCTTTTCTCTCTTGACTTTAGACAGAAGTTTCTTTGTCTCTCTGGGTCTTCATGTTCTCATGCACAAAACAGAGCATCAATAAGCCTATCATAAGTTTTACTAAGAGGATTAAATCAATCAGTACAGTGAGAGCATATAACCCCCACCCAGCACTATCAGGACCAGTGAACATCCACTCTTCCTATCACGTCTGGCCAGGCATGGTGAAGTGCCTGGCGAAGTCATACTCTGCCTAAAGAAACTTCAAGTCCGTCTCAACACTGCCCATAATAAAGCTACTGCTTTGTAGCTCAATACATTGAAATATCACTAAGACTGTACACACCCTTGTCTTTACTGGACAGTATCATTGCTCCTGCTTGATCTCTTTATATAATACCAACGCATTCTTAGAAAACAGAACTCAGTGGATGTGGCACGAGTATCAGTGGTAGCAAAGACTTGTACAGAATAATCCATGCCTGAATGAACACTCCCAGGAAGAATACAAATATTCTAAGTGAAGCCAGCCTCTGGGGGCTGACTTGGTCACCTTCCTTTGAAATTGTTCATTTAGATCAGAATATAGGTTAACAGCTGTGTGGAGCCCATGCCCAGCATGGCTACAGGCAGTGCTGAGTGGCTGACAGTGGCTGTTCCCACCACAGTCCTCTTGGTTCATATGACAGGATAGTCGACTTCCGTCTTAGTGTGTGGCTCTTTCTGGACAAATTGCTGTTGCATCAATACTTGCAAACTCTGGATTATCTTGGGACAACCTTTCTGTCCCTGACAGAGCTTCTCTGTAGTTGTTCAGAGAACAACAGATGCAAAAGCATTAGGAGGGAGACTCTTGACAGACATGTGAAAGGCAAGGTCAAGTTTTCAGAAAGGTTAGCTTTGAATTTTCAGTGCTGTACTTTCCACAAAAATAAGATTTTCTTTCTTTCAATGGTAAATTATAATATATTAATCTTTAACATGGTTTGGTTTGGAAGGACTTATATATCCAGTGTATATGCTTATAAGTACGTGAATATTAATGCAATATGTATGTATACATTTCCCATATTTATGTTTACACATGCAAATATATACTCATATATTTACATAGAAATGGGTTGCTTTATGCTATAGTCCATTTATAATAAACTAGAGAATTTTTAAAAAAACAGAAATCTATTTCTCAGGATTATGGGAGAATGGGAAGTTCAATATTAAGGTTCTAACACGTAGTCAGGGCCTTCCTGCTGCATCACCACTTAATTGGCAACATGGAGTTGGGAAAGGATTCATCTTCTTACATAGCCAATATAATCCCATCATGAGGTACTTCATAAGATTGTTTTATCTAACAAATTATTTTCCTAAGGATTCACCTCCAAATACCATCATCATATGAATCTGAGGATCACATTTCCAACACATTTCCAAATTTTAAGGGACACATTCATATTATAGTATAGTAATACTTTATATATATATATTATATATATAGCATAAAAGGGACTGTAGCAACCCATTTCTATGTAAATGTATGTGTATATATGTATATTTTAGTACGTGTAAACATAAATATAGGAAAATATGTGCATACATATTACATATATTTACATATTTATAAATACATAAAATGGCTATTATAGGTCCCCCAAAGCATTATAAAGCATTTTAAGTATTCTATATCAGTATGTTTGCATTTATTATGCACATTTCAACAAATTCTCATGTATGTATTCTACCTCAGAGTGGGAGAACTGGATAGTTGTCTGGGTTTCAGTTGACCTTTGATCTGTTGGACTTATCTGAGAGTTTGTTTCATAGACATATGAACTGACAGAGCAAACAGAACCAAGACACAGAGATGGAGTTCATATTTCAGACACAGCACATAGAGTAGGAACTGTGAAGCTAAGGTCATAGCCATTCCTCCACAGTTCCATCATGGTGGCTCATCTATCATTGCTAATTTTTGAAATGGAATGAAGAACAGAATCGCTCACAACCTGGTGATGCTGGAAGTAAAATTGACCCAAATACCTTGTAATAAAAAAAATAGACTAATTAGCAGGAACATGTAAAGGGGGAAATTCTAAGTCACTCAGTAAATAAGCCCCAACAACCATGGATGAATGTAGGAAATGAGGAACAGAAGATCAAAAATCCTAGAGAAAAATGGAACCTTTGTTGTGAAAAAAAGTAGGAGGACATGAAATGAAAAGTTCCCTCATCTTTTATTTTATTCCTGTGAACACAAAACTCCTTGTTTATGTGTATCAACTACAATAAAGAAAAGGTAAATGACAAAAAGTAGACACTAGAGCCATGTGCACAAAGCAAGTCTCTGTACCTACCGCTGACTGAGGGCACCTTCTAGTTCATTCGGTTCATATCGCACTAAAAGGAAATACTATAAAAGCTTTAATGAAGCAATAAAACTGATCTTGAAACCTTATGCATATGCTTCGTTCTGCTCCCCAACTTGCTCACAACTAATGTCTATAAAATAAACGCAACTCCCATAACTGATCTGTGGTTGCTTATTAAACATTTACCTCAGTGGCCACATATAAAACAGCCCAATATAAAAGGAACTTTCAATTTCACAATTCATCCAGTCCATATACAGCAACTACAAAGTGCTTAGTTGCCTGGGAGCCAAAGGAGATGGGGTGCCTGGGTCTTTAAAATTAAATGTGGCTTCCTCTAAAAATGCTTGCACAGAATGAATCGTTTGCAGGCATTCTTGTCTCCATGTCCTCTGAATGTAGCAAGGCTGCCTTTGAGCACTGTTTTTGCTCTCGTCTCCAATTCTGTAAGCCAAACTCCCCTCTGACACAGTGTTTCTCAGATAGCTCCTCACTTCAAAATCACCTTATCCCATGTCCTTCACATTCCTCCTTGTTTAACCAAATTGCAGTGACATAAATATATCTTCTCAAATATGTTATTAATTATCTCAGAATATCAGGCATGTATACCATGCATTTTGAGTGTATTCACCCTACTTCTCTCTCTTACTCTCCCAGATCAACCTTTTTCCAACTCCTCTTCCAAGTTCATAACTTTTAAAAAATATCCTGCTAATTCCAATGTACCCTGCACATTTACACATGTTGTTGGGTCATAAACAAGAACATTGTCCACCCACCAAGGATATACAGTGAAAGAAAACTGATTTATCTTTCCCTAGAAGTCATCATCTGTCAATAGCTACTCAGCTAGGGGTAAGGGTTCATGAGCCCGTCCCCCCTTATGTTGGAATGTTGCTGACTTGACATCCTCAAGTTTATATGAACTCTTGAGGGTGCATCCTGTCACGTCCAGAAGGTACTGTTTTGCCCCAGTCCATCCAGACCTTATCTCTGTGATACAGATGTATGATTTGTGGTTAGAGACTCTACCACTCATGAAGTTTGACCGCTCATGAGTTTCTGCAAATCCTTACAGTGTCTACTTAACAAAACAATAGGAATAGGTAATCCCAAGGGCCTAAAAGTTCCCTAGCCATCAGTTCTTCACTAGATTTATTTTTTATTGATTATTTCATTTATTTATATTTTGAATGGTATACCCTTTCCCAGTTTCCCTTCCAGAAACCCCCTATCCCATCTTGCTCCTCCTGCTTCTAGAAGGGTGCTTTCCCACCCATCCATTCACTTCCGCCTCCCCACCCTGGCACTCCCCTACAGTGGGGCATCGAGCCTTCACTGGAACAAGGGCTTCTTCTCCCACTGATGTCCAACAAGGCCATCCTCTGCTACATATGCAGCTGGAGCCATACGTCTCTCCATGTTTACTCTTTGGTTTGTGGTTTAGTCCCTGGGAGCTCTGGTGGGTGTGGTTGATTGATATTGTTGTTCTTCCAATGGGGTTGCAAACACCTTCAACTCCTTCAGTCCTTTCCCTAATGGCTGTCTGCAAGCATCCCTGTCTATATTGGTCAGGCTCTGGAAGAACCTCTCAGGAGACAGCTATATCAGGCTCCTGTCAGCAATAGTGTCTGGGTTTCGTGTCATATATATATGAGATAGATTCTCCAGGTGGGGCAGTCTCTGGATAGCTTTTCCTTCAGTCTCTGTTCCACTCTTTTTCCTTGTATTTCCTTTAGACAGAAACAATTCTGTGTTAATATTTTTGAGATTCGTGGGTGGCCGCATCCCTCAACCAGGGGTTGTGCCTAACCTTTGGATATAGTCTCTACAGGTTCTCTCTCCCCTTTAGTGAATATTTCAGCTAATGTTATCCTGTCTAGATCCTGGGAGCCTTTTGCTTCCCTGTCATCTGGGACTTTCTGGCGTCTACTTCCCCATCCCTATTGCTACACACCTCTAGTCAATTACCCTCTGTACATTTCCCCCACCCCTCCCTTACCTGATCCTGCCCCTCTTTTTCTCCTCCCCTTTTTCCTTCTCCCAAGACCCCTCCCACCCTCTATCTCCTGTGATTATTTTGTTCTCCCTTTTAAGTAGGACTGAAGCATCCGTGATTTGTTCTGCTTCCTTCTTGAGCTTCTTATGGTCTGTGAGTTTTATCGTGGGTATTCTGAGCTTTTTGCCTAATATCCACTTATCAGTGAATACATACCATATGTGCTCTTTTGTGACTGGCTTAACTCATTTAGAATGATATTTTCTAGTTCCATCCATTTGCCTAAGAATTTCATGAAGTCATTGTTTTTAATAGCTGAGTAGTACTCCATTGTGTAAATGTATGGCATTTTCTGTATCCATTCCTCTGTTGAGGGACTTCTGGCTTATTTCAAACTTGTGGCTATTATAAATAAGTCTGCTATGAGCATAGTGAAGCATGTGCCCTTTGCTATATGTTGCAGCATCTTTTGAGAATATTCCCAGGAGTAATATAGCTTCACTAGATTTTTAATGCCAGGCATTCATTTCTCCTGTGAAGAAGGCCTTGAAACCTAGTGAGTAGCACTTGGTCACCTCCATAACTTCTGTGCCACTGTTACATTCATGAGTTTATCTTGACAGGCCCATCATCGCTGCAGCTTCTAGGCAAGGTCAGTTAATGTTATTCTTCCCTAGCAGATTTCATAGAAATATTCAGAATCAGCCTTTGAGGAGGAGCTTTCTCATTATTAACACTTGATTTCTCCATGTCTTAGATAAAACTGCATGGAATCTTCAGCAATAGGTTCTTACCAACAAATTCTGCCATTCAAGCACAATGGCAATAACATGTTATTTTCTCAATCTCCAGGACACTCCTAATGAACTTCTGACCATCAACTTGAAGAGAAATATTCTGCACCAGACTCTGGGCCACAAGGACACAAACACAGAAGAGTGGTGAAAAAATTGGCTATTTGACTCAAGAAAGTTATGAGAAATAAGCTAATAGGATCCTTGATGATGGATGAGTAACTAGAAGGATAGATAGGTGTATAGATGATGGAAGAAAGGAAGATAGATAGATAGATAGATAGATAGATAGATAGATAGATAGATAGATAGATAGATAGATAGATAGACAGATAGACAGATAGACAGATAGACAGATGATGGTAGATGCCTTAGCCTACCATTTGATTTTCACATAAGAAAATTATATTACTGGATGTTTTACATATGAATATTGCTCAACATTTTTCTGTCACTAGCACTTGTCTTGGGCATCACATTCCAAGGATGTTCCCCCTCACATAGCTCTCCTGTCTCTGTGTTCCTATTGAATTAAAGTTATGGAAGCATCTCATTCTTTTTTCTTTTTTTTTTCTAGATTTTTTTTCCTGTTCCAGACTTCTCCCTATTTTATTTTTATTTATGCAAGTAAGATGTCATAATGTGGATACTCAAAACGAAAACTGATAATTAGATGGGAAATATGGTTGTACTAGAATTCATGACTGTTTTTTCCATTAAGGTTAAGGTTCCCCAGATAAAGCACAAAAGGGATCTTCTTTTCTAAGGCCATTTTGCCAATTTATCCTGGGCTATATTCTATGTATACTTTAAACACTTTGTGATTATCATTGTCATGTCCTGTGATATAATTGACAAATATTATTTCCACCAGACATGTAAAACATTATTTGGAAATGTAATAGCACTTTAGGTGTAAATGTCAGCTAATGATTTAGGGGAAACTTCTGTCCCCCTCCCCATTTTATAAAAACAGTCTATTACCAAATCAAATTTACAAACAAATGCCATTGAACTGACCACACTTTTATCATGGGAATTAATGACAATCTCTTCTATTTGAGAAACTGTTTCTTCCCACTACTTGGCAATTGTAGTTGCTGCTACCTTCAATGAAAGACTTTTAAAGTAAGAAAGCAAGTAAATGTACACCCATGAATTAACTTTTAAAATACTTTGTTGGAGAAGCTAATGAATATAATAAATAGAATAAAGATGGGAAACCCAAGATTTTCTTTCTGATGTTTTCTCCTAAAGTGTTTCTCGTTCTTTTTCATACTCCCTGGAGTCATATAGCTCTCCTCTCTGTGTGTTCCATTTGCAGAAATGTTTCCTTCTTTTCTGACTCTACACTTCATTTCAGATAAAAGAGCTGTGGACAAACCTACTGGCCTTGACTTTCTAAATGGGCTGTGTCTCAGTAATTATAGCCAAGTTCAGCATAAGACTAATGATCTGATAATGGCAGGCATTTTGATTCTAGATTAACCTAAATGTCTTCCTATGAGGCTAATGGTGCTATAGTCTTGGTTTTAAGTGTATCTAAAGGTCCTGGTGTTAAGGGCTTGCTTTCTAGTTTGATGTCATTGGGTGACAGAAGAACATTTAGAAAATATAATCAAGTGAGAGGACTCTATGCCTTTGGAAACAGGATAGGAAATGGGATTATGGGGCCTTTCTTCTTTTGTTGTTTTGCATCGTAGCCATGAGCTGAGCAGTTCCTTTCTATCATGATGAGCTACATGGTCAGTGAATCCAAACAATGGAGACAATCAATCATGGACTATCCCCTTGCAACTGTAAGCCAAAATAAGTGGTTCTTGTTTAGGTTGATTGATGAATTTGCCTTAATTCGATAATAAGAAAATGTAAAGGGAATTTTGTAGGATGTGGATGGTCTGTAAGTGAATGTCTTACTTCACTGATATATTTGCTTTATTCTGTTATCTTTTGACTGATCACCAACACTAATCAGTGTTTGGTTTTCCAAATTTCTCTGTTTTTCCAGTCATATTTGTGCCACTTAAAGAAAGAAAGCATATGGAAATAAGAAATCTCAGTAACCTGCTCTACACGGTCTTTCATTACTCATTACATTTAGAAGAATAAAATTTCAGATTTGTTTTGTTAGCAACAATTGACTCAGCTTCTTTACTGTACAAGAAAGTAAAGAGTCAGCCTTCAGAGTGGGAGAAATCCTTGATGGTCATTCTTTTGACAGAAGATTAAATACCAAATGAGCCAGTAGCCCAAAAAATAAATCAGCAACTGAACTGCAGTTTTCAAAAGAAGTAGTATGAATAACCAATAATACATAAAATACATGAACATGAATACCCGTTCAACCTTGTTAGTCATCAGGGAAACAAATCAAAACACATGAATGGGTCAGTGACAAGGATCAGCAAGTAAAGATATCTGCTGGCAAGCTTGATTTTGTAGTTAGATTCCTGGGACCCACTTGATGAATAGGAAGAACAGACGTCCTGTAAACTGTCCTATGACGTCCTGTGGCATGTGTGCACTCCTCACAATCAATCAGTCAATCAGTCAATCAATCAGTCAATCAATCAATCAATCAATCAATCAATATGAGCTGTTCATGGCAGCACATGCCTAAAATTCCAAGACTCAGGAAGCTGAGACAGGGGACTTACTGTGAATTGTAAGTCAGCTTGTGCTGGATGATGACTTTGACTTTCAGGGTGACTGGGCTACAGAGCAAGACAATTTCTAACACACACTACACTCACACACAAAACTGTGAGATAGCATGTTTCAAATTCTTTTAGTTAGGCATGCCCTTCTTCTACAGCAGTGATCCACTATGTCTACCTACCTCTTTCTGATCAGAAAAGGAAGAAAGGAAGGACTGAAGGAGGATGGAAGGAAAGAAAGAAAGAAAGAAACAAGCAAACAAAACAAAGAAATCTTGATATCACAAAAACAAGCCTGGTACAGAAAGATTAAGTATCACGTATTTTATTTAATATGTGAACTCAAAGAAAAGAAAAATGAACAATGGATAGAAGAAAGCACATGAAAATAAAGAGAATATTAGGGAAGGGAAAGGAATGAAGCAGAGAAGGAGTAAGAGGAGCTAATAGAAAATACATATCATCAAAATATATTTAGAATAGGTATGAAAATATTGCAAAGACATTAATTTTTCCAATGACTATTGCCAATATAATATAAATTATATTTACTGTATGTCCTCTACAGAGTTTTAGTGTAGAAGCAAGAGATGTTTCAATGGAAACACTGGTGGATTTCTATGGAGCCACTCCATCACTGTAGGTAATAATCCCTACATACCAATTATGACTGATGTTTTGAATATTCCATGATGGCTTTCCATTTGGAAATTTTCTAAACTTATCCAATAACTTTATCTTTAAGTTTTAAAAAATATTTCTTTATGTTCACATAGGTTATTATGAAATCAGTGTCAAATTCATGTTTTTATTAACTTAAAAATCCATTTTTCATTATTTATTATCCACTCTTTGGTAGAAAAAGTTTAGCACTTAAATCAACTAGGCAAGATCAAAAGTGAGACTTTTCTTAAAAAAACATAAAACTCACGGGTACTTTGAAAGATATTGAAACATGGGAAGAACTACAAAATAAAACAAAAGCAAGAAAAAAGTAAAATATAAGAACAAAAGAGCCAGAGAGGAGGCCAGCAATGAGGCATTAATTCTTACCAGAAAGACATAGGTAGGAGTAGCCTGTCACTGCTGAGGAAGAATTTGAAACCTAGTGTCCTGTGCATGTGACTTTACAGATGAGAAGGGAGAGCTGTAAGATCACCAGGGTCCTTTGTCTTCCATTTCCTTCTTCTGGTGTAGGGACCCAGGAACCCCTTGACTCTCCTTTTTATATTTTAATTCTGTTCCACAAGTCTTAAATCCACTTTGATTCTATCTGTAGTTTCCTGTTGCAGAGTGAAATGTATTTTCCATCTTCCTACAATTAATCTATATTTAAATGCTTTATGAAGAAACCACAAAAGAATATATTCAGTGAGATTAATAGTATCTCTCTTACAAAGATCAGATGTTTTTTCCTCACTTCTTTTTTTAAACAAATGACATTATTTAATATATGAGGAAGAATTGTACCACTCCTAGTTTAAAAGCCTATAATTAAAATCCAGAAAGGTGAGTAAACGGCTGCTGCTCTTCTCAGAATATATATCTCACCAACTACATATGGCAGAGTGTTAGTGTGGCCCCTTGACCTGCCACAGTCATTGTTATCTGTTTATGGTGTATTCCATAGGTATACTGATACCCTGATCCTTACCCAACACATTCAGGGTCCTTCTGTGATATGCACACAAACACATAGAGACATATAGATACATGCAGAGAGAGAGACACACACACATACACACACACATGCACACACAGACACACATATATACACAGACACACAGACACACATGCATGCACACTCATGTGTGCACACACATGTGCACACACATGCACACATGCATGTGTACACAGATGCACACACAGACACACACACACACACACACACACACACACACAGACTTTTAGTGCCCTGCTCATCATGACCTGTTTCATTAAGATTCTCATTTTGATCATTACATAACAATCAAACAATTAGACTCCTCTCTATGACATTAAGGCAAAGCACTGGTTCACATTGAGATCAAAGGAATAAACTTGCAAACATAAATGTACTTATTAATAAGTGGAACCAGTTTCCCCATGGCAACCCCTCCCCCAAGACAAAACCAAACACATAACCCATGCATTTAATTTTCAAAGAATAGCTCTCACCTCTATCAAAGGGTGACATGCAATATATATTAAGATTTATAACTAATAATTATGAATCATTAATTCTTATGAATCATTAATTCCAAGACCTCCATCTTTAAATAAAATCAGTATGATTTTATTATAAATCTGCTTATAATTATACTCACTGGTCCCTTCTAACCTATGCTCCCCAATACAAGAAATTTTGTTTTATCAGACATTGTGAGGGAAAGGCAATGTACTTCCTCAAAGTCACATTTTAAGAAAGTGTTAAACTCTACTTAGCATCCATTCCAATTTGTCTTAATTTAAAGCTGTTAAGTTTAGCCAGTACATAATACACTTAGTAAAGAATTAGCTAACTTTAATGAGTAGCTACTTTGCCTTACACAGGAGCTAAGTACTTAATAATTTCATTCTCTTATTTGAACTTCTGCAACCTCATAAGGAAGATATCAAGAGATTTTCCTCATTTTACAGATGAAATAAAGAAGTAACTTGACATTGACGGTACAATCTTGCCTATAGTTATAAGTAAAACTTACCCTATGCATAGGCCTTCCAGGAGTCCTCTACTGAGGTCAAGGGCAATGTTTAAAATGCTCTGCGGTATTTGCATTCTCTCCTAATTTCAGCATGAATCCTTGAACTGAGACTCCATGTCTTCAGTAATGGCAGCCAAAGAATGAATAATTCCAAGTAAAGCAATAGTCTGCCATAGGTCAGACACTGGGGAAAACAAACTAGCAAAGGACTAGTGAGGTGGCATCATTATACAGAAAAGAACCATGGGAGCCAAAGGAATAGGAACTAGATTCTAAAGAGCTCTGAAAAGCAAATTTTCCCTTGCAGTTGTTCCAAGAGCAAGAATTACTTTCACAATTCCACACTCCCCAGTATCCATGAAGGACCACTCCAGAAATGTTTGAATTTCCAGGTTCAAGTGGGCAACAAAGAGGCTGCTAACAGTCCTACCTCTAGTCGTTGACAGCAAAACTCACAAAGCTAGATGGTTCGCCTGAAGATACAGAGATTGTTGGAGACATGAGCTAGTCACAGCACTGTCTACACAGGTCTGAACTTCCCGCTTATTTACACGTGTCTGGGAAAGAATATATAAGCCCTGGGGAAAGCAGGTGCAGTTTGGGATGTATTGTCAAGACAGAAAGGGACATCAAAAACATGGTCCTGCTACAGGGAAGGGGAAGGCAGAGAAGGAAAAAGGGAAAAGCGAGCACAAACAAGGAAGAGAAAGGAAGTCTGGTTTTAACTGCCGAAATTGTACTTCCTATGTTGGATGCATTTTCAACCCTTTCAGCAGCCTGAACATCTGTAAGCCCTTCAGCACTGCTGGCTCTCTGAGTATGGCCTTCTATGAAAATAAAATCTCAGAGTTATCTTATAAGCAGACTTAAATTTTCACAGTGAAGAAAAACGAGATTGCTAACCCAGTTCTTTTCACCTCCAATAGAATCGTCTTTTTTTTTCTTCTTTCTTGCCAAATGCATCTGTAACAGTTGTGCCTTGTAGAAGTCAACACTTGGAGCTGGGGTTCACATTTTCTCATTTAAGATCTCAAAATTATGGGAATGTTATATAATTTATGTAATAGTGGAAAAATATACTTTGTACCTGCTTTGAGAAATTCTATTCCATGTGCACATTAATCATGTTTGGGTGATTTATTTCTGTATTTGTGCTGGCCTATTTTATTAGTTCATTGGTTTGGCCAAGTTAACTGAAATCTGCTTTCTATATCATCTGTCTGAATCAGTGGGTGGGGTCTGTGCTAGCTTATAGAAAGTCTGTCCCTCAGCCTTGTTCCCTAATCTCAGCTACTTCCAGAGATGTCCTTCCATACACTCCTCCAGCCACAGCCTTAACAAATTTCTCTTTATATAGATCTGTTCTGCTTTGTTTTCTGACTCCTTCAGAATCCTCAAGATTGTGTCAAAGCAGCATCTCACACTGACTCTGCAGCTCTAGACTAGAGTAGCATCTCACACTGACATCATGGCGCTGGACCAGATCAGCATCTCAAATTGACTGTGTGGCTCAGGACCTAGCCAATACCCATTTTGTCACTCAATGTTCAATACTGTCCTCAAACATTTTATGAAGATGTTATGTGCCATGACCACTATACCTCCCATAAGCACTGTTCAGGCTCCAGAGTAACCTATCTTTGGCTACTGCCACATAAATGTTCCTTTGGCATTATCTAATTGAGTTGCAATCCTTTAATCTGCAAAGCAAATGTCCTCTCTCATATTGTTTCTCAATCTTTTGCATTCAGAAAATTTCCTCCATTCCTTAGCCCCCAAATCCCATCTCAAGTATAGCAAAATGCTCAAGGACATATTGATTTGATTTTGCATTTCACACTTACTACCCTTGCCCGCCTGAGAGTAGATTCCACCTTTAGAACAGACTGAATTCTTAATGGCAAATAAGAGCATCTCAACAGGAATACCAAATGATGCTACCTGGATTTACTCCAACATCCAAGGAGCAGGAATACTAAAGAATGTTGCCCGGATTTACTCCAACAATCGTGATGCAGAAATACTAAAGCATGCTACCCAGATTTACTCCAGCATCCATTATGCAGGAATACTAAAAGATGCTACCCAGATTTACTGTAACATTCATAGAGCAGAGGAAAAATGCTGGTCTTACTCCAACATGCAAGGAGCAGTAATGCTAAAGGATGCTACCAAATTTATCCCAATATCCATGTCAACAGGAATACTAAATGATGCTGGATTTACTCCAACATTCATGGAGTGCTTCTGAGACAGAAATTTAGGGTGTTTTCTTCCACTTCCAATGTCCAAATATCCACCACCTTCTGTTAATTCTGCCCATAAGCAAGTTACTGCAGAAGATTTCCACTTCTCGACCGTGTGTTTTTCTACAATGTTTTGTTTTTATAGCAAATGTTTGGCTAAACCTGTTGAGTAGCATTCATTTGTAACTAGTACCTGGGTGCTTTGTTCATTTACATAAATAATAAAAATAGACCTAGCTTTAACTATGTTAGAAAAACTTTATACAATTCATAAGTCACTGGCCAAGTACTTTAAATAGTCCAGGGCATTTTGAGAAATGCAGATGAAAAGTAAGACATAAATCTAGATATTCAGTCTGTGTAAAAATAAAGGTTGAGCTTTAAGCTGAATATTTCATACTGTCTCCACATATTAGAACAATAGACAATAATGGATTTGGAGGGGTGAAGTTCCAACAGCACGCTGCAAAAAGTACTTCCTTATTCTCATACTCTTTTATGCCCTGTGCACTTGGCAAATAACTAGAGACAAGAACTTTTGCTTGGAAGCTTGCAAAGACCTAGTTCTGTAGAATGGGAGGGGTTCTGGATTTCAGGACAAGATTGTAGACATTGCAGTCAGTCCCAGGCTAAATTTCTGGCACTTCTGAGACTCTAGGATTCTGAGAGTCTGGGAGTCTGAATCCAAAACAAAATTTTAGGCCCACTGCTACCTCATTTTTTTCATCTGCTAATTGAGAACAACACCATGCCCATTTCACTGGGTTTTGTAAGTATGGAGTCAGATGTTGAATGTAAACTATGTGCTATCAGGCTTAAAGAAATGAATGATTAATTAATGCAATCATGACTAGTAAACTAATAAATTAGTGTAGCTATTCTCAATCCCATGTACATTAAAATCTCATTGAAACTCTAAGTGGCATGAAAGAACTCTGGAAATTGATGGAGAAACAAGTTGTTTCGCCAAAATAGAAAACAACACTGCTTTGCATTTCTCTAATGGCTAAGAATGTTAAACAGATTTACATGTGTCTAGTGGCCATTTGTATTTTTCTTTTGAAAACTGTCTGCTCATTTCAGTAGCCTATTTGCTGGCCAGGATGTTTGTGCACCAATGAAGAGGGAGGAGGAGGAGGGAGGGAGGGAGGGAAAAAAGGAGGGAGGAAGAAAAGAAGGAAGGAGGAGAGTAGACATAAGGAAGTGACCAAAAGAAAATCGTTACCTACAGTTGATGGGGATTTGAACACATGAAGCCACTGTGGAAATTAGTTTAACATTTTCTATTTAAAGAAACAAAATTAAATTAGACATACCATATTAACCAGTTATATCATTCCTGGATATTAACCTAAAATACTCCAAGTTTAGTTGTCACAAAGATACATCAATGTTCACTGATTCTCTATCCAGAAGCTATGAAATCCACCTTGGTGTCTGTCAACAGACAAATAAGAAAGTATGGTTCATATTCATGATAGAATATTTTTAGCCATCAAAAACAGAGTTTTTTTATAGGCAGGAAAATGGAGATAACTGAAGAAAACTTTAATAAGGAAATTAAGTGTATCTCTTAAAATAAGTATTTGTCTTTTCTCATCTGTGGATCTTAAATTTTATATAAATGCACAACATGATTTATGTACACAAGAAAAGAAAGCAGGGAGGAAACTGTCTTATGAAAAAGGGGGGCTAAAAAGAGGGGAAGGGGAGGCTAGCTAAGAATAGGAGAGTTTGCTCAAAGCACTTTACATACTGGCAAGAATAGTATATGTAATCCAGTTCTATTTATTTTAATTAATTAAAATCAATAGAAAGACAAAATTTTGATGCATGCTGATTCGATATACCCAAACCCTCTTTACATGGATGGCCAAATTCTTAATATCTTAACAGCTAGCCTTTGGAAAGAGAAGAGGAAGCACTGTTAGTAACTATTCTTGCACAAAACCACAAACAAGGTCATCCTCAACTGAAGTAGGACTTGGGGTCACCATTTTTAGCATAGTCTGATTTCTGTTATTCTAAATAAGATTTGTGGAAAGTTATAAAGCACGAGCTATTGTTCTGGGATTTTCTATTCATGCTTCCCTTGAAATACCAACTACCACAGAGAAAAAAAGCTAAGGATCTAAAAATTTGCCAGGCAGATTTAGGAATCTATAATCAAGAATGAAATTCAAGTGTTTGCCTCAAAGATCTGTGGATAAATCTGATTCTGCACACATTGGGCAAGCCATTCAGAGCTTCTTTTCTGTGTTTATACTTGGAAATGGGAAAGATGATACAATAGTACTTGTGCCATCCTGGTACATGAAAATCCACTTCACACACTGTGACGCCAATAATAAGAGCTACTTGGGCTAATTACTGTGGGGGAATTTCTTAAAGATCTTACTGTGACTGACTCCCTTTAAGAAACATAGGAGTTGCTTATGAGATGCTGTAACAAAGACTGGACATGGGCAGCACCAAGACTGGTGGCTCATACAGAAGCCTGGGGTAAAGAAAAGAGCTATGAGGACAGTTGGTGAATGTCGCCTTGCAAGGATGATGGTCAAGTTGCTCCCAGAGTCATCTAGTTATTATGAAAATGTTTTATTTAAATAAATGTTGTAACTAAGTCAATAAATCCTGAAACCTTCATTAAAAATCAGGTCATAGAAGTAGCTCACATAAAGAAAGGTACTAAGTATTACTTTTAAAATCGTACCAAAGAATAGTTTGATTCATTGTCTGTAGTATGGTAAAAACTTGGTAAAAATGTTTCCTATAACACAATTCTCCAAATTCTGATTCTTTTCACTGTGTGTGTGTGTGTGTGTGTGTGTGTGTGCGCGCGCGCGCGCGCGCGTGCATGTGTATGTGTGTGTGCATGTGTATGTGTCTGTGTTTGTGCATGTGTATGCAGGTGTGTATGTGTCTGTATGTACATGTATATGTCTGCATATGTCTCTGTGTATGCATATCTGCATTTGTATACGCATCCATATGTGTACATGTGTACACATATGTGTGTGTGTGTGTGTGTGTGTGTGTGTGTGTCTTCCATGACACATGTGTATGTCAGAAGGCAACACTGTAGACTTGTTCTGTCTTAGAGTGAGTTCTGGGGTGAAGCTCAGGTCCCCAGGTCTGTGTGACAAATGTCTTTATCCACTGAGCAATACCACTGTCTATTTTTAAGTTCATACATTTCAACTACAAAAGAGACTATTACACATTAAAGATGGCCTCCTCAAAGATCAAATCCTGATCTCTGAAGCATCAGGCAGCGTCCTAGGAATGCATATTTTCTGAAAGTTTCTAAGCAGGTCCTGATGGGCGATCAGGACTGAGACCATTGATAACTGTGAGGATAACAGCTAGAGTTCCACAGTCTCTCTCTCTCAAAGTCCTAATTCATATTCTTGTCTCTGTGTGTTTGTTCCTCACTAACTCTTGTAGACTCCAGCATCCCACAACTTATACATGCCTCTATTTTTCCCAATCAAAGTCCAGTAACGGGAGGATTTCTGTTTGTTAATAAGACTCCAAATTATTCATCCTAATAACTTTTATATTTCTATTTATGAGCAAACATTAAGGCAATTCTGGAACATGCTGAAATTGGAACAAGAGACTTTGGTATGAGAACAATAGCTTTCTGAGAATTTTCCAGGTGTTTCCAGTTTTTTGGCACTCAAACCTAGAAAGTCTTCGTGTACCTGGAGGTGTAAAGTTAGTATGTATAGCATCAGTTCATGAGCAACACAAAAACATAACTCAATTTCTACCGATGTACTTGATTTATACCTTCTGTTCCCCACACTGGTAGGTGGTTTTATGTATTATCTTCAAATGCATCGTCTGACTGAAAGAATGGTTATCCCTAATGTATTTATGAGAAACTGTAGCCAAGAAAGCTGAAGCCCTACCCCTAGCCCAAGGTTTGGAGTCATCACCTCAAGCTATGGGACTTCAGAGTTCAGCTCTTCCCACACAGACACCACCAATTTCTTCCAAATTGAGAAAATGATAGTGACTGTGATAAAGGAAACTCAGCACAAAAGAACAAAGCCTAACAGAGGGGCTTATAAACCTTACAGGAATTCCGAGAAGCTTTTACTTTCTGCATTCTGTGTTTCAACAACAGTGATTGCGTGGAAATGCAAACAATAGAGAATTGTTTATGGCACCATTTCTACTCCTCCCTTCAAGTTAGAGGAAGATCAGCGAGGTCCCCGCAAACTGCTTGTCTGCAAACCTTTGAGGTTGCGACAGAAGTTCATATTTCTGTTTAATCTTGCAAAAGCAGAAAAATCTGCATCATCTCTGGAATGGAAAGCCAGTTGTCCTTGTATATCTAAGTCAGTCTGTTGACCAGCATCCAGATGTACTTGATAATGTATTGGTTTGATGGTTTAGAGAAACTATCCTCCATCCACGCAGGTAATTGTTTATGCCAAACAAGTCAGCTAGAGTCTTGGGAAATTGATCATTTTAAAGAATTACTCAATGAGTGGGAAATGAGAGGAACTTCCTTAAGATGACCATCCATGTAGATTTTCAGGATGATTTAAAGTTTGTACATAGGTGTTTGATGTTGAATTTCCTGTTGTTGAGAATTGGGAATTGACGTTGCATGTGAAATAAGATAAACTAGATTTTGCTATTGACTTCAAGTACTAGGAGTAGTGCACACAGGTGGGGACATCAATTGCTAGATAGAATAGGTTTGAAATAACAACGAAATGTTAAGGAAAGGGGAAAATAAATCAAAGCCTACCTGTGGGGCAAATTAATAATAAGACTCGATCACACTTACATCTCCCAGAGGGTTAGAGTTAGATCTCAAGGGGGGAAAAGTAGTTTTGATCTGGCTTCCAGTAAAAACCAGAAAATTGGACCACTTAGATAGAGCCGGGGATGGGGGAGGGCATGCAATCTGACTCACTGTACAGGACAGAGGGACAGAGGGGGAAGGTGAATAATTTTAAGCCATCAATACAAGTAGAAAGAAATTGAGGTTAAGGCAACTAATCGGAAGTTTGAAATAAGCAGAGAAAACATCATCCCCAAACTGGACTTAAAAAAAAAATCTATCAAACAAACAACAGAATCCCAGAAAGCTTGTAAAACTAATAGAACACTAACCTGTTACAAGATATTCACTGAGTCTGCTATTGTTAGACTAGGAGACTGCGGAGAATGCGCAGACAGAATTCTTAGCGCTGTGTCACAAAGCGAACAGCCGTAGGGTTGGCCCAATGAGAATCAGGCGTCAGAGAGGACTTTGGAAGGAACAAGTGGCCAGAGGCCGCTGTTGCTGAGCACACCTTGATGGCAGCTGAGCCTCCTGTGGCTATACAGTCTTCATATGAGGAAAAAGCTGATACTCTGAAGTATTAATAAGTCTTTCGTCCAAGTCCAAAAAGGACTTGGGCACACAATGGGCACACAATCCTGGGTTAAGGTCTCATAAGGCCCTGGCTAAACTCTGCACTCCCGGTGCCTTCATTGCACTTACCAGAGCCTCAAGGCAGGAAGTTGTTCATTAGCACAGAAACAGAAAGGGGAACTTGAAGAGAAAAACAGCTGCGGGTTTATCAACTCAGGAAAACCACGTACAAATACGACGAACAGGCTAAAGAGAACGGCTGCTGGGATTTACTGGACGCCAATCCCTGCTAACCAGTAAGAGATAACAAGCCCAGGTTGGAAGGCAAAAGTCCACAAAGGCTTAAGGAATCACAAAGAAATGGACGAGAGCCTCAGATCTCTTCTGAAGGAGTGGGCAAGTGGCAAGGAGGCCTATGGGGGCAATCCAGAGAGAGGAGAGAGGAGAGGACTGGGGCAGAGGAGAAAGAAAAGCAGGGAATGCGCACAAAGAAGAACGAGTTGCTACTTCCACATCACTGTTCTTTATTTCTCAGATGATGTAGCGTTTCCCCAGGGACAATCCGAAAGAACTCCAAGCCCGGAGCTATGATACTCTGAACATCTGCTTGGCCAGGGAGCTTTTGGATTTATACAAATACCTTCTGATGTTTTTCTCTAGCTATGAGACCAAGAGCCCTGACCACCATGCCTTTTCTCCCCTTTCTGTCCCCTTTCCTCCTCTGCACTCAGAGTCTACTGCTTTCCTTCGAAATAAAAAATATTACCTGTGTGGTTTTTTTTTTTTTTTTTTCATCTCAACAGCCTCATGATTCTTCCATGCTTTTATTTTGGTAGCAAACTGTTTCAAGGTATGTTTGAGGGCTGTGCAAACCCTCAAAGGTATTTCCGAATGAATAAGTTTGAGAGCTATGCTCTAAATAAAGAATTGGAGGCGAAAATCTGTCATAATGAAAAATTAAACTAAACTGACTCAAACAAAGCAACAGAGAAGCCAATGTCTTGGAAAGCAAAGAAAAATTCAGAATTCATATAACATGGGGCTGGTAATAAAGCCATTTTCTTGCCAGTACTGAAGCCTCCTCCCTACCTGGGCAGGAAAATCAGAAGCATGGGTTTAGTCCTATACTCAAACCCTGACTCTCAACGATGTCTACCTGTCTGAATAACCTGTGTGAGTGAATGAGGTATGATAAGGCCAATGGACGACATGGCCAGACCACTTCCTCATTATAAGCTACATGGAATTTGCAGTCTCAAAAAAAAAAAAAAAAAAAAAGCCCAAGCATGGCAGTGAGGAGCCCAGTGTAAATATCATGTTCCTTCCTGGGCATCCCCTTAGGTGTGCATCCTTAGGTGAGCCATACTTTGTAAAGTGGATGTGATGTCAGAGAGGTGGGCATGATTAAAATGCTTTAAAACTCAACATTAGCTCTGAAAGCTCTCAGTCTTAATAAGCGGCTAAGCACTTCTTGGGACTTTTTCTCACACATATCCACAACTGCCTGATACTAGCAGAGTGACAGGTTGGTTGACTGGTTGGATAAGTGAGTGAATAGGTGAGAGGAGAGAAGGGTGATCATCAGCTCACACATTAGGGACGAGGGACTGGGATCTAGACTTAGTAATCTGCACAAGATCTTGTTGTTATTAGAGTAATCTCCTTTTACTGGTTTGCACTATTTTTATTTGGTACTTCAGTCTTGACTATCTATCTATCCAATCGCCTATCTCACATCCCTCCCCCACTCAGCCAAGGTTTTCAGAGTCTTCTTTGTTTTCTTTACCCAAAACGTGTCTACAGAGCAGACATGAAAAGCTGAACTCAGAACTCAGTAAACAGTAAAATTCTGAGAGCAATGTATACAGGGTTAAACACTGGAGGACCAGGACAGAATGTGATGCCTCCCTTCCACTGACTCACAGGGGTAACACTGTTTTTAAAACCTTGAGTTCCATTCTTACCTCAGTTCAGTTCTACACATCCCACATCTCCCCTGTCCTGCCCAGCAGTGCCTCATCCTTGCCACAATGCTCTGAAACATTCCAAAGAAAAGGTGAAAAAGTTCGTTAGGGTGTTGTTTCTGCTTTGAGTGGGCAAATCTAGGAGAGCACTGCTTTCCTGCTTTTAAAGCCATAAACTTTCCTTGGGCTGTGGCTCAGCACGGTCAGAGATAACCACAACTTTCAGGGCATGGGACCTTACCATAAAGAAATGCCCCTGCATATTTGGAGACATAGAACTTCCACAGTGAGGGCCAAACAGGCACTAGAAATCCTGGTCTTCAGTAGCTATGCACCTGCCTCAGGCATAGAAAGTTTTTGGTTCAGAAAGCTGGGTTTACCAATGTCCAAGGACCTGCCCACTGACAGAGGGGTTGTGAGGAAATGGACCTGTATCCGAGCATCATTTCCCTGTGTTTTGCAGTGTGTTTTGCACTATACTGCCTTTTCACCATGGTTGCGTCAGACATTCAATGATTCAGTATAAAGCACTTAGACACATAACTGGACACAAATATGGTAGGTGTTATCACTGTTACTTTCCAAAGGCAAATGAGCTATTACATTTCTAAAGAGCATGCCCAGAGAGTGCTCACTCCCATGCCTCTAGAGTTCTAAGGCCCACTACACACAAGCACTCAGAATATTCATGTCGCATTTTTTTAGAGACATGATGGACAACCAACTTCTATGCTTGGAAACTGCCAGAATGCCTTTCTGCTTAGTGGACTGTAATTATTACTGAATTACATTACGATGCCCGTGGAGTCGCTTATTATAGCTGCAGAGTGCCAAAATGAGTGACCGTGATTTTATCTGCACTTATGACTACCAAGGGATTTATGTTTGAGTCTCCAACCTGTAATGTATCTGGTCAATGAAATGAACATTCAAGGAGTCCTGTCCTAGTGATCTGGTTATTGAATCATCATAGGCAGTGAATAAGCAGTTTCACATGGCAGAAATCTAAGTGACAATATTGGCTTCTTTTTTCATTAACTTGATTAAACTGATAGACATATAGGCATACACACAGGTAGATATAGATAGATATGTAATATCTATCTACATATACATACCACAGAATAAGAACATAAAAACTTAATCATACATAATTATGCAATATTTATGAATGTCTCAAAATTATTTTGGGTAAAATGCTATTTTGTGCTATAATCTATGTAGCAAACAGAGAACCATATCTGTCATATACTTCTATTTAAAATATGCACTAAAATAATGAACAAGTAAAGGTCCCTTTTTCCTATAATTGAATTACTTCCTAAGAAACTGTTTTAAAACCTACAGGTAAACTCTTTTAAAATCTGTTTTAAAGTCAACATAAAAGTAATATCATGTTGATGGACTCTGATATTAATATTCAGAAATAAGAAGTAAAAAGACAATAGTAATGATGCTATGTCTTGCAGGGGTCAATAAATACATAAGAATTATACCTAGTAATGTTACAGTAACGAGATGACATCATAGCGTGTAGACATAAGATTTCCAAAGTCTTCCTCCCCTGGGGCCTTTGCCACAAGATTGTAAGACAGTGAGCAAGTAGAAGGATGATGAGCACCAGAAGTATCAGAAGCAATGTCCTCGGGAAAGGAAGGTTTCAAGAGTAGATGCTGGTGGAACTACTTTGCTGTTCATTCAGTCTAGATGCTGTAACCCTCGTGGAGCATATTGAGAAGCAAGTCTTTGTCTCGTGGGTCAGTATCAGGCAAATGACTCCCGGACTTGGTTTAGATCATTTGCCTCCATCCAGAATGTACAGAACTCTACATACAAACAAGGAAAGCGTGGTCCATGTGCTTTGATTTCAGCTGGCTCTGTTCGCACTGGACTGTATTACCAGAGAAGTATATTGACATATGGAAGACATTGACTTCGTTTTGCACAACAGGAGAAACATTATTTCTCCAGGTCTTGTTAGCACAGCTTATACAGTTGAGCTTCTTTTGTGACATTCATGGGCAAGAGAAGCAGTGTTTTTCTTGCTGCAAACGGGGCAGAAATTGAGGTTAAGACTTCCTCTCATCCAAGTTTTTCTTTAAATGGTGGGGGTTGGGGTGGACATCCCTTCTTTTCTGAATTCTCCTTCCCATTCCTGATAAATTAGACATATTTCTAGACCTTTCTGCTGGTCTCTTCATTTCTAGTAAATTTCAAAGTAGAACACACGAGAGAAGAATATTCACAGTTGAGAGCAGGTAGGCCTGCAGGATAACTTCCCATGGCTGGGCACACAGGACAACAAGCATTTCCTGTACTGCTAGTCCTGTTCTGTCATTTGCTTCCCATTCACTTTAAACCAATGTCTTTGAGTGAAGCTTAAAGTCTCAAAAAAAAAAAAAAAAAAAAAAGATGAACTTCAGTTTTCATGTCTGAGACACTTGCTTCAGGATCTCAGTGCTAACCATTTCTTTCTTTTTTTTCTTTATTTTCTTTCTTTTTCTTTCATGGATTTCAAACCCAGGGCCCTGCTCAAGCCAAGCAAGCATTTAACCACTTATTCATGTCCTGCACATCTTTAAGGAAGAGTGGCATGATTATATCATAGGACTCTTACAAGTGATGACACTATTGATCCAGAAAAAGTCCTCCCAAGAGCAAATACCAATAAACAATAACACTGGTAAACCACTTGACACTTCTCCACACCTCCCTCATTCCCAGGGGAGTCTATATCCTTTCTACCAGGCAGGCTCCTCTAGTCACATCACGAAACCAATATTATTGAGTATAAGACATCATGTACAGAACTGGGGAGATGCTTTTGTGCATGAACCCTTTCTGTGAATAGACAAAAGAGTGAGTTCCACTTCATGTTTCACTAGCAAGAGGCTGACTGGGCTATACGCAGTATGAACTGTGTGAATCTGGCAGGTCCGCTAAACTTCCTGAGCCAGGTTACAAATACTGACGCTAATGCGTCAGTCTGTCTATCTGTCTGTCACTCTCTGTCACTCTCTGTCACTCTCCGTCTCTCTCTGTCACTCTCTGTCTCTGTCTGTCTCTGTCTCTGTCTCTCTCTTACTGTCTCTCTCTCTCTCTCTCTCTCTCTCTCTCTCTCTCTCTGTGTGTGTGTGTGTGTGTGTGTGTGTGTGTGCGCGTGTGTGTATTTATGTGCAGAGGCCAAAGGTCCACAGTGATATCCTCCTCTAATGCTTTCTATCTCACATTTTTTTCTTTTTTCTTTTTTTTCTTTTTTTCAGAGCTGGGGACCGAACCCAGGGCCTTGCACTTGTTAGGCAAGCGCTCTATCACTGAGCTAAATCCCCATCCCCTCCATCTCACTTTTGAGGGAAAGTTTTCCACTGAATGCAGAAAATATCAATTTGCTGGGTCGTTTGACGATCCCTGGAGTCCTCCTCTTTCTGACACAATGCCATTTTGATATTAGAAGCCTAGCACCACCCTACCATGTTTGTTGAGGATCCAAAGTCCAGTCCTCATGCTTTCAGAGAAGCATGTCACTGACCGAGCCATTTCCCCATCCACGACACCTTTGTTCTGATGTCTTCTTTTGCAGTTTTACTCCATTATTTTAGAAAACCCAGCTATAAAAATGATTGGAATGATTTTCACAACCGGAAGAGCAATCTGCAAAGTGTTTGCTATCAACATAAAATTTATGCCACACTCATGGTAAGTTTAGGAGGCTTCCTCTCGCTGCTGTAATAAATTGCTTTTCTTTCAATTTCGCCCTCTAGTCCAATTCTGCTTCTTACTAAGATGGGACTTTGGGAGAATTTGGCTGCTTCAAAATACACAATCCTTTCCTCACGTTAGCATCTCATGAAGACCTAATGAGGAGATGGGGAAACAGAGTCACATACTAATCTTTAAATCCATTCCATATAAGTCTTTGGAAACACTCAAAAATGAGGGTAAAGGCAAGTTGGCGATGAAAGGATTTTGTGAGCAATTCGGAAGTTGAATTTAGGGTGAAGCTTGACTTTCATTTTTGCTGTGCTATTTATGTTTTCTCCTACTTCACCCGAGCCCTCTGGCAGAGGGATCCGGTTTTCATTAGAGCCAAATGCTCTATGCTGGCCTGGTAGACTGGTTAGACTAGGGAAACTGAAGTCCCATCTAGATAAAGTTGCCTGGAGGGACACAAAAGGGACCTCCAGAGAAGTTGGGTAAACTGTGAATGGAATCCTCTGAGCCAAAAGGAATTAACTACAAAAGGCCCCAGGTGGCTTTTCCTATCTTCCAAGAATTAACAACGTCTCATTGTTATTGAATAAACTTGTGGGATTATTTTTAAATGACAGAATGAATGTTACATATCCACTATACAACTCATTCTGGCCTGGCAGGAAATGGCCTGCAGTTTTCTCTGGGGAACTGTGCAAACATCTGGATAATCTTGAAATCTTTTAATGTGAAAAAAGCAGTAATTACCCTCAAACTTACTAACATCCACATCTTTTTCCTCTTTTTAAAGGATTAGGATGTTACTTCTCTGCCTATGAAAATGAAAGAATAATTTACCAAAAAAATTAATCTGGCAATGTGTCCATCGACCAAGGGTAGTTACCAGCCTGACCATGTGGAACTCCAGAGAGCATTCATTTGCACCAGATGTATTTCATATAATGTTTTGTTTGTATTGTTTTCTTTGGCGTTAGTTGTGGAATTAAATGAATTTGTATTTTATCATTCAATATTATCCGGGTGTTTATATCAAGTTCCTCATTTTTGTTCATCATTACCTTGTGGAGGGTCTGGCCGCAAAGCATATCTCAGAGGTTTGGCGTATCTGGGCACATTCATTCCTGGTAAACCTGGAGCAGAATTTCCAGGAGCCTGCATGGGATGTAAGTCCAGTCTCAACACTCCACTCCAGACATTGACTTTTATCAAAGCAATGAACCCTTTTCACTCTTGTGTTTTTAATAGTATTCCTTCCTCTTTATGTTACAATGTATCCATTCTTTATTCTTGTAGCAAATTCAGTGTTTCCTACAGAGCTTGCAATTTCTTAATGTCATAGGCTGTTCTTTTCTTCCTTTCTTATTGTGTGGTCAGTGAACACATGTATATCCGTATACATGGATATATACTCCTATATTTCCTTATTTGGCAAAGTTAGAACTGCTTCATTTTCTTGGTTTCATTTTGGTGTTTAAATCCTGAATTATGAGTTGAAGAAGGATCTCATTGTCATGGAAGGTGGCTGTGTCACAAAACTTCATTCTGTTACAAGTATGGTTTAAACATAAGCAAGTGGGAAGATAAGGATTCTTTTCGGATTCCTGGCTTCTGATCAGAACTAATAATTTATATGCTCTGTCTTGGGTTACAGTACAGGGAAACTTTAAAGTCTTTGGAGGTATCAATGGTATGATCGAATATTGGCTAGCATCTTCTGTTTTGCTGGCACCTACACTGAGGGCTCCGTGAAGACCAACTTGGACAATCTTTTCTCAAAGAACTCTTTGAGTGAGAGGCCAATTGAGAAACAGTGTTTCATATGGCCTTTATAAAAGCTTTGCCAATACATGTAAACATACATATGTGATTTCTAGCATTCCAGATTGAAATAGCAGCAAATTAAAGAGAAGAAATAAATTCCCAACATAATCTGGTCTCTTTGATCCAAGCAAAACTAAGAAAACAACTTTGAATAAAGTGTGTCCACTTAGTAATGATTATCAATTTTACCTTTAATTTTTTTCTTATGTCTAAGAAGTATATCTGTCATTGAAGGCACATTTTCCTCTTCTAACTTGAGGGAAAGGAAGAGAGAATATGTACGTGATACCTACCATGAACACACTGTTTCTAAGGTATTTGAATAAGCACACACATTTCTCCACAGTATATATTGCTCTCTCTAATTTCATTCGCCCAAAGTCAACAAGACAATGCTGGTCAATATTCACCAGAACTCACATTGACTCTATCACATCTATGCCAAAGGAGCCTTAGAGGTACAGCTCAATTAGATAAAGATATATAGAGCTCGAAGGAGAAATAGTTCCATAACTACAGCATTTGACATAGAGTGAAGACCTGAGTTCAGAATCCTAACTCCCACATGAACATAAGGCATGGTATTATGTCTGTCACTTCAGTGCTCACTTCCCAGCTAATCCAGATGAAATAGAGAGTTCCGACTCAAGGAGAGACCTTGTCTCAAAACATCAGGTAGGCACTGATAAAGAAAAGTATCTGACGTCAACCTCTAGCTTCCTTGGTTTGAAAACACACACACACACACACACACACACACACACACACACACACACACATACAATAGAGCTACCCTGACCCCTGAATCTAGCTGTTCCATCCTGCAGATGAGAAAAATTAAGATGAAGAAGTTTGACAGTGTGTCAGAGTTCATTTTGCTAGTTGCTAGTAGACACCAGTGGTTAGAATAGAATTATAAAGTTTTCACTTTGTTTATTTTAATTTTTTGAGACTTTCAGATGGGATTATTATATTTACATCATTTCAAACTTTACTTCACTCTCCTCCAATTCCTTCCATGCCCTCTACTACCTTTCAAATCTTCTTTTAAAATTAGTATTATTTAGTGTGTATTCTCTCCCCTCTCTTTCGGTGGTGTGTGTGTGTGTGTGTGTGTGTGTGTGTGTGTGTGTGTGTGTGTGTGTGTGTGTGTGTGTGTCCTTGTAGCCCTCTAGCATTGTTTCTGTTTAGAGTTGACCATTCATGCCTGGGAAAGGCTGATTGTCCCCTTGTCAGCCATTAAACTTTTACAGCTTTTCATCTAGTGGTGAGTCCTGTGAGAATTCCCTCATCCATACTAAGATGTCAACTGGTGTTGTCATTATTCAGATCTTGTTTAGGTAATCACATTATTGAGCTTTTTTGAGCAAAGATTCTCTGTTATGGATGTAAGATGCATTCTGGTCCTCTGGCTCTCATACTCTTTCTGCCCCCTCTTTCAGGATGTTCTTTGACTCTTAGATGTAGGAATAACATTGTTGGTATATTATTAGTCAGAGCTTGGAACCCCACAGACAGTTGTTCTCTGCATTTTAGACCAGTTGCAGATTTTTGTAATAATTTCTATGTGCTATAGAAATGAACTTCTTTGATGAGGGCTGAGAGGTATGGTTATCTGTAACTATAAGAATTCTCATACTCATGGAAGAGTCCTGCTTTCAGGTCAGTTCTGGCAGGGTTCCCCCAAATTCTGTGAAGTTTGTAGTGTGTTCAAAATAGAATCTTACCTTCGTGTTCCTGGAATGCTCTCTCTCTCTCTCTCTCTCTCTCTCTCTCTCTCTCTCTCTCTCTCTGTGTGTGTGTGTGTGTGTGTGTGTGTGTGTGAAGGAATGAAATTTCATTCCACAAGAAGTACTTAAGCACAATTATTATGAGCTAAAAATATTCTTGGGGGATTTTACTTACTGAATGGAAGTTTGAATTTGAATGTTCCCTTCCTGTAGAATGGCAAATATTGTCCCATTATCTTTTTTTCAATTCATACATGATTAAGTCATTTTCCATCAATATTTTATTTCTGATAACTGCTGTCATCTCCTTTAGGTTCTAGATTCTCTCAAGTTCACCTTCTCTAACCTCGAAGCAGAATCTAAGCTCCTGAAACAAGGAGAAATGAACTCAAGAGATAAGTGACTAGACCATTCGGTAACCCTCTGAGCTCTCCTGTCTGCCTCTGATTATCTCAGCTCCCCTTGTCACATTGTTCCTTTCCTTCATCTTCAATTTATCCCTCTCTCTTGAATCATTATCTTCCTCTTTTATTTGCAAATACTACACACAAACACACACATGCACACTCACACAAGTGCACACACGTGTAGAGACGCATGTGCGCACACACACACACACACACACACACACACACACACACACACACACACAAGTGTCCTTAGCCAGTCCATGGTCAACATAATTAAAATCAACAAAGCATGGGTGAACATGATGCAGATATGCTGGGTGGTGGACTATTCCACTCTTCATTCAAATATTCAGTTATTTAGTATCCACAGTCTACTTTGCTATTTTATTATTTTCTTGGATATTTCTTTCCTTGCAAATATCCATGTAAGGCTTTCAAGGTAGAAATTGCATAATTTAAGTGCCTTCCCTTATTCTTGAGTTTAATATAACTTAAATTGATAAAATTCATATTATGAATTCATACTATGAAGTTTATATGTTAATCTTGTCTCCTACATGTGAAATTGAATCTATAATACCAAGGTCATTAGCTCATTTTTATCATTAGATTACAACATTATGAGTGGGAACATGTAATTAGTTTTAAGTCTAAGTCAATTTTTGAAATACCTTTTAAATCAACCAATGAATAAGTGTCAAGTATGTAAATAGAGACAAAAATCAGCTTTTATTTGATGGACTTTACTTTTAATTAACATAATACTTCTTGCTTTTAAACATACAAATCTTGCACAGTAATGTTAAAGTGAACATTTCTGTCCTCCTTTGACCTTGCTTCATAATGTTCATGGGTTAGCTCTGTCAGCGATTTAGTTTCTAGACTTGAAGACCTACCTTTGCTGTTTGCACATATGCCTGTGTACACAAACACAGGATCAGGTTTTATTAATACTCTCCAGTTTTTTTCAACTTAGCAATAAGTTATGGAAGCATTTCTGTTGCTACATAGATTTACTTATTCATGTTAGTATTTAGTATTTTATCTTATGGATATAACTATTTATTTATTGTATCTGGCTTTCAATATTTACAATGACAGAGTATGCTGAAACATCATTGTTCATGTATGATTATGATAAAAATTTTCACCAGCTATCCAAAATATCATACTAGTCTGAGACTAGAAACGCACCATGTTGTCTACTCAATGTTAAGTTATTTCACTCCCAGTTGGACATATCTGGGGCGGGACAATTTGTACAGCATGGCCTTTAGTACAGTAGTCTACAGTTGACATTAGACCAGAGAAATCAACGGATCTTAATATATTCTCAACAAGGAGAGAGCCCATTTAGCTACAAGCTCAGATATGCAATTCATGTTTACAAAGGGAGGGGATAAACTGGAGAGGAAATAAATGCTCAACGGGTAGTGCTAGAAATAGCAATCACAGAGAAGGGCATTTGAGGTAAGACTTGGGAGAGAAAGAGAGGGAAAGGAAGACAAACATAAACACGCACACACACACACACACACACACACACACACACACACAGAGAGAGGGGGTGGGGATCCAATATTTCCCAAACACATAATTAAAGGTCATACATAGCTGGAAACTTTGAGATTGTTTTCTGTCTTTGTATGACTAAACTCCTCTAAGTTGCATTAGCTATCAGTTCTCATGAGTACCAAACTACTGTAGAAGATCTATAAGCAAATGCCACACAAACGCAGTCAATGCACAGGGTTTTGTATAGGTGATACCTTAATCTCCTGAAACTGCAGGTCTTCATAAATAAGGAATATCCCTTTACTCTGTTCCCTTCACTCCCAAACAATATGTATTTCATTTATACCAAGGTAGTTTAGCTGAAATTTCAATGTGCCCTGCTCTTTGCTAAGTACCTTTCGGACCTTACCCTATGAACCTTCTCAACAGAATTATGAACTCAATATCATTATTACCTGTAATATAAAGGATCCTACTAATAAATGAGCAAAGGAGAATTTATAAAGTGTCCTTTGCTTTATTCTGAACGTTCAAGGAAGAGGTATGTTGATTGTGTTAACAATACCATATGAATTCCTAAAAATATAGTAGAATAATTCAATTTTCAATTTTCCACTCCATAGGATTCTTAGTTGGTTAGAAGAAAAATATTAGCAAAAGAAGCTCTGAAGCTCCAAATAAGAGAAAAGCATCTGGCCTAGATCTTGCTAGAAGGTTCTAAAGGAATGGCTGGAAGACAATCAAATCATAGTTACCTTTGAGCAGTTATGGATAATGAGATACATGATAAATGATAAAAGAAAGATATAAATGTAGATTTTGAGTTCAAAGACGATGGGTTGTACAAAATTCACATATAAGAATATATAATTAGCACGAGCAAGATTCCAGAACTTGGTTATTTAAAAAGAGATTTTTTAAAAAATATAAACTCCAAATTTCTCACACAACTCTAGATTTCAAAAGGTGAATCAATCCCTCTCTCTCTGTCTCTCTGTCTCTGTCTATCTCTCTGTCTCTCTTCTTCTTCTTCTTCTTCTTCCTCCTCCTCCTCTCCACCTCCTCCTCCTCCTCCTCCTCCTCCTCCTCCTCCTCCTCCTCCTCCTCCTTCTTCTTCTTCTTCTTCTTCTTCTTCTTTTCTGCTGCTGCTGCTGCTGCTTCTGCTTCTGCTTCCTCTTCTTCTCTTTCTCTTTCATGTGCTAATCTCCCTTGGCATTGCTAAATGCTCTGTTGTTTTAGAAAGATGCCAAGCAGAGGCTGTCACAGGAAGGATGACAAAGAAAAGATACAGATTTGCTGATGTGTGGACGAGTGAAGGACTTATTCTTCGTATATTTGAGTTGACATAAGATTTCTTCTTTCTTTCTTTCCTTTCTTTTCTTTCTCTCTCTTTGCTGCTTTTTCTTGTTTGTTTTGTTTTGTTTATCCTTTGAGAGATATCTCCGCATATAGCACATTCTGGCCTGGTCTTGAATTTCTGATTCTCCTAATTTAGCTTCAACAGTACTGGGGTACGTAACACTAAAACAGGTTTGTAAAGAAGAGTGAATAAAAAGTGCTAGAGAGTATAACAATAAAAACAAATGGGAGGAATAGATTTGAGACTCCAATAATAGCGATAAATAGCACCATGAACATTTTAACTGCCTTTGCTCATAATACTGCTAAGAATAAAAAGCAGTTAAGCAACACAACCTCTATGCCTATCAAGTCTCTGCCAAATTACGTTCATCTTCTCACTGAGCAGCTGCCCTGCTGGTGGAAGAATACCACAGTCAGGCTACAGCTTTAGGGTGATCCTCCACTCCAGTTATTGGGTGACCTACATTCAGACTGAGCTGCCCATCTGCTACCTATGTATCCAGTGCCTCATTCGAGCCTGTGTATGATCTGTAGTTGGTGGCTCAGTCTCTGGGAGCTCCCAGGGGTGCAGCTTAGTCAATTCTGTTGGACAATCAGAATAGCTAATCCTGATCAAAACCTCAAGTGACAGCACATGCTTTCATGGATGTGGAGGAACACACTCCATTGCTGGTGGGATTGCAAACTTTTATAACCATCCTGGAAATCAATCTGGTGATTTCTCAAAAAAAATGAAATTAGTTCCACCTGAAGACCCAGCTTTACTGCTCCTGGGCATATACCTAAAAATACACCACCATACCACAAGGACACATGTTCTACTATAGTCATAGCAGCTTTATTCATAATAGCCAGAAACTGGAAATAACCCAGATGTCCCTCCATCAAATGGATACAAAAAATGTGATTCATCTACACAATGGAATGCTATTCAGCTAAAAGAAACAAAGACATAAATTTTGTAGGCAAATGGATGGAACTAGAAAATATCATCCTGAGTGAGGTAACCCAGACCCAAAATGACATGAATGGTATAAACTCACTGATAAGTGGATATTAGCCATAAAGTACAGAATAGTCATGCTATACTTCCCAAGTCCAAAGAAGTTAAACAAGAAGGAAGGCCTAAGACAGGATGCTTCAATCACACTTAAAAAGGGGAACAAAATAGTCATAGGAGGCAGAGAAAGGGAGGAACTTGGTGGGAGAGGGATGGAGGAGGGGAAGAGCAGGGGCAAAATCAAGTGTGACAAGAGACAGGAGAGGGGCCCAGAGGGTCAGGAGAATAAATGGAAATCTGCAGCTGCTGGAGGGGAGAGGGATTCTCTAGGAAGTCCTATAGACCTGGGATGTGGAAAGATCCCAGGAGTCAATGTGAGTGACCTTAGCTGAAATGTCTAATATAAGAACATGAAACCTGAAGAGGTCACCTGTAGCCAGGCACAACCTTCAGTGGCAGAATAAGGATATCAACTCACCCACAAAATTTTCAATCCAAAATGTGTCTTGTCTAAAACAAATGCAGGGACAAAGATGGAGCAGAGATTGAAGGAATGGCCAACCAATGACTGGCCCAATTTGAAACCCATCCCAGGGGCAAGCACAAATACCAGACACTATTAATGATACTGTTATGCTTGCAGACTGAAGCCTAGTCCTGTGAGAGGTTCTGTCCAGCAGCTGACTGGAACAGATGCAGATATCCTCATCCTTGGCCAAACATTGGATGGAAATCGAGGAATTTTATGAAAGAATCAGGAGAAGAATTGTCATGCCCTGGAGGGGATGGCAACCACTTTGACTGTGTTAAAGGGTCACAGCATTAGGAAGATTGAGAATCTAATTTATCCATTACATTTGATTGTTATAAAATATATTTTAAATGCATATTTTAATCATAAAATATCTCACTTAATGGACTGATAGGCTCAAAAACCAAGACACCCTTTTAATAATCCAAGTGCATTCACTCACTAGTAGAAAAGGCAGAGAACACTAAATAGAAAAGGAACATTTTAATGTAAGGGAGCTTCCTAATACAATGCTATTCAGATTGAGCCTCTCCAGAGTCTCATGTTGAGCTGCTCAGTATTATCAAAGGGCTCACCAAAGCCAAAGCCCTGGGGCTTAACAAACTCCTCCAAGAATTATGCTCTAAATTAGCTTGTGTTCCCTCCATCGTCTGTTAGAATTTTATAGCCAGACCCTGAAATTAAAAGCCATATATTACACTCTCTGTCAATATTTTATGCGGTATTTTAAGAAGGAAGTACTCCAGGTTTAAGTTTCTCATTGGCTCTCTGCCTCCAAAAACACCCATGGGGAAGGTGTTACCCTGCTTCTTACCTGACAGTAGAATGCAAAATGTTCTCACTACTCAAGAAGACAGGCCAGGACTGGTCTTGGGAAGACTACCTGGGTAACTGGTGAAAAGAATTTGATAACATTTTAACATTGGCCCTTGCATTGCCAGATAAGACCTTTTCTTACTTAAGTATTTAGTGAAAGTAACAATGTGCATGTGTGAAGCTGCTTCAATAGCTCCCTTAAAACTGTGAACTTTGAGCATTAGAATTCACAGCCACCAGAGACAGGATTGCAAAAGAAAGGTAAAATGGCAAATTTTCCAATATTGAAAAGAACTCACAAAGGGAAGTAGTTATTTGCCCAGGTCTTCCCTCCAAGTATGCAATTATAAAAGAGTTGTAACATGAAAGTGGGGACGAAAGAAGCAACACAAAGGTTAAGATAAGAATGAAGCCAGTGTCAAAGACTGAAACCCCTTCTCACTACCTTGTTCTCATTCTCAGAGCACCTTCCCTGACTTAACTGTTTTTATTAGTATGTCTAATCCTATGATCTTGGTGCAATCCCTGATCCTGGATTACAAAACCTCAGATCTGCACATATATGCATGTATGAAGGAAAGAAAAGCCATATCTTCCTTCTCTTTTTTCATTGCATTATTCAGTTTATTCAGTTTTTTTTTTTTTACAAAAGTTTATTACAATGTACAACGGCCGGGTCAGGGATAACACTTCATTCTAGGTATTCGGTGGCAAAGATGTTATGGCAGGGAATCCAGATGTTTAAATAGGATTGGAAGAGGAGGGTCACCATCACCTCAGATGTGAGAAACAGCTTACTTTTTGCCAGATTTCTTAATTTCACCTGTGTCCAGAGAGGGCCCTTCCCCATGGCCTTGACTTTGAGCTCCAAGTTTCTTCTGTTCCTCCTTTGTTTCCTGCTTAAAAAGTCTTATCTTCCTCATCCATCTTGGTCTGCTTTTGGGCTGTTTTAGGGGCTTTTTACACCTTTATAGCCCAACATGGCTCCTGCCCTTCACCAGATCCTAAATCATAACTCTCCTTCTAAACTCTGTGATCTGTGCCTGTTGTCCTGGTCCTGGTGTTTAGCAGAGTCAAGCAGAGACAACCTGATAGGAATATGTAGTTCATGAAGCTTTAATTTACTACAAAGGAATCTGTTGTCAAAGGAGGACACCGAAGGAGACTGACATTTCTCACTCTGGCCCCTGTACACAGGCGTAGGGTGTAGCTATCTCCTGGTTTCCCCAGCATTGGTGGGTTTATAGGAACCTGTTACCCAGGTTATCCATCCATGTTTCCATTCCCAGTAACACCAGCTAATCCTGAATGAACCAATTTAAGGATCCATGTGTCATATACGGTAAGACAAAAGGAGTTTACCACTTTGTGAAATGGTTTGCCAAATATTTTGTTTGCAGTAGTATCGACATCCTTAAGATTATGTTAACATCTTGTCTACATTTTTAAATTGTCAAATAAATCTTATCTCATCTTTAAGAATTTATTTTGATCATTTCCACTCCTGCTCTCCCTTCCTAACTCCTTCTAGTCCCCCTCACTATATATCTCTGTCTTATAGCCTCTGTCTTTCACTCACTGAGTTCAGTCAGCGACACCAACACATACCCGAGTGTAAGACCATCCACTGACCTTGGGCAACTTACCAAATGAAGTGGCCTTCAGGCTAAGACTCTATGAAAAAAAAAAAAGACTAATCTTTCTGAGACCCTAAAGGCTACCCAGTGCTATTCACAACTATCTAAGAAAAGAAGTCGAACAGCTGAAATTCTAAATGAATATATGTCAGCTCTGCTAATACAGAACATCAGAGTACCCTCCCCTCAGGTGTGTGAGAGATAGCGCCAAACTGAGAAAACAAAAGCAACAGAGACATCTGTAAAGCTAGAAAGAAGAAAAAGAAATGATAATTTTCCAGAAGAGACTGGGTTAATAAACGGATGATTCCATCAAAAACAGCCATCTAGTACTCTATTGAGTGAAAGTGCTCGATATTTTCAACACTTAGCAAATACTTCATGAATTGCTTACTTGAACTCTATCATGAAAAGGGGAAAAAATTGATACCTTTTTCTCCGAACAACTTCTACTTTTCATTGCTCTGTAAGCATTATAATTACTCCCTGTACACATTACCTTTAGCTTGTCCAGAAAATGTCCTTAATATCCTCATTGTGAAAGATTTACATCTTTCCCCTTGCTCCCTAGGATGCTGTCAGCTGCATATATCTATTATTAAATGAACACTGTGGCCCCATTTCCTTTTTCATTTTCAAAGGAAGACTAGCCTGGGCTTTATTAGCATTTTAAATCTATTTTTCCAAAGGGATAAAAGATACCCACAATCAACTAAACTTTTTCCTGTGATATTAAAACCACTAGGTGGTCTTCAATTTCCTGCCTTTACAGCCTTCTTTCACGTCAAGAACTTGAGATGTATTTTCAGGTTGGCTTTTGCCCAAAGAGAACTTTAGTTGACTCAAACTTTCTTGTACCCGACAATTCAAGAAGAAAGAAAGAAAATTGTAATTCAATTTACTAAACAAAACAGAAAACATTTTAAAATAGTAAGTGGCTTTCTTCCCACTGTACATAGAAAAAAATCAAGGCCAAAAAAATATATCATAAAAGAATAACACAAGTACCCAAATCCCAAGAGAGAGGGAGTTGGATAGCTGAGTCATTTAGAACATGAGGACATGAAACGCAACAACACGGGATCAATTCATATGGTAGACAAGTTGGTTCTATCCAGTTTGCAACAGATAAAAACCACTGCCAATTTTCACATAAATAGTCACACATACCAGGTATTTCAGTTGTAAAAGAAGTCTTAAAGGCCCTGGCCTCTAGAAAACCTGGGAATACCTGACTTACCAGCTTACTCAGGTTCAAATCCACATCAAAGATTTTTCTCAATGGAGTTCACAGAAGATTCAAGAACATTGGTTCAACTTTACTTTTAATCCACCCTCATTGAGATCCTAATAATAAATACATGGATGCTATATTATAAATATATATGATATAAATAAATATTTTAGTATAATTCAAAATGTAAATAAATAATTTATAAATAATAAATGCATGAATAATATATGATAAAGACACCGGGTGTTGCATTGTTATTTAGATGCTAATTCCTTTCAGGTAACAGAGATCAGCATAGCAAACATAAAGTTCTATTGTTCCTAAATTACCTTAGCCTGGGTCAGGTGAAGTTTTAGTACTAAAATGAATTTAATTTTTTATTTCAATATTTTTCTTTACAAGCAAGATAACAAAACTAATATAAAAAGTATTAGTACTTTTTCAATCTAGTACTAATAAATAAAAAGCTTTGTTAGCAAACATTAAATAAAACCTTTCTGCCCCTCTTAAATCCTGCTTTTAAAAACATGCATAAAGATAGATTTCATAACAAAAAATCACCTTTCAAAAGCAAGTTGTACATTGATATGTTAATTTATATATTCGCATGTTGGTTTTATACATTCATATGTAAATTTATGTGTACATATGTTAATTTTCAGATTAAATTTCTACGCAGAGAACAAACTATCTAAAATTTAGTAAAAGATGATGCTGAGGTAAGAAAAATATATTGGATTCACCCGAACCTGGGCTGGAAGGCCATCTTTCTTGTGTACTACGGTTAGGCTTTGAATAATTGAATCATCATTAGTTTATCATATGAAAAGGAAAGCAGCAATTTGTTCTGTCAGGTTCTTATGATTACTGTGGCATCAGTATTAAGGCTTGGCTTATTTGGTTAATCAAAATATAGGCTCTTTTTTTTTCCCAAGTACATTGTATTATTGTGAGGAGATTTTTTTAAATTCCACTGTGAAAACTATTGGAAACTTGGGAAGAGGCTTATGCTAGAGATTCTAGACATACTTTAGCTCTTCTATGGGATTCAAGACATGTAATGTGCTCTCCAATTTGTCTGCCAAATGGGACAATGGATGAACCTGGAAAGAAGACTCCTGACAATCACAGGGGCCCATTAAGAACTGGATTCTGGTGGATGATAAGTTTTAATGGCAAAGATTTTGTGCTATTTCCTTTAATTTCATTAAAACAACTCAAGAATGAGGTTATTAAACATAAATTCATTAATGCTAAATGATAGCTTTTATTGCAAATATTTTAGATACCTGTATTTTATTCATGTTCAAGTAACTCAATGCTCTACCTAAGAGCTTTATTGCAATTTACATGAGTGCAACCTAGATGCTAGTCCTTTGACATTTAAACTTGGATGATTTTAAAAGCATCTTATATTGTTCCAAAATTATATATAATGTACTCTTGCTGTATAGTAAGTAATCCATAAAATGCACCACAACACAAATAAGATCTATACAGTACTACGTGATTGGTACTAGAAAGGAAACAGAAATGAAAGAACTGAACGAGCATTTCCTTAGCTCATAACATTTCTTGGAGTATATCTTGGATATACATTGTGTTGTTGCTGTTGTGGTTTTGCTCTTTCCTGTAAAGACTGCTGATTACGGATGCTGGCTCCCTTTCAATCACATGGCCTTCGTGTTTTTGGTTTAATAGATATATGTTGGGGGAAACTCTCCCTGTTTATTGTGCCTTGCCGATCTCCCTTACTCTGCAATAGCCTTGTATTCACTTGACTCCCATATGCACAGTAATTTAGCATTTTCACATTCTGATGTTTCCTCAAACTGAAGTAAATACTCATCATTTTCTAAGAATTCAAATGCTAGTCTTTTTTTTCCCCATTTTCAGGTGGCCCCTTTCTTCTCATGGATCTCCCACTACTATTTATGCAGTATTAAAATAATCATAACTTTCTCCAGTTTTAAATAATTCTCTGGCCAATTGGGATCATAGCAAAACTACAAGTTAATGACATGTAAGCTAATGCCCCTCCCACCATAAGGAGCCAAGGAGTCTTAGGAATCCTCTGAGCCTAGCAATAGAATAGAGAAAATTTTATCTGTCTATATAATCACATGAATTATAAAATAATGATCTCATATTTAATAAATAATTAACAGTAATACTTAAATGCAGATTTTCTGTCATTTTCAGTTTTGAGAGATTTACAGAATTTCTGTTGAATATAGAGGTTCATGGGTCCTCATTAAAAAGAGCGTTTAATACACTTCCCTTTTGTAGATTGCTGGCCATAGCCACATATACATTATTATTTTGTAAGTATTTATGTAATACACATTTTTCTAATTGTTCTTCTTATGTATATTCTTGTAATTGTATCTATGAGAAGAAAGAAAATCAATCCTGTTACCCTAATTCTGAGAATCTGATGCTCTGGTACCTTATATTCAATATATACTTGTTTAAGGAAATAATCAATTAATAGACACAAAATATGTAAACACTTTAGAGCCAAGATACAATCTCTAGGTGTGCATTCATATTTCTAAATCCAACTCATCAATTCTGCATTTTGGCCATTTTGACCATTTGGTGTTAATTTGAAAAATAAGTTATTTTCTAAAACTTATTAATCACACTGTTGTACACTGAGTGGTCATTTTATGCAATTGACATATCTTTAAGTTCAGACTTCACATTGTGCAAAAGTCTTCATTCCTGGCTATGAAATCAACATGAAGACAGAATTCACAGCAGATGGAGTGCAGTCAGAGATCAAGTCTCGGGAATTGGCTCATCAAACCCACTCTGAGGTCTTCAGATCACCAGAAAGCAAAGCAGTGGGAAGTCAGGAGAGGGAAGTCCTAGTTACAGAATTTCCCTCCTAAGTTTCTGTGAGAGTATTTTCTGAGAACATCATCAGGATTTTAGTATATTAAAAATTAGTTATAAATAATATTTCCCTAAAGGTAATGATTAGGTATGTAAAACCAAAATGATCCAACTTTCCTCCTAGATGGGACAGGCATTGCTGGAGAATGAAAGTCCATATGACAATGGAATGATTTGCCCCTATGTCTGGAAAGGGGGGGAACTGAAACAGCATCAGAATCATGCATGAAAGGTCCAAAAGACTCTTATGAATATTACAAAAATGGACACTCCTGCCAAATTAAATGTAATAGTCCGGAGGAGACTTTCTGTATATATTAGCTCCAATTCTCTGACCCTTCCAAAGAAAATGGGACCTCAAGAAAAATTCCAATTATCTTCTCTGAGCCTAAGGCATATTGAAGTCCTGGTGACCACTGCAATGGCTTCATAATGCAAAAGTAATCTGGTGACGCTAGACAGAGCTTTCTCATCATCCTGCATTTTCCTCTATCAAAGGAAAGGAAAGAAAAGTGCCTGAATGTGATATGCCCCTAACAAAGAGCCATCCAGCATACAGGAAATGCTACTTCCCCTTCATACACCGCCATTAACCTACAAAGAATCTATTGGAGGCACAGCTGTTTCCTGGGAATAGGAGATCTGGGAGTTTGCTGAGAAATATGAGAGGGGGGCAGGGGACTGACTCTAAAGGCATATGAGTGCCTTTCTTGTTTTCTGCTCTCTTCTATGCAGAGAGCTTGAAGGGGTGCTATTCATTCATATCTCTCCTGTCATGGTTTCAATAAAAGTAAGAGAGTCTCTTAACATTCCAATTCTTGAAATTCTTTGGGTGCTGAGAAGTTCCTGGGTGTGTGTGGGATCAAATTTGTGCCTAAAGACATCAGGCAGATATCTGAAACGGTAGATGAGTTTTACTTCAACCAAGGCTACAGTCAGCAAAGAGCAAATCTGGTCTTTCCTGGCCAGAGCTCACCCTAGAGCAGTGCTCTCATTGGAAGGCAATTAAGCTTGAGAAAAGGCTAGGTGGACCAATCTTCATTCTACATGCCAACTCACAGGGAGCTTTCCTAAGGAATCTGTTTGTCTACAGATAATATAATTGCTACACACCAGTGTGCTTGTTACTTGTTTCTTTGTTGCTGCGAGAAAATACTTGATAAGAAGCAGCTTGAGGAAAGAAAAGTTTTATTTCTGCTCAGTGTATGAAAGTATAAAGTTCATCATGGCAGAGACGATATCGGGGAGCTGTGTATACTGCCTCTAAGAAAAAAGTGTGAAGTGCTGGGGCTCAGCTGGCTTCCTCCTTCTCATACAAGTGGAGACCCCGATGAGACCCCAGCTCAGGGGCTGTTGTTGCTTTCTAAGTCCACAGTATCTGCTCTATTCTCACTGTAACCTTTATGGAAACAAACTCATCTACATACCCCAGAACTGTGTTTTCATTGCTCCAAACCCAGTCAAGGTAATCATGAAGATGAACCATCACAATTAACAAAGGTTATATGATTCGTGACTTCCAAATCAGTCTCTGTATCTGAAGGCTCATCTTAGAAAATATTTGGATAGTGTGCTGTTAGCAATGATAAGAAATAAAATAACTTCTTGAAAGATTCAAAAGGTGTTTTTCTTTGATACTCTGAGCTAAGTCTCTCAATTCTGGGCAACACTGGGCAACTGTTACCAATACAATTTGAAATGACTTGTACCATTGTAAGGAATAAATGGGATGTAAAACAAAGGTATTTCCCAGGTTCAGACTGGTTTTGTTCCCACAACCCTCCTACCTCAGTGTCCTGGTGGCTAGGACCACATATGTATGCCATCAAGCCTGGCTAATGAACTCAATGCTTTTTGATTTTGAATAGGAACTTTTAAATGAAAAATTTTCCAACCATATATTGGAGATGTTTTATCTCAAAAAATTCAGAGTACTTCTTTCAAGAGTGTCCCTTACAGGTTCTTTAGCAATATTTGCTTATTTAATTTTTAAAAGTATATTTTTATATAAAAGGTTAATAAGAATTTTATTTTATGGTGGTTAGAATTAAACCTTGTACATTGTTCATCCTAAAAGTGATCCACCTTAAGCTCTACCTTTGACCCCTAACACTCTTTTATCTCAGACATCTCTATTCTTTTACAACTTTATAGTTCTTTATTAAATTATTACTTTTAATATGGAGCCTTTTTACTTCAAATAGTACTTCTTTTGATCATGGGGATTTAAAGGTGTACTAACTTTATTGCTCATTTACAATGCTGAAAAATAAAGTTTGAGACCACACTACCTTTGGAATTCCTGGGAGTGGAAGAGGGTCAGTGAATGTGTGGGAGAGGCAGCATTCCAGATATTCACAAATTCCAAAGGCTTCCCACCATAGCCCTTCCAAAGAAGTCTTGGGATTACTTAAAAAATTTTTTCAACATAAAATATTGAATGCAACATTCCTGCCAGCCTAATTTACTGAGTCAAGAATATGCCATTCATGAAGGTGTGCTTCCAACCTCTTGGCTAATACAAAGATAGTACTTTGGTTAGGTGTAGGGAATTTTAATTACTATAATCAGTATCTGTGGATCATTCATATTCTAGCCACAAAATATCAGGGATAAAAGGAAGGAGGTGCATCCCATAATGTTTCCATTTGCCAAAATGAGGGAATGAAGACGTAGATGAGGCCAGCTCCTTGACACCGTCCTTTGTGTGCATGCTTCGGGTTTGGAATTTACATCCACTGACTCTTCAGTGTCATTTCAACAGTGTCAATCTTCATTCACGTTACTCCTTCAAGACTTCTTGCTGTGCTACACGTCTGAACCCCCCTGTGTGAGTATGGCTCTATACTTTTCCAAAGTAGCACAATCAATAACTCTGGTTCCATTTTTATATGTGTGTACAAAGGCAGGTAGCAGGCAAAGAGCAGAAACATGGCATGAGGTCTGGGATGAAGAGAGAGCCTCATTGCAAACGTGTTATTGAGTTCAAAGAGAAGCTATAAAGCTATTAAAGTCCTGACGGCTACCCTTGATAATTACTCCTGGGTGCAAAATGAGGACTGAAGGTGGAGAAGTGCTTGGTGGAAAAGAAGTAGAACAATCGCCTTTCCCACCAACAAACAGGGGAGCTCAGCACTCTTTCTTTTTGCCTGTCTGGGAGATTTCAACTACCTACTTTGAATCTTAAGGTAGGCAGCCAACATCCACATTGCAAATTGAGAGTCAGAAATAAAATCTCCAAAGAGAAACAAGAAAGTCTTTGAAAACACTGTCTGAGGGTACAGCCAGTTGACCAGCATTCACACCATGCCCAGAGTCTCCTTCATTTCGTTTGTCAAAGTGTTGGGAAAATATGGAACTAAGGAAAGGCACTTGAGTCCTCCTGGCTAAAGACATTGGACTATGAAGAGGAGATTCATTATTTCTGTTTCAGTCTTAAAATATTGCTAGGACTCAGCTCAAGTGCTCGTTTTGGGAAGCCGTGATGCATATGTAACATGGAGCAACTCTTTATGTACATTTCTCTGGTAAAAAATTATTTTAGTGTCAGTAAGATGTCTCATTATTATTCATTTTACCTTAAATGTCTCCTGTCCTCTCATTTCTTAAACTACCAGTTTAATCCTCAATTGTTTCTATACACCCCATCCCCAGTTTGTTTACCCTGGCAGGACAAACATCTCCATAAAGTGTCCTGGATTGCTTTTAGCCATGTGGTCTGCAAGAGTAAATGGCCTGTCATCTCCAAAGTTAGGGAAGCTGCCACTTAAAGTGCAATGCAGCAGAAATTGCCAAGGGCTCCTGGCTCTCCAGACACTCATCTTTCTGGAAATGAAGACTCACTAGCTCTCTGGACACTCATCTTTCTGGAAGTGAGCATATGTATCATGGAACTCTTTAGTACCAACATCCTTGTCAGCAAAGAAACTGTCATAGGAAGTCATCTGACTCTAAACTGTTGCCATCTAGTCTAACAGTTTTGCAAAAGAGGACTACAATTAATCCAGCCCCAAATGTCAGTCTTCAGAGGTTTTTTCTGTCCTGTGAGAAGGTATAACTCTCTGGTTCCTTGACTCAGTTCATTCCTAAATTTTCTGGTATTCCACTTTCATGAGCAAACAGTCTGCTAAGACCAGAAGGGGTACAAATGTCAGAGCCAACACTGTACTATCTCATTTGCCATCTATGTAAAAAAAAAAGCAGTTACCCAATAATACAAAGATGACATGAGAATGCCAAAAACCCTTCTGAAATCAGAGAGGCAAATCCTCCTAAACAGCAAAACACCCAACAATTTATTTTAGAAAAAACTTCTCCCACTTTGGCAAAGAGAAGCAGCTGGCACCCAGACACAGAATCATTGGAAATGATCACATTACTGGTTTATTCTTCCCAGTGAGCTCTTTAAAGATGTTTGACTTCTGAAATAGAAGCTAAATGATTGGCACATGTGTCCAGTCCTATATGGTTCCTTTTCTTTTAGCATAGGACAGGAAGATGTCTTTTCCAATATTTACAGAGCCGCTCTGAGATGCACAGGAAGGGGACAGGACCAGTGCAAAGGAGTGTACCTCTGTGAATATCAACAGGCCACAGCTTAAAATATGCTTCGTACAAAAGTTGAGTATGTGACCAAGAAAGAAAACATCTTTCTTCTAAGGTGCAGAGTATCAGCTTTGTTCATCATGATCTGTCTTATACAGAAAAGTCTGAACTCATTGGTAATAAATTTCAGCTTCAACTTCCCCATTTCTATTCCAATTTCAATAGAACTGAGGTTACCAAGACAATTGTGTAAATTGAGAAAAGAGAGAAGTAAAGACTAAAACTCATCTATAAATATATTATTAGGACGCAAGAGTGCACAAGAAAATGAACTAAAAGGATACACAGGGGTCATGAAATGTGAGCTGAAGAGTAGAGAGAAATAAATTGAGCCAGAATTAAGATATAAGGCACATCCAGCCCCCAGGATCAATGACATATGCAGTGTGTAATATTCTCTTATACTTGCTGCTGTTCCCCTATCGAACAGGGAAAAAAGGATCTTGTACCACAGTCAATGTTTTAAAAATATCTAAATAAAATAAATATCTAAATATCTAAAGACATCTTCCTTACAGCATACTATTCATTTTAGGAAAGGGAACACTTGTCTGATCCATGTCTTCCAGCAGAAAAGGGATGTTTTACCATTGTGTTTCCAGAATTCAGCAAGATATCTGTATACAGGAAGCTCATGAAGCCCTTTGAGAAGTACAGGATGAAGACCAGCCTTTTCTTAGAGAGCTTTAAAGCCTGACTCCCCATCTGGCTCTAAACAAAGAAGTGCATGGCACTGCAACCTCAGAACTATCAAGGCTTAAGTTCATGGTGCCAATGACAGTACTGTGATCACCAGATATGTTCTAATAATAAATATAACTCTACAGTTCCACAGGTTTCTTCACTCTGCAACCTTGAACCTGCTTCAAGCTTACACACTCTGGAAAGCAAGTTAACCAGGCTTCATGAGATGAAAATCATAGGACATAGGACATGTGAAAGTGTGCCATCTGCAGTGGTCTCAATACATTCCTCAGCTCCAACGGGATCAAGATCAGGTGTGTTGTTGTAAGATAACTGTTCTTTGTAAAGACAAGGTAATGTTTACCTTAAACTACCCTCTTTTTGGCTTCCAGGAGATATAATATTCAAATTGTCTGTAACCATGGCAATTGGTTCAGCTGTGAGCACCCTCACTTATTCAAAGCATACAGGCAATATAGGAGATAAAATACCATTACGAATAGGGACAATGCAGTTTAATTTCAGATGCCAAAAGAGGATGGGTTTGGTATTACATTCCCAGCCATATGAGGCAGGCCGTGGTTTCTGGATTCATCAGCTACCTACTGATGCTCAAGAGCAATATTGGCTTTCGTCTCTTCCCCAAAAAAAAAAAAACGCTCCCTGTATTCTTGGGACTCTCTTGACATCTTGTATGCAGGAGAATTTAAAAAGCAAGCAAAGGATCATAAGGCAACATCAGCCTACAATTTCTTCTCTCTTTCCCTCCCTCTTCTCTTCCTCCTCTGCCAACTTCTTTTATTATACTTTTATTTACTGTGTATATGTATTTGTGTTTGTGTGCTACCACATGCCATATAGAGGTTAGATAGCCTTTTGGAAGTAGTTTCTTTCCCTCAGCTCTGACGAGTCGTAGAGATTGAGCGTGATTCATTTGGCTTGAAGAAAGCACCTCTACATGCTATTACTACCTTGCCCACACCATCACCATCTTCCTCCTCCTCCCCCCTCCCCCTCCTTCTGGTGTTGTTTGTAGTGACCATTTTCAATTCAATTTCCCTTGGGTAAGTAAGCACTTATTAATCTTCTCTTTAATTTAGCTTACTTATAAATGAATGGATTTGAAACACATTCTCTCCACTTGCAGATTTTGAAGCTTCATGAGACTGTCATTTGAAAACCACTTTATTTCCCTAAAGCTCTGCAGAGATGAATTAGTTAAACCACTTTGGCTTCTGGTAGTCGCACATTTCACCCACCCAAGAGTTCTCTGGATTCACAAATGAAAGACTCACACACACACACACACACACACACACACACACACACACACAGAGAGAGAGAGAGAGAGAGAGAGAGAGAGAGAGAGAGAGAGATATCACAGCTTAATTTTGATATGCCTTGACTAGCTCAATGGTTGGACACTTCTAAAACTCTCTGCAGCCAGCAAGCACTCCCCTTCGGTATTCCTAGCTTAATAACCCCCAAATCCTTATTATATTTTTGCTGCCCTGGCTCCTTCTATGTAGCCTTTTATCTTTGGTGCCAAATACAGTTCTGGGCAGCCCATCTGGCAGCCACTTTCCTTCTTGTACCTACATTTTGGCCGTTACACCCTCCTGTTCCTTCCCTGCATGGTCTGTCCTACCACCCTCCTGGCAACCCTTTCTTCCTCCTCCCCAATTCTTCCTCCGGGGAACCTAGAAGTCATGCTGCTTTCATTCTGCCCAGCCATTGACTGTGGTTCATTATTGATCAATCAAAAAACAATTGGGGACAGTGACCCTCGGTGTTTGGACATGCAGATTCCCAATTTTGGGGACTGAATTAAGACAAAGCATGAGAACCAATTCCTAACATCTTACCATTTCTGTCCGAATTCTTTTTTGAAAAAGATCTTCTCTTAGATAAAAATTGAGTATAACCATAACAATTATATAAATTACAAAGTATGATATACGATTAGCATCCATTCCATTATATTTATCAATTAGATAAAGTACTAACTGAAGAGCTTATAATTCTATACTTGAATTATATTCTGATTTTAGCTTGCATTACCATCTGAAAATCATCCTTTCAAATCAATCTCATCTATTTCAATGCTAAACAACTTGAGTTTGATTATGACATTATACCTAGTCTTCAATCCCACTAAAATCTGAGAATGAATTAAATATGACCTGAATATATAGGAAACAGAGTACATAGCTTTCAACTTAAACTAATTGTAGAGACAGTCCCTAATTTCTTATAGTCTTGGAGCATTTGCCTTCAGCCTTCTGGCCCAGAACTATCTAACAAAGATTGAAATGAAGCAGGAACTAGTTTGCCCTGTCTTGGCAGAACTCAACTGTCAGCTATTCCATTTTGTATGTCCTTTCCTGGAAAATATTTTTTGTGTGTAGACGAATATGATAATTTTTGTCCAGTCTCTACCTTTACACAACTGCAACAACTCTATATGGAGGTTTTAATGCACAGTTTCTTCTTTGGAGGAGAATGGGGAAGCTGTCAGGAGCAGACATGTTCATTGTCAAATGATCCTTAATGATGAAATGACATTAAAAGTCACATTCTGTTGATTCCTAATGTTTTGCAAGACTATCTATGTAAAGTATATTTGAACTGTCTAACCTTAACTACTCTTAGTTACTTCTTTTAGAGTAAATTGAAAACACTTTTTATAATTAAATCAGAATCTAACATAACAATAAGTTTGCTACCTGGCCCTTAACTTGTGTTACTTAATCAACCTAAACAGTTTATAATAACAGCTATAAGAAGGACTAGGTCAAAGCCTTGTACTCTTAAATGAGTTGCATAGGCACAATGTCTGTATAAAAGTAACAATATTAATTTCAAACTTTGTATCAATATATAGATTCATACCAATGAAAACCTTATGTATTTTCATATATACATACATATATATACATATATATATACTGTACCAATGTAAGAAATTATAACTCAATTTTGCATCAATTATAAAGAGTTCTATCAATGTAAGAGTATGACTTACAAAGCACAAGGCTTTGTTCAAGAATAAAATTAGTAATCTATCCCATCTATTTCCTTCCTGTTCAAAATTATGACCATTTATAAATTATCTCTTAAAATGACAAGCTATCTATAATTTATAAAATAACTATAACCAGATACCCAAACCCAAGGGATTAGGATGAAAACTTCCCATGGCATCTTCCTGATGAGATATTCTTTAAAGGGGTGGGGAGGGGTAGGAAAATTTGAAACATTGGTTAGACTTAAGAAAGCTAGCTTTAGCACCTGTTATCCAGTCTCTGTATGTATAGAAGGCTCAGTGCTTGACTGAAGTTTTGACTGGATCCAACTGAAAGGTTGGAAGAAGTGAAATCATCTGGAATGAACAACAATCCCTGAAGCAGTTCCGGAAGCAAGTCTCTGGACAGCACCAGGGAGCAGGGGGCTGCAACAGCAGGTCAGTTTAGTATCCCTGAGGATGAATCTTGCCCACGTACATTCTATAACATATTACTCTCACAATAAAATTTTAGTACTATTAAGATATCCATATGGATTGTGCAAGGTGCATAGATCAGTTAAGGAGGAATTTTGATCCTTGTTTGAGCAGGTGAAAGGCAACTGTCACTTTTATGATTTAATTTGATCAATAACAAATTATAATAAATTTTCATTCATGTGATGGGAAGGATGGCATGATGAATCTTAAGGATTGCATAACCAACAAGATTTATTGTCTGAATTTACCTGAATTTTTGGCTTAGAGACAAGTTTATGGCTAAGCCAGTTATTGGGCTGTTCCCATGTCAAGGAATCAGAAAATCGTTACCTGTCCCATTTGGTCTTCTTGATTTTTTTTTTCTGTCTGTAGCCAAAGTTTTCAGGGCATCTTCCCTATCGTGTCTAATGCATACTATCCCACTCTAGAAGGGTTTTGAAGCCTTCTTTCCTTTCCTGTCAACACAAATACAGAGCCTCTCTCCAAAAATGGAATGTCCTTGGTCCAGTAACCAGGAAACACTAAAGGTATAGCTTGACCTCTCTCCCAGAGGAATTTGAATGTCATAAATACCACCAAACTTATAATCATCCTCATTATGATAATCAAAACAACTCAAAGCAATTAAAACAATCTAAACAAATGTTATCTATTGAGACAGTGCTCCTCCATTTTCCCTTTTTTTTTTACACAATTAATTTTTAATAGTGAGATCAAGGCCTAAGTTTCTACTGTCTGAGACAGGTTAGGCTCCCTATTCCCTGCTTATGACCTACAACTTAAAATCAAAATCCTTAATTTATTTGTTCCAAGTATACTTAAGAATATATTATTATTATTATTATCATCACCATTCATCATCATCATCATCATCATCATCATCATCATCATCATCATCATCATCATCTGCTTACTGGAGGCCAGCAGCTTCTATTGTCTGCCTCTCTCTGCCTCTGAGCAGCCAGCCTGTCTCTTTGAACAGCAGGGGCTCAGCCCAGGGAGTGGCATTATTAGAAAGTATGGCCCAGTTGGTGTAGGTGTGGCCTTGTTGGAGTAGGTGTGTCACTGTGAGTATGACCTTTAAGACCCTCATCCTATCTGCCTAAAAGCCAGTATTCTGCGAGTTGCCTTCAGATGAAAATGTAGAACTCTCAGGTCTTCTTGCACTATTCCTGCCTGGACACTGCCATGCTTCTGCCTTGATAATACTGGACTGAATCTTTGAACCTGTCAGCTAGCCCCAATTAAATGTTTATAAGACTTTATAAGACTTGTGTTGGTCATAGTGTCTGTTCACAGCAGTAAAACCCTAAGACAGCTAGGCACTTCTAAAATTCTCTTGACCAGCAAACACTCCCTCTTGGTATTTCTGGCTTAACACCTTCTAAATCCTTTCCTGGCTTCTAGGCAGCCCCATCTTTGGTGCCCAAGATATCTCTGGGCAGCCCTTCCAGTGGATGTTTTTCTCTTATACCTACGTTTCAGCTGTTACTCCCTCCTATCCCTTCTCTGTGATCTGTTCTGCCTCTTCTCCTGGCACCATTCTTCCTCCTCTACCCTGGAAGTCCCGCCTCTTTCATCCTGCTCAGCCATTGCCCTGGGCTCTTTATTAATCAATCAGAACCCAATCGGAGACAGGGACCTTCAGCGTTTGGACAGACAGATTCTATTTAGGGGGGAGGTGAATTAAGACAAAGCATTAGAACGAATTACTAACAAAGCTCAGCCTGCTTGTCATACTTTTGAAGTTTTCAAAAATCAGAATTTTCACATGAAAAACTTCAATTTCTTAGATGTGATACATGCTCTTTTTCTCTCTCAGACTTCATGAACTACACTGTAAATGACCAGCAGTGATGTCAGTCTTTTACAATAAATTCCTAGAAACAAAACAACTCAAATCAAAACAAAAACAGGTTAAAGGAGAAAGTAGTGTTTGTAAGGATGAAAATCAGGGTCCTCTAAGATATGCCAGTTCTTCTTACCATGCAAACGCATCATTATCCCAAATAATGATGCATCGCTAAGCTTATCAATATTCCTGTTAACACTAAAATTACAATCATAGAACATTCGTGTTAATGTTAGTTATGAAACCTAAGAATCAAGTGATTCTGCTCCTCTGAATCCTCTTTGGAGCTGCAAAATAAGCAAACCGACTTGCTAAGCAGCTTGGGAGGTTTCTCCTTATGACAGAAAATATTTGTTCTATTTAGGTACATCCTCACCACTATTCTTTTAATATCTAAATTTGTTTATCCTAGTAGCTACAGCCAGGACAAATGATGCCAGGTTTGTTTCATGAGAAGCTTTAGGAACATTAGATCAATTGAAAGCAAATCATATCTTTGTAACTATAGGATCATAAGGCTCCCCAATCTATCCTCTGACCATCTCTGTATCTCTGTCAGAGACAGAGGACCACCCAGAAAGAAACAGAGACAAAGAGACTGAGAAAGAGACAAGAGAGAGAATGCACATCATGGTAAGGTAAAATTCTGCATGACTTTGAAGGGAATTAAACATTCAAAATCTTTGCATTCTGTATTTTCTACTTTCAAGTTCCCTTTATCTTTTACTCCTTTGGTAGATTATAATAGTACCTGAATGCTTATTATAAGAGAAGTTTTAATAAAATGTGGTGGTACATGCTGTGACCCTATCATTTGGGTGTTGGGGAGAATTAGGTCATCCTCAGCTGCACAGAGAAAATTCAAGGCCAGTCCAAAGTATATGACCCTGTCTCAAAAATTAGAAAGAAGGGTGGAGTTGTGTAAGCATTTGCCTTGCATCACAAGGACCCAAACCCAATCCCCAGAACCTATTTTAAAGGCTGGACAAAGTGCTCCTGCACCCCCAGTGTTAGAGGGGCAGAGATAAGAGGATCTCTGAAGCTCAGTACCCAGACTAATTTTGACTTCTTGGGGAGTTCACAGTCAGTTAGATACTTAATCATAAAAACAAGGTGTATGCTTGCTAATAAGTGATATAGATTGTCCTCTAACATCCATATGTTCTGCAAATACATTTTCACTCATATCTACACACAGAATAGACATAGCAAGTAGTATTAGATTTACAAGAAAGTTACAAAAGATACCATAGAACATATATCTGTCCCTTGTTCTCTCTACTATCTGAAATAGATAATAGAAAATTAACATAACACACATTTATAATTAATGAACAAACTTTAATTTGTTAATTAAATCTAATTCTTTATTTAGTTCCCCTGAGTATGCCCCGATGTCATATTTCTATCCTTGGATCCAGTCCAGGAATATATATTAATTGAATTTAGCCATCATATCTCCTTAGACACTCTTTCTAGATTTGAGAGTTTCTTGTCCTCGACTTTGATGACTGTGACACTTTTGAAAGACACCTCTAAGTTCCATGGTAGAATGTCTCCCAATTTAAACACAACAGTTCTTCATGATGATAAACTACCAAGTTTTCAAATCATAGAAGTCTTCTTAGAATCAAGATGCTTCATTCTTCTCTAGCTTCATTTTCTGTAACTACCCTGGTCACTTTGACTGTCCGCATTTTTAAAGCATGTCCTAAAACTTCAGCAATCGTGCATTCTTCTCTTAGCCCACCTTTGCAAACACTGGTATCTCCACTTCGGGCTCTTTTTGAAACTCTTCACTCCATCTCTGTGTGGATAACTCTTGATCCAAAACTTTCTTTTGAAGTCCTGAGATCCTGTCATCCTTCATTCTCCCTGGTGTCTCCCTTCTGTGCTTCTTTACCTCACAGCATGCTTGGATGGAGTGCAGCTACATAAATCTTCATGCTCACTCACTTGAGTGACTCTGTCTGGAGAGTGAGGGTTCACATTGGTGCAGCAGAGTAGCCGTGCTTCCTCTCTGCCAATCACACACTGCAGTGCCCCTACCTCCTTCTGCTCAATATACTATCACTGCAAGATGGTGGTGACTTTCAGCTACTTACTCAAATTATCATTGCAGAATGTCAAACACAATGGAAGGAGGTAAGCAAGGAAGAGTGCTATTGTTTTCCTTTCATCAAAGAGAAGAAGAGGAGTCCTGAGGAATTATTCTTCTACTTTACTGGCTGAGAGAGAGTAACATGGCCATCATGGCTGGGAAAGTTTAAATTATATGAAGAATACTGTCAAATGTGACTCTCGGATATGTCTTTTCCCTTCTCTTTAAATAATTCCTTCCAACAGTGAAGTAGTTGGAAATCGTTAACTCAGAATAGTACACAAGACAAACAAAGAGAGTGTCTTGAGAGTTGATTCCTCATCATGCTGGTGTATGCTGCTCCACAATAGCCATGGGAGGCTCAGAACCATGCTATTTTACTTCTTCCCCACTGTCCATAGTGGGGAATGTGTCTGTTGTTGATAAATTAAAAACAAGAACATTTCCTGGTCCGTAAGGTAATCACTTGCTGAAGGTAGGCATTAAGATTGGAGCGTGTCCAGAGGTAAAGGTTAGTGGATTTGGACACCTATAACTTGCTCTTTCTTGGAACGAATCCCAGCACCTGTCTCTTAGACTTATTTCTTCCTTGGCTCAGGTCTGACCCTGTTTATAGATAAGCACTAAACGGCCTCATGACGATCTGGAAGTTGTTCTTCTAGTCTGTTTTCTGTGTCTCTAACAAACTATCTGAAATTGGAATCATTGTAAAGAGCAGAGGTTCATTGGCTGATGGTTCTTGGCTCAGAGAAGTGCATACAAAGCACATGGCACTGGTGAGGGATTTCTGCTGTTTCAACTCAAAGGAAAAACTCAAGAGTGAGTGGCTCTGGGCAGAAGTGACAGCATGTAAGTATGACAATCTCACAGTAGGATAAGGACACTTGCAGGAGCAAGCCATCCTGCTGGGAAAGGCCTTGTCTTCCTAATTCTTCAACCACCTTTTGGTGCACTGAGCACCGAGCATTCTTGTATTTGAGCCATGGCAGAAGCCAAGCAGGAGCCAGAAAAACAAAGAGAGAGGAAGAGAAACCAGGAGAGCTGCCTAAGAAAGATTCTGGGTTTCTCTACAAGGTCACATGCAGGGTCCAGTGACGTGCAGGGAATTCTGTGACTAGACACAGATATTAGTAAACTATTTCTCCCTACCAGATAATCTCTGCCATGTTTATATACCCCTCCGAGGGCTTTGAGGGAAGTACCAAGCCAAAGAGTGGGTGTGTGAGCTTTCTAATCAATTTCCATTCTTCATGTTCTCAGCTATTTACTCCGAAATCTTTCTTTTGACAAAACTAACCATATTGCCATCCATTCCTGTTTGTGATGAGGGAAATTCCACAAAACTTGCAGCGTGAATGCATAGACACTGTGTGGAAGAGAGTGCAGCATAACTCTCAAACCTGGTTTCAGTCTTAGCGTAGCCACCCTTACATTTTGTGAACTCAGTCATACATGTATTAGTTTCTCCGGGTCTCTGTTTTCTTACTGTGCTAGTAATACCTCAGGAGTTACCATAGGATGGTAAATGGATAGGTGAAATTTTTCAGTACATTATAAAATGAAGTAGATATTAATGTGCATTCAACACATGTTAAGTCCCATGCATGATGACGACTTTTGTAAAACAAATATAATATTTGATCATAGGCCAGTAGTAAGATCGTTTGCACAAAGGCTAGAGTGCTTGTCTGTCTACTACATAACAGTCCCTGGAATTGGTTCTCATAACTAAAAAAAAAATCTTATAGAGAGACATCAACTACAAGAGACAAAAGCTATGTGGACAATGACGTGTGTTTTGGGGCTAGCTACACAGCCATAATAAACATTCATTTCAAGAGACAGATTCTCAGAGTATTAACTATCAATATTTTAGGATGTTGAGAAAAGCAGTTTAGGCAAGCAAAGTTTGAGAGACTATAGACCAGCTGAAGATAGCTGGGCCTATGAAAGGCTTCCCACCACTGATTGCTTGAGATGATTTCCCCAAAGGTATTTGCGTAGCAACTTGGCAGCGTACAAATGTCCTAAAATTTGGAACAGTTTTTGTAGAAAGTCATAATTGTACCCTTACTTAAAATAGAGGTCTCGCTTTCATTCGAAAACTCATAATGTCTTACCTAAGCTAACAATTTTTGTGCTTTCAAACCGCATCGTTGTGAATTTAAAAGAAGTGCAGGCAAAACGAAAACAAACAAACAAAAAAGCCCAAGTAATTTACTATACTAAGTGCTTTCTCTATTGGTTTTACAAAACCAAGCCTATTGATTAAAGGATTATTATAATCAGGATCAGGAGGCCAAGGAAACGGCTCAATTACACGTTAATCATGGGTTGTGTTTTTAATCTATCAATTACAGTTAATTCAGGGTCATGACCCGCCTTCCTATGTTCAGAATCTACACAGCACTTAGCACCTCTGCAGTGTTTTCTGCACTGCACTGAGTACATCATACGCCCAGCTTCTGCACTAGGCTGGACTTTGAATACTCTCCTCCACAGCATCCCCTGAGAAGACTGTCTACTCCCAGGCTTCTGACTTTGAACAACACAGCCGAGCTTTTCTGACCATTCTCCATAAAATGATGGTGCCACACAACAAGATGTGTGGACAAGCGGCACCAAGACGCAGCCTCACACAATCTCAGCAACATCCTCTGGCACTGGAAATGCTTGCCAAACTGAAGAATGGTTTCCAAGGAGTTAAGACTTGCTAGGTTCAGTTCCAGCATTCCATGGTGATCGTGCATTTACTCTTGTTTTCAGAATGTTATTTAGAGTGTTCCGTTCTGCTTTTAGGTTCTCCCTATGTAGCCCAGGCCATGTGTAAACTCGTGATTTGCTCGTCTCAGCCTCCTAAGAGTTGAACAGGCAGGCGTGCTTCCTTGCGCTTGTCTCGTTCCTATTCTTAGTTTGTCTTTAAATCTTACTGTTTGAGTGGTCTGCATAGAACCATTCAGATACACTTTAGGAGATCAAAATGTCAGCCAGCATTTCAAACTGCCTTGGAATGTATTAATCATCTTTTTCAACTTTGTCTTCTTTTTATTTATACTTTTGTATTTTCTTCTTAGTGTGTTTGGCCAGAAGCACAGGCATTTGTGTAACATAATGAAAGAGAGAGAGAGAGAGAGAGAGAGAGAGAGAGAGAGAGAGAGAGAGACAGAGAGACAGAGAGACAGAGAGACAGAGAGAGAGAGAGAGAGAGATTGTAACGTTGATCTCTTACCCTACCCTCTCCTTATTCACCTTGTGACAGACCAGGATACTCTTGATGAATTTCAGTTACTAAGGACATTGGAAGATCTCAGGTTCCTAAAGCAATTGCAAAGCTTCACATACCACCCATCCTGGACTGGAGGCTAAACTATAAATCTACTTTATCTCCTCTGCTTTGCGCATTCTTTTCAATGTGTGTTCATTGAATGGTTGTATAAAGTACTGGGTTTGTGGTTTCCCCACGGTTCTTGTTACATAAGTAGCTGCACAGCCATATACATGCCGTCTCAGAGTCACCCCAGAGAAAGTGTTCCGGTTTATATATCCCGTGCCCTAGCACTGAGTACACAGTTTAAAATGTATGAGAGTTTATATGGGGTGGGGTGATATTTGTGTTTGTTTTATTCACATAAAAACACTTCCTTATTCCTGTTGCAATATACGGGAAAGTGGAAATCTCACTGCACATAGATTGCTCTGTAGACCCCAGGCAAGGCACAGATCTACACAAACACCCACATACTCCCCTCTGTTACAGGTCCTTGTTGAAGACCAGAAGTTTGTCATGGCTACGATGAATAGACACATGTGCTGCATGTCCATGGTCTTTGGCTATCTTCCTCCTTCCTCTCAGACTTAAGGTGTGACACAAGACTTCTGAGACCAGCAGAATCACCACATCCATTTCCTGACTCCAGACAGTGAGGATCCTTCCCAGCCATCTCAAAGCAGCTGAACCCCAGCTTGCACCAGATCACTGTGGAGCAGGACCAATTTTTAAATGTCTTCATCTGGTCCCTCCTACTTCATGGTTGCTCTGGGGGTGGTGAGAATCAGGATGCATTGAAAGCTGCTGAGACATCTGACTTCATTTTCTTGGCTCTGTGTGACTTAACTCTACACCAGCCCTCCCAACTGTGCAGAAATTCATTTTTGAAAGCAGAGGCAAAAGACAGACAGGAAGGCTAGGAGCTTTTGTGGCTGGAGACTTAAGACAGAGCCGGGGAAAGGTAGAGTTCCCACATTACTACTGGGCTGATCTGCCAGTCACTGTTTTTCCCAATTGTCTCCAGACTGAACTTCCCTTCTACAACCCAGTGACACAGCAGGTTTCCCAGGAGGAACTGGATTTGATATACTCTTCTCTTTTCAGATGATATTTTCCAGGACTCATGCTCACGCACCCCCTCTCTTTGTCTGAATGCCTTTGGATTTTATACTCCATTGTTATGTGTTTTGTGGAATGGAATAATGTGTAGAAATCAGATATGTGGAAATCAGGTGCATAGTTAGATTTTCTACTTCCCCTCCAAGCATAGAGTGGAGCTCATGGGACGGATCTGGCTCCAGATAAGACCCTGATATTCAGTCTCCAGAGCCACAGCAGCTATAAAGACAGAAGTATGTACTGTCCAAGTTGTGGAGCTGTTTGAGCAAGTTTGGCAAGTCACTTGGTGTGTGGATTATGCCAGGTCTCCTGTGCCAGCTAAGAGGAGTGGTATTGTGGACGGTCCTTCCTCTTGGTGGCCCCCAGTCAGTCTTGTAGTCAGAGTGCTTCAGCCCTACCCTCCTACTTCTCTGTGGGAAATACTTTTAAATGTGTAAGTAAATTACTCTCGGGAAAAAATTTAGAGAGCCCCTACCTTTTCACAGCAAAAAGTAAGGGCCATAATATTGGGAAATTGAAAATCATCATATAATTGATAATGTCCCTTTCACCCTAAGATTCTGTGATTCAGTAGAATGTGATGGTTTCCGTTTAGACTAACTCTTTCTTGGTTCAGTACCATCTACTGAGTTTTAAAATGTAACAAAAATATTTGCAGATTCATAGTGCCATTCCACCATAGATTTCATCTCTGAGTGCTTCTATCTCTATGATGAGTCAATAGAAATTATTCAGTTTGCTGTAGGGAGTGTAAGTGCCAAATAATCCTGAGGGACAAATCATCGGCCCAATAGTTAGTCTGGGGTAGCAAAACCTAAGCCTGGAAGTGCCATCCATTGCCAATGAACAATCAATGTGAGTTCTAGCCCTTCGTTCACTTTATCCTCTTACAGAAAGTTCTTTCTCACCTCAGAGAAATATTCTATCGAGTTCTGTCTTGAAACTCTTCTGGTGTTTCTGATACCAGCACAGGCAGGAAACAGTAAAAGTGCTCCCTAAAAGAATGAGTGTTCACTGAGTTTCACAGACCAATGAGAAGGAAGATTAAATCAAATAAACCTTGGAATGCCAGCCAAGCCTCTGAAACACGTCAGCTGCTATGTTTTCTCAGGAGCACCTTATCCTGAGATGACCTAATGAGAAGGCCAGAGTCAGATGACATGTGACATGGAGTATTCAATGTGAATTCTACTGACACAGTAGTCCATTGGCCTCTCCCACTGTAGTCTGTAGCCCACTGCAAATGCTGCTAAGAAATGCGGCCTTTGCTATTCACAGCAGAGCATTTGACTGAAATTATTTCTCAGAGAATTAACTCCCAGCAGCCAAAGAATTCATTTTGTATTGGAAAGCAAATGAAACAGTTCTTTTAACTTAAAAATATTCTTGACATTAATTTTACTTCTCTGTGATGACTATTTCACATTTTGTTTCATTACTGAAGATACTACAGTCTCTCTATTTCATTCAGAATTGAAACTGAATGTTTAATGAATTGACTTTTTTCTGCTTCTTCCAAAAAACATTAACTCAATGTGCTTCCTCAATTGACTCTAAATATGGATATAGCACATTGATTTATAGTTGGCTATATGGTAAGGTTATGTCAGCATTTACATTATAAAGCTATGTTTCCATAAGTTTATAATTAAGCCGTAAAAAATTCTCAGTAAAATTTGCAATGTCAAGTTTCTGCCTTGAAAAGGAAATTTGAAGTTTTTCCATAAATGTACAACATATACATACATGTGCTAAAATTCAATAACTACTATTTTTTTAAGATGCATTCATTCATTATGTTGCCTTGTTGCAAATGAATTAAAAGAAAGTCAAGGTTATAAGGGGAAATCAAACTGAGCTGTCATTTACAGCTGTTGACTTACATCTCAAGGCATAGTGTAGAGGATTAGAAAACTAATTTCATGACAAAAGAATTGACTGCATAGTCTTCTTAGTTGATGATTAAAGGACAGAAAGATGAATTAAGACCCCACACACACACACACACACACACACACACACACACACACACACACACACAAGACTGCTTTTCCAGAACTGTTCACTACTTTCTTTCATGACCCATGGTAAATATTTTCTGGCTCTCTTTGCAAATAAACTTTACTGTCCTTGAAAACATTTACTACAATTCATCACCTCCATGGCAACAAACAGGGCTATGCTTATAAACATGAACTGGAACTAGATCTAGCCAGTTATTAAGCAAACCTAATCCTATGTCATTCTAGGCTTGCCTGCTCATAAAAGTGAAATCAGATTTCTGATATACAAATTGCTTCGCCAGATACGTGAAACTGTTGCTTGAATTCACATCTTATCTATTTTTTATTGCGTGACTACTTAAAATACTAACATGTACCTGAATAACCCCCCCTACTTATTTTTACAGATACGAGATTTTTCATTTACATGTTCATGAAAACTCCTAGCAAGTGAGAACCAAAATCACTTTCACTATAAAAGAATATTGAAAATTGGGACTAGAAAAATTCCGAGATGAAATAAATAAGAAAGTCTAATCTCGTTAAGGAGATGGAGCAATTGGGCTGAGAAATCACTTAGTTGTCACTTCAACACAAAATTTAAATATCCCACTAGGCCTCAAGAAGAAAAACAGTGGCATAAAAACTATTGAAGCTGTAGTGCTGGAATCAGTTTTACTAGCATAAAAGCACCCTGAGGTTAAGTGTGGGCTGTGGTACTGGGTAGCCTCAATTACATCTAAATTCTGACTTTGGAAACCTTGGACTGGTTTTCCAGCTTCTCTGGATGTTGGCTTCTTCACCAGGAAAACAGAGCATGAGAATCCTCCCTTGGGAGTTTATGAAGCTAAAGGAAGGAGAATCCTTCTGATGTCAGAAACATAGAAATAATTGCTAATATGATGTGACCAAGCTCAGAAGGAAAGTATGCAATGAATTGTCACTCCAAAGACCCTTGGGTTCCAGGTTTGTTTCCCAGCTGGTGGTGCTACTGAGAGGCGACGGAATAGCAAGGACACTAATCTCATCAGTGAGTCAGCCGGCTGATGACTTTATAGCTGAATAGGCTCTAAGGGGGTGGGACATAGGTCTCTCCATACTATACTTGCCTACTACTTAAGAAGAGGTGGCATACCCACTTCAAAAAATCGAACTCCTTCAGAGAAACAGACCAGTGGGGGAACATCTTTAGATAATTGCTGCAGATCAGGTAGGTCAGTCTACCCTTTGAACTGCATGCCACCTGGAAAACTGAGTCTGAGGCATGTGACAATTCTTAAATACATCTCTACCTCAGTGTAGGACCATGCTGAATGAGCAGGCCAAAAAGAAGCAAGCTTCTGCAACTTAGAGTGTGATTTCTAAGCTTCTTAACAGTGTGAAGAAACAAATCACGGGTGCCTTTACTCCACCTCTCATATATGTATACCATTGTATATGACAGGCATTATGGTGTTCAGTCTCCGCCCCCTGAGTGTTCTGTTATCAGAGAATTAAGAAAATTGCAGTTGAAGTACTTGGGTCCTGTTGAAGGCTGAGGTCTTCTAGGAGACAAATTTATTCCTAGGCAAATCTTTGGATACCTCACTGCGTCTCTTGAAATATCAGATACTCAACATTGCTTGTAAAGGGAGGAGGTGCTAACCTCACCAGACCTCACACGTGCTTCTCAAGTTGGGGTGGTGTTTGCAATAGTAACCTGGTGTTTTGTGTGTGCGTGTGTGTGTGTGTGTGTGTGTGTGTGTGTGTGTGTGTGTGTGTGTTCTCTAAATTTCAGTTCGTTAACAAAACGTTTACATTACAACTATGAAGATAGTATTGGGAAAAGGTGGGGACCCAGAAACTTGACTCTACTGTAGGTAAGGAGGACCAGCACGAGGAGCACTGTGTGGTGTTTGAACCTGAGGAATGTCAGTCTTTACCCCAGCCTCATTGAATAAGAATTTGTGCTTTAACCAGATCTTGGGAAAAGTAATATTCACTAAAGTTGAAGATCACTGGTGAAAAAGAACTTCTAGTAGAAGTTATAAAAAATAAGTTTCCTAACACTAGTTTCAACTCCAAATCAAGGTTATTTTAATGAAAACTAACCAGAAAAAAATGGCATTTTAAGGGATGAGTGCAACATATACTAATTACCTTTGAAAATCTTGATGATTCTGTTCTATTTTGTTCTGCTTATTTTAAGAGACAGGATGTCATTATGAGCCAAGGCTTACCTCGAACTCATGCCAATTCTCCTGCCTCAGCCTCCTCCTGAGTGCTGGGATGATAGACACATGCAATCACACCCAGCTGTCTTAATAGTTTGATAGTGATGGCATAGTACTGTCACAGAAAAGGAAAACTCAGGATTTCAGGCATTTCTGAACACATAAGTTATAATTATTCATAGGGGTTGTTGATAGAAAACCTTAAATCTACAGGTGTTTCTTAATTTGGCATCTGTCTAAAGTGGCATTTTCTTTTCATTCTAAATGTGATATGCACTAAGGTAGCTGTTATATCATTTTTGAAAATTAACTACTGATTAGAAAACTCAATATTATTTGTATAAGCAGTGTTCTTGGGAGTGATTCAGTAGTAACTAGTAGAGACAGTCTTTCTCCCCTTCTGCAGCATGTAAAACATCAACCTATAAAAGTTAAAAGATAAAAGGAAAAGTCCTTTTGGATTTGATACTGAGGTTGCTATGTAGACAATGCAACAAGGAGTTGCATAGAGGGAGGGTCTTGTGGGTTTAAACTGATGTGTATGGGGTTGGTCTGGTTCTGCTCTGTATTCAAATGCTAAGTACTGAACCCCAAGATCTGGTTGCCTTCAACAAAGAGATCCTTAGAGATGAGGAGATCCTCGTGTACACCAAGTGATGCTATATAATCTTGCTTCCCAAGTTAATTGATCAACTAAGGTGATTGGGCAATAGAAATAGGTGGGTTTTCATTTATCTCGCTGGGGTCACAGTTAGAGATAAAGAAATAAAAGATAGATAAAAAGAAGAAAGGACATGGAGAGAGAAGCAAGCCATCATGGACATGAGCATGTAGCCAGGAGAAACAGCAAGTAACAAGGGACTTATGACTGGGAAGTAAGTTAAAATATCCCCAAAACCTGGCCAATCTAGACTTACAGCTTGTAAATAAAATACTTGGATTGTTTGTCTTTTATACAGGCTAGCTAGAATTCATAATTCATTTTACATTAATGGTCAGAGAAAGCCTTAGGAAGCAGGTATTGCATCAAAGACCTCAACAGATGTGAGCAATCAAGTCTTAAAGTTATCCAAGCAGAGAGAACAAGTCAATGATAATCTAGATAAGAAACATGTCCCAGTGTGGCATAGGACCAGCCGTGAACTAAACGTGGTAGAGTAAGCAAGGGCAGCATACAAGATGAGGTCAAGGGGAATGTGAGATTGGGGGACTGTGACAGGCCACTCGGAAGCTTCTTCACTTAGGCTGAGAGAAGAGATATTTTAATAATGTGGTTTAACTCACATTTCAACAGCATAAGTTTGTCTATAAATGAAGGTATGCGTTTCATAAACTGCATGATCAAGAATGGGAAGCAAGAAAATGTGTTTTGTCTCCTCTCTCCAGTGCTGTCTTATCCTACCTTTCAGACACACTATTACCATATTGTGATAGATTTGTAGATCTGGAATGAACTTAATGCTTAGATAAAACAATTAAAACCCTAGTGTTGACATGAGAATAAGCTGGGAAAAGTGTATCACCAACCATGTGCATGGCCCAGGCAAAACCAGAAGTTTTCTGACTCATCCTTACACAGGGTCTTAGTGTCGAGTGGTTACAAGTTAGACAGGTCATGATCACAGCTGGGTCATGACCTGAGTCTGGAGCTTTACACAACTCTGAGAGTCAGAAAAGTGAGAATGTTGATTGGCATGCTAGGGTCAAAATACTATCTCCATATAAGGCAAGCCTGCAAGGGTTGGGGCATCACTTGGTGCTCAAAAGTGGAGTTCTTTCAGGTTCTTTCCCTTTATTTTCCGTCATTATGTGATAGCCTCCAGAGACCAGGGCCGGTGTGATTTTAAGTCGATTGTTTTAATCTAGTATATAATACAAAGTAATAATATTCATATGTTACCTAATACCTATGAAATAAAACAAACAATATTTAATCACTTTGCTTGCTATCAATTATTGATATTATTTTATATTAGCTTATATACTACTTATGTCATACAATACATTAAACTGTAATGTGAATTTTTAATTATAATTGCAATAACAGTAAGTATTTGATTTAGTTACTTTTGTGCTACTACTACCAAATATCTGACATTGACATGAGCACCTTAAGGCTGGAAGGCAGGCGATTTCTGTTTATGATTTGGGATGGGACAGTCCACTTTAGTGAGGAAGATGTGGTTTAGTTCATGGAAACAGTTCCATGTGGCTGGGACAGACTGAGTCCTTAAGGGTGCTAACTTGCACCTGATTATGGCATAGTTGCAGATGGGAAGCAGAGAGATATAATGCAAGTGAGAATGGCCTATAGCCCAGAAGGTTCTCAGTGTTAGGCCTATGGCTATGTCTAAATGATTCCTCAATTTCCTAAAACAGCATCACAGCCTAGGACATGGTTTCCAAACACCCAAGTCCATGGGTCTATTTCACTTTCAAACCATACCATTCCTACTAGGCTCCCACAGGCTCAAGGCCATTTCATAATGCAATGTGCATCTGATCCAACTTTAAATTCACCAGAGTTTTCACAGCTACAATATTATACATAAAAGTCAAATTCAAAGAGCTCTTTTGAGACTCAAGGAAATTTCTTCACAGTGAGACCCTGAAAATAAGAAAAACAAGTTCCATGCTTCTAATATGCAAAGGAAGAGGGGAAAACCTTTTTCCTAAAGGGGGAGAATTAGAAGTATATAAAGGAAAGACCAGGGAAAGAGCACTGCCAACAGAACAAATACAGAACTCCGTAGTTCCATGTCCATTATCTTGGGCTTCTGGTGGCATTGTCTGTCTACCAGTGGGTGTTGGTAATCCCACCTCTCTGGTCCTACTGATTATAATAAAGACGTTGTCTCTTTGGGTCTGGCTCCATTGTGTTATAGCTATTCTCATGGAGATCCACTGGTTCTAGCATCTGGCATCCTAGAATATCTACTACACCTTTCAGAGCCTCTTTTCTTGATATCTTACACAATGTCTGGTTCAGTCACATTTCTTTTATTTTTTTCTGAAGACTAGGAACAAGCTTCCATGAATCCCTAACTCCTCCAATATGCATGGCTACAAAATGAACACTACAACTAAGCTAGTAATTCAAAGTTCTCCTACTGATTGTTCAAGACATAATCAAGCCTCCTTTGAGATAGCTATAGAAGCTTCCTTGTCCTAGTTCTGCTGATCTTGAACCTGGATGAGCATTTTACTAAGCTTTCCTCTTTGAGGAATATAATATGGAGGCTACGTCTTTTTAGGAACCCTCTTTATGTCAAATGAGTTCATATTTTTTATAAGTTGGGAACTTTTGATAGGAGAACAAATTTTGGAACCTGCATTCTCATCAGAATTTTCCAGAGATCCCACCAGAACAATCCATAAGAGTCTGTGTCCAGCAGTATTAGGTTTCAGTAGCCCTCAACTCCAAACTCCCACATTCCTTTCACAAGTTGTTCCCAACAGCAAACATTTTATCATGTTCATCCCAGAAACAGCCTCATTCCTGGCACTAGTTTTCATTGTTAGTTAAATTTATCAGACCACATATCTAGCAGAAACAACTCAAAGGAGGAAGGGTTTAATTTGGTGTGTATTTCAGGGGGCACAGACTTGCATAGTGGAGGAATCAAGGCAGAGTTCATTGTCAGAGTAGTATTTGGTCAAGGCAAATTGTCCCAGACCGGGCTTTGAACTCTTGCTTTCTAGCTGTAATAGCTGTGTTAGACCTCAAACTATGTAACATGAGAGACAAATTTCCTGTGTCATTTCATCAGCTATTCTCATGACTATAGCAGCCCCAAGAGATACGTAGAGAAAACTGGACTCCTTGTATACAATCCTGTAATACCATGAGGTTCCAGTTTCTCAGTAACCATTTTAAGAACCAAGCATTAAGAAAAGAAAACAAAATGCTTTCAGCAACACTGTAGGGAAGGCTGTTTGCTGTCTTTGCATTATTGCAGTGGTAATCATTTTACAAGCTTTAAAGGAAAGCACATTCAAGTCTACTTCAATCCCTTCTTCTGATTTAGGTTTTCTATATGGGATGGTCTAGCCAGTGTGTGAATTGGATACAGAACTAAAGCAAGGTGGGTAGTGTAGCAGCTTTACCATTGTCCCAATCCTCAGTTATGGTTGCTCAATCAGGTGAACATTCCAAGCAGCTACCACTGTCTTCTCCCACAGCACCATATCTCAATCTCTGCGTGTGATGGAATCTGTGGTGGTCGTTGGAAACAGATCTAGATTGGACAGACCCATGGACCTATCCAACTTCAAATGCTAGGCTCTTCCATTGTCTACATCAGTTTCTTCAGTGATCACCTGCACTTACGAGGGTGGAGTAGGGTCAGGAGGGGATGTTCAGAAATGGCCATGCCTTATGAAGTGAAGTTTGGCTAGACAGAATGAAAATGGGAAATGATAAGAAGACTTTGTTTTTAGTTTGAAGGTACAATGGTCAATCTGACTCACTCCCTACTTTTCCTACTTTTACCAAGTTTCAATAAATGGAACTTAAGTGTCTGTACTCATTTCCATATCGTCTATGGAAGATTCTGGGTTACCAGAGTAGGGTTGAGTAGTTGTTACAGAGACTGTGTTCTTCAAAACCTAACAGAAAACATTTGCCAACTCCTGCCCTGAGGGTTGTTCTGAGGTTGTACCAGTCTAACAAACACTGCACAGAGCTAAGCATCATCTTGGGAAACTTTAGTAAGCTTGGTTCTGAACCCATTTGTATTGTATTCTTTCTTTTGTGTCTTCCATTCCTTTTTGTCCCTTTCCTCTGTTCTGAGACTGCACCTACAATAAGGCTGAGGAAGTAAGTTTTGTCACAGGCTCTCCTTTCTAGGAAGCCAAGTATAAAGACAACTAAGACAAATCTAAGGCACACACTGTGCATGCTATTCTTCTAGATGTATTGTTTATTTTCATAAGTAGTATGAGACATTAAAAAGTTTATGATGATTTGCTAGCGTTACAGTATTACTTTCAGAAACTCATTGTACTTGTAAGAGGACATTCTGGTAAGGATAGTGAGATTCAGACCAATGTTCTCTCTTTACTCCAGTCCTGTTTAAATGCTCATAGCAACTCATCCTTTACAACTTACCTTTGTGTGTATTATTGGGAGTAACTTTTTTGCCATCCAGAATTCTTCCTGATGAAAGAACCACAGCATGTGATAGCATTCAGTTGGGAGCGCCTTGTGTTTTCCTGTGAACTTCACTGACAGTAACTTTCACCTTTCATAGTCCAAAGTCATCTTGTCTTTTTTATTTTGTCACCCCAGTAAATCTAACCACTTTTGTAAATTGCTTTTTGAGAGTGGTAAGGAACATGGCACTACAGAAAGCAAAAATATACAAGGGCCTTTTTAAAAAAGGTATGTTAGAGATTGGTATATGGGTCACTGAAAGGGTGCTTGCCTTCCAAAAAGAGAAAAGAGCAGGACAGAGGGAAGGAAAGAGGAAGAGAGAATGGAAGAAAGAATGGAGAGGCAGAGGAAGAGGGAAGGAGGGAGGAAGGAAGGGAGGGAGAGAGGAAGGGAAGGAGGGAGAGAGAGAGAGAGAGAGAGAGAGAGAAACATAGGGATCACTTTATAGGCCTTCTCAACTCCTCTAAGGAACATCTCTTATAGAAGGAATATGCAAAGTTAACACTCATTTTTTTATTTGAGATTAGATTAAGGCTTAAGAGTCCTGAAAGTTAAAGTCAAGGAAAGAAATCCCTCCAAGTGTGAGAGAGAGTTGACTTGGTCTTCTGTCATCTTCTCTATGTCTGTCCGATTAAGATGGATCAGATCTTGTCTGGGACCAAGTGGTGGGTGATTGACCTTTCCAAGGACCATTCACTAAGTCTATCTTGCAATGTGCCAAAATAGCATGGGACTTCTCAGATAATTTCAGCCTTGAGAGATCTTCTTGGAAAAAAAGAAGTATAAGGTGAAAAAAAAATCACTTTGGTTCCTTTCTCAAGTTCTCCTGCAGTCTCTTGAACCAAAAATGAATTATCTGCCATCCAACTCTTTAGAGAACAACTTCTTTGTTATCTGTTCAATGGTTTTAACTGTGGATGACCACAAAAGAAATCATGACTGGCTTTAGGAAATAGACTTAGATGACCCTGTGGCCTAGGACTGAGCTTTTAGCCCTGACTGCAGTTTAGCCAGCCTTCCATCTTCCTCCTTTGAAGCTCAGAGAAATGAATTTGTGACTTTGGAAAGGGAAAGAGAATCTAAGGTTCTCCTCAATGTTATAGGGCTTTGACTTAGCCATATAATTTTTCTTTCAGGTAAGTTCTGCTTAAATAGCCACAAAGCTCTACCTTTACTCACAGTAACTACTAGTTCACAGACAGTTGCCTTGGCTTTCACTAAAGCATTAAAGAAGTCATAACCATCTTTAATTAATAAGTTAAAACATGGAAAGCTAATCATCTGCTCTATTATTAAAAAAACTAGAAATAATTACTTACAATGTTATAAAATCTCTGGAAATGTATAATGTACTTGGAGTCAAATATAAGCCCTTAAAAACATGGTTAATTATTTTCTGACTGCATGATTAAAATTCAGGAAAGGTCAGCTAAGACAGGGAGAGAAATGACTTTCTCTTTGCCTCATGCTAGGGCTAGACAAACAAAAACCCTACAAATCTTGCGAGAAAAGCCAGTATTTTAACATTGCTGTAGCAATGTTACCTTTGTATTTTTGAACTAATCAATTACCTTTTGGGTTCTACTTCAGGACCTGGGTATCTAAATTATTACAGATAAAATATCCTAGTGGTTTTGAAGTACAGTCAATCTTGTGTAGGCTATCTAATGAGTATTAATACAATTACAGACTTATCTTGTTCAAACTAAAACAAAACATACAAAAAATTGCTATACTTCCTCCTAGTATTTCTTTAAAAACATCCTTGCATATTTCCTAGTTCTAGATATACCAACTCTATTGTAAGCTTGATAAATAATATCCTCATTAAAATCAGCATTACACAAAGCAGGGAAAGTTTATCATCATAATTAAGGACTTCCTATTAGGCATAAAATTTACCCAAACAAGAAGATTATAATAACTATAGATTCTTACATTTTGTAAACACTTTATAAGCCAAGATATCTCAAAAGATGTATTGTCTTATTTATAATGCTGACTCTTGTAATTGGAAGAATAATGCCTCTTTTAATTAGACCATATGCATTTCTAATATTCTCCAATGTTTTACTTTCTGGGAAAGACATTAGGAGGAGACCAGGTACCCAGAACTGGGAGTTTGGCATTCACCTGTTTATTTATATAACACAGTGATACTCTCCATGTCTTCTCAAGGTTTCTAAGGATCAAGTCATGTATCATTTATACTCTAACCCAGTAATTCACAATTATATCCCAGTATTGATACAGTGTAACTATGGCCACGACTTTGTTTTCTTGATGGGGTAGCAAGGGAGCCATGTTTGATCCTTAGCAATTCTTAGATTCTGCATTTTAACCTTCACAGAGACTTTCTTTGAGAAGTAGAAGAAGGAAGCACTTGAACAGAGTTAACTATCTCTTTGTTTTCTTGGTGAATGAACTGTGTGATCTTACTGTCCATCTCTGTGTCAGTTCATTGTTATTTCTCACTGAACAATACAGACAGACTCTCAGTTGAGGCCATATGTCAAGACTCCAGACTTTTGTTGTAATCTTGGATGCTTGTTTAGCTCAGAGCTTTTCAAAGTTTGAGTAAACAGAAACTATATTTTACGTTTTTATTTTATTTTTAATTGTGTGTGTGTGTGTACTTGGATACGTACATGTGAGTGCAGGTGTCCTTGAAGTCCAGACATGTTTAATCCCCTAAAGCTGGAGTTGCAGGCAGTTGTGTGCCACCCCATATGTGTGCTAGGAACTGAAGTGGGACCCTCAGCAAGAGGCTTGGCTATAACTCTAGTCAGAGAGAAGTCATATTGAAATATCTAAAGAAAGAAACAATGGTGAGGTGACATCATGCCTTTGTTCTAATTAGCTAAAATGTCCCCACCCCCGTCCATCTATATGAAATGCCCATGTAGCTGTAACACCAGAAACACTTTATTATGAGAACCTGTGTGAGTTTAGACACAGAGTTATCCTCTGGAAATCTGTGGTTCCATCCATGGATAATCTTGAATGAGAAAATGGGTAGTCACATTCCATGCTGAAAACTTTTGACTTTAGCATCTAAGTGGAACTTATACCTAGTAATCTCTCCTATCTACAAAAACATAAGCTCTTGTGTAAACATATATATATATATAATTGTTTTCTTGGGGGAAAGGGGCTGTGGATCAGTCTTCCAATGGAAAGGGGTTGTTAATGCTAAAAGGCAGATGTGAAAGACTTAGTAAGCTCAGTATGGATCACAAGACAGAACTTTTATGGTGATCTATTTTTCTTCACATAACGATCGTGTCTTTGAATATTTACAAAGGCTTGAATGGTCTTGTGCTTGAGTTTAAACAGTTGTGAATCTAGGGTTTTGTAACAATCATAACATTATACCTCAAGCAGATTATTCATCAGACCAAATATAAAAGACCAAGCCTAGCCAATTTAGTAAGTAAACAAGTCACAAACATAAATGTTTTATGAGGAAATCACATAGAGATGGAAAATAAATTTAGTCTCCACTCCACATTTGTTTTGGCTTAACCCAGGGTTTTAGAATCTTGCATGTGGGCATGGTTAAAGAAAAATAAATTTGAGTGCTTTCCATCAAAGAAAATTCTTATTCATTCTGATGTATTTTAAGCTAAATCTAGGAAACATACAACTGTTTCTAAGAGAGAGAAAAATACATCATGAAGTCACAATATAATCTGGCTTTTCTTTTCTTTGGCTTGAGTGGTTATTTGGTACCTTATCTTCATTACATATTACCACAAGAACATTGTCCTTAGATGTCAGATAGGGAGAGTTATTCCAAGTCCAATGGTAAGTCTATCCTGAAAAGTTCTGAACACTATTAGAACTGGAGATAAAGAGTGGAGAAATTCTTTGGAGAACTGAGAACATTTCATTATACTCTGTAGCATAGTCATAGCTACCCACCATAAACCTTCCTCAGATCGGCACCCATCTGGCCTTTATAGACACGCACTAAACTTCCCCAAAGAGTGTCATCCATCTGGCTTTTATGAATGTATGATGTACTTGGTTCAACTGAAATGATAACATCTGTCTCTTAGATAAACCCAAGATAATCTATAAAGATATCCCTCCATATCCCTATGAATTAAATAATGGTTGATCTGGATGCTATGGATAATTGATAACAGAATTATTTTATTATCCACCAGCACCATCATCTAAGATCATGTGGATATTTTATATTCATTTTAATGAATGTTTCAGAAGTCTAATATGATTGAAAGTTGTTTGCCTTGTGTATGAATGTGTAAATGTGTTCTTTATGATGTCTTTTACCTATTCATGGTGGCTCAAATGTTTCCAGCAAACAGACTAATTTAAATAAACCTTGAAGAAAAAAGGGGTAATCTTACAAAGTCTTAATTTTCATCAGTTTTTACCAAAAAAATCCCAGCACTGTTAAATAATCTGTTTGGCATATGACACTGAGATCCCCTTCATCAATTTACAGGCTACACATAGAGTCAGGAATCTAAATCTATTTAATTTATATGCCCCCACACTCAAACAATTTATCAAAGAGCATGCTCCTTTCCAAAGCAAGACACAATTAGTCAGATTAAATATTCAAGACAGTAAATGAGCTGAATACTTCAAAAATTACAAAGTAAACACACAAGAATGAATTCTTATCACATCAATAGTTTAACTGTAGGACATCGGAGCTCTCTTAGATAAAATACACAGTGCTTACTTTGCTAACTGTACTGAACAAAGCTGTGAACTTACAGAGCTCTTGTCGTGTTATGCTAGATTAACCATTGTTAAGGCACCAAATTGGACTCCTGTGTTACCTTCTTGGATAAGCAAGCAACTCTTCTTTCTCTACTTCCTAACCACTAAAGTTAGAGTGTACTCGAAAGCCATGAATTTCACCACATAAAACATGCTAGGCACAGTTCAGTGGAATAAGAGTGATTTTTGAGAACTAGGAGTGGAGTTCATATCTCCACCACCAATGTAAAAACATGGGCACCTCTGTGCATGCTTATAACTGCAACATTGGGGTAACCCATAACTGCAATAGTGGAGCTCAGAAACAACCATATCCTCAAAGTTAACTGGTCTATCATCCTAGCTAAAACAGCAAGATTCCACTTCAGAGAGAGATCCTGTCTCAGGGCAAGAAGGTAGAAAGTAATGGAGAAAGACACCTGACAAACGACTTTTGGCCTCTACACATATATGCACAGATGCACCTTATACATGTACTACACATACATCACACACACACACACACACACACACACACACACACACACACACACACACAATGATTTACATTTTAAAAGCAAGGTCTCCCTCTACACAAATGAAAATACTTTCCAAGTGCAAAGCAAATAGTGAAAGGGGATCTTCAAGGGGCTGGAGAGATATCTTAATAGTTAACAGCACTATCTGCTGTTAAAGAAGACCTAAATGCAATCCCTAAGCCCACACGGTGGCTTACAATCTATAAATCCAGACCCAGAAGATCCAAGTCTTCTTCTAGTCTCTGTGGATGCGGCATACACATTCAGGCAAGCATTCATACACATAAAATAAAAATAAGTAAAATCCAAGGAAAAATATAAATACAGTAACAAGGCCCTTCGTAGATGCTAATCATTCAGTGAAATCGCTGCTTCCCAACCAGCTCACAAATGTCTCTGTCATTTGAGGGGAATGAAATAAAAGTTGAAAAGAGTCAAATTTTCTGCAAAATCACAGTATAGAATGAATATGACAGTTTCTGCCACAAAAGACTTTATACCATTAGATAAAGAGGCCTTCATCACCATGCATAAACTAGATGATAGAAAGAACCTTGCATGTGACTTTCAGATTTGGGTTCCAGTCCCTACTATTTAACTTATTTGTAACATGATTGGTCCTTTTACCTCTGAAATTTTTAATGGAAGGAAAGGAATCACTAAAATTCATAATTTCTCTATAGATTAAGAAAAATAGCAATATGTATTAGCTAAGTGAATTGAAGATTCTCAGTGAAACTTTTTCCTATTTAGCTGAGGTTTTGTGACCTTAGCAGAAAGCTTTCTCTGTCTAGATCCCGCCTGGAGTCGCTTAAGAAGGGAGTCTCAGTTAACTCAGATCATAGATTGTCTTCCTGGTTAATTGTTGTAGGAGGACCCTGGGAGTAGAATCATCAGGTGGTCCTAGTGGGTAAAGAAAGCCAGCTAAGCAAGCCTGGGACAGAGTACTTTCTTGGCCCCTGCTTCCAAGTTCCTGTATGAATTAGTTCTGATGTCCCTCAGTGAGGGACAGTAATGTGGAAGTGTAAAACAAATAAACCTTTACCTCCCTTAAGCTGTTCTTAGTCACAGTGTTTAACCAAAGAAACAGAAAGGAAAGTGGGGTGTCTTGTAAAAGGAATGTAAAAGGCCAATTTCAAGAGCCTAAAATTTAAAGCAACAGTTCCTTGCAGAGTAACAAAATAAGGGGTGAAAATAGTCCTGATCTGATATTATAATAAATAATAATAACAAACACTTTCAATTACTGTAGAGGAGAAACTTTCATTTAATAATCAAGGGAGGGTTTTGCATAGAAATGTGCCATTAAAAAATAAACGAGCAGGTTCCTTTCTGCTCAGTGTGGAGCTTAAGAAGATCTGAGCTGACCAGCAACTCAGGCATAAAGTGCCTGCATACCTTGGATCTGCCAATGTTAATGCTGGCAGGATGCCAAGCTGAGACCAAACAAGAAGAATTATCTCATTCATTTATTTCTTAAACCACTTTCACTGTGTCAAGGCAATTTTTTGAAAAAAAATTAATCTTGGAGGTGTTGACCTATGTAAAGTTTATTTTTCCTTTTCTTTTGTTTTGAGTAAGGAAGAATTCTAGGCTGATCCTTGTCCTGGGAAGGTGACTTGGGGAGGGCAGAAATGTACATGTGCGAAGACTAAAATAAAGCCCGTGGGGGAGTAATCTGATTAGAACTAGACAGAGAAGGGGGCACTGCCAGGTCTTCAGCCAGACACAGATGCAGAGGGAGATGTGATATAGATACATATAGATATAGGTGGTATAGATATAGAGAATTCAGTTCTTTTTTCAATCTTGCAAATCATTAACTCAAGTCCTGTGGATAATGTTTAGAAATGTTGAAATATTTCATCAAAACAATGTTTGTGCACAAATCTGCTTTGTTTTTCAGCCTTGCTTGTTGGAAGTGAATCTATTTATATTTTATACTTGTTTTAACCTTTGGAATTATTTATATTTACTTGATTCTAATGAATTTTGTAGCACCCGTTGGCCATCACAAGATTCAAAAGTATTTTCTTTTTTTGTTTTCCAACTCTTTATTAAGAAGCATACATCGAAACAAGCACTGATCCAAAGTTTCAGGTACACTCAACCTGATGAGAAATTCGGAGTTATATTGTGCTTGGGTTTGTTGTTTGCTTGGGATTTTTTTGTTTTGTTTTGTTTTGTTTTGTTTATTCTGTTGTTGGTGGTGGTGGTGGTGGTGATGGTGGTGGTGGTGTGTATGTATGTGTGTGCGTGTGTGTGTGTGTGTGTGTGTGTGTGTGTGTGTGTTTGGCAGGTGGCTTTTTTCTTTTCTTTTCCCTTTTTTTTTTGTTTTTTTGTTTTTTGTTTTTTGTTTTTTAAGACAGGGTTTCTCAGTGTAGCCCTGAATGTCCTGAAATTGACTCTGTAGGTCATGCTGGCCTTGAACTCACAGAAGCCCTCCTGCCTCTGCCTACTGAGTGCTGAGATTGAAGGCGTGTACCACCATGCCAGGCTAGAGTTCCATTCTTGCTGAAGGTATGAGAAGGAAATACCAATAAATTAAACGTGTGTGTGCTCACTTCTGCCCAATTATGTCAATGGCTTGGGTGGTAAACATTATGGGCTCCTTTGCTTCTGAGGCTCCTCCATACAGGCCTCTCACTTGGCTCTCCTGGTTGCTGGAATCTGCTATAAAAAGCAGCTACGCCTTCATTCATGACGGAAGCAGTACACTTGCAGATCTTCATCAGTAAGATCACGTCTAAGGAGGATCAGTAATATCTTTACTGAGGAAGAATGTTTGAACTGCTCAACATTCTTTCTTTCCTCATTCCCATTGACCAGAGACTCTGTTTATAGCTCCCCTCTTTCCCTGACTTCCCTCTGATTTCTCATCTTTCCCTCTGTTATTACTACATTGTTTCTTATACCTCAGGCCTTAGACCTATCCAAGACATTTTGAACCCCTGTTGTTTAACTTCTTTTCCATCAGTGATCCTAGATCTGAAAATGGCTTAAGCATGACTGAAGGTAACATTCACAAATTCATTGGAGCAGAGTGGAATTTCAACTCATTAGTGGCCTGGAGGTCTTCAGGCTCATCCTTGAAGGCAGATCAGTTCTTCTGACAAAAGAAACTGGTTTAGGGCGGTCCAATCTGTAGATATCCCAATTCCACCAGACTCTATAGCAACAAATGCAGTCTAAAATTCAACCTGATTGTCTCTGTATATAGTTGACTAGAAATCCTGCCAAAGTCTTCCAAAGAAAGCCATTCATATTTACCTGGACAGCATAGTCTCCTGTCAACACAAAGCTACCCCTTGACTGCTCCAGTCTATGGTCTTTGCGTCTCAACATCTTAGAGCTTATTATTATTATTCTTTTGTAGATATCAGAGCAGATTATTATTATTATGTGAGTTTAAATTACAAATTCTTGTGCTTTAAGTCATCATTGTACCATAGGTATAGGATCTAACAGAGAAGTCACTCAATAGTTGTTTATGACAAAATGACAATATTCATAAAGAACATACACTATAATATGCATATAAATAGCTTCTTTTACCACCAGATCTTAGTACTTGGGTTATTATCTATACACAAATAAATCTAAACTTACAGACTATGATTTGTATAGGCTTCACAGTTTAATTGCTATTGTTTTTATACTAGCTTTGTCTGTAATAGATAAAAGCTAGAAACAATTCAAAATACTCTATAGGGAAGTAGATAATCCAGTTATGACAAAAATTATATTATAGAATTCTTCTTGGCAATGAAAAAGCATGGCAACTAGGAATCAGATAAACCCAATCGTGTCCATTGTAATATTTGAAGCCATTAGTGCAAAACATGATATTGCCAAAGTTGCAATTTACTATTTATAGCTTTAATTTTCAACCTGCTCACTTCAAGGATATTTGCATTATTTAAAAGACTAGTGGGCTCTTTTAATTTGTGGCTGAGAAGAAGCTTGGTGCACATACATGAAGACCTCAGCCATGGTCCCTAGCACCCCCATAAAAACCAGGTATAGAAATCTGTGGATGCAATTCTAGCACCTGTGGGGTAGAGACAGGAGGATTCTGAAGGTTGTTGGCCACCTAGTCTAACTGGTTCTGTGAACTCCAGGTTGGGGAATAAATTGTCTCCAAAATAATAATAATGGGATGGAAAGAAATTGAGGAAGACATTTAACATTGATCTCTGGCAGCCACATGCTTATGTAAACATGTGCAAACACATACCTATACACACATGTGTACATACAAACAAAATAAAAATAAAAGTAAAATATCTTTGAAGCCTACCATATACACCTTAATTTTTTAAGTTTTTATTAAGATATGATATTTGTGCATATTTATAGATAATGATAATTTGGCACCTATTTAACACATGTCTGGTAACTATGTTGATTATCATCTTTAAACAACAGACATAAATGTTTCTTCTTGGTCCTTGCTAGTAGAAATCTCACAATAGTGTCCAGAAATTTATTTTTTTTTCTCCATAAAAGACCACTTGGAAAGGGAAGAAAGTCTAGAAGAAAATATTTGATGATAATTTATTTGGCAAATAACTGGCATCTGGAACATATATAAAAGGCCTCACAACTCAACAGTAAAACTATAAACAAGCCAATCAGAAAATGAGTAAAGGCCATAAAGAGACTTTTATTGTCAAGGGTACGGATAGCAATCAGCATAGGAAGAGACAATCAGAATCACGATTCCCCTGGGAAGCCAGATGAGCACTGCACTGAGGTATCATATATCCCTATCAGACTAGCTGAAGTAACAGGTAGTTGGCCAAAACCATATGCAGATAAGCCTATGGAGAAATCAGAAGTGGATCCTTTCCATGTTGCTGCTAGTGTACACCAGCATCACTCTCTAGAAAGCAGCTTGGCACTGCTCATGAAAAATAAAGACACATTGACCTTACAGCTAGTCATTTGTTGACTTTTGTTCAAAGCCTTATGAAGGAGGTGCTAGGTAAGGAACTCAGCTAAGGTCCTCTGGAAGAGCAGAACTACATCTTACCTAGTGAGACATCTCTCCAGACCCCTACTAGACTTTTACTGCAGAGATGATAAACATGGGTTCCCAGAAAATCTTCATGCAGTTTATGGAAACTTTAATACCTTTATAGACAATTAGCTAGATTGTCCCTTCACAAGCGAATGGTTAAACAAATGGTTATACAAGTATTCAGTGAAATACTGTTCAAGAATAGTAAGATAGAATTCTTAACACATAACAATTTAGACAAATCTGAATAGAAGGCCAAGAAGAGGAGCAGCTAGGTCCCCAAAGGTATAATATTCTGTTTTTGAAACAGTTGAAAGAACAAAATTTATAGATAGATGATAGGAGTAGGTCAAAGATGGAAGGAGATACTTGGGTACAATTATAATAGCAATCTTGTTAGGTTAGAACTAGGTGGATATAAAAGCCAATACAATTGGCAAAATGAATAGAAAATGATATACACAAAAACAGACTTGTGAAACTGAGGAATCTGAGTAAGAATGTTAGATTTTATTGCTGTCAATAATCTGTTTGTGATATTATGCCCTCCTGTTACAAAATTTGTTATCAAAGGAACTAGGCAAGGGGCACAAATGGATATCTCCAGTTTTTTCTTATAAATTGATGTGAATCTATATTTATCTTAATTAATATTTTATTTTTAACAATGTCAACAATAGAAATCATTTTATTTGTTTCACTAATAGAAAACCAACTCAGCACAGTATGTTGGTAGCATGAAAGACACAATTAATCCATGAGAGAGAGGGGTGTAGATGCTATGAGGCATGTACTTTCTGAGCACAGAGCCAAACATTCAAACATTTAATAAGAAAAGGAAGGAAGAAAGGAATTTCTCAAAAAGGTGTTCTTCCAAATATTCATAATATGTGAATTCAGTCAAGTTATAGGAAGTAAAAAAAACACACACAAAAGTCCTCATCATTGTTACTGGCTATTAAGGAACTAAAATAGAAAAAAAAGAGGTCAATTCTACTTATAGTAAGTCCGAAAGAAAAAGACAGAGGTGCAAAGTAAACAAAGATATGAAATGTGTCTGTAGGGAAGTCACAAAACATTGGTGAAAGAATTTGAAGATAACATCATAAACGGAAAGATGTCCAATATTCAGGAAAATCAAACTGTTAAAAAATACCCACAGTCATCAAAAAACCCTAGTAGATTCAATGTGCTTGTCAGATACTATTGAAATTCTTCAAAGAATTTTTAAAATTAAATGTATATGGAAGCATAAATTAAAACCAAATAACTAACACTATTTGAGTAGTCAGAACGAACCAAGAATTACACTATCTGACTTTTAAATATACTGCAAAGTTGTAGTCATGAACACAGCATGGCATAAGCATAAAAGTAGACCCAGAGGCTAAAGTAAAAGAACAGAGAACAAAACCGTAAGCCCACCCATCTACAACCACCTGCTCTTCAGAAATGACTTTAAGCACATGTGCTGGAAGAAGAGAAGCTTTATCAATGACTACTGGTGGGAAAATTGGATATCTACTTTTTTTTCATTTTTATTGGATATTTTTTAATCTACACTTCAAATATTATCCCCCTTGTAGATATCTATATTCAGGTGAGGGCTGGCACAAGTTAGGTTAAGGTCCAGGATTGGACAGTAAAAAGTTAGGCAGAGACAAAGTTTTTGTAAGGCAGAAGAGAAGAGGAAAAGGAGAAGAACCAAGATGGCTGCAGAGAAGTACAACCCAGATCCATGTGGCCTTCAATGGCCATGAATATTTCTTAAGGAATGGATTCTATAGGTCAATTTATCTTATCTAGGTGGGCAGATTATAGCTTTATCAATTGGTTGTGAGTTTATTGTGTGGAAGTATTGTGGATTGAGAATTTAACATATAAATCTGATTGCAAAATTACAGCTTAGTGAGTCTTGATTTTAATAGGTTGCTGGGGGTTTATAACTACCAGGGGTGGTTGGCGGGAGAGTGGGCAGAGTCTGTAGCAGGGAACCACAGTAGGTCAGCCGCTGCTGGACCTCTAGTGTCCTGATTTTACCATGTATTTAGAACCAGAGAGTTCCTGGCTGGCCAGCCAGGAGAGGGCAGCTAGCAATGGGGGCCAAAGACTGCAGGAGCTAGAAGATAGCTAAAGGTAATGTGGCATGGTGCCACACTAGAATCTGCTGCCGATGAGATGAAGGTACCCTAGAGATGCCATGTGGCCCTGTGGTGTCAGCAGTAGCACGGATCTAAACTTCTATTTTTTAATAATTACCACAACCCCCTTTCCTGGTTTCTGCTCCGGAAACCCCCTATCCCATCCCCCATGCCCTGCCTCCATGAGGGTGCTCCCTCACACACCCGCTCCTGCCCACCTAACTGCCCTAGCATTCACCTACACTGGGACATCGAGCCTTCACAGGACCCAGGGCCTCTCTTCCCATTGATGCCCAACAAGGTCATCCTCTACTACATATGTGACTGGAGCCATGGGTCATCCCATGTGTACTCTTTGGTTGGTGGTTTAGTTTCTGGGAGTTCTGAGGTGTCCGGTTGGTGGATGTTGTTGTTTTTTCCTATGGAGTTGCAAACCCCCTCAGCTACCTCAGTCTTTTCTCTAACTCCTCCACTGGGGACCCCGTTCTCACTCCAATGGTTGGCTGTAAGCATCTGCCTCTATATTTGTCAGGCTCTGGTAGAGCCTCTCAGGAGACAGCCATATCAGGTTCCTGTCAGCAAGCACGTCTTGGCATCTGCAGTAGTGTCTGGGTTTGGTGTTTTTGTATCTTATGGATCCCCAGGTTGGGCACTCTCTGGATGGCCTTTCTTTCAGTCTCTACTCTACACTTTCTCTCCATATTTCCTCCTATGGGTATTTTGTTCCCTCTTCTAAGAAGTACTGAACTATCCACACTTTGGTCTTTCTTCTTCTTGAATTTCATGTGGTCTGTAAATTGTATCTTGGGTAGTCTAAACTTTTGGGCTAATATCCATTTATCAGTGAGTGCATATCATGTGTTTTCTTTTGTGATTGGGTTACCTCACTCAGGATGATATTTTCTAGGTCCATCCATTTGCCTAAGAATTTCATGAAGTCATTGTTCTTAATAGCTGAGTAGCATTCCATTGTGTAAATGTACTGTATTTTCTGTATTCATTCCTCTGTTGAAGGACATCTGGGTTTTTCTCAGCTTCTGGCTATTATTAATAAGTCTGCTATGAACATAGTGGAGCATGTGTCCTTGTTATATGTTAAAGCATCTTTTAGGTATATGCCCAGGAGTGGTAGAGCTGGGTCCAGGATAGGGAAAACTATCCTCAACCATAAAAGAACTTCTGGGGGAAATCACCATCCTTAACCTCAATCTGTATTGCAGAGCAATAGTGATAGAAACTGTATGGTATTTGTACAGAGATAGGCGGGCAGATCGATAATATCTACATTTAGAAAAGTGAAAATAGAAATCTACCTCGTGTAACTTAAATCAATAAAATTAACTCAATGTGAATTAGAGATTTAAATGTAAGTTTTAAAAACATGGGAACTGCCTGATTAAACTAATGGGAAACCACAATCAGGCATGGATGTAATGGGGGCAAAGATGTGTGTGTGTGTGTGTGTGTGTGTGTGTGTGTGTGTGTGTAAAGCAAAAGTAGTGTTACCTCACACTATAATGTTTCAGCAATTGAAACAATCACTGAGTGAAGAGACAAGCATGGAAATGCAATTGCGCAAATCATACCTCACAGGAGGGGCTCATATGTGGAGTATGCAAAGAGTTCTAAAATTTCAGTTGGAAGAACTGTGAATAAAAAAAGGCAGGTGGGGACTAGATTTAAGCAGACATTTCTTAAAAGAAGACACATACACACACAGATGTATATGAAAATAAATTCAACATCAGAAATCAGCACACTGCATCTCATCCAAGACACAGAGCCATCCTGATGTGAACACAGCCCCTCATTTTGCACACGTGCATGGCAGAATTGGGTAAATATTAACCAGATAGTTAATCATCTAGACATGGAGATGACAGCACCAGGGTTCCTGGGATTTCCTGGTGATGAAGCAGCCCAATGAAGCTAAATAAACAGTTAAAATGTGTTGCTAATATGTGCATTTAGTGAGTGTCAGACTGTAGGTGTGGCAGAAAGATTAAAATGATAATGGCCTTCCTCAGCTCTGGCCAGTAGATGAGGTCCTGAGGACAAGGCAAGGCTGATATAAGCAGTGACCAAGCTGTAAATGACTTCAGTAGCTCCAGGGCGCTCCCAGACAGGTGGGTGAGAAGCCTGGAAGGGCGAGAGAGAAGACTGCTTTCCAGAGCTGGCCCTCTGTCTAGCGGTTATACTTAATGCTTGGCCATTACTGAAGTTCAAGTCATCTTTGCGTATCAAGTTTTACAACCTTTTGACTTTAAACATGAAGAAAAACAAGGCTAGATAGTACAGACAAGGCTAGACTTCTGAGGTCAAAAGAGATGGTAACTTGGAGGCGTGAACGAGTCAAGGATGAGACTCCACAGGATAGGCTGGTGCTTCATCTAATCGTGTCAGAGAAGCCAGAAGGTGGCCAGAAGGTGGCCAGAAAGTTGGTTAATGGCGTGGTAGGGAAATTTTACTCATCTATTGCTCCAGTCCTGTGTGCTAAAGGTGTGTGTGTGTGTGTGTGTGTGTGTGTGTGTGTGTGTGTGTGTGTGTGTGTGTGTGTGTGTGTGTGTGTGTGTGTGTGTGTGTGTAGATTTAGTGTGTGCACAATAGTAATTGGTGTGTGTTTGGGCTTTGCTGTCTTAATATTTTCAGGAAGTAGTTGCAGCTGTCGGCATTATAGTGCAGCCTTTCCTCCCCTCAATTAAAAAAGGATGATGAGGCCTAAGTATGCTTCAGGGAGATTTAATAATTTATCACCAAAGTTGTCATAAGATCTCATTAGGTTTACCACAGAACTTTACACATCTGTGACTGCACCTTTCATGACCAGATTCTAGACTGATGCTCCTGAACATTCATATATATAGTAAGTTTGCAATGAAAATGTCACACTTAATTGCTGGAAAGTGATATATAGTTACTTTCCATGTGTTCCATGAAGTGAAATTTGGTAGTGATGTTCTTCAGAGAGACCAAAAAATGAGAACAAGTTGCACCAAAATTAACAGAAAACTGGATGCAGAAAAAGCAAGCTAATTGGTATCCCACTGACAACATCTCCCTGAAGCGCTCACTGAGAGCCACATCTTCTTTTTCTCTGTTTCACAAAGCATCTGTAAGTCCTCTGTGCACAGAGTGTCAAGACGAATGAGCTTAAGGAAGTTGGCAGTAGACACATGTCAACATTGTCAAATTTGTAAATATTAGGTAATAATGAAACACTAGAGTTATGATACTGTGATACTCATATCATTGTGGTGACAAGGCCCAGCCCTAGTGAAAAGAATAGCATTGAAGGATCATGTTGTTATGATAACAAGAGATGCTCTGTAATCCCAGCATACACTCAAAGCAGAATCAGATTATTCTAGGAACAGTGCTATGGCGAGCTATAGAGGACCTAAGCAGATTTAGTAACTGTTGACTAACCCTGTGGATGCTTCACACTTTCTATAATAAACCTAGCACATAGCACAGAGCAGGTAGAACACCCTGTCCCAGAAGTCAACACTCTACAGTCCATGTGACTTGAAAACCTGCTATTGTTTTTACGATGGGACCCCTGCCTACTTCATTTAGTAGGCCTTGATCACAATGCTGATCTAGAAAAAAAGGAGCATTCAGAGATCTGTTTTATCTTTTTTTCAGAGATTTTCCTAGTTTGTAAACAGGGTTCATTCTTACCAGTTCCTGCACAAGATCAAAATAATGTCCAGCCATTCATTAGACACAGGGTACTTCGAATGGCTCTTGCCACATGTTTCTGACTTGAAATCGACAATTTAGGAATGCTATTTTTATTACCTTTTCCTTTACACCCATATTCCTATTGTATGTTAATTAAGATCTACAGATTTTAACCTCAAAGGGACTGCAATGTCAGGATCTTTTTGATATTGTTTGGTGAAGGTTTTATCACTCAGTGACAACTGTTATGTTCTCCCTCATTTGATGTGCACTTCTGTCTCTGCATGTGTATTAGCCAACTCAGTCAGACACACACACACACACACACACACACACACACACACACACACACACACCACACCATACCGCACCAACACATGTAGTCAAGGTTCCATGAAGTTCATGAAAGATTAGCAGAGGTTTTTAAGTTTTAATTTGTTACTACTCTAAACATTTATAACTTTTGGCTCAGGATATATTGCAGCTAAATATCTCTCTGGAACTTGCTGGAATCATGATCTATAATCTTGCCTGTAACTGAAGAAACTGTATTCTTTTCTTCTCCAAGTTCCAGGAGTACTCTTCAGATTTTGCAAGTACAGTTCATTATCAGTCTCAGGATCGAAGAAGTTTCTAGACTCTTGTGCATTGTGAAGTACTCACGGCCAAACCGAAAATAAGGTATTTCTTTGATTTTTATATTAGCATTATAATTTCTTGGATTTTTTATCTGTGATGGTGATTAACTATTCATGAGATGCAAATGGGCAACATCACACACTTTCTTTAGAGCAGGTGTTCCTGGGGCAATGATTTAGAAAAGAAGAACAGGAAAAAAAAGGCTGGAAAGACCAGAGAAAAACATCTACAGCTTTGCCAAGAACCAGACCTCGTACTTCATAAGAACTGGGTTGCATTTGGCTTCTAGTTCCTCCATCAGTTTTACTGGGTTCTCATGCTAATGAGATGACATGTGTGAAGGTACCTAGCTGATTCCTGACACATAGAAAACACCCAATAAAGGCATATCTATTTTACATCCATATTAACTGATTTCTTGTCAGAAGAAGAATTTTTTTCTCTGCTGATAAAAAAGTTTAGGCTTAGTTGAGAGACAATTAGAATAAAACTTTTTAGGCTGTGAACACATACTTAATGTTATTGTAAAACGTGTAAGCCTTATCACCATCATCCAAGTCTCCTTGAATTTAATTCCAAAGAAACTAAGATTTCCTTTTTCTCATCTCCAACTCCCCAAGCTAGCATTCCAAATGGCCACAATTTCAACTCCTTCCACCTCTACTTGTTTCGTGTTAAATTCCAATTGAGACTAAAAACATCAAGCAAATCTCGCTCTTAACTTCTACTGACACGTGTTAATATGAGAATACTAACAGAGGAAAGAGGCCAATACCCTGATCTAAAAGTTCCATAGGAGCACTAGGTGCTTGGAGTCTCTGTATGCTTGCTGCTGACCTGGTCTCCTGCTTCACTACTGCAAAGGGAACACATTTGTTTCTCCTTAAGGGCTTCTGAGCAGGCAACTCTGTTGAAGACTATTAATGAGCAGGTGAATGCCAAATTTTAAAGGCCAAGACTCTTACTCCCAGCCTCAACACTGAGCACGGGTTGATTTTTAAGCTCTTCCAATGTCTTTACTAGGTGGAATATCTAGAAATACTATGATTCACAGGGAAATAGACTTCTTCAATTACAGACAGCACCAAGTTCACAAATGGCCTGGACAACTAAATGGCTGCCACATACCTGATGTGACCTGAGTGAGTTAGACTTGAGAATGTGTGTGAATGAGACTTTATGGGATTTATGCCAGCTTTAAAGCAGCATATATGTATATGATTAATGTTTTTGATAAATGGTTTTAATCTTTAATAACTTCTAAGTGCCCTTTCCATTCTCCATTCTCTTCAAAATGTTGCTAGGCAATTGATTTCCTGAACTATACAGGAACACAACCATTTTAGTGTATGTCTTAAATTCTTTATAGATCTGTCTCTAGATAAACCTTTATGTATAACTACAATAACTTAAAGCATATGTGTAAAATATAAAAATAATTGCATTGTGAACACACAACTAATTAAAATGGTTTCAGGTTATCAGGTTTTTTTTCAATTCCATCTGACATTTGTTTCTCTCATCTTAAGTGACCATGCTAAGGGGAAAAAACTTACAAATATGCAAATAGTATCTGTAAGCGTACCAAACTCATTCTCTACCTGGCTTTTTTATAGCGCTGATTATGTATACAGACCATTCTATATCTAGTAAAATATTTATTTTTACACCAAAAGGTTGAGACCCCAATATCATGTTATTTGTTCAAAGAAATTATTTCCATAACTTAAATATTTCTAGAGCTAAACCCATATACTCAGATCTATTCACTACAGCAGACAACATCTCAGCAACCTCTGGAGCACTTCGGTCAGGGAGTCAATCTCTGCCTCGCTCATGGAGACTTAAACTCATTAGTGATTAATAATTATTTGTGTTAACAAGAGTTCTATCACGCTACAAGCTGTCATGGTTGGCATTAATTAACAGCTTTAGTGGTCACAGCAAGTTCAGGGATTGAATAAGCCAACCAAAAGCTCTCTTTGATAAGAAGTTGCCTTTCCAATACTGGAAAAGAAAGTTCTGGTGTAAGTAATTCTGGCCATCATGAAGTCCCTACAAATTGCTGGTGATGTTTCCAGGACAAGAACAAATTGCAAAGTACATGAGAGAAATAAGAGTAAGGTTCTGACTCCTACAATTCAAAAGTTTGACTCAAGGAAATACTATCTATAAAAAAAATTGAAGGTTTAGTTTAATCAAAAGCAGATTAAACATGTCAGTAGAAACACAACTCCAATATCCCATTATTAATAGGCAGTGCCAACAATCATAATGAGGTACCTTGATGTTTACAGTAGGGACATGCCCTGTAGGTGAATTTACGAGTAAAGATGAATGCCCATGTATAAATTAGAAGTGCTAGCATTTTCGTGAATGATGAATAATTGATTCCCATGGTTCTACAGAGAAAACAATTTACCTGAAGATTTTTTTTATCTCTTATTCCAATTTATAACTCTTCCTGACATTTTGTTCTGATATTCAAAATCGTGTCAGAACAAATGAACTATCACAGTATATTAGTTTTCCCCATTGATATAAGCAAAACATATTGCTTTTAATTTTATGAATAGATAATTTTGTTTTTCATAAATACATAATGAAATATTTGCCAATGAATGCAAAGAGACTACTGAATATATAAGACATAGCTACAGGGATGACATTCTCTTCTTGTTTAGACCTAGTCTACCAAGATGCCTGGAATGTTCTGAGGCTTTTTTGTTGTTATTTTCTGAAACCGTTTATTTTTCTTTTAATTTTAGCATGTAACCAAACCTGTCACCATCCCATCATTGACAAGATTTGTAAATGGCTCACCCTTACGTTCTGAGACTTCAACTTCAGTGCAGGCAGCACTAATAAGTTTGTGGTTCATATTTTGCCTGAGATGCTTCTACAGAAACACACAATAGTGAGGAGGGTTAGCCTTTCTGCCCTGGCATTTACTTTGATCCATTGTCCATTTCTTTTAAAAGGTTTCTTTGATAAGGAGTGAGGACCACACTTACCTGCGGGTGGTTTATAGAGATGAGTATTTAGAACAGCTGGGAATTATACTGGTTTAGTAAAGTGGCAGTCGTAGGTTTTCCAAGATCCATAACCTCATTGTCCATGAGTAGCTGGCAAGGTTTTGAGTGTAGGACATTCTTTCCCTCTCTCTGAGTGAGTCTTAAGACCAGCTAGAGAGATTTTGATTGACACCAAGATATGTGTGTCACTACTTTATCATTATGGTTATTACATCATACTGGTCATTGCTGTTATATATTAAAGCAACTAATGAAAAGGGAGGATGTGAATTTGAAAGAGGTGATAAAAGGTATGAGGGGGTTTGAATAGGGAAAGGGAAGGAGAAAATAGTGCAATTATATTGTAGTCTCAAAGAAATAAGAAAAACTAGGAATAGCTAACTTAAAAGGTGAGCTAATTTTATTCACTATAAAAGAATACTAGCAATAAAGCACACAGGCCTCCATCAATCTATCAGCCAATCCTGCTAAAGGGGCACTTTATAAAGTGCCTACAACTATTAAATGGAGACTCACTACTAAGTAGCAGGTGTTGGAGGAGAAATAGATAATCTCTTTAGGCTTCAAATCCCACATCCTGTATTCTGGTGATTGTGACGAAGGTATGTCAAGAAGAGCAGCTCTCTTCCTTCCCTGCACAGAGATCATGTATGAGCACATACGCTTTAGGAGGCAGAGATAACTGAGCAACCCTAAACTAATTTGCCATATGATTTTTTTCCCATAAAGTCCTGAATCTAAGTGTGAATGTGAGCACTCAACAGAACTGTCCTCAGTGTCAACCCTAGATTAGAATTACCCTAAAACAGCAGAAGAGGAAAGGATTAAGGAATTTCCTTCCGGGCACAGCCTGGACTTTGTAGCTCTCCCCAGAAGCTCACAGCCAGTTCTCCCTGGTCCTTGTTGATTATTTCTAGCTACTTTTGAATATTCAAACACAAATGGTCCTTCTCTTGTTCTAATTTGGTAGATAGTTCTCCAAGTATCCCAGAGTTTGTTCAACTGGACCTATCCTCTAAATGTAAAAATAATGGTACTGTTCTAGAAAAACATAATCGAATGAAAGGTGGGTCTCCTTACACAGCCTATTGAAGAAAATAGAGAATGCTTCCCTCTTCTAAATATTCAGCCTGTACATCCCAGTTAAGTTGGTTCAAGCTTACCACTTAGCACTTCACAGAAATGCCATCTTACTCTGCTTTAAGACATACTTGCAGATCTGCAGGGGAAAAAGTACTTTCTTGGAAAACTACAAATTCTGTCACCTCAGTAGAGAGAAAATCTCTTATCAGTCTATTCAAGTGCCTGATGACAAGAGCAAGTATCTATCAACTCTTTCTAAGGATCAAACCCAGGGGGCTTAAATAATAGAATAAAGGATGTGCTCAAACCATCAGAGGTTTGCCCCAGAGAGTGGGAAATCATCTGCAGACCCAAGGCAACAAACCACACACTTGCTCTCCAGCCCAGTTAGCACTAAATAAAACACTAGCTCTACTTGCGCCCCTGGCCCGAGTATGGCACACCCACATATGACTGCATTAGGGTGAATCAGCTCTGTTCTCTGAACAGTAATCTCCAACTTTCAGTCAGTGAAGCTTTAATTGGTATAACGGTCCAAAATTACAGAACCCGTTTTCTCTTTCACTTCCCAGCATTGGTTGGGCTGCGATGTCTTTACTGGGAGCTGTCTTAATGTACTAAGGCCATCTGTCCTGTCTGGTAAACCTTAAGAGATTAGAGATTCTGCCCCAACACTAAGCTGTGCCACTCCCCAGAGTAGACTTGGGAGATCGCCAAAGTCTTAGACCAAAGCAACTAAACTATCTGGTGCATCCAGCAAATTGTGCCCTCCCCCCCAAAACCCAAGTTCAAAGGGAAAATATAAAGAACTTAAATGATGATGGAAATAATAACAAATTTATACATTTCATCTAGACTATCTGAGATGTTGGCATATGGCTTTTCTGAACACTATTTCTCAATTTCTAAATTTCCATTTCTACTTTTGACTTTTAGGTTTTGCAACTTTTATCTTCATTTCCCTTGATTGGTTCCCACAGCAGTTTATCAGCCATATGAAGGATGGGGGTTTAAAATCATCTCTTTGCTTTTAGCATTTGTTCTTTTTCACTTTATCATTCATTCTCTTAGCTGCTTCCTCCTTTATGTTTCCCTGTGTTTATCTGTATGCCTGGGTCAGCTGGAGTGTCCAGTTATGAGGATTCTGCTTTCCTATTTTCTTGTTTGTAAACTTTGTCTAAAATAATAAATGTTACTTTAATGATTTCACCATACCCCATAAACATTGACATATGTTGCACTTTATCCATATACGTAATGATTTTCCTTATGACTTTCTCTTTTTACCCAGAATTACATAATGGTATATAAAAGATTTCAGATGGATACATTTTTAACTATTTGGTATTAATTTCAAATTTTATTCCTCTCAAATGTACAGTCTATACAATATTAGGTCTATGGAATATATTTACTTTGCTTTTTCAGATAAACACTCAGTTAACTTTTTTTTTGTGACTATGCTGTATACGCTAAAAATCAATATATAGTGAGCTCCTTGGTTGATCTATGTGTATGTACTGATTCACACATTGTGTGTTTATTCTATTTCAATCTTCTATTTTGCATTTTCCTTTTTGTATCCATTAAAATTTCCAACCATAAATAATCATAAAATCATGTATTGGTCATCTTGTAGAGTTATATGTTTCAAAGTTCTCTTAACAGGTATAAGAATCTTGATTATCACTTGATCTTCTTTTATTTGCATTTAACAACCAGCTTCCTTTTCGTTTTAATTTTGGATGGCAGGGGAAAGAAAATGAAGTTTGGCAAAGAATGCATGAGATAAAAGCAGAAAATGGGAGCCCAAATACCAGCAGGGAAGGCAATCTCTTCCGGCTTGAATCAGGCATTACCAAGTTTCCAGAACATCCTGAGTCACAGTAGCCAGCCTATGAGGAATGCTTTTGACTCTTGCCAGTTTTTCTAGCAGCAGCTTTGTGCTATCCTGGTCTAAAACATTTTAAAACAGATGCATTTCTCTCTTTATATTGTAATTGCTTCGCAGGTGACTCAAGAGCATGTCGGAAGCAAAGGCACACTTTCTAAAGCCACCCAGGACCCTTGCTATCTCTCTCACTGTGTCTAAGATTTCTGAGTGTATGCCAGAGCTCCTTCAACCTCTGCCTCTCTGTCAGTTGTTTTCAAATTGTACTTTTTTTCCTCCAGTATTTTAGAACAGCTCTCATGTTCATGAACCTCCCTTAAAATATCTGTTCTGGTGCTTACATATTTCTAACAGTTTGTTATAGCTTACCATTTTCTTTTTTTTTTTTTTTTTTCTTTTTCTCTTTTTGCTGGATCTTGTTTGTGTATCAAGTCTGTTAGCTTATGTCTTTTTAATAGGTGAGTTGAGTCCATTAATATGGAGAGATATTAAAGACGGATGGCCCTTGGTTCCTGTTATATTTGTTTTTTGTAGGTATCTTTATGTGCTTGTAGTTTTTCTCCTTTTCGCTTTGTTGTGAAATGTTTAATATCTTGTCTTTTCTTTGGTAGAGGTATCTTCCTTGAATCGGAATCTTCCTTCTAGGATCCTCTGTAGGGCTGGATTGGTAGATAGATACTGTTTAAATTTGGTTTGGTCCTGGAATATTTTGGTTTCTCAATCTATGTTGATTTATTGATTTGTTTTATTGAGTATACTAGCCTGGGCTGGCATTTGAGTTGTCTTAGAGTCTGCATGACCTCTGACCAGGCTCTTCTGGCTTTCATGGTCTCTGTAGAGAAATCTGTTGTGATTCTGATAGGCCTGCCTTTGTATATTACTTGGCCCCTTTCCCTTGCAGCTTTTAATATTCTTTCTTTGTTCTGTGTGTTTAGTGTTTTGACTATTATGTGATGAGAGGATTTTCTTTCCTGGTCTCTTTTTTTTTTTTTTTTTTTTTTTTTTTTGGCGTTCTGTAGGCTTCCTTTTTTTAATTGGGTATATTGTTTTATTTACATTTCAAATGTTATTCCCTTTCCCAGTTTCCTGTCCATAAGCCCCCTATCACCTCCCCTTCCCCCCTCAGGGTGTTTCCCCATGTACCCCCCTTAGCACCCCCCGACATTCCCCTGCACTGGGGGTCCAACCTTGACAGGATGAAGGTTCTCCCCTTCCATTGGTGTCCCAACAAGGCCATCCTCTGCTACATATGCAGTTGGTGCCCTGTTTTAGCCCACGTATAGTCTTTGGGTAGTGAGTAGCTTACCATTTTATAACTACAGGATGCTTGTTTCTTTTTAATAAGCTAGTTAATTAAAGAAAAAAAACATTGCTACCTAATTTGTATTCATTCTAAGTTATCAAACAAATCGGTTTCATCATAGCATCTCAGACATGTGTGTTATAATACTTTGTTTTATCTATCATCCTTCCCCATCGCCCTCCCCACTTTGTGACTACTCCCCCCTTCTGTGCATCTCTTTCTTCTCCCCAAATGGTCCTACTTTTCCATATCTCTTTTCATGTCCTGGGTATTCCATCACCACCTCTTTTTTCTTTTTCTTACAAGATTTTCTCTCTCTCTCTCTCTCTCTCTCTCTCTCTCTCTCTCTCTCTCTCTCACACACACACACACACACACACACACACACACAAAAAACACACGATACAGACCCAAAAACACAATACATACCCAAAATACACAATAGACACATACACACTTAAATTTAAATAAATTTAAATCTAGCTTCTGCATATGAAAGAAAATATCTACGTTCCCCTTTCTAGGTTTGACTTGTTTAGATTAACATACTTTTTAGTCCTACTCATTTCCATGCAATATCGAGATTTGATTCTTTCTACTTGAATAAAATTCTGTTATGAGTATGTGCCATATACAGGATCCATTCATCTGTGGAAGGCTTTTAAGGTTGACTCCACTTTCAAGCTGTTATAGACAGTCACAGTCAATACAGATGTGTAAGCACCTCTGTAGTTCATTGACCTTTGGGTTATACCCGCCATCTATAACTTTTTGACATGAAGAACTATTTTAGAAGTATCCTGAGGGTTTGTGAAAAGCTCTTTACCACATTGTTTAGTCTTCATACTTGATAAGCCTTGCACATTCTTACTAAGAATTAAAAGATTTTTTCTACTCCTAGTATCCACTCCTGGTCTCCTAGCCCCTTCACCCTGACCAAAGGACTTTATAAACTTTATTCCCTTCAATCATTGCCCTCTGTGGGTCTCTCGAATCACACAGAACCAGCAGCATCCAGTGGTCCTTACTCAGGTTTGTTACTGCTTGGAGAGCAATGTTGTTGAGAGTTGTTTCTGTAGCTTCCCTGTTGTATCCAGAAGAAAGAGTCTTGCAGCAGACTTTTTGGTCCTCTGTCTCTTCTTTTACTTCCATGATGTTCTTAGGGCCACAGGAAATATTGTGTCTTAGTTGGGGCTGAGGACTACATGGCCAGTTGTGTTCTGGGTTGAAGTTCTTAGATCTTAATAAGCACTTCTTTCAAGTAAGATAATACATTACAACAAATTGCTAAATTCATGTGCATTTATTAATAAACATTGCAAGTACAATCTATGTTTCTGTTATAAGAAATCCTCCATAAATAGCAAAACTCACTTACCAGACCTAAACTATTTCTAAGTGGTGACTTCAGTATGAACTGTCCACTGGGATCAATTCAAAATAATAAATAAACAAACAACCAAACAAAATAAAAAAAAGGAATGAATTTTTATTTTTGCAAATAGTTTGTGAAACAATTTTCAAGTAAATCTTCTAGTTAAAATATAATATAATAAAACTGTAATATGGACTTCTGCAGATGGAACTTGGGGTAGGGAAGGGGGTCTTCCACAGAGTCTGATGGATATTTCTCAGAGAGCACATTAATAAATGTTTGTGGGAGAACACTGAATTAACTTAGGAGTGGAATCAGTAGACACTGGAGATGAATGATGATCGACTACTCTTCCCCCTTTGTTCATATTCCTTAATTTTTCTATGATGATAGCCTAGAGTTACCAGAGTAGACTTGTTATCACTATTAGATAATTTGAGATAATCTACCTTCTTTTTCATGAATAGAACGGCAAGGAATATTGAAATAGGTGATGCCCATGAACTCTGGGCATGGCAATCTGTTTGATATAGACCTGAACAGGGCTGCATCTAAGAGTAGACTTTTTCTCTCTCAGCTACAACTCATCCCACACTCCCTTGACATTAACTTTAAAATTTACCAGGTACCAGGCACTCCTTGACCTCCTGAGACAATACAAATGTTCAGGATCAGAGTTTTTAAAAGTTACAAACTCAGTAACTAAAAGTTAGTGCAAGAGTCAGCCATAGGGAAGTGTGAATCCTAATACATCTGTTAGTTTCTTGGGAGATACAGTAGCTCATAACATCAATTCCAGACATATGATTGCCACAGCACCTGCTTTTGATAGAATGATACTATAAAATATTCTTTTCCTGACTTGCTATCAAATGTGTCTACAATACACCATTGTCTCAGTCAAAAAGATAAATGACTCAATCCCCAAATTTTTGCCTATATGCTCTTCCCAGAGGGTTCCTTTAAGTATGTTCTTTAGAGTCGTGCTTTTATCTGATAATTTTTCTATATAAAACATGTTTTTAAATTCAGACTATCATGGTATATTCAGACATCTAACAGTAACTCCATGTGTTCAAACACACTGACTAAAACCCTAAATCCCTAGCATTAGAGCAGTCCTAAGTTGGTTGTATTTAATGGTGGCTAAGGAAATACAGCCCTTTCCATCCTTAGTCTTGAAAATGTTAATTTCTAAACTCATACATCAGTGTCATTTAGAGGTGGAACCTGTATACAGTGATCTTGTCACAGATTCATTGGTTCAGTGTCTAATGGATCCATGTATTGTTTCAGGAACGGCCTTGCTTTAGAAGGGAACTGCCATGGTATGGTTCTTCTGTCTTGCCATGTGATGTCCTCCACCATCACTGCCATTTGTTTCTCTGTGGCTATAATAAAACACAGACCAAAAACAATTTGGAGACTAAAGCGTTTATTTGGCTTATAATTCCATGCCACTGAAGGAAGTCAGGACAGATGTCCAAGCAGGAGCCTGGAGGCAGGAACTGAAGCAGAGACCATGGAGGAATTCGGCTTATTGGCTTGCTCTCCATGACTTGCTCAGCCTGCTTTCTTATGCAGCCTGGGACCACTTGCCCAGGGGTAGCACTGCCCAGTGTTGTCTAGGCCATCCTAAATCAATCATTAATGAAGAAAATGTCTGACGGATATTTGCATAGTCCAATCTGAAGGAGGCAATTCCTTAACTGAGGTTCTTTCTCCTAGGAGACTCTAGTTTTTGTGGAACCAAATAAACTTCCAGGCTTTATAAATTGCCCAGTATCCAAGTTGCTCCGGCAACAGAATATAGACTAAGACAGAAGTTGATTCTACAAGAAAACCAGGTATGACCAGCTTATCTTCCTTTGCCTCGGGTTCTTCACCTTTAAAACAGAAGCTTAGAATACATGATCACTAACTTTCTTTCCAGCTCCAAAATTCTGAGATTTGAAGTAAGACACCAGTCTTTTCCTCTTGTAAGATTTCCCTGGCCATTTACACATTCATTTATTAAATAACATTTTAATTTTGGTCCCAACTGTAAGAGATTTTTACGTGTTGAACAAATGGTACAATTTACAAGCTAAATGCTTCAGGGTGGTAATAAATTGGGAAGGATTGGTTATAGCACTGAGAGTGTGATGGGAAGACTGGGGATTTATAATCAGGACAGACAGCAAAGCTTCTGGAATGCTACTAGGGAAAGGAAACTATTCCAATGCAAAACAGGCATTACTGAGTTTCTCAGAACAATGCCCTGAGTCACAGTGGCCAGACTATTAGGAGCATTCCTTGCTCTTGCCAATTTTGTTAGTGACAGCTTCATGCTATCCTGGTCTAAAAAAGTAAGCATGTATTTTCTCTGTTTCTTTTGTAACTGCTTCAAAGGGTGATTGAGGGCATGCGGAGAGGAAAGGCACGCCTGTTAAAAGCCACAGTAAGCCCTAGCTAGCCTGTCTCTGTTGTTCCAGAAACAACCATTCTGAAGGTTGGCTGAGGTCTTGTTTAGAAAATCAATTAGCACAGAAGTTTAGGCCAGTGGCTCAAGTGTAGAAAGATTCAGGAAACATTTCTCCCTTTTGGTTGCCTGCAAGAAAACAGATCCATCGTGTGCAAGACTCATATGCCACGGACTGTCAGCAGGAAATGAATCTGTCTAGAAAAGGTTTCTCTTTTAGATTTTATCAGTAGAAAGATGCTGAGCAAGTCAAAGCTAGAGTCCAGTGAGGATCAGAGTTTCGGGGATACGTCATGTTTCTAGGCATAAACTTGGCTTTCATTTCCACTTTCTTACACATTAAAAAAAAATCTTTTGAATGTTCTGGTGGCAATGCAGAGCTTTTCATTCAACTGCCAAGGATCTCTCAAGCAGCTGAACACTATGTATTTATGTTCTTCGGGTGATTTTCAGGCTATCTCACACAGCAAACAAGCTGACTTTGAGGGAAAGAATAAGTAAATTCTCAGGGGGGACACCTAGGCTTGGGCCTGCCAGCTCCTCCCAACTGCCGCCACATTCTATTTCATAACAGTAAGGACCTTTCCCGCTTTAACACAACTGCACAGTCCATTATTGTCATTATTTTTATCATTCTCTTCCTTTATAGGAAATTAGTAGAGCATTTAGATGTATAGAATGTAATTTGATAGGTAAATAAGTGTTAGAAGGTTTGCAGAGGTTCCCATTAAATTACAAATGACAATTAAGAGACCTTCAAATAATGACAAGAGGCTGAGAGGAGTTTGGATACTAGGAATAAGTCTCATGTAGTAATTATAAATTAGTTACATTGGTATATTGTATATTGCCACACTCCTTCTCTCAAAAGGAATATATACCCTAAATATATTTTATATTCAAAACATACTAATGGCAGTAACTATAAACATGAGATTGGGGAGTAAATGTCATCAACAGAGAAAATGTCAATAGAGAGGGAAGGCAAAGGGGAAAGGGGATTTGGGAAGAAAGGATCAGGAAGAAGGAGGGGAAGAACATAGTCACTGAATATTTTGAAGACTTAAAATTCTAATTTCTGGGATTATATCAAGGAACAAAACTAAACAAAATGGACACTTCTTGCTTTCTTGGATTTTATATTTCTTATTTTATTATTTATTATTTTTGGAGAATAGGATTAATAACACAAGGTTTTACTCTAGCCAAGGAAAGCCTGGAATTCACTGTGTTACCTAGGCTGACCTCAAAGTCACAGCAATTTGCCTGCTTTAGCCTGTAGTTTTGAGCGGCAGTTTCTTTACCTGTAAACTAATAACATAAGCAATGTATCGGATGCTTGTGATACATTTTAAGAATTTCATCAGGAAATTGAGGTAAGGTGCACGGAAGATGATTACCATTTGAGATATTATTCACATGATCTTGGGATGTGCAATGGGCAGAAACCACTAAATTGCACCTGTGTTTTATCATCCCTTCCACATGGAGGGCACTGTGAGTGACAGTGCCTGAGCACCCAGACAGCAGACAGCCCTGCAAGAGGGAGAGTAAAGAAACGTAAGAAATGAAGTTTCAAGCCTTGGTCCCAGTAGGTCAATGTGAGCCATGTGTATTTTGCATTTTGTACTACGAAACCAATGAAGCCTTTCAACAGAGTAGTCACCCTGGCTGTCTTTACCAGGGTCACTCCAGCAAAAGTGAAGCCCAAAGCCACTGTTAGAAGAGCATAGCTGGTTGGGGATTTGGCTCAGTGGTAGGCGCTTGCCTAGCAAGCGCAGGCTAGTTTGGTCCCCAGCTCGAAAAAAAAAAAAAAAAAAAAAAAAAAAAACAAAAAGAAGAGCATAGCAATCTGAGTGACAAGTCATGCTACATAGCACTGGTATAGCATGGCTATGTCGTTAAGTCTTTTTGAAGTAGAGACACTGGGGTTTGCTGATGGATTGGGTATATAGTAAGAGAGGGGGTTAAAGATGAGATGTTTGTCCTAAGGTTGAGGTAAAGCAGCAATGCATGAGAAATGAGGACAGGCGACTAGTTTGGACATATTTATATGTTTGACATGCTGATTGTATGTCTACTCCAAGATGTTGAATGGGCCATTAAAAAGGCACATATGTTGTGGTAAAAATTTAGAAAAAAGGGGCAAAACCTGTTCCTGCACAAGTAACCTGGCAGTCATGCTCTCTCACTAGCTCTGGCTCCTGCAGGCATTTGAACGAGAATCAATTTATCTCAGATTAGTATCTCTCCCAGCAGCTCTCTGCTAGCTGCAAACGCTCTGGTTCCAGCTTTCCGGCAAAATCATGGTTCTAGAAGCCCAGCAGTGTCTGGCCTATCGTGGCTTCCTACTACGGGCTTTGCCCACACTCCCAGCAACCACCCCCTAATAATTTAAAGTATAAACTCTTCTCTACCCGCTAAAATCAAGACTCAACAAATTGTAACCCAACAATCAGATTTCTGTGTTAAATTCTCAATCTACAATACATCCACAGAATAAATTCACTGTCAATTAATAAAGATAGAAACCACCCACCTAGACAAGATAACATTTACCTGGACCACCTGGATGGAATCCTCCCCCTCCTCCTTCTCCTCCTCCTCCCCCCTCTCCTCCTCCTCCTCCTCCTCCATCTCCATTTTCCTTTCCACATTCTTCCTTCTCCTTTCTCCTTTCTTCTCATCCAATGATAGACTTCATTTTATCCTGGACTGGCCTCACTGCATGACATCATCCTACACATCACCCTTTTTGTTTAATTAAAAAAAAACTTCTTTTCATCAAATATAAGCTGTGCACAACTATTACCATTAGAAAATCATCTAGACAGCTATGTTTTCTCAAAGTTAATTAGCTTGAGTAGGCTATGAGGCTAATTAGTCCTCAACTCCATCAGAAATCTGAGAATGACTAAATACCTATAAACATAGGAAGCCTAACACGGCTTTCAGAACTGATACAGGTTGTAGAGACAAATCTCCACTAGCACAGTCCCCTGTTAGCAACACGTGAGAGCAAGTCTTCAGCCTTCCAGCCCAGGGTCAACTGACAGACCTTTGAAACCCAGAATTTTGAAGGACTGATCACTCTGGTTTGGCAGAAATTATCAGTCAACTTATTCTGTAATGTGTCATTTTCTGGACAGTATTTAGTCTGTAGATGAATAGAGGCAATCCTTGCCTAGTGGCTGTCTCGCCATAATACATCACCTCACCTGGAGGTGAGGTGGAGATGTTCAATTTCTTTGAATCCACCAAAGAGGAGTTGTTAGGAGAAGACATGTCTCAACAAAAGATAAAACACATTAAATGTCAGATTTTGTGGATTTCTGATATTTTTGAAAACCATCTATCAATATAAGGTAATCTAGACTGTTGTCCATTAACTATTCTCAGCTGTTTCTGACAAGAATATTTTGAAAACACCCTAATGATGAACTAGGAGTCATGAATTTGTTATTTGGCCCCTAATTCTTGTATTTAATCAACTCGGAAGTTTGTAATGGCATCAATAGAAGGACTGGTCCAAACCTTGTAGTTTTAACATTTTTGTAACAAATAAGTTCTACTTATTTAGCTTAGTTACCAAATGAGATTATGGCTATGCAAGTCAATTCTAGCTAATTCCTCTCTGTTAAATTATGATAATTTCTAAATTCCTCATAAAAACAACCTTAGGATAACCACCTTTAGACCCCCAAAATCCAGGGAATTGGGGCAATGACTCTTCAATGGCTTCTTTAATCTGTATGTGGTTGTTGAGATATCCTTGGGGGGTTGAGGGGTAGGGAAAATGGGGGAGTTATTTGGCCTTAAGAAGGCCACCCAACGATAGTTGTGACCTCTGATGTCTGTCTTGACTGGATCTGGCTGAAAGTCCCTGAGATCACGAATCCAAACAGGCAAGTTCAGCATTCTGATGATGACCTTCACCAAAGCTGCGCATTCTGCAAAATATAAATCTCAAAACAAAATTTTAGCACTCATCAAGATAACTTTTTGTTTGATTCTCTTGAATCCAGCGTTTCGGGCGGTCTCCCTTTATCAAATTGGATCCCTATAACTCTGGGAGGTGTCCAGAGCCTTTTAAAAGCACAAAGACAAAAACCTTTCTCCCAAAATACTGTGTTCTTTAGTGGAGTAATATAAAAAGACTCAAAATCACACATATTATAAAAATTAAAACAATTTTTAAAAAAGAAGTAAGCTGAACAATACTGTATGAGCCTGTTTAGGCTTCTCTAATCTGTCACATCAGGAAATTAACCCAAAATTCCCCTGGAACTCATGTTAAGAGAACCTGAGCTTCCTCTTGTGGTAAATATCAACAACCACAAACCCTTGCTAGCCGGCATCATCGAGCCATATGGCCTTAGTGGGGTAGTTCAAAAAACAATTTGATTACCTCTTTATTAATACCAATACCAGTAAGTAAGCAACTTGTCAAACTAAGATTTTAGCCCAAAATACATTTGTTAAACTCTCCACCTGGAGTGTCAGACTTATATCACCACTCTCTACTTGGAGTCAGTGACTAATTTTCCCTATCTTAGTTCCGAACTGTGGGTGAAAAACTTCGCGCAATTTGGATAAACTCTGTACTTGCTCATTCTAACTGCAAAAACAAATTTAATCACCTTTCCTTTAATACCTATCATTAAGAAGCAGACAACTTGTCAAACCAGAATTTTAACCCAAAATTTCCATGGAGCCCACTCAGAAAGAATATGAGTGTCCTGTAAGGCTTATTAGAGTATTATGTCTTTATATATCTATCTGTCAAGCTCTCAACCTGGAGCATCAGACTTTATTAATAATTCTATAAGATGTGTCTATATTCACTCTGCCTGGTGTTACAGACTTTTATTTTTAATAACCTTATTAACTTGTAAGTATCACCACTCTCTACTTGGAGTCAGTGACTAAGTTTCCTTATCTTAGTTCTGAACCTCGGGTGAAAATCCCCACATGATACGGTTAAACTCTGTACTCTCTTCTTCTAACTATAAAAGCAAACTTAATCACAGTTCCATTAGTCCCTGTCATTAAGAAGCAGGCAGCTTGTCTAACGAGGATTTTAACCCAATATTCCTGTGGAGTCCGTGTATAAAGAATATGGGTATCTTGGAAGAATTAATAGAGCATTAATTGTACTATCTTTAAAGCAATTAAACCAAACCTAAATTAAATCATTTTCCAAACAACTTTTGTTAAAGAAGCAAACAGCTTCTAATCTCTCTGAGCTGCCAGTATTTATCACAGCAGGGGTAAGCCTAGGCTGCTTCTGTGTTTCCTTTGTTTAAGGTTCCCATGCTTGAGACATCATTGACTCAACACGGTGCTGACCCTTCTTACTTAGAAAATAAAACTTTCTCTCTAACTCTTAGGATGGTAATCTTAACTTCCTACCGGATTCTTGCCCCACATTGGATGCCACCAGAGGGAGATCAATATGGAGTCTATGTACGGAGGAGGATGGTTCAGATTTAGGTGAACTAGATCAATTTCATCTTGTCTAGGTATTAGGTTTAGATCTTTATCAATTGGCAGTGAATTTATTGTGTGGATGAATTGTGAACTGAGAATTTAACATATAAATATAATTGATAAATTAAAAGTCTCTGGAACTTTGATTTTACCAGACTAAAGAGGACAGCGTGTGAAAGAAATGACTGAAAGGTAGTTAGAACGTGCAGACCTAGTTCTGTTGCCCACATGGAGTAAGAACTCGCAGGGCCCACAGAATGAGTTGTGTGTGTGTGTGTGTGCCAGGCATGGTAACTACCACCTAGGGGACCATGCAAAGAGGGCAACTAAAGCAGAGAGAGCCAGGAAAGGGCTTGCAGACCACGTGGAGAGTAGCAGCCAGAGCAAGTGGCTCTGGCTCGCAGGAACTGATAGGAAACATTCCTTTCCTAATTTTTACCTCAACACACATATAGAAGTGTCATAGTAACAGTCAGCATTGCTAAGGCAATAAGACAGGGGAAATGATCAGAAGTCCAACGTAGAGAGGAAGACAAGAGGTCAGAACTGAGCCCTGGGCATCCAACATTAAAGTGACTGAGGAACGGAGAGAAAAGAGAGTCAGGGCCCCTCACGATGAAGAATGGCAAAGAGCATTCTGAAGAGCAGAATGAACGAGCTGAGCCTGAGCTCTTCTGCCATGTAAGAAGTCAAATCAGGGTCTGGGCTGTGTGATTGCTGGGTGTCTGGTAGATGCTTATTGATTAAATATGGAATGTTCCCGTATGCTAAGGCTTAGTTCCTGGTTTGGTATGATTGGGAAGAATTGTTTTTTTGGTTTTTTTTTCTTGGATTTTTTTATTTACATTTAAAATGTTATTCCCTTTCCCACTTTCCCAGCCATAAGCCCTCTATCCTATCTCCCTCCCCTTCTTCTATGAGGGTGTCACCCCTCCTCAACCACTTTCCCGTCCCACCTCCCTGACATTCCCCTACATTGGGGGCTCAACCTTGGCAGGAACAAGGGCTTTTCCTCCCATTGGCACACAACAAGGCCATCCTCTGCTACACATGCAGCTGGAGCCATGGGTCTATCCATGTGTAGTCTTAGGGTAGTGTTTTAGTCCCTGGGAGCTCTGGTTGGTTGGTATTGTTGTTCTTATGGAGCCCCTTCGGCTCCTTCAATCCTTTTTCTAATTCCTCCAATGGAGACCCTGTTCTCAGTTCAATGGTTGGCTGCTAGCATTCGCCTCTGTATTTGATGTGCTCTGACTGAGCCTCTCAGGAGATAGCTATATCAGGCTCCTGTCAGCATGCATTTCTTGGCTTCATCAATATTATCTAGTTATAGTGGCTGTATGTAAATGGCCTGCACACCCAGGCGAGGCAGGCTCTGAATCCAAACTTTCCATTAGTCTCTGTCCAAACTTTGTCTCCATATCCCCTCCTATGAATATTTTTGTTCCCCCTTTTTAGAAAGACTGAAGCATCCACACTCTGGTCATCCTTCTTCTTGAGCTTCATGTGGTCTGTGGATTTTGTCTTGGGTAAGGAATTGGAAATTTTAAGAGGCAGATGTAATGGAAAGTCTTCGGAGGCTTGTTGTGTAAGCCCTTCTTCTTTGCTTATTCACATCCTAGCCACCAAATGGTTTTACTGTGCCATGTACTCCTACCATACTCTGCAGCTCTTCATATGTAAAATGGTAAGAACTGCCCACATTCTACAAACAGGTTCCTCCTGCCTTCAGTGAGTCAGCACCAACAACACAATATCACTAAAGGCCAATGCGACATATCTCCACTATGCATGTGCTCCATAGTTCACCCCCTTAAAAAGCATGCCTGTGTTTTTGCACCCCCTTATTCCCACTCAGAAGCAACCTTTCCCAAGTCCCCAATAAATCTTTTTTCATGAAGTCTGTTGTGTGGTCAGATCTTTGTATATACCTTGCCCTTCCAATTGCCACAAAACACGTATGCAAAGGTCTCAAAGCAACAGCACCAGCCACTCACATACTGAAAACCCAAAACTGTAAGCCAGAGGAATTTATTTTCTCTTTATAGCTTGCCTTGTATGCCTACTGCAATGATAGCAAGCTGACTAACACAACTGGTCATATTTGGTACAAGGGAAAAGGAGCTTTAAGGAGTATCAATAGAGAATACAGAAAGAAATTAGACTTAAATAGAATGGAGAAATTTTGCAAAGGGGCTTGGATGCTTGGAATAAGCAGATCTTAGACAAAAATGTACAGAATTTGCTTGTGTTTTTGTCAGAGCTTATTCATGATCTCTTTGCTCCTTTTTTAAATTTGCTCAATGCTCTATATTTCCTCTGTTGATCTTCTGAATCTCAGAGTAAAGTAACAGACTAATGTGTAGCATCTCTACTAGGATATAACAAGGATTCATTGGCATTACTTCTGCTCATTTTTTTCCCTTTCAAGATTAGACAATGGTGAGAATGTGCAAATTCTTTTGGAGGTCACATGATATCCATTCTCAAAAATGCATTCTTTTCTCTAATTTTACCTAACACTGAAAACAAATGATTACTGTGTTCAAATCGTGCCTGCACCGCACTGTGCACTGTGAAGACAATAACAGGCTTTATTGGTCAGATGTTGTATCAGTTCATTTTCTGTGGCTGTTATAAAATAGCATGACAAAATGCAGCTTGAACAAGGGATGGTTTTGGATTCAATACCTAGAGGAATGGAGTCCTTCATGGTGGGAAGGGTACAGTATTAGGAGTGAGAAACTAGCTAACCATATTTTGATCCACACATAAGAAACGGGGAGAGAAAATCAGAAGTGGGTGCAGGTTATAAAGCTCAGTGTCCATCTTCTGTGGCACACTTCTTCCAGCATGGCAGCACCTCTTAAAGGCTCCACAATCACAGAGGGGTTAGCACACAACATTCATCCCTGCACTCAGGAGGCAGATGCAGGCAGATCTCTGAGTGCTAGGCCAACCTGGTCTGGAGTAAGGTTCAGAACAGACAGGGAAACACAGAGAAACCTGTCTCAAAAAATGAAACAAAACGACCACCCACAAAAAGGCTCCAGATACCAACAACTGGGGATCAAGTATTCAACTAGATAAACCTGTGAGGAACATTTCTCACCCCAAACACAGCAGACACCTAGTCCTTAAGAAATGTATGGCTTACTGTGGGAGGTAATGCAAGTATCTATGTAATTTACTGAGCTGAAAACTCTCACTGTCCGTGGTGATCCATCTTTATTTTCAGACAAATTGAAAGGTGAGACGCCCATGTCAGTTCATCAGAGCTTTCCTTTCTCCTGATCTCTTTCTAGATTCTTCAATGAATCAGATGTCATAAGGTTTTTTATAACCTAGAGGTTTTGGAGAATAACAGATATTGAGATGTGAGCAATAGCCTCCAAAAGATAGAATGTTCAGACTAAGAAATGAGATGTCCTAGCAGGTTTCTGGGAGACATTTGACCAGAGGACCTAGTTCTTATGACAATAAAAATAGGACTTTTGGAGTCTTTCCCCAGGCTTATTTCCTAGAGAAGCATCTCTCAGTAAACCTTTCTGAGCTTGTGAGTTCTTTATTCTCCTCCTCACTTACAAATTTTGTGTTGTGTGTTATAAAATGATACTTAATATGCCAATCACTTGTATCTATTTAATTATGTAATGTACATCACATTGGAAATTGTTGTAAGTTAGCTTGCCTGTGAGTAATTGTGGCTTGGTTGCATATATAATATAGGAAACAGCTGCAGAAGCCTACAGGAGATTCACGAAGTTGATCAAGAAGTATCAATAATATATTTTTCAAATGCTGACAACAGGAAAAATTCTTATGGCTCCTGTCACAAAAAACACAGTCCAAAGAAATTGGGCTATGTGTCTACATACGAAAGCTTGAATATTATTACTCTACTACAATACCTGATGCTTGAATCTGGAAATAAAATATAAACTTCCATCTTAAGAAAATAATTTTATATTAATTTTAAAATAATTTAGGGGTATAAATCTACTTATTGAGTCATTTTCTCTATGGACTTGATTTTCTTTGGCTGTGACGAGAGATGGATCCTACAAAATGCACTAAAAATTCCAATGACTACATGAGAAGATATCATAAGACCAGCATTGTTTCAAGACCTCAATTCCGTCTCAATAAAAGCATCTACCTGTAAACCACACATACTAACTCTTGCTATTGGAAGCCAGAAAATTGGTAGGAAATAAAGAGGAACCCCACTGAGAAAGAACACCCAGACAGCTTCTGTGTTCAGAGTCTTGTTTTCTGAGCTGGACCTTGGTTCTACAGGTATGTAACATGTGCGAGTCATAATTGTGCATGCAATTTTACTTACTTTAAAAGTCCAATTAACAACTATATATGGTGAAATTGCTGTCTTCTGTGAAGGAGTAATGCTGCTATATTGAAAACGGTCTCAGCTCAGCAAGATATACATTTTGCACTTAGGAATATGAATACTAATGACATACATATCAGGCAGGATTCTACCTGAGAAACAGAAATAATAGGGGTTGAGACAGAGGCAGACAGACACTTATTCAAAGGAATTCTCTCAAGTGACTGTAGAGTTTGGCTGGACAAAGTTTGGAATGTACAAAGAAGGCCAACAGGTTAGGCATTGCTGGTCAGCAGCTCACACAAGTCCACAGGTAGAATTTCTTCATTAATGAAAGTCTTGGTTTGTTCTGAGGGACCTTTAGGTGATTGGATGCAGAGTATATTATTAAGGGTAGTCTTCTTTACTTAAAGTCAGTAACATTTAATTATTAATCCACAGATATAAAGTAGCTTCTTAGAAATGCCCTGAGTGATGTTTGATTAGTTCACTCAATACAGTTGCCTAGCTATATTTCATGGGTAAGATTAATGATCATGTTGGGTTATGGAAGGCATATAGGCTCTGGTTAAAACCTTCTTCATTTTGTCAAAGCTTTTGGTATCACTAGAAGTCCCTGGAAAAGAAGGGCATAAAATAACAAGTTATAGGCATTAAAAATATTTTCTGTTGTCTGCGTGCACAGACTCAGTGCCTTATGAACCTCTTCTAGCCTGAAGAAGGACATTCTTTATTCTTATTGTTTATCAGAAATAGATTACATTCAGAAAGGGAAGAAATATGTTCGATCATGTATAATGATACTAAGATTCCAACAAGCAGAAACTGCTTTTTACCAGCATTGAGATTTGCCAGAATTTATGTATATGTGAAAAATTGAAGGAGTATGAATTTTAAAATTTTAGACTTGGCACATCTACTTCTTCTGTGAATCATTTAGGGCTTGCAAGCTTGTGGGGGTTGGGAGTTGGGAGGGAGAATATTCTCACTGGAATGAAGATTTCCAGTAATAAATGAACTACAAATTCTGTCTTGTCACCAATAAATAGGAGCCAAATAGTCATCTTCATGTCCTTCTCCTCTTTCTCCTCCTTCTCCCCCCATCCTCCTCTTCTCTCATCCATCTCCATCAATTCCTCCTCCTTTGTTCGCTCCTCCTCCTCCCCTCCTCCTCTCTCCTCTTTTTCCCTCCTCCTTCTTTTCTCCCTCTCCTCCTTCCCTCCCCTTCCTTCTTCCTTCCCCTCCTCCTTCTCTCCCATTCATCCCCTTCAATTCTTCCTCCTTTGTCCTTACTCATCCCCCTTTTCTCCTCCTCCTCCTTCCCTTATCTTCCTCCTTCTTTCCTCCTCCCTCTTCCATCCAGTTTTCAAAATTTGGTCCCAAACAAGAAGGACCCCAATATTCATATCATCTGTTAGACCTCAATCGATGTTGCAGTCTTTTCCAAATTCTTCACTTTCTCATTGCTCACCAGCTTTGTTGTAATATCACTTCTCTCTAGGTTAATCATTGTCACAACTTATAAGTACTGAGCTCTCATGTGCTAGCACTCTTCTCAGTACTTTATATATTTACTCATGTAATTGTCTCAACAACTATGAGACAAGTACTATTATTTTCTCTGACTTCAAAGTTTGGAAAACAGATCTATAGAGAAAAGGGGTGTGTCAATAGGACAAAATGACAACCAACAGATTGGGAAAATATCTTTACCAATATTACATCGGATGGAAGGTTAATATCAAAAATATACAGAGAGTTCAAGAAGTTAGACTCCAGAGAATCAAATAACCCTACTAAAAATGGGGCACAGAGCTAAAAAAAAAAAAAAGAAAAGAATACTCAACTGAGGAATGTTGAATGGCCACAAAGCACCTAAAGAAATGTTCAACATTCTTAGTCATCAGGGAAATGCAACTCAAAATGAACCTCAGATTCTACCACACACCAGTCAGAATGACTAAGAAAAAAACTCTGGTCACAGTAGATGCTGGTGAGGATGTGAAGAAAGAGGAACACTCCTCCATTGTTGGTGGGGCTGCAAGCTGGTATAACCACTCTAGAAATTAGTCTGGAAGTTCCTCAGAAAATTGGACATAGTACTACCTGAGTACCCAGCTATACCACTCCTGGGCACATACCCAAAAGATGCTCTAACATATTACAAGGACACATGCTCCACTACATTCATAGCAGCCTTGTTTATAATAGCCAGAAGCTGGAAACAAGCCAGATGTTCCTCAACAGGGAAATGGATATAGAAAATGTACATTTATACAATGGAGTACTACTCAGCTATTAAAATTAATGACTTCATGAAATTTACAGGCAAATGGATGGAACTAGAAAATATCATCCTGAGTGAGGACACAGTCACAAAAGAACACATATGGTATGTACTCACTGACAAGTGGATATTAGGCAGAAAGCTCAGAATACCCAGAATACAATTCAAAGACCATATGAAGTTCAAGAAGAAAGAAGACAAAAGTGTGATGGTTCAGTCCTTCTTAGAAGATGGAATAAAATACAGGAGGTAGAGGGTGAGAGGGACTTGGGAAGAAGAGAGAAGAGGGAGTGGGAAAAGGTTGGGAGAATCAAGTATGGGAGGAGATGGGGATGATAAACGGAAAGTCAAGAAATTGAACAGAGGTGGGTAGCAATGGGAAGTGGGGAACTGGGGGTAGCCACCAGAAGGTCCAAGATGCCAGGAAAGCAAGAGGCTCCCAAGACCCAAAGAAGATGAAACTTGCTGAAATGTACAACAAAGGGGAGGGAGAACCTGTAGAGACTATATCCAGAGGTTAGGCACGGCCCCAGTTGGGGGATGGGGCCACCCACTCATCTCCAAATTTTTAACCCAGAATTGCTCCTGTCTAAAGGAAATATGGTGACAAAGTGTGGAAGCAGAGACTGAAGGAAAGGCCATTCAGAGACTGCTCCATCTGGGGATCCATCCCATATACAGACACCAAACCCAGACTCTATTGCTGATGCCAAGAAGTACATGCTGACAGGAGCCTGATATAGCTGTGTCCTGAGAGGCTCTGCCAGGGCCTGACAAATACAGATGTGGATGCTCACAACCAACCATTGGACTGAGAATGGCAGAGTTAAGAAAAGGACTCAAGGAGCTGAAGGGGTTTACAACCACATAGGAAGAACAACAATATCAACCAACAAGATCTATCTCTCCACTTGAGCTTCCAGGGACTAAACCACAAACCAAAGAGTACACACAAAGGGACCCATGTCTCCGGCTGTATATGTAGCAGAGGATAGCATTGTGTGGCATCAGTGGGAGTAGAGGCCCTCTGCCCTGTGAAGGCTCCATACTCCAGTGTAGGGGAATGCCAGGGCAGTGAGGTAAGCAGGTGGGAAGTACCCTTATAGAAGCAGGAGGAGGGGATTGGGATAGGAGGTTTGATTAGGGTAGCCAGGAAAGTGGATAACATTTCAAATATAAATAAAAACCCAATATAAAAATACTTATAAATTAGAAAAAGGAAACCAATCGATAAACTCATCACATATATGTGATTTTCTTTCTAAATTCTCTTGTGTTCATTGATCTATGTGTCTATTCTAACACCTCTACTAAATAGTGTTGGTTTTATAAAAGTGTTCACATGGTGAGTGGCACAGACAGAAATTAAACTCCAGCAGGATATGCTGTGGACCATTAGACTAATTCCCTGGAATCCCCAGGAATGCACTTGACACCCAGGCACAAACTAGAAAGTTGTTATTCTAAAAACCATTAACTCTTAAAACATCTTCCCTGTTTTCACCAACTGTGTTGGAATGGAATCTCTAGAAAGTATTATCACCTCTTCCAAGTAAACTCCTTAAAGAAATCCACCCAAAGGTGCTGAAAGGAAACAAAGTAGCTAACAGTACCTGCCAATTAGAGGTGTGGCAGGCTTGGTCTGAGTTCTGCTTGGACAAGACTTCCTGGAATAAACATAGTTCATTCAAAGACTTTTATTTGGATTCTTGCCGGAAAGGAATCACCTAAAATGGCCACTCAGTAAATAATTATCAGTTTCTTTAGACCAAAATTCACTGAAGCAGTAGATAGAGTTGCTGTTTTCTGATCTGTTAATTTGTACTGGTTTATGAAAGGCTGTAGGATATGATTCTCTGGAAGAGACTTCATAACTTGTTTTGGTGAAATTCCATTTTCTCCAATATTTTGTCTCCAGATCAACAAAAAGAGCAGCGATAATATCTTTTCAGAGGCAAAATTGGTGTGGATTTTTTCCTTTTAGCAGAACTTTAGACTCTGAAGCAGTATTTTGGTACACTTATTTAAAGAACAGATTTACTGCCAAATAGCTCTTCATGAAAGACATGTGTAAATAGAGCAGAGTAAATGAGACAGTTCTACTGCATTTGACAAACGCTTTCTTAATTATGTGAACTTGTTTGAAAGAATATGAAATGTTCTGCATTTGCTTCTATGTAGATTTGGCTGAGATGTTTCTGATGTAATCATAGTGGAGTTGAAAATTATATTAATAGTGAATATGAAATTCTTTTCTCTCTTCTTGTATTTTAATAAAGGAAAGGGCTAATTAAAATATTGATTGTAAAAAGTCTTTCTGCTCCCAACAACTGCCTTAAGTTTTTATTTTAATACATTAGACATTGTGTTTGCAGTGTTCTTGAAACCAATTAATTATATGCAAAACTGAATTAAATATACTTTTACCAAAGGTAGCAATAAAATCCACCAAATATGTTTGTCTACTTTTTACCCATAAGGAAATCCATCAAAGAAATTTTTTTCAGACTCACAGATTCCAAAAGAAGCCTGGTGGTTTTTTTCAGCCACAAATGGAGTGAATAGAAGCTATGTCATATGACCTATCGGGTTCCAGCCTCTGTGAGTAATCAGAGGATGATCTTGTCTATCTTTCACAAGTAGGTACTGAGACACCAAATAACTAAGTGCCTCACCTCGAATCCTGCTGTTAGTGAGCAGTATCCATCCCAGGTTATTAACTTCCAGCCTTCCAGTACTTCAAATGCTAAGCAGCTCCTCCCTGATTAAATACTGATCTCTCTAGTCCTCCCCCACCCCACTCCTCTACTCCCCAACCCTGGCTCCTGGCTTTGCTGCTCTTCAGAATCTATCAGAACCCAAATAGTCTAATTTGGGCAACGAATGATTGGAAAAAGGAGCTTGGAATTTTTTTCTGTCATTGTTCAGCCAAAGGGATCACCTAGGGGCTGGGGGTGTCCGTGAACTTACTAGGGATCCCTGAGGGGTGGGGTACCCATGAACTTGCTGGTGCAGTTCTGAACTGGGCTGATCATGACATCTCCAGCGCAAGTCCCAGAATATTAGCTTTTCTCGACAGTTATCGTACTCAGGACTCTAGTATCCCGACTGAATCTGTAAGAACCCTTCCAGATACTGCATTCTCAGCTCTGCCTCCTAATCCAATCATATCTCTATCTCTCCTCCCCAGTATTAATGGAGTCCATGTGTCCTGCACCCCCATTACAAACTTGCTTTTCTTTAATCACACTGTCTTCTTTATCTTACCTAAATGTGATTACAGCATTAGCTTCCCATATGTTTTTCCCACCAAGATTCTTTTGATCCTGACAAATTACTGCCAGAGGGCTTTCTGTCTGTCTGTCTCGTGACAGACACACTTGTTTTAGTTACACCGGGGTCAGGTTAGAGTCCATTGTCAAGTGGATGTGGTGATGAATATCGCTCCCCCTTGGTCCCATACCTCCTTGTGATGTACCTCAATCACACAGCCTTCTTAGAGTCCTGGCCCAAAAGGGTTTCTTCTACCTGGAAGTCCATACATTCACATGTACCGTCTTCTGAGCTCACTGCCCCCACTCCAAACAAAAGGAAGAGATTCACAGAAGTACTAGCAGTGCCAAGAAGCACAGCAGGAAAATAGCTTAGAATAATAAGCCTGTCAAACATCTTCACTAGCGCCCCAGAGAATCCTCCCTTCTGTTTGCCTCCTTCCCACGCTTCCCCTGTCGGTTCTCCTTCTATTCCTGAACAACAGCTTCAGTCATGCCTAAGGATGGTCAGATTTTAAAGTCAAGAGGTATTTGCATAATGGGACAGAAGGACAGAACTAAGTGGGACAGATAGTCCAAGTTCTGAAGTTCAGTAGACTGAAATCCGAAGCACACTGTATCTAACAAAGGAAGAAACACATAATCACACAAGTTACTAATGAAAATTATCCACTTAAGCACAGTAAAAATGAGAGAAAATTAGAGTTTGGCAGGGTTGGTGCTACCACAACCTACCAAAATCTAATTATTGTCATGTCATTCATATGTGAGTTTAATAGCCCGTGAGAGAACATCTAATCAAAATTAACTAGGTGCTGTAATGATGAGCACTGGCCTTAAACAGATCTTTTTCTTAATGAGTAAATATGGCATAGGGAGACAGCTCTGTTAACAAAGTGCATGGCACACAAGAGTGTACGCCTGGATCGTTCAGATCTCCACCACTCACACTAAGTCGAGGACAAGTTGTATGCACCAGAACCCAGGAGCTCACTAGCTAGTCTAGCTGAGTCTCAAGCTCTGCTTCAGTGAGGAAACCTTGTCTCAAAAAAACAAATATGGAAGAGAACAATACATAATAACACTGATCCCAACCTCGACCTTCACACACACACACACACACACACACACAGAGAGAGAGAGAGAGAGAGAGAGAGAGAGAGAGAGAGAGAGAGAGAGATTCTGTGCAGTAAAGAAATGATACATTGAAATTGCAGAAGGCCAACAGTTTTAAAGAACCATTACTTTATGTTACCAGAGGTTCCCTAAAGACACAGTCTACTAAATTATAGGAAGCCATGGAATAACAGAACGTCAACTGCCATGAGATGACCGTGCTCAAATTAAAAAAATATGGAAAAGGCTTGAGTTGGAGGAGGTAAGTGAATAAGATAAGAAAGTTAGTATTTCAATGTAAGAGCTAAACTGCATTAAATTGGTGTATCATGAATAATGCAAAAATTCAAATCAACAGTGGATAATACAGAATCCAGGAATCCATAAAATCAAAATGAAAATTCCAAAGGAGATGGGAAATAGAACATTAACAGAAAAAAAGTCAAGACACAATTACAGAAAACTTCCCAAAATTTAGATGTGAATGTACTGGGCACATGAAATTATTATCTCTCTGGATACTGGGAAACATTTTAATGAAAATAAAAGTCAATTCTCTAAACTGTCTTGTCTTGAAATGTTAAATTATAAGAAAACTGTTATATAAACAAAAATTGTGCTTAAAAGATTTTCAAATTATACTAGAAAATACAAAATGTAAAAATGAAGTAATTCATAATTGTGATTGTATTAAAACAGCCATTTAAATGATGGGACAAATTAATTATGTAATACACATAGGAAGTCAGGTAACAAAACACATGCCTCCAAGATAAATAATCAAAAGCTAGAGCCATTGAATATAAATGTCAGAAATGATTACTTACTATGAGAATATGAAACCAATTCACAATTACTTTGCAGGATTGTCCTATAATAAAGCTCCAGATTAGTTTTAACAAATTAAGTCATTTTAGAAAACAGTACTGTTCAAAACTAGCATCTTCTTTCTAACCAAATAGTAAAACCAACTTGAAAACTGAATATAATATGTAAAAAAAAAAGTTTTAAGGTCTGCAATGGCAGAGGTAACCAGGGAAGTGTGTCTATTAGTCAACCCAGAAGATTTGGCTTGGGATGGAATGAGGCTTCAGATAAGGATGGAAAGACTATTCACTGAACACGTAAGTCTGGAGATCTGCTTGTATCGGTTAGAGTGATGTGGAATTCATTGGCTGTCCTCAGCCAGACCGTAGGACACACCACAGTTAGGAAAAAGACTTAGGTGAGAATAGGGAAACAAAATATTTCATAAAGCATCTAAAGGGCTGTTTTCACCAACAATAAGGTGAAGATTGGCAGGTATGTGGTAGTTTCCCCTGGACTCTTCAGCCTCCAGAACCAATGAGAAACAAGCATGTGTGGTTTAGATACCCTGTCTGTCTTTGGTATTCTGTTAGAGCTTCCTCTCATGCTTTGAATGCATGGTTACCAGTTAGTGGCACAGTTTGAGGAGTTGATGAAAACTTTAGCAGGTGGGTGTAGCTGTAGGAAATGGGTCTTTGAATGGAGAGCTGTAACCCATCTACTCCACTACCTGATCAGTGCCACGTCACAAGTTGCATCTCTGTGTGTCCCCTCCCTGTGTTCAGACACCCCAGTGGTGAGATGGAGACTGAACCATAACAAGCAGCTGCTGCACGCTGCCCTGCTACAGAGGCATTCTGCTTCCCCACCCTACACAATGGCTTAGTTCTCCTCAAACTATGAGCCAAAAGAAATTCTCTTCCTCCCATAAGTTACTTCTTGTCTGGTGACAGGAAAAGTAATTAATTAAACTGTCCAAAGTAAGACAATTGGAATTTAAAATGGTTTCAATGTGACAAGTATGGAATGGTTTAAGTTTGTCATTCAAAATTATGTTTAGGTAATTATGCTTGGAATGTCTTGAGCCAGGAAAATGCGCTTGAAGGAAGGCAATTTAGCTACAAGGACTGTGTTAGGAAAGAAAGAGGAAAGAAAAGAAAAAGAATAGAGGACCTATATGAACAGGAAAATGTAAGCAGAATTTTTTTTAATAAAAAGGTTGGCAAATCAATGAATCAGATCCCATTTCCCAACATTTGCACAACCAAGAAATTAGATTGGAACCGCCCCTCTCCATGTCATTATTGAAAGATCGAAAGAGTAATAGATTCAGGGCACAGGATGTCTTCTTCCCAGGCTGCCATACAAAAGTATCCTAATCCTCTCAAGGAGCAATGTCTATGGGACCTGAGCACTCTTCAGCAAGTTTGAATCTATCTGTGAGAGAGTATAGTAAAAATAGGCTTGGTTTAGTTTTAGAACCATGGGTCTAATTGGCGGTCTCTTTGGATAGCAGATATACTTGTGGTGTTTCCTCTTTAATCTTAACTTGACTGGCATCATATCCTGGTGGGTGTGTTTGGGTCTACGGAGCTGTTTCCAGAGGTGTTTGACTGAGGTCAGCAGACCTATTCTGAATGTGTTGGGGGTCTCAGACTGAGTAAAGAAAGGAAGCTGAGGAAAGTAGGTGACATTGGCCTCTACCTCTCCTTGTTTCTTGGCTGTGGACTTGAGGACAGCCACCTCACATCCCAGTACCACAGAGAGGACTCCTCTCACCACCATTTTCTCTACATCTCAATGAGTTGTGCCTTCGTCTGTGAGGGAAGATAAACCTTTCTCTTCCTTATGTCAGCTATGTGGGGTTTTTAGGGAGGTGTAGAAGAGGCAGCAAAGAGAACCATCACTAATACATATCTACACATTTATGAGATTTACTGCACAGTGCTACTATCAAGAAAGATCCCTGGAAAAGAGAGAGAGGGGAGAGAGAGGAGAGAGAGAGAGAGAGAGAGAGAGAGAGAGAGAGAGAGAGAGAGAGAGAAGAGAGAGAGAGAAGACAAAAGAAGCCAGGCATAATGGCACATATGTTTAGTCCCAGCACTTATGGGGTAGGGATAGAGAAAGGTGACTATGCATAAATTCAAGACCAACCTGTTCAACATAGTGAATTCTATGACAACCAGGGCCATTTAGAACTTATTTTTTTTTCAAAAAAAAAAAAAGCCCTACTTAAAAAGAATTTTTTCATCTGATTCTGACTGTGCAGCACTGAAGGTAGCTCCCTGCCTTTGTCACTAAATACAAGGAATCCAGTAATATGCCACTGGGTGTAGTGGCAGCTCCCTCTCACAGTGTAACTACAGCAAAAACATGACCTGTGACAAAACTATTGCCATTTTCTCAAGTGTCTGTGCTCATTTCCTCTATCATACTGTATCTATCTCATTCCTAGTACCTGTTCATAATGTTTACATATTTGTAAGCAGGGAAATATTATGCTATAAAGTTCACAGATCCATTCTCTAGTCTATAAAATAAGTCGTATTCCATCATTGAAGGGAAATGGATACAGAAAACCAATTGCACCTGATTCTATCCACTCTTGCCTGAGGTAATCAACTACCAGTGATCCACTGAGTCTCTCTCTCTCTCTCTCTCTCTCTCTCTCTCTCTCTCTCTCTCTCTCTCTCTCTCTCTCTCTTTCTCTGTGTGTGTGTGTGTGTGTGTGTGTGTGTGTGTGTGTGTGTGTGTGTGTGTGTGAGGTACATATGTACACAGCATGTGGTTAGAGGTAGGAGGACAACCTAGGGTTTTGGTCCTGAAGCACAGCCTACATTTTGTTTAATACTAGGTCTCTCATTGGCCAAAACCTCCCCATGTAAGCGAAGTTGGCTGGCCTATGAACTTCCAAGGATCTGCCAGTCACCATGCCTGTCTAATTATCACCATGCCCATCTAATTATCACCATGCCCAGTTTTCTCTGCGAGTTCTGGGAATCCAAACCCAGGTCCTCATATTTGTGTGGTAAACACTCTACTGAACCATCTGCCCAGCAGACCCAATACCTTTTAAATCAATCCTTTTTTTATTTGTTTGTTTAATATCATAAGAAACCGTTGGGCTACTTTCAAGTAAGAATATTGACTATAGATTTTCATCACCTATTTACCAGATGAGTGACTCAGAGTTCTATAGGGATGCCTACACTGGTGTTACCTGCTAGGTACCTTGGACAGGAGGGTTCTTTACAGTTACTTCATCTCAGTACAACACTGGGAACAGCTGCTATCCAAGATGTATGGGTAGCAAAAGTGAAGCTGATTACCATGCTAATGTGAAAATTGTCATTTGTGAATAACTGGAAGAACAGGAATGAAGATAGAACTTCTCAGAAATACGTGGTTATCAGGTGGTGGAAATTGGATTTTGATATCAATATCATCTTATTTTGTTTGTTTGTTTGTTTGTTTGTTTATTACATACAGGTACCACTATGCTTTTCACACTGGCTTCAAACCTTCCTGAATACCTAGACTGTAGGCACACCCCAGTCACACACAGAGCTGTTGTAACTTCAATTCTATCCAAAGGTCATTCAGGAGCTTCAGATCCAATAAACACTGTGGTGGTTCACTTTGAGGATTCAGAAGAATCGAGTAGCTTAATAAAGCACAACTCAGAATGTATTTGTAAGGGGGTTTTAGAGGAGATACACTAAGGGGCAATACCTACCCTAAATGAAAGTAGCACCCTCCCGCAGGCTGGGAGCCTAAGTGGAATAAAGGTAAAATATGGGAGAGACCTGTTGTCCCAAGCGTCCTCTGCTTCTGGGCAGCCATGATATGGGAGGTTCAGCTCTCGCATAGCCTCTTTTCAGTGAGACACTGTCACCTCTCAAAGTGGGGGGGAGGTGAATCTTTCCTACCTTGAAGTTGCCAGTCTCAAATATTTTGTTACAATAGTAATAAATAATGAATAATAAATAATGAAGTCAAACATTAATACAATTTCTAGCCAGTATCTCTTAAATTTTCTATAATAATGAAAGTCACTTATAATAATGAAAACTTAGCTTCCTAATAACACTTGTTTAAAGGTGGAGACTGTACAAATATGGTGGTATAGGACATGAAACACAAATGGAGTTAAATGTGTTTTACAAACGTGTATGCACAGATACAATAACTTTTCCTGCCCATTCTGCTATCAAGGAGGGAAAACTGACAGGGAGCAGAGCAAGTGCCTAATTGTAGGCTGCTCTTCTTTATGGAATCATAGAAATGCCTGCTGTTGTCTTTGCACTCATGTTCTATACTTTCAGATTTCCTTAATAATCATTGTTGCAATCAAATAGAATAAAAAGAGTTTATTTAAAAGAGTTGTGACAACTTTCAATTTCTGTTACAAAATACATGAGAGAATCAACTTACAAGGACAAAAGTTTTTGATCCACAGCTGCTTGGCACTGTTGACTTAGGTCTATGACAATACAGAAGATCATGGTTGAAAACTCATGACAGAGAAAGCTGCTCACCTAATGACAGACAGGAGACAGTGAGAACAGGAGAGTCTGTGATCCCAGTGTCCCAGTCAAGGGCACACTCCTCTCCAACAGCCTAATTTCCTTCCAGTAGGCCCCTCCTCCTATAGCTCTTACTACCTCCCAGTATTACCCTTAATTGAGGGCCGAGCCTTCAATACATGAGCTTTGAGGTACATTTAATTTTCTTTTTTAAAAATTTTTATTGGATATTTCTTTATTTATATTTCAAATGTTACTCTCTTTCTTGGTTTCCTGTCCATAAGTCCCCTATCCTCTCCCCATCCCCTTCTATAAGGGTGTTCCCCTCCCCATCCATCCCCCCTTACCGCCTTCCCCAACATTCCCTTACACTGGGGGACCATAGAAAAAGGATACATTCATGATGATACACATCTTTAGTCCTAGCACTTGGGGAGCAGAAGCAGACAGATCTCTTAGTTTGAGGCTATCAATCATGGTTTGCATAGTGAGTCCCAGAACAACCAGGGCTACATAGAGCAATATTGTCTCAAACCCTCACACACAGAAAAGAAAATATACCAACTCCATTCAATGAAATAAGATGAAAATCTTAACAACACATCTTTTAAAAATATGTAGTTATTAAATGTATATGAAAGAGCAATGAGTGAAGGGGTAAAAACAGTTCATAATACATATAAATCAACTTTATACATGCTTGTGATATATATGTATATATCAGGAATTTGAATAGGACACTTCCTGTTGTCTTAAACTTTTGGCTGAAGCCCCAAAACTAAGAACAATGGGCTATAAATAACACTACACTCTAAGGAGAGATAATACACCTTTCAATGAAGGATTGGGGAAGTAGAACTTACCCAGCAACTATCGACCCCAGCACCCATTTTTAACCTACTTAAGTCGAAAGTTCAAAACTTAATTATAGAATGCCTTTAAGGGAAAAGAGTGGGTTGACCTTGAAAAGAGTCCAGGAGTGTTTCCCTCCCCTTCCAGCCTACTCTCTAATTCTCTATAAAAGAAACAGCCATACAGAGGCAAAACATTGACAAAGCATTGCTCATAAGCCCCAGCCCTGTGAAGTGACAGGCCCATGGTTGTCATGGGACTAAAATAGAGTGAAAGGTCTTAACACAGCTTCATGAATGTCTCCTTTGGAATCTGGGGAGCTGAAATTGGCTTCTTAGTCAGTCATAAAAAGTGAAGGCCTGCACTGGGCTGGAGTCCCTTGACCTATTTTCCTGGAGTTACGCGAGTTAGTAAGCTAAGGACAAAGGACAGTCATTAGACATGGCTTGTACTTAAGCTGCACACAAGTTGCATAGGATTGCTGAAGATGGCATGGCATGATGGCTGTGTTTTCCATCGAGGGAGGCAGTTGGGGCCCACTGGTATTCTGAATTGGCCTTTTCAATAGAGAGTGCATATGGCATCTTACTGAGGTAGCCTGGGAAATGTCTGTACTTTAATGGGTGTCAAGCTCTCCAGTCATGCACCTCTTTAGCTACCTTCTAAAATATAGGTCTAGCCTGGCCAGTAATACCAGTCAAGAGAGAACTATAATAGGATGAGCAGCTAAGCTTTTTGTCTCTTTTCCACATCTCTTTGGTTAGTCCAAAATCAGAGAGGGGAAAAATGGATAATATCATGTTCTCTTTCAAATTCCAGGTTCTTAAGTCATACTGAGACAGGAATAAGCAGAAAGAAAAGCAGAAGCTTCGATCTGGAGGAGAAGCTGAAGCTGTGAGTTAAGCATTCCTGAAATTTTCAGACCTCAACATGGATATTATATTTCAAAAAGGAATATATTATTATGATTAAGAATACATAACAGGGCAATACATTTGATTTAACAAAATGTTTGTGTACACAAGGACATGCAGACAGATGTCTATGTACTGAGGAGCAGACAGATGGGCAAATGAAGCGAGAGTCTGGTAAAGATGCATAGAGATTTATACCCATAACCGTGTGTATAGCAAAATACCAAAACTCTTGTAATGATCATCTCCAAGAGGTGGACTTGAGATATTTTTCATGTATTTTGAACATCTTTATTTTCTCCTGTGTTTTACACCAGCACTGCATATTATTTAAAGGTTCTGATGAGGTTTGTACTGTTACACTAAATTCCACTAGACTGAAGCCCTCATGCTAAGGATCACTCTGTTTGTTATTCTGCCTCCCCAAAATGGTATCCAGCCTAGAACAGGCTGAACGCATGCTGCATTTGTTAATCTTTTAGCTAAACATTTCAGTGTAAAACACCATTAAAATTTAAGTGCAAGGAGAGGTTATACATATAACTATCATCACTATCATCATCATCATCATCATCATCATCATCATCACCACCACCACCATCATCATCATCATCGTCATCATCATCGTCATCGTCATCATCGTGTGTGTGTGTGCATTATGTATGCATGCCTGTGGAGGTCAGCAGAAAAACTGTGGATTCTTTTCTCTCCTTCTGTCTTGATGTGGATTTGGGATCTAATTCAGTTTGCTAGGATTGGAAGACAAGTCTACCCATTGAGCCACATCCTCATGTCAAAAAGGGATGCCAAATATATTCAAAACCCAAAATAGGTGCTTAACACAGCCAGGCCTCTTAGTAATGTAACATTCAATATACCTCACAGAAGCGTTGTTGATTATTGAAAGAACCTCCATTCTTTGTAAAGAACCATTTTCAAAACATAAGAAATTTTGGAAGGAATATATAGATCTCACTTTATGATATTTTAATCTTCTCTTGATTATTTTTTTGTATTTTGTTGATTTTTTTTACATTTTATTTCACTAAGTTTTACTAAAGTTCTCTATGTTCAGTTCCCAGATTTAAGCACTCACCTGCCAGGCAATGTACTAGATCACTCTCCTCTTGCTTTATGTCATGTTTCTATCCTCAGTGATTTCCCCACTGCTTAGCACCCTTGAGAAGCTGTTCACTACACGCTGAGGAAGGGGAAAGACCTGGAGAGTGAACTGAGAAATTGTTGCCAATCTTCTGGCTGACACAAATACCACAAATGTCAAGTTGTTTGGCCTTACTAGATCTCTTCACCCAAGACCCAGTGATGAATCACCATGTCTTTCTTTCACACTGTCATGTAGGCCCAGGTGGTCCTCATGGGTGATTTTACCTCTTCAGTTTGATTTCTACCAATGATGAGTCTTAGATAGCATGTCATGCTCTATCTATTCTGACAGTGCTCTTCAAGGGGAGTGAGAGGAGGCTATGACATAAGCCAGATGCATTCAGAAATCTCAATTAGAGTCTTCTGTGACACTTTGGAAGCTCCCCCTTCCTTCTTGTCTCATGTCAGTTAAAGTCAGGAGCATTTCATTCACAAAAGGAATTTAAGCTATTCATTAAAATACTCTTGCTTTAAGATTTGTGATTTTTTTCCTGGGGTGCCCTAGAAATTTCCAGGTCAAGTTGCATTACACTTCTAGGGGTCATTAACCTAGACTTACAAGATGTTTAAGTGAGTTATACATCTGTCATTGATTTATAACCATTATAAGACTTTTTTGGATTTTAATATATTATACACACCAACACACACAAACACACCTAACAAACACATACACACAACACACACACACACACACACACACACACACACACACACACACACAACCACAAACCTCCTTTAAAGTTCCCATCTTAACAAATTAGCCAGATGTATTCTGCTGGTTAAAGTTTTGCTTTCCTCCATTTTGGTGAGACTCTCCATTGGTGGACCTCCTTCTTCCTTGGAATTTTATATTGACAATCAAGACTGCCTCTCCGATGGCAGCTCTCATAGACACTCAAGTTCCATCAACATGCTGAGAATATGTGGCTTCCTGAACCAGCACATTACATTACAGTCCAATCTTTATCCAACCCACAAATCTGCCTCCAAAGGCTGTATGAGGTGTCCAGCACCCAGGCAGTCTCAATTAGATTGTACAAAGGTAAGTCTGTCTGTTCAGCTTTCATAAGTGAAATCACAGTAAAGTTGTGTTCATTGGCTGTAGCTTGAGAAAATGGAGTACGTCTGTTCCTTTCATCAACTTGTTTTCTCCCACTATTAAAACATAAATGTATGCCTTTCTCTAATGTCAAATGACCTAGACCTGTTTTCTTGAAGGGCATCACAGCATTTTTTTTAAAAAAAAGTCCTTTCTAGGGTTGGGGATTTAGCTCAGTGGTAGAGCGCTTGCCTAGCAAGCGCAAGGCCCTGGGTTTGGTCCCCAGCTCTGGAAAAAAAAAAGTCCTTTCTTACAAAGCAAATTAAAAGGTCCCAACAGACTCATTGGCTATTATCATTTTTAGGGCAAGTTTGCATTCTATCCTGTGGAAGTCTTCACTTTCTGCAACATTACTTAATGGTGTCAAAAATACCAAAGCTATCATTCCACTTCAGGTGCCTAACATCTACTTCTACCAACTAGTGAATGCATGATTGAAATTCCAATGACCCAAGCCCAGAACTCTTTGAGCAGGGTTTCTGTAGGCTCAGATTCCTAGCTCAGTGAGAACATAGTGCCTGATAGCTGAGAGGCACTTCTTACTTGGAGGACTTTTTGGACCTGGCAGAATACAAAGCATTCTGGGAAGACATTTTCTTCCCTCTTTAAGCCTTTTAGGTTTCTCTAAATTGTAAGTAACCAAAAATCCTAGCATCTTTTATCAAGCCTTCATTATCTCAAAGAATTGAATTTACAGCGAGGTAGTGTTGAATGTAAGCTGTTTATTTTAAGAAACAGCTAATACTTCCTGTGTTTCTCCCTGGAAAACTATTTTGCATGTATTGTATATTTAATCCCTAATGATCAATCAGGCTTTTCTGGACTGGCTGGATTGAATATTGTGTAAATCCCTCATGAAAAGATAGAGCATTTTGCACAGAAATAGATCCAAACTGAAAACAATATGATAGTATGTTATTAAATACCACCTTTCACTTTGCACAGGCCCTCTTTTTTCTCCTTCAGAGACTCTCCCTGAAAGGAAACCAATAAATTGTTTCAGTTTATATATTCACAGATAAAAGTAGGTATGTATTCAAACAAATGATCTTTGGGTTTGAAATTTTCAATTTGAGAATCACACTGCACATTTCCTGAAATATAGTTTTTCCTATTTATTTAATGTCTTCCAAGCACGTCTTAATTCTTTTCTAAATGTAGCTGCAAATTAACTATTTAACCAAGCTGCCAATTAACTACTTCACTATTGACTTACACATAGACTAAACTGTTAGGTCTTGACTGAAATTACTTAATAGTAAATACTGAATCTATTTCTGTGAGTACAAAAGTGTATCCGTGTGTATGTGTCTGTGTGTGTGTGTGTGTGTGTGTGTGTGTTTTAAGGATTTAGCTTATTATAAAAAAATGAAACAATATTTCCAAATGTGCTCCAAGGAGCCTTAACCAAATTGAATTTCCATTAACAATTTAGTTTCCACTTCTTCACAAATCTTTCAAAACTGTATAGTATCAGTTCCCCCAGTTTTCCTCAACCATGGGAAGAAATTCATTTAATTCCCTCATATTTCAGCTCAAATCCACTTATTTGAATTACAATTTTATAATTTTCATGACTTATAGATGGATTTTAAATATCAAAGATAATTTTGTTGTATATGCATAATTTTATTCCACCCACTCCTTGTCTATTAAATGTGTCTTTTTATCATTCCAAACATCTTTATTTACTTAATTGACTTTAAACGTTGATTTTCTTGTGTCTTGTTTTTCTCTTTTAGATGATAGGTTTTCTTCCTTGTTTAGGAAAGAAATCTTCAAATAAACTGAAGCATTATCTTTGTTATACATTACAATTTTGCATTCATGGTAATCTATTTTTGACCACATTGGAGTAACATTAGTCTATTTCTTTCTGCATCAAGATATATATATATATATATATATATATATATATATTATATATATATTCAGTATGAAATATAAAGTTAATACATAACAACATTTAAATTTACAATTATTTAAATATATTAGCTAATATTTGTTGCTATGACCAAAAACCTGACAAGCAGCAGCTAAGAGAGGAGAGGTTATTTTTCCTCATGAATTCTGGGAGCAGACCATGAGAGGGGGGAAGGCATAATAACAGAGGAGGTCTGCTTCTGTGGCAGCAGCAGCATGAGGCTGCATGCTCCTCTCTCAGCAGAGTGGGAGTCAGGAGAGTGCGAGCAGTACGAAGGATTCTTCCGTTTTCACCCTGAGATCTGTAAAATATCAGCAGTTACATTCTGCGTGTACCTTTCATCCCCAGACACAGACATATCCAGAGTGTATCCCACAGTCAAATCTAAATCCAGGCACTTAGCAATGAATATTAACCACAATGATTAACATGTAACAGCTTACAAAATGCTTGTGTAACACACATATATAGTATATGTACATAATTAGGAGGATATAATGAAATGTATATACCATAAAATTTGATATTGGTAATTTTTGGAGTTTATTAATTTGATCAAGGTGTCTCATTACAGCATAGAGTACTATATTAAGAGAGTATAGAGTACATCGATACAACATTACTAGTTGTAATGAACACTTTTGTCCTGTGCTTATCTGTAATGTGAATACAACATACTTGAAGCTTTTCATAATCATATGCTAATTAAGAGATTCTTCTCCTTCTATCTTTCTAAATTATTTTATTAATTAGATTTTTTTAAAATGTATTAAAGTATTTTCCCATAGCCTTATAAAAGTACCAGTAAAGTGAGTCTTATAGCAGCCTTTCTGTTAAATGATGCTTTAAAAAACTATACAAAAATTAACTTGCTCAAACTATGTGGTAATAATTGCTGCTGAAATTTTATATAATTAGAGACATTTATTTATTTGACAGGACAAACTTATGATCTTTCATGACAAAAAAAATCATGATAAACTCTTGATCTTTCTGCCTCAGCCTTGTGCCACTCTACCCAGTGATTCTCTCTCTCTCTCTCTCTCTCTCTCTCTCTCTCTCTCTCTCTCTCTCTCTCTCTGAGTGTGTGTGTGTGTGTGTATGTGTGTGTGTGTGTGTGTGTGTGTGTAATAAAGTTGCTATAAGTTATTATCTTTGGCTTATCTATTCTTGTCCTTTCCTCTCTTTTTTTAAAAAATAAGTCTGTACAATGACAAATGGCGTATTTACCGTCTTACAGAACAGTGTGAAAGGCAAGCGAGTTCTGAGCACTGGAATAACTAGGTGACATAATTGTTTGTTTCTTAAAAATTCAGCCAAACATATATATTTCATTTTTTACTATGATAAAGTTGATCAGTACTTCAACTATAAAATTTTTATATTATAAAAATGTAAACATTAAGAAAACAATTGAAGGAGAAACTAGAAGATGAAAAGATATCCCATCCTTATGGATTGGGAAAATTACTAATGTCAAAATGAATCATCCTACGGAGAGCAATCCATAGCTTCAGTGTGGCTCTAATAAAAATCCCTGTGTTATTCTTCAGAGAGATAGAGCAAAACCTTAAAATCCAAATGGAACTACAAAGACACCAGATAGTCTAGACAACTCTGGCCTAAAAGAACAATGCTAGACATATGAGTCAAACTGCTTCCAATTTATAATAATATGGAACCTTACTGAAACCAACATAGTAGTTGTGGGAAAAAAGGAATATGTAGATTAGGTAACCAAAGATCCAGTTCATGTAGGTACAGATATTCTATTTTTGACAGGAATGCCAAAAAATAATAATTGAAGAAAACACAGAATCGTCAACAAATGGTGCTAGAGAAAGTTGATGTCCACATTTAGAAGAGTGAACTACGTTCTTATTTCTAACCCTGCAGGAGAAATGACCTCTGAATGAATCAAGCATCTCAATGTAAGATCTGGACTTCTGATACTGCTTGAGGAAATAGAGATTACACTACATGATATAGACATACATAAGGGTTTCATGAACAGGACCCTGATCACTCAGGAAATAAAGCCAACATTTAATAAATGGGACCTTGTGGTGTGAAAAAGCTGGTGTGCATTAAAGGACACAATCACGTGAATGGAAGAAAATATTTGCTGGCTATATATCCAACAAGTTTGATATCTACATATTACAAAGAACACAAAAACGTAAACAGAAAACAAACAAACAAGCAAACAAAAAGCCCAATAACCCAATCCAAAATTGGGCAACAGAATTGAGAGTTCTCAAAAGTAAAACTAAAATTGACATCATATAACTTGTGCAGGACACAGAGAAATCAAACTTGAATGTTCAGAAAACATCCTATTTGCTGACTACCATTAATAATACTGGAAACTGCTATATGAACTATGGTGGAGAAGAATCATCAGCTGAGTGTGGACCTATATGCAGCAGTACTGAACTGCCTTTAAGGATATGTTCAAGGGTGCAATAATGGCATGAATATTCTGTACATAACCAATCCCTTTATATTTCAATTTGAGGCCTGCTCCATAAGAGAGGATAAGTGTCTGGGTACTGTAGACCTGGATAAAAGCCTATGGCTAGGGAGGTCACAGGCCCATGAGGGAATCTGATAATTTGTCTTGAACATAAAATGATTTCTAAGTTTATGACCATAGACTAATACAGCTCTTAGCTTTGGTCATAGAAATCGCTTTTAGCAGTGGGTGAAGATCGAAGTAGAGACCCTCAGTTTAGCCAAAGTGCTGAAAATAAGTAATCATTGAATGCTTGGCCCCAAATAGGCTATCTATGTCAGCCCTTCAATGTCCTTCCGGTCTACATACCTAGATGCTATCTCTGAGGATCTGTGGGGCTCTGGGCTGGACGATGCATGATGCAGCCAGAGTTACAGCTCTCGAGAGGACGATGGTACAAGGTGGGCTGCTGTACTTCTTCCAGTATACTGCATACTGGTCCAGAATTGGTAGCAGGTGTCAGGAAAGCTTCGGGAGAGAAAAGTCTTCCCTGAGCATTACAGCTCAATGTAAGATAGGCACTCTCAGACGACCTTTGGTGAAGTAACTCATGTGCTTGTGGATAGAATCTTATAAACATTTGGGGGTGTGTTCAGGAGAAGATTTAAACACCTACTCTTCTCAGTTATGAGAACTGCCAGGGTTCCTGAATCTGTTCGACCTTACCAGGTTTCCTCTCTGGTGGTAGGATCCACTGCCCCACAATGTCTCAGGGAGCATCATGAAACAGAGAGTAGGAAGTCTGACTATCAGAACGAAGGAATATGCAGAACTTGAGCGACTTGCTTTTCAAGATGTTATATACCCAATGCAATCATGAACACAGCAGATGGAACCATTTATACACACACACTGGGAGTTATAGGGAATAGGAGGGCCACTGTTTGGGAAGGAGGGCCAAGGGTAGGAGAGAGTACTGAGAAGTGGTTATAATAACAGTATAAAGTATGGAAATGTTAAATAAAGTCAACATCACAGACGCATGTTTTATGATTTGTTTATTTTCAGAAGTCAAGTTTATGTGCATGATGTAGATCACAAACACAAAGTCATGTTGTATTTGTACAAATGACCCACAGTTTCAGAACTACTGATTGCAGCTAACAAGAAGAACAACCAAGGTTAACAATACCTGCTTTGGAATTTCATCAATTCCACAAAGATAGCAATAGTACTCCAGGAAAAACTAAGGTCTAGAGACATAAAAAATAAGAAACTACACAATGGTAGTACACAAAGCATACTTTTAAAACTGTAAAATTGATTAGTTATTTGATTTAACTGTATAAAACATGCTACATAGTTAATTTATCCTCTTTTTCACCTAATCCTATCTCTCTAAGAACTGACTAAATCTCAAACAATATGCCATTAAATCATAATTAGTTGATTCTAGATGTTTATATGAAACTTTCTGACTCTGAAATATCTGGAATCCTCTGTTTGCTTACTAGATTAGTTGTGATTATGACCACATGTAAACAGTAGAAACCTCAAACAGCAGTGCTTTAAATACACTGGGAGTTTACTGTTTTGTTTTTTTTAGGAAGAATTTGGGAGGTAAACAATCCAAGAGACTGCTTTCTATCAACATTCTTAGAGACCTAAGTCTTCACTAGTTCTCTACCCTAGTGTTCCATGGATGTGGTTGTCACTTAGACTCTGGGGTAGCACGGTGACTATCACATACATCTGTGCAACAAGCCAAAAGTAAGGGTTGAGGAGATTCAATGGCTGCATGCCAGCTGAAGGATCCTGAAATGTCACAGGACATTTATACTTATATCTCTAGGAAAACAAGGAAAAGTCATACGTCACTATAAAGAAAATCAACCAGTATACTTTTAACATTTTCTTTAGGAAGCCATACAGTAGGCTAAAATTAGATTGTAAGACACCTAAAAACACCTATTAAGAGAAAGGTAGTCATCCCTGTCATTGCCACTTCACACACACTTCCAGGGAGTCTGCTTTTGCTTCCTAATCTCAGTCCCTTGAGTGTTACCCTGGTAACAAATGCCATCTAGAAGCAGATGGATCTGCAGTAGTTGTGGTAGCTTGAATAACAATGGCTTCCATATGATCATATGTTCAAATACTGGGTCCTATGTTGGAATTGTTTGGAAAGGATTAGGAGATGCGGCCTTATGGAGGAAGTATGTCACTAGGGGCAAGTTTTGAAGTTTGAGAAGACTGGTAGCATTTCCAATATGCTCTCTGCCCCCGACTGTGGATCGAGATCTAAGTTCTCAGCTGCCAGGCTGAGACTTCATGGACTCTAACCATCTAGAACCATAAGACTAATTAAACACTTTCTTTCATAAATGCCTTTGTCATGGTGTTTTGTCACAGCAAGAAAAAGTAATGATTGTTAAGGAAATAACTCAAAGGACGTGTTTTACTGCCTGTGGTTTGGTTGCTCTATATTGAGAGATAAAATCCAAATAGTTTATGAATTAAATTCTAAATCAGCAGTATATCCTGGATGGATACAGATGACACAAAGCCAATTGTTCTGACGCCAAGTGAGTCACAGCTAGGCAGTTGAATTCAGCTGGAATGGTGGCATAGACACATGAAACCCTATGCAAAATCCAAAACTGTTAATAATAAAATAAGAAAATTATGGTCTGACTAGGATTAAGCGATATTCTGCTAGAGTAGACACAGTGAGAGGATTTCTGTTTCTACTGTGGTGGCTAGGAAACTGAAGGGACTGATAATCTTTCTGAAAACTAAAAATACTGAATTAAATATATAACTGTCATGTTAAAAACACCGATGGTGTGACAAAATAGTAAAATGTTGTCAATCAGAAATCAAGTGGGAAAAGACTATAAATAGAGGCAGAAGATTAGTTCTGCTCTTGTCACAGAAACATTTTTCTGAACCAATACATTTGGGATTTAATTTGCACAGCCTCTTGAAACCATATGTATTAGAAAAAAAGTCAGGGGGTTAATGCACATTAAAAAAAAAAAAAGAATTTGGGATCTTGTATGGCTGCACACAGCAGAAAAGAATTGGAAATCACTGTTCCCTCCTACTCCCCACCAGTCACAGGGGCCCCAAGGAAACATGTATTGATATTAAGTAGAACAAACATGATAAATTGTCTCTGAGAAGCTGTGATCATAAACCAGCATTTGAGCAGATTTATGGTTCAATTCATATCACTTATGTGGACCAAGAGACCTTGTACTATAAATTTAGCTGAACATGATCCTGGACATGGTTCCCTTGGTACTTGGAAGAAACAAAGAAAAGTCATCTCTGAATTTTAAAAATAATTCATCTTCATCTTTATTTTTATTCTAAGCCTCGAATTTTTTCCCTCAAAATTTTTCCTATAGGAAAATGAACAACTAGTTATGTATACATTAAAGAATAACAATAATTCAAAGCTGCTTCGGACAATGTATTCAAGCTGTTAACTACACATTAGCAAATGCCTATTAAACAGAGTCAATATGTCCATCAAGGGCTACAGTAATGGGTGCAGCGAAACTGTGTGAAAGACCAAAATAAATATTCCAGACAGTAAGATAATGTTCTTTCTATATTGTCTCAAACTTTAACGACAGTGTACTTTATTCTCATAGTGTTCTTGTTTTTTAAAAAAAATTAAAAGGCCTGTCATCTCTAATGTAGAACCAACTATTCAAACTTGCAGCTCCCCTCTGAAGGAGCTGGCTGCAGGGTTTCATGTCAAGTATCAGGGTGCTACTCTTTAACAGTAACAACAGTGGGGAGAGCATGGATGGAGGATACAGATAAATTCTTGGTCTATGGTTTTCAGATGGGTCTTACTCAAGAGAGAGCTACAAGCTGCCAAATGTCATCAATGTGTCTTTACATCATTGAGGATTTCTGGAAATTTCTGGAAAACTTCTACTCACATCACAGCTTACACAAATATTCTAGAATCTGCTAAAATGTAACAAAATATGTTAATAAAATATGCGGTTTCACCTGAAGGCAAACATCTTCCCCAACTTCCCAAAAATGTATCTGGGGAAACCCAAAGTAGAAAGCTTAAAATAATGGTGAGAACTTAAAATTAAGATGAAATGTACTGGATTTCATTTAAGATTTGGCATAAAATTAATGTATATTAAAGTATATTGTCCTCATATCCTCTAGCTCTAAACTTAAGCAACAAGACTTATCTCTGGGAAAGAAAAATAAAGCTGATAGTTCCTGACCCGTGGTAGGAAGATGAGGGACGACAGAGGATTTTACAGTAGCATGCTTTCGGGTGGGCGCTTAAAATGTGGATATAGGCAGCACCATGGTTTAAGAGTATTTTAAATTTTTGAAGTTAGTTATAGAAGAACAAATAAGTTTAATACTTCTTAGTGTTTTAAAACTGTACTGTGGGACCTAAGTGAAACTGAGTAAATAAAACAAAACTTTTATTTACATGAAAACTTATAGGAATAAAGGCTTTTGGGTATTGATATCACAAGTACTTTCCTTTCTGTTAATGTGCTTCAGACACAGATTTTCCTAAAGACCCAGGGGCAAAGGGCAATTTTCAGAATCAGTGGTAGGGTGATATACTTAACTTCTTCCTCTTCAGAGCTCCTGCCCTTACAGTTATAATTTTTTTGAAGATACACTTTACTTTTAATTAAGTGGGTGTGTGGCAGGGGAGGGCATGACCATGTGCATGTATGTACAGACACCCACTGAGTCCATAGAACTCCATTCTCCATGGAGCAGGAGTTACAGTGAGCTGCTCAGAATTGAGATCAGGTTCTCTGCATAAGCACTAAATGCTTTTCTACTCTGGGTCATCTCTCTAGTACAAGGGAGAAATTTTAAAAATAATTAGAATTTAGTTACCTTATCACATCTCTGTCCTTTAGGATGCATACAAATTCTATAATCCATTTGCTGTTTCTATTAGATTTGAACAAAACCGTCACTGGGAGAGCAATATTTATAAGATAAAAGAAAACTTTTCATCAAAAAATTTTAATCACTAGAATTCTAGATTGTATATTACGTGTCTGAAGGTTGCTACTTCATTACTGTTTTCCTCTTATTTATTTTATGTTTTTTTAATAAAAAAAACTAAATCGTGAAAAAAAGTCAAAAAAGAAAGGAAGGAGAGAAAGAAAGAGAGGGAGAGACAGAGAGACAGGGAGAAAGAATGAGAGAGAGAGAGAGAGAGAGAGAGAGAGAGAGAGAGAGAGAGAAGAAAAAAGGAAACTAGGAGACAGCCAGAAGAAAAGCAGGCAGGAAACTTGAACATCATGTCTTATTGTATTCAGGAGGGAAAAGGAGGGCTTCCAAAATGCTAATATTAGTACAGCTTTCTGACTCATCCCTTTATCCCCCACGGCACCTGGCACATTGCTTTGCATATGTACATAATCAATATTTAAATGAATGGATGCATGCATATGAAGCTTTGAGTTCTAAAATGCTATATTTCAATTCTCCCCCTCAAATTTCACACCATACACTCATTACCATTTTTAAAACCTGATAGGACTGAAACTAAAGCAGGATTTGGGAGAGGAAGGGCACCAATTCCTTGTTGTCCTGAAGTTTAATACAGTAGATACCCATCTCTGTGTGAAGATGCTTTTCTAAAGTCACTATATAATTCCTTCAAAATACCATTCTGTTATTCATAATAAATTTATACAAGAACTTCAGGACATAAAGCAACATTTATTATTATTATTATTATTATTATTATTATTATTATTATTATTATTTCCTGTGGTTCTATGGGGTGGCTGGTTCCAACTTAGAGATTTTTAATAAGGTAGCCTCTGAGGCTACAATCATGTGAAGCGCTAACTAGGCTGGATATCCAAGTGGCTTTTCTCATGGGGGTGGCAGTTAATAATAGCTACCAACTGGGCTCAGTTGAAACTGTCAAATAAGTCTGAGCTTGGATTTCTCACAGTTAATGGAATTTTAGAGAAAATATCCCCCAAATTATCAGCAAACCAGTTATGAAACATCTCATAACCTGACCTTGAAGTCAGCGTCGCTCTGCCCAAATCCTAGTGATCGTACTCATGGCCCACATCATCCCAGGTTAAAGAGATGCAATTAGATTCCTCCTCTTGATGCTGCCAGTAGCATATTGTAGAAGGAAGGAAAGAATTTATGGTGTCTGCCACATGGAGACTACCACAATGCTTACTCTTCACGGAATTCTGAATAGGTTAGATGCGAACTGGTCTAACTAAAAATTGTGTTATATAAAACCCTCCTCTGAAATCATTTTCATATTTTGAGCTGCATAATTATAGAGCAAAAGGAATATTTCGACCATACAAAAATCTTGAAAAGGGGCTCGAGAGATGTATCCAAAGTCAAGAGCACTTACCGCTCTTTCACAGGACAGAGGTTCAGTTCCCAACATTGATGTGGAAGCTCCTAACTGTCTGAAACTCTGGGTACAAGGACTTGCCACATTCTTTTGGCATCTGTGGGCTTCAGGCAGGCACAAGGTACACATGTATACATGCAGGTGAGATTTCACACACTTCAGAGGAAAAATAAACCCTTTCTTAAAATCATGAAACAAGGCTTCAGTTCCATTCATGATAATAATTGGTCACATTACCCAGAAGTTTTGATGGACTTTCAGATACCTATGTTGTTTTTTGAGAAAAACTAAAGAAATACTATTGTTATTATTATCTCTGGTAAATAAACCCTGTTCCATCTGACTGACAGTTTTACATATTCTAGGAATGAGAGCACAGTCTTTTCTTTCTCCTGGCCTTATTAGAATGGCCTGCACCCCCTGCTAATGTACTCAGTGTCAGAAAAGAAGGAGAAAGGGGTTCACATGTTCTCTTTACTACAATCTGTCAGGATTCTTGCATTGCATATTAATGTTGTCTTGGTAATAATCAAAAAAGGCAAACATGACTGACTCCAATGAAACTGAGATTCTTAAAAATTGCGACTCTTAGCCAAGAAAATGGAGGAATATTTGTGGGATTCCAACATTTTTTCTTACATTATGCTACCTTGTGAACCAAAATGAGTTTTATGTACAGATGTAAATTGATAATTTTATACATATGCATAAATAATTTTCCAATTTTTAAATTGTATATACATGACAAAATACCACTTTGGACATTGGAGGGCTTGTGGAAATCTGTTCTCTCTTCCATATGAGGTTGGGGGGAATGTTCCAGGGATCCAACTCAAATCATCAGGCTTCCATCATCAAATCATCAGTCAGTGCCCTCTCCCTGCCTTCTTTCTTTATAACTTATATGTACTGCAGATATGGCAAAATGATAAATATTATCTATAACCTGTACATATCATTTAATATGAATTTTATATTATATATTATATACAATATAATTATATACAGTATGTCCACAAAAGGTGATAGTTCAAAAACATATTCTAAAATTAACAATAATTATTATTTTCTAAAAAAAGAAAACACACACTAGTCATTTTTCTATTGAGCTGATATATGAAGAGAAGGTTCATGGCTATATTCACATAGATTCCAACAAAGATTTCCTTACCTATCCCCATGTGGAGATGAGGGTCTTTCTAACAGTTGGAAATGACGGAAAGCAAATTGGTTTATTGGTGCACATGCAATGCTGTGCTTCAGTTGGATCCACAGGAAGAGTGTTACCCAGCATCTTTACAGCTCAGGTACAACCTAAACTAGTTAGCAAACACCTGGTAAGAGGGTCTTGGGTAACATCCGCATATTGTTGTTCTTCCTGGTAAGCAGGAATTAGAATACCTTCACTTTTCTGTTAAAGAGAAGGATTAACTTAAAAATACCTATTATTCATTTATTCACATATGCATATGTTGTTTATTTATTTGTTTGGAGGAAGGGGTACCTCACATGTGTGTCAAGGTCAGAGGAGAATTTGTAAAGCACCTAGGAATGTCATAAGGCTACAAGCACACCCTTAGAGCCATCACACAGGTCCCGAAGGCTAATTAATTAAATTATAGCTTTCTGCAAAAGCCTAAAATCAAAGACAGCCAAAACACTAAATTGGAATCTGAGAGAAAGATGTATTATTTAAATATTAGCACAGAAGCACTCTTGAATGTAAGCCATTAAAGTTTAAGTTGTTTATCTCTTAGACAGATTTAATTTAATATCATGCAAGGCAAACAGACCTTCACTTACTCTAGTCAAGTAATGTTGAATCAGTCACAGCTACTTGTTATTAAAAGAGAAAAGACAAATGGAGCAATAATCATTTGTGTGTGTCCACAGAGCAGAATTGACTTGAAATGTTTGGGAAACAGTGTTGATATTTCTCGTGGTTAGTAGCTTTAAATGTCCAGGTGCCTTGGGTCTCGTTGTGATAAACCCACGTTCAGAACAGTTAATACATTCTGACACGTCGGTCAAGGTCAGGTAATTCTGCTTTGGCTCATAGGCTCTGTTTCAATAGCTTATGCTCTGTTTGGTAAATGTTCTTTTTATAGTAATTGTTTCCCCACAGCTCAACCTGGTCACATGTCTTGGGAACAAACTTGAATATGTCCTCTCCTCTTCTGCAGGAGACAGGCATTACTCGGTCTGTTTCATTGTTTCCTTTGGAGTAGGGCATGCATGCCAAGGCACACGTGTGGAGACCAGAGGACAATTACGGGAGCTGGTTCTCTCCTTCCACCACATGAGCCTTGGAGACCAAGCTCAGACCATCGGCCTCAGGAACAAGTACCTTCACTCAACTGAGCCATCTCATCAGCCCAGCAACACAGTGTTAATAGTGATTTTCATGTTGCTATTTCCCTTACCAATTTGCATACATGAGGCATCTTACTGCAACAGCTTATCTTTTTCTTTTCCTGAAAAGTTGAAAGAAATCACAGAGTGTATTAAGAATGTCTGCGCCCTCTCCCTTTCTATGCTTCAAGCACAAGTCATTGCATGCCAGGTTTGCAAGCACCTGCGAGTCTGAGCATGGCCTCTTGTCTTTCAAATAAAGTCCTTATCTCGGGCCATGTTCAAGGTTCACATCAACCGTAAGGGTTGATGTCATGGTGTCACAGCCTCTAGAGTGGCAGTCATTTAAAGGTTTGACCACACCCTCCAGTGAGATAAGAAGTTGTCAGCCTCGGGGTTGGGGATTTGGCTCAGTGGTAGAGCGCTTGCCTAGCAAGCACAAGGCCCTGGGTTCGGTCCCCAGCTCTGGAAAAAAGAAAAAAGAAAAAAAAAAAAAAAAAAGAAGTTGTCAGCCTCAAATTCATGGGTAGCCATTCAGGCAGGAATTCCAAACATCATGTTTCTAAGCAATTGCAATTAAAGGAGAGTTGCATTTGGTGGCCTTATGCAGTTCACCTAATCAACTGTTCTGTCTCTTATAGTGACCAACCCAAAATTGTTCCTAAGGAATGGATCTAACTTTTCTTTTTTTCAAGTGAATACAACATATCCCATCCAAGCACCCACAGGCCTGACCCTAGTTAGCATCTGAGATCAGACTAGATTAGGTTCATTCAAGGCAATAACTTGGGAAATGTTCTCAATTCCAGTTCCCATGTGCAATAGTCCTATTCACAAGCATTAAATAACCTTTGCTCCATTCACTGGCTACAAGTAGAAACCATAAAATTATCTACTTAGCACTTTTGAAAAGCTAGTATAGTGATTTTCTTACTTGGTTCCACTCAACATATCTTGTTCACTTTCTGTATATCCATTTTGAATGCAAGCACTGTGCCTATGCCTGTAATTCCAGCACCTGGAAGGCAGAGGCAATAGGATGGCCTTGGTTCAAGGACTGCACAGTAAGTTCCAGGCCAACCTGACGATAGAGCAATACTCACAAAATCATACGCTCTAGGTATCTCTCGGTGAGTCCTTTTCAGTTTAGTTAAATTGTCTGGGCTACACTCTTAAAGGGAAGCCAACTATAAGACAGCAAATTTTCTAAAGTTTAACCTAAATACTGTTTAACACTTTTTGTTTTTTAAAACTCAGACAAATTTCCAACAGTATTTCTTTAAACTTTCGCATTTGCAATTTATTTTCAAAAGTATTTGTTAAAAACAAAAGTACATATGCTCCAATTTGTATGAAACAGGCACATCCATGGATTTAACTGGTTCTTAGGTGGCAACAGAATTGCTGGTGATATATAAGAATAGAGAAGGTGGGGACACTGACTGGCATTCAAATCTAACTCTCTTCCATGACTGGAATTGTTGCTTGTGCTTATTGAAATAACAGGCTCATACATCAGGTCACGAGATTAAAAAAGAAAATGCCTTGAAAAGAATCCTTAGTAAAATACCGAGCCCATTCAGAGCCGCGACAGGAGGTATTTACTGGCACAACCAAATGTGAGGATGGAAGAAATATTTGCAAGAGATTATACTCACCCCACCCAGGTGATAAGGCCAAGCTCTTAAAGAGCGTGTCCGGTTTCCTTAGTCAGAGATTTGCCGGTATTGCTCTTTCGAAAAAATTTCTCACCACAGAATAAGATATGGATAGGAATAAACCCATTACTTCATCCTGAGGAAATGTCGTTAGGTTTACTTTATGCCCTGGAAACATATTAAAATTCCATATTTCTCTCTGAAACCTTACTCTTGGTGAGTTAGTGAACTTGTCATCTGTATATAAAGACAATTTGCTTTCAAGGAGAATGAAAAATGGTTTTCTTCTATAATCAGGGGCTCACCTCTCTTTCCTCCCTGGCAACATACGCCATCGTGCCTGGCTCCCTAGCAACCATGTCTCTCTATCAGACAGCTTTATTTGAAGCAATCTTCACTGGAGAAAGGGTAGCACAAAAAGCACTGATGTAAAAAAAAAATTAAAAGAAATGTCTATGCTTACTTTTAAATAATCCTTGTTTCCTTGAAATGCTAAGCACCTTTTCCTTATATAATTTTATAGGAAAATAAATTAAAAGAGCATAGATTTATCACAGAGGTAAGCCTCTGTGTAGAAAAGTGGTGCACTATGTTGAAAGAACACAATTGGTAAATTAGGGTGGAAGGATAATAGAAGATGCAACTGCCTTCAAATAGAAAGTTCTCAGAAGCGGCTCGCCAAGTGCTTCATGGCGTAGTGTCATAGATGACCAAATGCAATTCTGACACAACCGGTACTTTGAGTGTATCCGTCCTGCAGCCTAAGGGCACACTAATTTCTATATTGAGTTGGTTTGCCGCGTCAAAGGTCTGGCAGAACAGGGGAAAGTTTAAGCAAACACTTCACTTTATTTGAAACAGATTTACTGCTGTCATCAGGAACACTGTGTCCTGCAGAGGCACATTTTATGGCCGTTCACCTGATGGGCTAGTTCCCTGCAAGTCATCCTTCTCAAGCCCTCCCTATGCGGAAGCTTGCCCACAGGCTTCTGTCTAGCCCCCAATCCCGAGCTAACCCCAGCACAGTGACCCAGACAACCAATTTTCTATTCCCCAAAAGAGCTTCTGTCCAGATGAAGCACCAGTAAAAACACCCTATATGTTACAAAGATAATTAATATGCCAAAATAAGAAATATTTTCTATGGAAGATAATCTTTTTTATTTTAAAGAAATTTATTTTAAGAAAACCATATCTGATTATGAGGAATTTACTTAAGAAATGGATACTTTTTATATTTCTAAAGATGTATACTTTTTCAAGTCTCTCTTTAATGTCATCTATCTGTAAGCAAAGATTTATTCACTAACAAAAACTAAGCTACTAAACATATAATACTAAATTAAAATCTTATATACTGTACCTTTAAAACCATACATAGGGATATGGCATCTCAGGGAAAATATTTAAAAATAAATGCTTCCATTTTAAATTTTTATTTAAATGTATTTAAAGAAATATATAAAATTTTACATGTACATAGAATATATTAGCTTTTTACTTGAATTTACTTGTAACTCACACATAAAATATTGCACACATTTCAGCCCATAAAATTGGAATAAATATGTATGAGGTAAAAAGTCTAGAATTTTTGGGGTGAAATATATACAATTTTATGCATATGTTAAAAATAAATTTATACTTTAAAATGAAAATATAAATGAAAGCTTTGATAATAATGTATTCACAGATGTGTATTAACTTTCTATATTCAATATCCTATATAGTGTTATCTTGAAAAGTTCTCTGAGACAAAAGCAAAAGCATTAATTTACAGACACACACACACACACACACACACACACACATTTCCCATTATAACCCTTAGGCACTGAAACTATAATAATCGTGCTCAATCTCATGTTGTAAATTAGTGCAAATTATCCTCATTATTACTGCACACTCGGGGAGTTCTGGGCATTTTATGATTAGCAGAAAGCTCACTGCCTCAGTTCGCACTGTCTCAGTTTTTCTAAGATCCATTTGTCCCACCTCTACTTCTGTTTTTATTCCCTCAGCCCAGCCCAAGGCCCAGTACACTCTCAACCACTCACTCATAGATAAACAAGAGAGATCATGCTAATTTAAAAGACAAAAGAAAAAATAGCTTTGTTAGGCATGGTAGATGTGTTAGCTTTCACTGCAGGAACAAAAGCCTAAGGTAGCACCTTAGAAACCAAAAGTTCTTGCTTGGGTGACAGTAATGATGAATTTTCATCCTTGACTGACCTGACTACTCTCAGAGCTTGGTAAGGTATCATCATGACAGCAGCCTCTAGAAGAACAGATCCATTTATGGGGGTGAGAGAGGAAGTTTTAGAGCACACTCCAGAGGACTTGAAAGCTTCTCCCCATTTCTTAAGGCTCTCAGCACCTCCCAATGTTGCCAAGCATTACCATATGGGCCTTGGGGACACACCTTAGACCCAAATCATAGCAATAAACATCATTTTAAGCCATTAATCAAAATATTTATTGACTTAATTTAGCTAACAGTTACTCAATACTCTCTGATCTCCAATCACTGGTAAGCATTGGAAAAGCAAAAACTAACATTTCTTCCCTTATAGGACTTTGAACCTAGGAAGAGAAGAAATATGTCAAATCGTAAACAATTGTCATGGTTCAAACTTGCAATGGACTCTTCTTTGCATTAGATTCCTGATTTTTTTTTCAAATATTTGGTGCCCAAATGGTGGCATTTTTTTTTCCTTTGGAAGGCTATAGTCACTTTGGTGGGAGGAACTGGGGAAGGGAAGCAAGTCGTTAGGAGGTTTGGGACAGGGGTTAGTATCCTTGGTTTCATCCTGCTTCATTCACTCCTTCTGTGTTGGCCATACCTCGGGCTCCCACTATCCATGGACGCTCACATGGGCCTCAGCAGCTACGGAAGTACCCTGTGGAAACATGAGCCACCATCAAGCTTCCCTGCTTTACATCGTCCCTACAATTAGCAACACTCAGAGTATTAGCAGATGATCGGCCATAAGGAACACAGCAGATCGTAAGTGGATTCATCACAATTAGGCACCAAAAAGTGCCTAATTGTTCTTCTGACAGATCCCGATGGCCTCTGACACCGTGGCCTACTTGACTCTGGTCTACTGGATAGTGAGTGACGTTTGTCTCTGTTTAGGGCAAAACTTCCTGTGTTTTTGGAGGCAATTTTTCATCCCCTGTCCCTTCGACAAGACCCATTCTGCATGAAGGAAGTTCTTTGCTGAAGAAGTTTCTGTGGAGATAGTATGCTTTTAGTTCTGAACCAAGTTGAGCTTCATTTCAAATGAATGGCTTTCTCTCCTCTCCAGGCTCTGGGGCTTGCCCACAGGTTCTGGCCGAGTCAATGGACTCAGTTTCTCTTGCTCCTTAGCAAGGCCGATTTTACAATTGATCACTTGAGAATCAGAATATGTTGCTCATTTTGTATGTTTTCTTTTTCTCTATCATACCTCTATATATGAGGAGTTCTGTCCTCTCCTGAACATTTCCTCCTTCTTTCTTTTCTTTTTTTTTTTTTTTTTTTTGGTTTTTTTTTCGGAGCTGGGGACCGATCCCAGGGCCTTGCGCTTCCTAGGCAAGCGTTCTACTACTGAGCTAAATCCCCAACCCCCTTTCTTTTCTTCTTTCATTTAGTTACTCTCTCCTAAGAAGTCTGAAGATTCTATTATATTTAGGTAAGTCTTCCATATTTACCTAAACCGATTAGCATTGATAAATGTTCTACTACTGGTATCTGAAACACATTGCTTCCTGGTAAGAACTATTTCTCCATAAGCAAAGATAACTCTCATTGGACAAGCAAAAGCAGAAAGTGAGGGCCCTTCAGTTACAACAGACAGAGCACCCAATTATAGGTTTAGCCTCCTCGGTCTTGCAATTCTGCCGCTATTATCAAAAAGGCAGAAATGAACTCTGTAAGTCAAATATTGCATCATAAATTTTAAAGAATGAATTTAATGGAAGGGGCACAAATGGAAAATAGAAAACAAACTCTTTGGTACCTCCAAGTATTGAAAGTTTGCTTTTAATATATAAAGAATTGGATATATACAAAGACTATTTTACAAAATGGATTAAAGAAAGAAAAGTGTTTGTAAAGATTATTGTGTATTCTTTCTTTCTACATGTCGAAAAACCATGTTTTAGTATGACAGAACTTAATATATATACCAAGTATAATACTAATAATTAAATTATATTGAAACAAGAAGGGCAATGATAAACAACAAGAAAAAGTGCACTGCACATTGTGTCGAGCATGCACAGCTGGCCCTTAGCACGGGATTCTACCTCTGAGAAACAGGCACTCATCCAAACTAACACAAGGCTCCCACTCATGATAGTAGATCTTCAGGTTACCTCTAATTCTGACGTTCAGTCTTTGCATGGTTTATAACAGTATATAGAAGTTAAGTTTAAAAATATTGTGTTTTATCCATGCTTCATTGGTTATAAACTATGAACCATCTCTATTATTCCAAGGTGAAGTGGTTCATCATGTAAATGGGAACGTCAGTCCTACAAAGCAAAGACAGAATAAGGAATTGATATTATTTAAAACTAGGAACCTGAAATTCAGTTTTAATCAAGCACACAAAATCAAAACCAGAATGTTCTCTACAACAAATTTGTGATTATTTGTTGTTTATTATAAAAATTAAACTTTTAAGTCCCACACATTATCTTTTTCTTTTTTTTTTCTTTTTTTTTTTTTTTCAGAGCTGGGGACCGAACCCAGGGCCTTGTGCTTGCTAGGCAAGCGCTCTACCACTGAGCTAAATCCCCAACCCCCCCACACATTATCTTTAAAAATTTGTATATTAAGACCTTTGTCTTAATAGTCTGAAGAGAAAAAGAAATATCATGTGACTTTTCTTCATACTTTTTTCCCTGTGTCCTAAGAAAGTTTTAAAAGAAAACTGGTTAATTGTCTTGCTTGGAGAAAATATGAGTTCAAAACTATCTAATCCTGACTTCAATAGTCATGTTGTTTAAATCTAAGTGGAAAGAATCTGATTATCCATGTTTTGTGAGAGTGTTGAGAGCTAAAGTCTCTAAATAGGATGACCATATAAGGAGCATAGAGAATGCTGTCTCCCACATGCTGATATGGCTTAGGAACACAGAGAACTCCATTTCCCACATGCTCCCCGTTGTGTTTATAAAAACAGAAGGGAGAGAAGGAATACGTTTTGGTGGATGTATAGTCAGGTGTGGGGAAAGGTGGTGCCTCTGCAGACCCGTGCTGAGGCTTCCCTTCCCCCTGAGGGACCAGTCACAGAAAGGTATAGTATAGAGTTTATTCAGGGCATGGGGAGTGGAGTTGAGAGAAGAGTAGAGACAGAGACAGACAGACAGACACACACACACACACACACACACACACACACACACAGAGAGAGAGAGAGAGAGAGAGAAAGAGAGAGAGGGGGGTGTAAAGGAGCAAGCAGCCCCCTTTTTAGTAAGTCAAGCACATCTGACTGTTGCCAGGTAACTGTGGGCGGAGCCTAGAAAGAATACTAACACTCCTGTTTTTTTTTCAAAGTATTTCAAATGAAAGATCCAGCCTAGAAGTTACAAGTAAGACTAGTGAGTATTTGTCCAGATCTTACAATGTATTTCACTGGCAGGCTGTCTAAAGAAATCAGTCTAACCCAGATCACTCTTACTTGAAAAGGAAAATCACAGTAAATCTAGTATTAGTCTAGACTGTATCATTGGCAAGGGGTTCTTTAATATTAAGAAGTCTTAGTCTAAGCGAAAAACATTGCAAAATCTTTAAAATTTTTCCCATATCCTACATCTTCATTTATTCACAAACATTTCCCCTGAAAAAAATTAAACATGTGACCTTTGTGCCTTAGTGTATCCTACATGATTTCAAGAAAAAGACAGCAGATAATGGACCTTATTAGAAAGCAGAACATAGGGTATACTAGAGTGTGAGAAGTGCTATTGGCAAAATAGTAGAAGAAAATGCTTAGAGGGTCAACCATCATGAAGAGGAGACAAGCAATATGGAACTTGCTCTGAGGCTTGCAGCAGAGTGCCTGGAAGGGTTGTAGTAGCAACTGATGCTGAAACGGTTACGTGAAAACCAGCCAGCCAGAGGGAAGCATGGTCGGACTCATGGCCTAGAGATTCTGTGCTGAGATTGAGATGCCTGCCAGAAATGTGATGGCATGATACCTTTATTCCACCTCATGGGATCTCACTGCCGGAGACACTGATTGTAAATGAAAAAGTGATGAGGCCCAGGAAAAACCAGCGATGGACTTCCCCAAGTAGGAAACATGTGAGAAGGCTGTTCATAAAAGTACTGCATAACATAACACGTTTCAGAGCTAAGGAGATGGCTCGCGTAAGAGTGTTTTAGAGTAAGCACAAAGCTCTATAGTTGATTTCCCAACACCCGCATAAATGCCAGGAATAATGGCATGCACTCACACCACAAGTCCTGGGATGGCAGAGACAATTCAGTCCTGAGGCTTTCCGGCCAGCCAGTAAAGCAGAGCAGAATTACTGAGGCCCTTGTTCATTGAGAGGACCTCTGGAAAAAAAAGAAGTGAAGAATGATTTTAGAAAGCATCTACTGTTGACCTCTGGATTCCATGCTTCGTGTGTGTGTGTGTGTGTGTGTGTGTGTGTGTGTGTGTGTGTGTGTGTGTGTGTGCAGTTCAACATGCATATACAAACAAAAAAAACAGTGAATAAAATCAACATTGTATTATTGTGTTGCTACTAAAAGCCACTGGGGATGTCTCTGATCTGTGCTACCTCCTGAAATCATGTAAAGGTCCCTGGGCCCATATGGGTGTCCATGGCCCACGTTGCCCCAGAGACTGCGTTGATTTTCCTGGGCTGCCACAGAGAGCTATGATATTGTCTGTGGCCCATGCTGCAACAAAGGTCTGTGTTGATGTTCATAGTCTGTACTACCACTGGAGACCAAGCTGAGGTCCGTAGCATGTGCTGAGGCCCAACCACATCTTTGTCTCTGGTCCATACTGTTGGCAGAAACTGTCAAAATCCATGATCTGTGATGTCGCAGATTGTAAAGGGCAAGCAAACTAGTTTTTCAGCCACTGACTGCAGACTCAGAGTTGAGTAAGAGGGATATAGAGAGCTTCTCTGACAATCTCTACTGATGCTTCATGTCCTACCTAAAGTAACAACCTAGACAGAAAGGCATCAAAGAGAGCTCTTAAAAGATGTGATAAGGTGAAGTGTAGTTAATCAATTGTGGTAAGTGTAGTTCTCCACAGTCAATGGCGTCTGGCAGGGTGTGGGTAGGTAAAGACTCAGTTTTCTCTAAGAAGCTGGTCACAGGGAATTTGACCACGTTTTAGTGAGTATATGGGCAACAGAAATTGGACATTTTTTTCTCTGTTTTTGGAGGAGGATGTCACAGTAAAGGGATCAGTCTTGGGAGAACTAGAAAGTGAGTGTGATTGGGGTGCACAATGTGAAATTCCCAAATAATCAATAAAAACACTTTGTTAGAACAGAATCAATATTGCAAAGATATGATCTCATAGCCTTTTTTAGAAAACAAATTTCAATTACAAAAAATTCCAAAGTATTCACATTCACGAAAGCTTCTGTCTGAATACTGAGGATTTCCACTCCTCGGGGATACAGATTGCCAGGAAGTCTCGCCCCATTCATCACTTTCAGAAGATTATATATGTATATATGGTCTCTGCTCAGTAGGTTAAGAATCTTGGGCTCTTTCAACAGGTTCTCCCGCTATGGTCATGGCATGGAAAGAATGCAATTCATTGCTAGACTTAGATTATTTACAAGCTATATTATTGATACTCCCCATCTCAACTTATCAAATAAGAGCAAATATGACTTTAATGCCACTAGAGATATCTGACTTAGTCTAAATTAATGTTTCCCAGAGAAATAAGTTTAGAACTGCAGATAACATTGGTCCAGTTCTAAAATAGCCACATTGGGAGCAGTTTGGGTCCTAGGGTTTGCTCTATACAGCTATCATAGCTCCTGTTTTGAGTCTAATTTGTATGGGAGCAGATCAGAAAAGAGCTACATTTAAGTTTCATTTTACGATGCAATGTTGTGTTAGAAGAGAAAGAAATTAGTATTATTAAACCCCTTCAGCTGTTCAAAGCCTTCTGAAGTAATCATTTTAGATTTAAATCCATGCTGGAAAATTTCATGTTTGGAATCTAGAGGTAATTTCATTTTGGAAAATCCAAATTTTCCAAACTCTTTTCAGATCCACAAGATTAGTGGAATCTTAAAAAAGTAAAACTTATTGGTACACTCCCAGTCTTCTTAGCTTTCATTTGACACTCAACTTAGTAACTGTTAATTTTGTTCAAGTTAAATTCTTCATTTTATTTCAAAATTATGAAACAGTTGAATAATTTGGGAGGGGAAGGTAAGGAGCAGATCCTTCGAAGCAGAAAACAGAGGCCCACCATTGCATTTGAGGTGAGCAACTGGGAGAATACTGGCAACAAAGAGATCAGAAAAGACATTCAGAGACCTAGGACTGTGGGGACAGTAAGAGAAATACCACCGCCCTTGCTCCCTGTTGGAGCTGAGGAGAGTTTCCACTTTGCGGACATAAGAGCAAGACAGTTGCAGCAAACTCCATCAATGGACACTGTGGTGTTAGCAGTTAGTGTCCCCATCTCACAAGCTTGCAGCTCAGTTAGATAGTGACCCGGGATTTCATAGCAAGCAGCCTTTCTGTGAAAAGATTCAAAACTCCCATGGTTCACTTGGGAAGTGAGCCATCTTTTGGGATGTGGCTTCTTAGAAGTCAGAAACTCTTCTACATCCCCATCTCCAGGACTTCACAGGTATTCCACCACATTGGTTGGCAGGGGGCATTTTACTCCAGCAGTGTGTCTCTTACCTAAGCTGCAGAGTGACCTGCACTGTAGCATATGTGTACACACAGAGATGAGGGGAATGTGGCACATTGAAGAAGACCATGAATGTGGCTAATAACATATAAACTCCCACTTAGGCCAATGTACATACAGAGGCTGGTGCCTTTGCCTACACACACACACACACACACACACACACACACACACACACACCAAGGAGAGAATTTCAGAAGTTTCTGCTATAGTGCTGCCCCTGGGGACATGTCATATGTTCTTGAGAAATTCAGTGGTGGCTTTGTTGTTGTCCCCCAGTATGTGCTATGGCTAAAGGAGTGGTGAGGAGAAAGTCTTAGCTCAGGATATCCTATGTTGCTGCACCCTCAGATGCATGTGCCTAAGAGGGATTAAAGGAACAGTGCCTGCCAAGAGTCTCTCTCCTCATGGGTATACATTACTACAAGTAGAGAAGGACTATGTAAGAGTCTGCTGCCTCCCCAGCCCAGCTTAGCCCAGCCCAGCCCAATCACTGCCATGATTGTTTTTACCTAAAAGATAAATCAGCTCCAATAAAAATAGGAGTAGAAGATTTCCACACCTGATTTCCAACAAAAGACAGATCCCCTGAAACAAGGAAATCAACCAAGGAACATCAGAGTGCAACTCTACAATGAGTTATATGAGCTTCAACCATGGAGCACTCCACCCGGAAGCTACAGCCATGCATCCCTCTCATGAGCACATGGAACAAACATTGTATGTTTGTTCACACAAAGAGTCTCAACAATTTTTAAAGATATGAAAATTGTCCTGGTCTGTTCTGAGAAAACAAAACCTATGAGTAAAGAACAGAATCAGTTTAAAAATTCTATAAATACATGGAAACTGAGCAGGAGAGGTTTGAATGAATGAGAGAAGAAATCTAAAGGAAAAAATTTAAAATTGTCAAAATTAATGAAGACAGAAACAACATACCAAATTTTATGTTACCCAGCAAGTGAAATACTAAGAGGGGGATTTGACATCACTAAGTATCTACATGAGAAGGGAGCCTTGCAAATAAAATGCTGATGTATCTGAAGTACTCAGGAAAGAAAAAAACAAATTCAAAATGATTTAGAAGGAATGAAATGATAAATTGAAAAAAAGGGAAAGAGATTTAAAAGTATGTAAAAGATCAATAGAACACTTAGTTTAAAAATCAAATAAACAAACTTTTGGCTAGAATAATGATGAGAGATGGTTGAAAGAAATAAAAGGAAAAAGGAAAAAGGAAACATGGCAACTGTACCACAGAAATCACCACGAGTTACTGTGAAAGGCGTGTGCTAACAGGCTAGAGAAAAGCTGGGGCAGGTGGACAAATGTGGGCTTATGACATGAAATTGAACTGTAGGAATATACGGAACAGTAAGACACAAAAGCCAGGAATGGATAGTGTATAAGATACATGAGAAAAAGGATTCCAGAGACCGGGCAGAGGCTCAGCCATCAAGAGTACTTGCTGCTCTTTCCAGTACCCACCCATGTTGGAAGGCTCATAATCACTTATAACTCTAGTTCCAGGGGCATCCAACAACTTGATCTCCAAGGCATCTACATACAAGTGGTGTAAATATGCTTGCTTGTATGAACACACACACACACACACACACACACACACACACACACAGAGAGAGAGAGAGAGAGAGAGAGAGAGAGAGAGAGAGAGAGAGAGAGAGAGGCAGACTCCATTGACTGGGTGGTTTTATTGCTAAATTTTTTATCAAACTGTTAAAGATGAAATAATATCAGATTCTTTCCAAGTTAACCCACAGAACTGAAAATGAAGAAGCCCCTCCAAATACATTTTATGAGACCAGAATTATGTATTAAACCAAAGGAAAAAAAAAGAAGAAAGAAATTTTAGTTGATGTCTTCGATGAACATACACGAAATTTTTTTCAATAAAATCCCAGGAATTGAATATATAACACATCATAAAGATCATTCACTGTAACAAATTGATTTCACCTTAGGTGGTTTCAAAACAATACACAAAGAAATAAATGCACTAACTCTCATCAACAGAATGAAAGATTAACTTGCTTGAGGCATACACTACAAAGGGATGCTTAACTTGGTCAATGCGTCCTTCATTGAGATTTTCACTTGAACTTCCATGAAGAGTAGTAACAGTGAGCATATTTATGTGCTTCGTGATTGAACACTCTATTTTGAGCATGTCTACTCTGATCTTTGGCCCATTTCATATTTTCTTGGTATTGAATTGTCTGAGTTTCTTATTTATTGTGGCTGTTCATTCCTCATCAGATATATGGATTGAAATAGTCTCTCTTGACTGTGGGTTGTCTTTACTTTTCTTAGTTGTTGCCTTTGCTGTGTGGAAGTTCTTTAGTATTTATCAAAGATATCATTCTTTCTCTGTGTATCTATCTGACATCTTTGTCAAAGAAAAAAAAAGTTGTGTCAGATGTTGTGGTAGGTGCTATAAGCCCAGCATTTGGGAGTTAGATTCAAGAGATTGACTTCAAAGCCAGCTTGGGGAACATAGACATTCTTTGTCTCCAACAAGAAAACTGGCCCCACACACAAATAGAAAAGAAGAAAGAACAAACAGTTACCAAGCCAATTCAAAGCAATGAGAGTCAAAGCAGTCAACTGTGAATGCACAGATGCATTTCTTAATTTTCTGGTAGAAAGCTTGAAGTGAGGGGAGTGGAACTCACAGTCTGTTTACTGAGTCTGCAAAATTAATTTTTCCTCCTTTTTTTTCCTCTTTTTGCCAATCCAGATGAGTGTTTTTTTTTTAATCTAATTTCTGACTGCCAACTCCCAGGGGAGTAGCACTGAGCAGTTCAGGGCTCACATGACTAAGAAATCCTTTAGTGTGGACTAGGTTGTATAGTAGATGACATGACCATTCACTCATGAACTGGCAAAAGTGTAGTTACTGGTACAAGATCTGAACCATATTGGGCCTGTCAACATTCCATCATAAAAGTCGTTCCACCCTTTCCAGAAGGACTATTGGCAGTTAGTGGTTGTTTGGAATGGGATGCCATTTTCTTCAGCAGTCAAGCCCATGGTGTAGTAAATAGTAAATACCATCTTACCCCTTGCTGTGCTCATGCAAACAATTCTAAATTTATTGCAAAACATATTCTCTCACCCCTCTCTCTCATACACAAACACACACACACACACACACGCACACACACACAGATACTCACATAGTCATATAGAAACATACACAGAAATGCAGACACTCACACACATATACAAACATACAGATATACAGACATAGATGCACATCCACATGTGTACAAATTCACACAAACACACATACAGACACACACTCATACACAGACATATAGATACACTTATATACACAGGAAGTCACAGACCCACATTCACATATGCATACATTCAGACACACAGACATACAGACACACATAGTGATACAGAGATAGAGACAGAGATAGACAGAGACATACAGACACACACACACACACACACACACACACACACACACACACCTACCATGAACATAGGAAATGGGATTAGTTGGAACAAAAAAAGGAATCTGATGGGAGATTTCAGAGGGAATTAGTGATTAATTGCAAATATTCATGGTATATATTGGTGAAATTGTTTTTAATACATGTCACAGGGATGGAACAGAAGTAATTGGGGTTTTGATTCAATGGTTATTACCGTGTTTTGTATTTAAAGGTTAGCATCAACTCAGACTTTCTTTGTGTATTCTTTTATTTCATAAGATGTGTCCAAGCTTAAATAATTTGTAAAATCTACTCTGATTTTATTATGAATTACTCTATTCACTCAAATAGCATTCAATTTTTATTCTTAAAAAAAAAAAGAACAAAAACAAAAGCAAAACCCAACAACAATAAAAACCAAGTTTATTGACTCCTTTTTCACATCATGCATCCCAGTCTTGCTCATCTCTCCTTCCCCCAAATAAAACATGCAACATATTAACAATAACAAAACAATTCATTGCAATTGGACTGGTTCAAGATCTCTTGCTTCTGTGACATCATCAATATTAGATCCTCACCAGGACTCCTGTAGTTGCTCTGTGCCATGAAGATCCAGCAGCTTTGCAACAGCAGGACTGGCCCTTCATGCATCTCAACCATTCACAAATTATATAGATTTTGGAGTAGGTCAACACAGAGACCTAGATCTGGGCCTAGATGGTAGCTAATCTGGTCAGCCCACCGATCCTCCCTTATCCACACCACCAGGGCAAGTTCTTCAACACTGCTCTAGCTAGACCACTCAAATATTGTCAGCAGCCAGAGGCAGGGGCAGCTCTCTTGCTCTCAGACCTTGGGGCAGGCTGGTCTTTGCCTTTATAATCAGGGCCATCTCCACTGTGTTGCCCAGTTGAGGTGCAGGGTCTGCTCTCCTGAATGCTACAGCTGGTGCTGGGCAGGACCAGCTCTCCTGGCTACTGCAAGTGACCAGGAATGGGGAGGGCATCATTCCTGCACCCACACCACTCACAGCAGATGAGTGGCAGGGTCAGTCCTCACTTTGCTCTGTCCTTGGTGCTGGTTCACTGGCTCCTGCCCCTAGGGTCAGCTCTAGTGTGTCATCCATGTAAGGCACAGGATATGCCCTCCTAAGTGCTCCATCTGGTGAGGGGCAGGGGGAGCTCTAGTTCTTCCAAGCTCATGACCCCAGAGGTAGTTTTTCTGAATGCCAGAGGCAGGGAGAGGTAGAGCGGGGGGGCATCATCTCTGCATCTGTGTCACCCAATGTCAGCAGATTAGCAGGGTCAGCTCTCCCATATTCATTCCCTCAGCCCCCATCCCCACCCCACCCCCACAAATACACCAGGGTCAGCTTCACTATGTTGCCTGGGTGAAGCACAGAGCCCTGCTCTCCTAAGCACTGCTACTGGTAAGAGATGGGGTAAGTAAGGTCTACATAGTGCTGTATCAAGTGAAGGACAAAAGCAGTTGTGGTAATATGGGTGGCATGGTGGTCTTCGGGTCTCTGTCTTCCTCCTCCTGTGCTGTGCTGCCTGGATTTGAATTGATTTGATTTTTATGAGCCCTAGGCATAAAACATAGGAAACACATCTATGAACAAAGGACTACCATCTGCTCTGTCCGTGACTGATATAAGAACACCACCAGCAGGGTATCTCTCTGCCCATCACCAGAGGAGGTTGACTTTTATTCTAATCATCATTTTATATATGTGGGGATAAGCTGATTTGGTGCGTGACTGCCCGGCTCTTTGCCAGTGCCTTTTCTTTTTCTGGTCTATCTCACAGGGATCGTCACTGCCACGACATTGCCTAGGCTCCCAGGACACCCACAGTGTTGCAGCATAGGCAGGATGGAGAACAGTGGAGTTTCTTTCCTCTCCCACATTCTCAGATATCAATTAAGTAGTTACCATAGACCTCCTAGCTCTTGCTTCCTCTGAGCATATAGCCAGCTACTAAAACATGCCTTCTTTCCTTCGTTTATGTAGCTTTTGCATAATAGCAGTGTGTGAGTAAGCATATGTATGACTGCATGTGCACATGTATGTTCAGGTACATATGTGTGTAAATGACAAAGATGGACACTGGATGTCTTCCTTCATTGCTCTCTATATTCCAATAGGGTCTCTTGCTGAACACAACTTTTATGTATCTGACTAGTCTAACTAGTCAACTTGTTCCAGAGATTTTTACCTTTGCCTTCTGGGTACAGAGGTTACAGGTTGACCTCCATGCCCTCCAGACATTCTGTGTGACTGTTGGAGACTCTGGTCCGTAAGCATGCATAGCAAGTGCTTTTCCCTGCTGAGCCATTTTCCCAGTCTGCTTTTATTCTAGTCTCTGGACTTACGCTACCTTGCTCTCACCTGTAAAACCACTTGTTCATATTAATTCTTTCTGGCTTAAAAAGTGAAAAATGGTTAATATTTACCTGTTTGGATGGATATCTATCTATCTATCTATAAGAATATGGATATACATATAGATTGATATATAGATATTAATATATTGATATATTGATCCATACAGGTACATATATACATATAGTCATATATTTTCATATATATATTCAAATGTATATATATGCAAGTGGATATAATTCTATAAGTTATACCACACAAAGGGTTAAATAATAGTATATAACTACTTCTACTCATATCTTTTTTTTCTATTATGCTCTGGAAGTTACATAAAACTCTAGATAAAAAGTACAAGCAATTCTACCAGCAGCCTTGCTCTCTAGACATATGTACAGTTTCTCCCACTACTAAACTTTGTGTGAGACACTTGATAAAACTGAACAAATAATACATTACTAACCACAGTTCACATTTTAAGTTACCATTCATGAAGGTTAGTGTGCATTTCGTGTGGATGGACCAGTGTCTAGTGAGAAGTAGCCACCGCTGCAGGATCAGCAGAGGTTTCAAAGCTCTAACCATACTCTGTGCTCTATCTGCACACTTTCCCTCGTCTCTCCTCTCTGAGCTCCTGTCTCTGATCTCTTTAGTGTTTCTATAATTTTACCTCTGCCGAGTTCCAATTGGACAGAAGCCTTTGCAGATTGACTTCTTCCACATAGCAATATGTGTTTGTTTCTTCTGTATATTTTGTGGTTGGATAGCTCATTTATTTTATTGCTGGAGAATATTCCATCATATGGCTCGATCAGAGTTCATATGTTCATATAGTGAAGGGAATCCTGGATCCTTCCAAGCTTGAGAAATTGTGCATAAAGCTGTTGTAAACATTTATGTTCTTGCTTTCATGTGGACATTTTGGCTTGTTTGAGTAAGCATAAGGAAATACACTTACTGAGTCACATGGTCAGGGAAACTGACCTCTAGTAGGTCCTCTAGTAGTGATGTGTCATGATATAAAACTCCTAACAGTGAATGGGGGCTCCTACCATTCCACAGTCTTCTAGTATTTCTTCGTGTTAGTTGTCTTAATGATTTTTTTAAATAGTGTACTGATGATTTTTTCTGTTTCGGTGGCAAGAAGAGTCCACTAGTGACGCTATCGTAATCATGTTTTAGCACACTTTGTTCAACTATCACTATTAATATTTTGCAAAAAGCTTTCATATCCTAGGTTGGCCTTACATTCTCTATGTACACAAGAACATTGAACTTCTGATCCTTCGGCCTTTATCACTCAAAAACTAGGTTTATACACCATGCCCAGTTATTTGGTGCTGGGTGCTGAGAACTCAACCCAGAGCTTCATTCATACAAGACAAGCATCCCCATGTCACCTATTACTATTGTAAGGCTGTTTCTCTTCTGATAAAGGAAAACAAACTTGCTTTTGTTTGTTTGTTCTTGGTCACTCTTATTTTTTGTTTGTTTCTTAATGGCTGTAAAGCCAGAAATCAAGGATGATATTCATATATGCATAGAGCACACAACTTGTTTACACAGTGTCGACTAAAGCTCACAATGCAATGCTAGATCTTTTAACACACCATCCTTTACTATGGTAGCATGTCACCCAGAGGAGAAATAAGACTGTCATTGTCAGTTCACAAAGTAACAGTGGTGGGGCTACACAGTACCAGGTCCACAGCCAGCACATCAGACTCAGGTCCAGCTTATATGACACATGGTTCACTCTCAGAGTCAATTATCTGAACGCTCTCATACTTTCACAATACAAGCAAACCATGACAAATCACCCATTACACACCAATATGAGGTTTAAGTACAGAGAGCTATGTCCACTGCAGTGAATTTCTTATGATGTAATAATAAAAACTGATAAAGACATACTCATAAGATGGTTCTGTGGCCTAAATAATGGCATTGTCATGTCACAGACCATACATTGTTCATGAAAATACCACGGGGAGTTAGTTTTGGACAGGAGACTGCTGCCATGCCAAGAGATCCAGCCATAAATGATGAGGAGCTTAACTAGCTCCAGACAAGGTTTAAAGATCGTACTAGAGATTAGTTTCCTAAAGCCTACAGTAGAGAACACTCCAAGGATTATCATTTGCTGCCAAATCAATGCCAATTTTCAGAGTACTAGAACTAAGGCCATTCATGTTCTGACTTCTGTCCCCTCTGCTATAGTAGCAAAGTCAAGCAGGGTTTTAAGAATAAAGGTGCTCTCTCTGGTGTCAAAAATAGTGGTGCCTATTAAGAATATAGAAAACTTATATGAGAAAGCTAGGTAAAATGGAATATCATTTAATTTTTATTTTCCTTATATAGCTATCATTTTGAGGTATTAAATATATGTATGACATGATAATCATCTTTAATGTATTATCTATTAAGTCATAATAAGTTATGAAGTAGATGTTATTATTTATTTGCTATACATAGACTTTATTTGACATAGTGTAAGACCTCAGCCAAGGTCACATAGCTAATGTATCTGGTATTAAGGTTGGGTCTATATTTGGAAAGTTTGAATTTTAGTATGAACCTCAGTATTTCTATACTGAAGTTTTGTGTATCTCCAGTATACCTTCTGTGAAAGTCTAATTCCTTTTTACCCTATTACTTTTACTTTTACCCTCTGGTGCACATAGTAGGTGTGCAATGGTGGTGAGGAGAAAAGCAGAAAGTGGAATAAAAAGAGCAAGCCATCAGCTAGACAATAGAAAGGTTTCCATTCTGAAGTCGGATTGCAGAGAAACTACCTCTAATCTAAGATTGTTCCCTCTCCCAGATGGTCTAGGGCATCTCCAGACACTCCTTTGGTTCTTCTGCCTGTTCTAAGAATTATGATGTGGCCAACACGAGCTCACAGTTGTCTAGTAGGACACTCTACATACATAGTCATTTTTGACTATCTGGCTCTCATTTCCTGAATGTGCTCTCTTTTAAACCAAGGTTTATTCGCACCGTTTTCTCAATGTGCCGTGGGCTCCATTTGGCAAGAAGAAAACCCAAGGAGTGCCGAGCGTGAGGATTTTGCTTACTCTGAATATAATATTTATTTTCCACTCCCTGCCCTCTGCAAAAGAGATTACCTGCAGACTAAGATAAATACAGTGGAGAAGGACTGCAGATCCTTGGATAAATATAATATTCAAAAGTCTGAACAGTCAACTCGGTGATCAGATGCCCTTCCACCAATTGGATGGATTCTCTCGGTGCATGAATGCTTGAGGTGTATTTACAATAGAGATGTGGATAAGAAAGAACGTGTACATTTCAATGTTTGAATGTGCCTTAGGAATTGCTGGATTCACACTGCTCCTCTCAGATGAGAAGACGGAGGTTTGCTAACTGACATTAGTCACGCATGTAAGAAGGTTTGAGATCAGTTTAGATCTTGCCCCATCTGATATGCAGTGACTGTAGCAAACAGCTGTCTAATAGGTCCACTGTTTCTACCCATGCATTCACTGGAAGCAAACTATTAAACTTGGCAAGTGTTTCTAATCATGGCATGTGATATTCATATTGAAGTATATACTTTTTGATGCATATGTAATACAATAATCACAAGGGTAATGAAAGCAGTTCAGAGCAAGCTTGTTTCAGTGATTTGACAAATGACCTGAGCTCCTACTACGTGCTAGACTTGAGAACTGCACTTGTAAGCAGGACACAGACTTGCCTTCCAATGCTTCACGGATTTACTAGGCTCTTGCTCTGCAATGTAGACCTTTAACTTGACTTTGTTGCCTATACTCTTGAAGTACCAATTTCCTCAACTATAATTTGAGCTAATATTATCTAACAGACTTGTAAAAAAATTTCCAAAGAGCCCTGGAGCACATTAGTGAGCATCCACAGAATTTCTCCTAGAGGTTTCTTTTTAAAGGAAAAGAAATGAACAGCTACGTTGTGTGATGTGTGGATGTCCACAGAGGAGCGACCAAAAGGTTTCTCTCTTTCTACTTGCTAATGTTCAAGGCCACACTTCAGTATTGTTTTGTAAGATCTTGGGCACTAGTTGCCTTCCATACTAATTTTGTTGTTTGTTTGTTTTTTTTGTTTTTTGGGTTGTTTTGTTTTGTTTTGTTTTTTGTTTTGTTTTGTTTTGTTTTGTCTTTACACTGAAATCATTTGGAAGGTAGAAGTAGATGAGTTAGCAGGTGTTGAGGGTAGGGAGAACTGAAATTCAAACCCTATATTTTTCATTTCTTTACATGAAAAGAGCTTCAATGGCCATTTCCTGCATCCTTCCACGCTGGTCATTCAAATAAAATCTTTTCACTGTCTTTCCTAAGAGTGATCACTTGTACGTTTTAAAAATGCTTATAAGGTATTAAACAATTGTCCTTTCAAAGCACACATGTGGCTTCAAAAACTATCTATTATAGGACAGATTCTCTAGCATAGCCTCTTCAGGATATAGTAGACTTGCTACTTTACAAAGAAGTCATTGGGACCCATTTAGTATTTAAGGTCAAATTAAATCTTAGTGAATATTCATGTTTTCTCTTACTCTAGTGAAATGTCATTTAAGGAGGAAAAAGGAAATGAAAATTCCTACTCCTTAAAGGACTGGATTTTAGATGCCTGGACCAAGGATAAGCAACATTATCTCCTCTCTCCCTCTCTCTCTCTCTCTCCTTTCTCTTCATCTGTGTTCTCTCTTTTCCCCCCTAGGATTTCCCCCTGGGATCCCTGAGAATGTGAAGTCTCGATGGACTAAATGAACCTTCCTCCTGGGGTTAATATAAGACGCTGGGCTGGAGAAAGCACAGAACTAAAAGTTCTTAAGGTAACTTTTCCTCATAATAAAGTTTGGGAAAAACTTCAGGCCTGTCTGTTTCATCCTGATCTTTGTTTTAAATCTATGGTTCCTTTGCTTAGCTGAAGATTCCCGCCTGTCACCATCTTGAAAAATGGGCTTAGGGTGGAGCCCCATCAACAATATTTTCTCCAAGTGATTTTCCTCAAAAACCTAGTTTTGAGAGTTTCTCTCAAACCTTTCTAACTTCACTCCCTGATGCCCTTGCAATCCTCCCTCTGTCCCTCGATCGATCCGGTCCTCTTTTTATAATGTCTAACTGACTGCCCCTGCCACATACATTATAAATTTCTAATTCCTGACAGCTGGGAGTCCTGAGCTGCCTGTCATATGAAAAGCACACTGTAAAGCACCAGGGCAGGAAACAACTTGGATCTAACGTCTGGATTGCTTACCTGTGTTCTAGTCATCAGCTTGTAATTCAAACTATGCCCTTTGTACCTGGTTCTGTGATTCTAATTACAGAGAAGAGAGGACACACCTTACAAGTAAAACAACAGACAAGACTCCACCTACGGCTGCTGTTTCAGTTCACTACTAAGACACAGCAGAAGCGATGGGACACAGGATTCAATGTCATTTGATTCATCTCCAGTAGCTTGTGGGGACTCAGACTGAATAAGAGTTGGTTCTTTATCTTTATTCTGTGATACAGGGATATTTTTATTTCTTGCCTTTTCTCTCCTCTCTGCTCTCTTATCCCCTCTCCTCTCCTCCTCTCCCTCCCCTCCCTCCCCTCCCTTGCCTTTCTTTCCCTGTCTCTCCATTCCCCTCCCATTTCTTCCCCTCCTCTCATCATCCTTCTTTCTTTCCTTTTTTATTTTTAAAAAGTGTTACACAATAGGAAATACACAGTGTGATTTATGAAAAGCAAAAGAATTATTCTATGGTATAACAAATTGCCAGGTGGGTTACCCATCACAGTGAATGAATTAGAAGAGTAATATGAAAACCTTCTAATATACAAAGTTCTGTTTAATATGAACCTCATACATGATATACAAGTCCTCTACCAAAATATCCTACTTCTTAGTCTAGGTTTTAAACATAAAAATATTCGATTTTGTCAGCAGACCTGTTTTCTAATAATATTGTTTTACTTTATAACTTTGAAAAGATCTTGTGTGTATGAGTGTATTTCTGCAAAGTCCTGTTCTGCAACGTGTTCAGAAAGTCCTTCTGCTGAGGGGACCAACTGGTTCTCAGGGGAGAATTGCTCTGGCCGAAGAGTGGATCTGGTGTTTAGGGATCATTGTCTTCTTCAGTGGGGTGGTCTGCCCTGCAAGGTTCTGCTGTTCTTCACATCCAAAGTTCCTGCAGGTTTCAGACAAGAACTCTGGGTCTCTAGCCAAAGTCAGGAGCACAGAAGCAGCCAGGCTTTGATGCTGCCCTTACTACTTGTGAACCAAGGTGAAAAGGCAGCTTTTAGACGACCATTCTTGTGGCCCTGGCACGGAGATGAGATCAGGAGACAGAACTTCCCGATGTGATGCTAGTATGGGAGTGAGAGCGCAGACAAGGTGGGGCAGCTAGGTAGATGTGGAACACTGGAGGGTTAATGGTCAGTTTGATTTTGGACAGGAAGAGGATGAAATTTTCCTAACTGCGGCTGATTTCTTTCCAAAGGCAGCTTTCCGACTCTCTTCCATGCTCCCTGAAAACAAGGAAAATTTCAAAACAATTAAATCAAGAAGAACTTGAATGGCCACTCCCTGGGTAGATGAGGCAAGGGTGCAGCACTCAACTCAGCTTCTTCCCGCCTGTGGTAGTGCTGACCAGCATGTGTCAATTTCTCATTCTGTGAAGGCACTTTGATATCAGTGGGCCAAGACTGAAGTCAGGTTCTCCCTCCTGTTCCCTTGACAGGGGCATCTCCACCATCTTCTTCACTATTTTTTTTTTAATTCTGGCTCATTCTGTATTCTCAGCTGGGTGCCCCTGAGCAGTCTGTCCTTTCTGTGCTGCTGCAGTGGGATTCAGCTATATAATGGTTCCCACGGTCCCAGAATTGGACACAGAACTCCAACCATCCACCAGGGAAGCCTTGGGAACCAGAACTCCTTATATCTCAAGACCAGATGGCTCCAACATACTGTCTGTCTTCTGTCTAATGAAGAACATCGTGGGTACCATTTCCTGATGAGGCCAAAATTTTATTAGTTCCATATTATTTTGCCAGCTTTGTATTTGAAATATCTGAAACAGATTTATGAAGAGAAAGGTTTATTTTGGCTCCTGATTCTACAGATTTCAGTCTAAGATTAGTCTAAGATTAGGTAACCATATTGCTTCAGACATTTGATAAAGGTCATACATCAGGAGAGAAGCACACGAGAGAACAAACTCCTGATATGAACCCAGGGCTAAGAGGAGACTGGCCAGGAAATGAATACCACTTTTGGAGCCATGTTTCAATGACATCTCTAAACTGTTAACACATAGAACTTTCAGGGACATTGAATATTCAAACCATGTTATATACAAAGAATGAATGAAGATTTTTCTTTTTTATCACATGTTTAGAGATTATCCATTTTTTAGAAAAATTAATGATTTTTTCTAAAACATTCATAATTTAATCTGTAATCACATTAGAAATTATGACTCTAGTTTACCTAAAGTTTTTTTAAGCTACGTTTTAAAATATAATGTTTTCTCCTTTGAATCTGACTGTCAATATGTGTGTGTCTACATTCTAAAGAACATAGTCACAAAAGTACTTGTCATACCATCCTAAAAGTATGCCAATTTTAATGTAGACAAAATAAAGATAATTAATTCATAAAAATATTAGTCACTGAAAACAATCTATGTAGTTATGTCCAAGATACAATAATAAAGTAGCAATAATTAAATATATGAAAAAGCACTGATAAGTAAATATGCATTGCTGCATGTTTACTGAATCTGACTGAAGAATTTATCGCATGTGTTGTTTGCTTTTATCATCACTGTAGATCAAATGACTTCTTAAGTACTGAGAGATATTTAGGCCAAAAATCTTGTTCCACTTATGATACAGGTTATTTTTTCGAACACATATCCTACAGTTCATTAATTCTTTTTCTTACTTATACATAGAACACTTCTTAGTCCAATCAACAAAAGGTTTTTATTTCACTCACTGTAACTTTGACATCTAATATTCACATTTGTTACCCTATAAGTTGGCTTTTCTTGCTTTTGTTATACAAATGACATAGTTGCTTTTATTTAATTTGACATTTAAATAATCTTAGGCTATGATTTATCTGTAACTCTTAGGATTTGAAGTATATTTTCATTGTAAATAGCCAGCTATGTCCTGTTGTGGTGGGTTCCCTTATGTTTGTGACTTTTGACTGTGACCTCATCTTCTTTGCAAACTTAGGTAGAGTCTCTGACTAAGCAAAGCACCCAGGGGACCCAGTCTCCTCAAGATACAGACCTTTTTGCATATTCCCACCTACAAACTCAGTTCCTTCTTGAAGTGCCTGGTGCTACTGGCTTCCAAACCACTCTCCTGTGATCGGCTTTCTCTTCCCATTTGGTCAGTGTAGTTGTGAATAAGCCCTGGCCACATTTGAAACCATTTACTGCAGCTATTATTTCAAAACAATAGTAAAGGAACATTAATTATGTCTACTGGATTGAGGTACTCACTGGTACATTTCATTTAAATTCACCCAAATATTGGGGTGAAACAAAACATCTATCTAAGAAAATGCAAAATCAATATTACATAGAATGGTGGCCCAGGTTCTGGAAACGGGTGATATAATTAAAAGCAGTAGCTAGATATTTACTTAGTATCCAAGGGCATCTAAGAAGGAATCCAGGACACAAAATATAGATGGCAGCATTCAATCCCTCAATTAGGAACTAGGGTCCCATCTGTCACAAATAATCCTCTGGATGTATCTCTTGCTCTAAACCATTTGTTTAAAGGAAACAGGGAGCTGAGGGAGGAGGTGCTCGGGTTTAGGATGAGTATACATCAACCCCAAGGGATGCTCAAGGAAGAAGTCATACACATACATGAGAGACCTTGAGTTGGGCAATGACTCCCTAGGTTTGAGAAACAGGAAATAATGACAAAATGGGCAAAGTCCCAGAACAGCAGCCTCCTGTTTCTGAGAATGAACTTCAGAAATATGGTGTATTTGAAGCTAGGGTAAAAGGGATGCATATTTGGAAAAAGAAAACCATAATGCTACATGAAAGTCTGCCTCATGGGGCTCTTCAGGGCCATGAGTTACTGTCAACTCCCCCAGGCTCTTTGTCATCCTAATTGGGGAAACATGACGTGCACCGTCTTTGCCCCCAAATCTGTTTTCAACCGAAAGTGAAGAAATGTTTTACGTTTGAAATGATTAAAACTTTGCAAGAAAAACAAAAGTCCACCACCCCCAGTATGTTTTCAACAGGCATATTCAATGGCCCCTAAACTCTCGATGAGTTTGAAATGGCCAATGATTATGGTGTTTTTTATCATTTTATTGACATGTGTGTTTCAATATCAAATGAGTAATGTTCATGCATACAATTGACTGTGTCTGGGGAGTCTTAGTTATTCTTTTTTCTCTTTATTGCTTAGGATTGAACCCAGGGCCTTGTGAATGTCAGGAGAAAACCCTTCCAATTAGAAGAAAAAAAAATCAACTATCTTTGCTATATTTTTCCAAATTGTACAGCAAAGGGTATATAAGAGATTTTTCCTTGCATCTATAAGGTGGGGGGTCTATTTCACTAGTGTACTGATACATTTTAGTAAGAGTAAGTCATAAAACATTGTTACTTATAGAGCCTCTTTATTGATATAGATTTTTCTGTCTGGCATAGGTTCTCGTTGATTAACCAGAGGCTGTCTGAGCACACTGCTTCATTGGAAATCCCAATGTGTGTCGTATCTTGTTCAGGTTTAGGTGAACTTGTGTTCTTGGACTGTGCTTACTGTCAGCTCTTTCTTTGACTTCAGTGTGTTGTAACCACTAAATTCTTGTATTTATTTCCATTTTGCCAATTAGCCTAAGTTGTTAGTGCAAATTTATATGTCCTGGTTCTTCTAAGTCCTTGCCAATTACTTTGGAACATTGAACACTTAACTGTGCTTGCTCTGGGGTACTAGCAATGAAACAGTAATTAACTTGAGATAGCTGTCTCCTCTCCTTAAAAGCTAGAAAATGGGATTATACTCCAATAAACAGGTTTAAGGCAACATAATGGCAACTCTTTTGATAACAAGTTTTACTCATCATTAACATGTTATTTGGTTTTTCAAACATTACTTAAACTCTACAGAAATGAAAGTATAGGAAATTATCATCTTTCGATATCACCAAATGTTAATGTATTAGAGCCGGCTTGGCATGGCACTGCTCCAGAATGTACATAAATCATAAAATGTCCATCTTGACCAAGTCTGAATAATTTGATTTGCTTCTGCTATAGTTATGAAATGAATAAAGTTCTCTGATTATATTTCTATCTTTGAAAATCCACTTATGATTATGGAAGAACAGATAAAGTACTTCTTGAAACATGTCTAAAAATTCATCTCTTTCAACACTTCCAACATTTTGGTGGTCATTTTCCTGTGGAGAAAAATTAAATGAGAGACGGAGTTATTCTAAAAAGGGTCTCCATAGTTAACATGAATTTCAGAGATACTTAGGAGCAATCAATAGATTTGCTGAATGTCTACCCCCATATCTAGGTCAGGATGTCAAGGAACTGGGTGAACACAAAAGAACAGAATTACCTGTGTGTACAACACGTGGTGTGCATGTATGCTGTATATTCATGTGTAGTGGAATGTGTGTGTAGTGGGTTTTTTAATGTTTTCCTATTCATTGTGTTTTCTTAAACTGGTTTACTAGTGTGTGTGTGTGTGTGTGTGTGTGTGTGTGTGTGTGTGTGTTTTCTCTAGATGCTTGTTTAAGGCACAGACTAAAAAGCAGACCAAGTGCTTTTTACATGGTATGTACTCACTGGTAAGTGGAAATTCACCCAAAAGCTCAAAATCTCCACAATACAACTCAGACCATATGAAGCTTAACAAGAAGGAAGGCCAAAATATAGATGCTTCAATCCCAATTAGAAGGGGAACAAAATAATCTCTGGAGGCAGAGGAAGGGGGTCTTGGGTGGGATAGAAGAGGGGAGGGAAAAGGAGTGGCAGATTCAGGTATGGAAGAGACAGGAGAGAAGTCCAGAGAGCCAGGAGAATGAACAGAAATATGTAGCCGTGGGAGGGGGACAGGAGGGGGAAAACACTAGAAAGTCCCAGATTCCAGGGATGCAGGAGGCTCCCAGAACCCAAAGGGGATGACATTAGCTGAAATGCCAACAAAGTGGAGACGTAACTTTAAGAGACCACCCCCAGTATACAGGCATGGCCCCTACGTGAGGGAAGGGGCCACTCACTCATCTCAAAAATTCTAACCCAGAGACAGCAAGACAAACTAACACCAGCTTAGTGTTTAAGGGAAATACAGGGACAAAAATTGGAGCAGAGACTGAAGTTTAGGCTATCCAGAGACTGTCCTACCTTGGGTTCCATCCCAACTACAAAGACCAAACCCCAAAGACTCTAGACACTATTGCTGATGCCAAGAACTGCTTGCAGACAGAAGCTCAGTAGGGCTGTCCTCTGAGAGGCTATGCCAGCACCTGACTAAAACAGATGGAGACACTCACAGTCAACCATATGACTGGGCCTGTGGACCCCAATGGAAGAGGTAGGGAAGGACTGAAGGAGTTGAAGGGGATTGTAACCCGATAGGAAGAATGACATTATCAACCAACTGGACACTTCTGAACTGTATGTAGCAGATTATTGCCTTATCTGGTATCAATGGGGAGGGGGGTTGTTGCTTGGTCCTGTGTAGGCTTGTTGCCTCAGCAAAGGAGGATGCTAAAGGGGTGGAGCAGTAGTAAATGGGTGGGCAGGGGAGCATCCTTTATGTGTGTGTGTGTGTATGTGTGTGTGTGTATGTGTATGTGTATGTGTATGTATGTATGTATGTATGTATGTATATATGTATATATGTATACATACATTATAATCCCTAAGGTCATGTCCTAAAAATGAATTAATTGTTTCTAATTCCAAACACATAACATGCCTCTATAGGTAACATGTAGAGCGATTTCAAAGTTTGGCCACATAATCTTATAACAAAAAAATTGATTTTTATACTTGATGTGTCACTCTGTGTGTGACAGTTGCACAGAAGCCTTATTTGATACCTTGTAATGTGGGTACAATAAGAAGGCTCAGAGGTGATAACAAAATAGGTGTCATTTAAAGGTGTACCATTGTTCGTTTTAATTCAGAAGAAGTTGGAATCTGATAAATTAGAGACCACAGCCAGTTTAGGTATGTCAATGGGTGTCAAAATCCTGCCCCAAATCCCTTAGGGAAAGAGCTGAACTCCCAAGTGTGAAATCCTGAGACCGCTTGGGACATACCACCACTTCTGCCCCACTTCTACCTACATCCACGGCCCAAAGGAAACTGCACCTCTGGATACAGGAATATAGACGCAGTCACTGGCGGGAACCTGCTGGTTTCTGCCTGCGCCTGGAACTGAACTGAATCTGTCATTCAGCTCCCTGCACCCAAATCCCATGGGGAAGAGAATTGGACCCTCAGAAATGCAGACAATCCTGAGAATTCAGAGGAGACAACTAATCTCTGCTCACATTCCTGACCCAAGAAGAAATCACCTAGTGCCATCTGTACACCCTGGGCACAGGCCTAGAGCAGCGGGGGCAGGAAACTTCTGGCTTATGCCTGCACACCAGGAGCTCTTACACACCTGAGAGCAGAACTCTCTATCCCAGATCCAGCTGAAAGAAAACAGGTCTATCTACAGGAGTGCTGACACACAGGCCTATAGGAGGGTCAAGCCACTGTCAGAGACAGCAAGACAAGCTACCACCAGAGACAACCTGAAGGCAAGAGGCAAGTGCAGAAACCTAAGCAACAGAAACCAAGCATCAGAGCCCAATTCTCCCACCAAAGCAAATGCTGGATATCCAAACACACTGGAAAAGCAAGTATTTGACTTAAAAGCACATTTTATGATGATGATGGAGGACATTAAGAAGGGCATAAATACACTACCTAAAGACTATACATGGACTGACCCTGGACTCTGACCTCATAGGTAGTAGTGAATATCCTAGTAAGAGCACCAGTGGAAGGGGAAGCCCTGGGTCCTGCTAAGACTGAACCCCAGTGAACTGGACTGTTGGGGAGGGGCAATGGGGGAGGTGGGGAGGAAACCACCCATAAGAGAGAGGGGATGTTTGCCCAGAAACCGGGAAAGGGAATAACACTCGAAACGTATATAAGAAATATTCAAGCTACAGAGAAAGAAGAAAGAAGGGCATAAATAAGTCCCTTAAAGAAATATAGGACAAAACAAGTAGACAAGTAGAAGCGCTTAAAGAGGAAACACAAAAATTCCTTAAAGAATCCCTTAAAGAATTATAGGAAAACACTATATATATACATGGAAGTTGAACAATGCTCTACTCAATGATAACTTGGCTAAGGAAGAAATAAAGAAAGAAATTAAAGACTAGAATTTAGTGAAAATGAAGGCAGAACATACCCAAATTTATGGGTCAGCAATACGTAACTTC